>NC_090443.1:821620627-822281877 GCF_031143425.1 Pleurodeles waltl | reverse complement strand
CGTCAGACAGCAACTCGTGCTGTATAAATCAATAGAAGGAGAGAAATATTAAAGTATGTGGTTGATGCTATTAAACTGATTGGTTAAAGAGAGCTCAGCTGTTGCAGAAAATTAGAGTTGTGTCAGAATTGGATAATGATTTTGTTGATCATGGGAACTTTCTTGAAATCATCCTTCTCCCATCTAAATATGACCATCCTCCTAAACAACACATTGAGTCTTTCACTTTCAAGTACGTCTATTTTTGACAGCGAGCAAAGTGTTAAAATACGTGACCGTTAGAGTATTTTACACTTGCTTTTAATCTTTATTAGCAATTACATGTTTTTGTTTGTTACCTGTTTTCTTTTTTGATTACAGGGCGACAGTTAGGAATAGGACGTTCTAGCTACACACAAGCAGTGTAAGTGACTGGAGTATAGTCAACTGTCAGTCTTACTGTATAGGAGTGTTTCTAGTTGTATAGAAGGAGAAGTATATCCCCATCCTGGTCCTGATGAAGCGTCGCTGGATCCATTTGGACCATTAAAGATGCAAAACATGTTGACCCTTGTTTCAGGGACGGCTTGGTAATTCCACACGTTCCTTTCTCCATGATATGTTGTTGAGAGTGGTCTGACCATTATACTCATTCCACTCCCCTCATTATTTTTAGTCTTGGCCTTGACCCTCTATGGTCGAATAAAATTGTTATCCCTAGGTGGAGGGTTCTGAGATAATTTTATTCTTTATTGCCACTCTCTTTCTTTTTCTCCTCACATCCAAGCTCACCTTTTGGGCCTTGGCATTATCGAGTAAAGATCTCCGGCAAAGAGCCCCCTTCGGGGGGTGCCCGTCAGGCATTGCAGCGCCAGCCTGACGAGGAGCAATTCCGATGATGAAGCATGACACCCATTCTGGTGTGTGAGGTTTCTTGCTCCTATAATTAGGACTCCTCCCTCCTACTACCTTTTTTGGAACAGTGTATTTTTTTGTTAAGTGAATTTCATTAGGGAGAGCATACACTGGACCATTAATTTCTCCCTGTCCCTCTACTTTGTTTGATCTACCTTGTACAGTAGCCTTGCTGTGGGATATCATACATCTTGAACAGTCCCCCAATATGGATAATTTCCAGGGACTTAGTTTCGATGATGACATTGTGTCTGCAATATTACAGACACCGTCTATTTTGGTAAATGATGGTGCTGGACCTTCGGGTCCCACTAAAGAAGAGTGGGATAAACTGTCCTCACTGAAACGAGACCTTATCAAGACGGTCCTACATGATACAATTATGACTGAGTATCTGAGAGCCAACATAGCTCCGAATGGGCTTCTAGTGTTGAATATGCCGAGGATATTCCTACAGGACTTGGCTTTCAGGAAGGATTGGGCTCAGATCGCCTTGAAGTGTACCAGGAATTGGCTTGTCCTCATTATCAACACCTCGAAACGGTTAGTAGAATCCATTACCATCCAGATCAATTTGATGGAAAGCTCACTCAAAACTACAGTTTCCTTGACCGCCTTCAAGAGCCGGTTAGCGTAGATTAATTCCGAACTGAATGAAACAAAGGAATTACTAACTCAACAGAAGATCACCAAATTACAGAAAGATATTACTAAGTTCAGCAGACAGAAGGTCTATCCTTACATTAAGGAAAACTTTGCTGCTGATACTCAATCTCTCTCTTCAGATGATTCTTCTTCCTCAGTTAAAAAGCCCCGAAAATTCAGTAACAGCTCCTCATCAGACGGATGGAGCACTGATGATGATAGATCTCAACTTTACTTCCACTTTCCACAGTACCCTCATGGCCAACCTTTGGCTTGGCAACCTCAGTTCCCCGTCTACCAACCACGCCCTATGAGACCTTATGTGCCTTTTTTAGGCCACGGCCGGGGCAGAGGAAGAGGCAGAAGGAGAGGAAGAGGCAGAAGAGTTCACTGGGCACCGGAGGACCCACAGATGGTGACTCTGAGCCAAGGGAATTTGTCCTCTAGGACCCTCTCCTCAGATGAGAGTCGAGTCCTGAATGGGGGATTAGGCTTTGTCCCGACCCCCAATGAAGATTGTTTCCGTCTCCATTGTGAGCTCTCCCAATTCTTTAGAAAAATCAGACTTCGGGTCTTTTTCCAAGATAGACAATTACCGATCAGCCCGTGGATTCAGGCCTTAAGAAACCATCAACTTTTATGCCCCCCTCAGCATCCTTACCATGTGAGGTATTGGCATTTGAGAAGGCGGTCATGACTGACCTCCAAAGTCTACACCCCAGATGGAAGTTTGTCAACTTACCTAATACTGATCGGAATGCTCTTAGGACACTGGCATCCGATACCAGCATTGTAATTAAACCTGCGGACAAGGGAGGTACAATAGTAGTCATGAATACAGCAGACTACAGGCAGGAATGTTTACGGCTTCTTGTGGATTCCACTTACTACTCTCGGATCACACGAGACCCCACCAAGAGATTACAAATTGAAATACGAGGAATGATAGAGGAAGCGTGCAGTAATGCATGGATCTCTCAAAAAGAAGCAGAGTACTTAGAAACCAAGGATCCACGTGCCCCATATTTTTACTGTCTCCCTAAGATCCACAAAGGGAGGACTCCTCCTCCTGGTCGCCCTATAGTATCAGGGATAGGATCTGTCCTTGAACCACTATCTACTTTCTGCGACCATTTCTTACAACCTCTTGTACGAGAGTCAGCCACTTACCTGAAGGACACCAAGGATGTCCTTAACCTGATAGATACCATCAATTCAACTGTTCAGGTACATGCCCTTATTACTCTTGATGTGGAAGCTTTGTACATGAACATACCACAGGAAGTGACTTTAAAGGTAGTTGAATCTGCCCTTTTATCCACTTCCTGGGAATCAGCCACTCCTGTTCATTTCATAATGCATTGCGCCTCCGTAGCCATGACAGAGAACTTTTTTCAATTTGAAGACCTCCTTTTCCATCAGGTGCCAGGCACGTCAATGGGGAGCACCTTTGCCCCCAGTTTGGCTTGCTTATATATGTACGATTTTGAAAAGCGGTTCATATTACCCCTCACTAACCCTTTTCATGACAACATCAAATTATGGCGTCGTTACATAGATGACATTTTGATCATTTGGCAGGGCTCTATTTCTGAGGTCGATACTTTCACAACATGGGTCAACAGTCTAGATCCTTTCTTACGGTTCACTTCCTCAGTGTCCTCCACGGAGATCTCATTTTTGGATCTAATGGTTAACATTGAGAATGGCAAATTAGTGACTAGAACTTACCATAAGACCACTGATCGTAATAGCCTATTACTTTATGAAAGGCATCACTCTAGAGCTTTACGAGACAATCTGCCTTTCGGGCAGTTCCTACGTTTACGTCGGAATTGCAGTAGTTCACACACATTTAACTCTCAAGCGAAGGATCTTTCTAACAAATTGAGTGAACGCCTCTATTCGGCCCATGTGGTGAAATCTGCTTATAAACGAGCCAAACACTGCAACCGGGACGCACTATTGTCAGCAACTCCTCGATCTGTAGATAACAAACTGACCTGCGTGTCTACATTCACCCCTTTGTCAAACACTATCAAAAAGGTGGTCAACAAAAGATGGAATATTTTGTGTAGTGGAGGATTAGCCATACCTAAATCTCTCTTTGCATTCAAAAGAACAGCCAATATAAGGGATTTACTGGTCCATACTCGACCACGTCCGCCGGCAGCCGTTTGCATTGTGGCATATTCCACCGGTTACAGGTCATTTTCCCTGTGGTAATTGTAACATGTGTACACTCACGAAACCCACTGATACCCTTGAACTGGACCCTATCGGCGGTTGTTAAAACATACCAATTGTAACACTCGCAATTGTGTTTACCTGATCACATGCCCGTGTAATTTGCGTTATGTAGGGATGACTATGAGAGCAGTCAAACTGAGAATCAACGAGCATCGGAGTAACATCAGATGTGGGCGCACCACAACCAAACTGAGCATACATTACATTGATGTAAACCACAGTCCAGATGACATGTGGTGGGTAATTTAGCAGAATAGCCCTCTACAGAATACAAGATCCCTCTTTGAACTAGAACAACGGTGGGTGTACAAACTTAACACCCATATTGGGGGACTTAATGACGATATCCCGTGGATAAGCCTGTCACAAAGATAATCATGTTTTGGAAGGTCCATTCAGTAATTTGTTCTGTAACCATTCCTGACTTATCATCTAATTGGGTCCCCAGTGTGTGTGCCCTCTGTCTTTTTATGACTGAATTCCGTTGTCTTTTTTAGGATGAACACTTTCAAGATCTAATTGGTGTTCTTCCAATCAGTTGAAGTTTGATTGTAAAAACGTCTGTTCCACTCATCGATACTCCTGTGAGTGGTTATCACGAGTTTCTTGGTATTCCCCCTTTACTGGTAGGAGTGGTTTTTTTTTTTTGACATTGAGGAGCACATGTTTGCTTTCCTTCTCACAAAGAATTGTTTGAGATACCCTGGCTCTCTGGTCTTTGACAACTCGCACACATTCAGCTGGGGTGTATTGGCTCAGTCCTCTTTCTGTTGCTATCTTCCCACAACACGACCGTAGTGTCTGCTCGGCCATGTTGCTTAGCAACACCCGCGTCATGCCGACGCTTTTCGTTCCGGGTAGCTACCCAGTATGATATGCGTCATCCCGAAGCACCTGGTTCTGGTGGACGGGTTTTTCTTCCCCGCATCCCACATCTCCCCAATTCATACGGGAGCGCGGCCAGGGGGAGGTGCCTCTTTGCGGCGACGGAGCATCACCAGTAAGTTTATGTCCATGTGACTTTTCTTTCCTACATTACTACCGCGCCACCCTCTACACTGTTATACATAGGCTTAGGCTTTTAAATATATCAGCCCGTATTGTTAGACGAGCTATGATCTCGGCTTCCTGACACCTACTGTTGACGGCTGGTAACCTATTTTGCCTTGAACCTTGCAATTTTTTTGACACCTTGCAATGAAGATGCCATGTTCTCCCAGCCTCGCACAATAGTATTTGTGTGAGAAGATATTCATCTTTTTTGCGATTTTGTAAAACCAGAGTAGGCTCCCTCTGCATCATTCCATATGCGTAGTGTTTACTTCTCCTTTCACCCTGCATCATCCGTTTAAATGGTGCTTTATTATGGATTCCTGCCTAACTTCAGAGCAAAGGGATATGTGTGTCCCGTGACCGTTAGAGTATTTTAACACTTTGCTCGCTGTCAAAAATAGACGTACTCACTCTATTGTTTGTTGGTGGTATGAAACAATGTTTTCCTAGAATGACAGCCATACTTGTTGTTTATTTATTTATTGACCAGATAAGTTCACGCCCGGCCATTGGGCCGTGGCTGTCCCATGAAGCTTGTTCCTCTAGTGGGAGGGTAAGCTATTGAACAGTTTTATATGCACAGCCTGCCACGTCATGCACCATCACAGCATGTTTTTCACCATAAATCACACTTGCTTTTAATCTTTATTAGCAATTACATGTTTTTGTTTGTTACCTGTTTTCTTTTTTGATTACAGGGCGACAGTTAGGAATAGGACGTTCTAGCTACACACAAGCAGTGTAAGTGACTGGAGTATAGTCAACTGACAGTCTTACTGTATAGGAGTGTTTCTAGTTGTATAGAAGGAGAAGTATATCCCCATCCTGGTCCTGATGAAGCGTCGCTGGATCCATTTGGACCATTAAAGACGCGAAACATGTTGACTCTTGTTTCTCCATGAGATGTTGTTGAGAGTGGTCTGACCATTATACTCATTCCACTCCCCTCATTATTTTTAGTCTTGGCCTTGAGCCTCCGTGGTCGAATAAAATTGTTATCCCTAGGTGGAGGGTTCTGAGCCAATTTTATTCTTTATTGCCACTCTGTCTTTTTCTCCTCACTTCCAAGCTCACTTTTGGGGCCTTGGCATTATCGAGTAAAGATCTCCGGCAAAGAGCCCCCCTTTGGGGGGTGCCCACCAGGCATTGCATCGCCAGCCTGACGAGGAGCAATTCCGATGATGAAGCATGACACCCATTCGGGTGTGTGAGGTTTCTTGCTCCTATAATTAGGACTCCTCCCTCCTACTACCTTTTTTGGAACAGTGTATTTTTTTGTTAAGTGTCTTTTTCAGGTATTCATACAAAAGGGTGGATGTGTGCTGTGAGCTTATAAAGTACGGTCGACCAGTCTGGGAAGTAAGGTGGTGGGCAAAAGATGCTGCTCTAAAGAAAGTTTTTGGCTTTTTCAATAACCCTGTTAATGCTAAGGTTATTGATTTAGGGCCTGAGTAAGATCTTGGCAGAGGGGATACTCTGTCACAAACGTGACAGATATCCTGTCCGCTGTGTTATGATCCCCGTAGGATATAATGGGATCATAATACAGCAGACGGGATATCCATCATGTTTGTGACGGAGTAACCCCCTCCGCCAAGATCTAAATCAGGCCTTTAGTCAGGTTCTCCATAATATTTCCCTTGACAATCTTAGATTTGTTCCAAATGTGCAGTGCCAAGCCTTACAATTTGTTGATAGTTTATGCAAATTTCAAACAGTCCAGTTGTATCTTCACGTTCTTGCTTCAACCACCCCACTGTCTACGTATCTCCAGACAAGTGTAATGGACAACCTGCAGGCACACAGAATGGTATCCAACATTATAAAATTCACCACAAATTCCTATAACATTGAGGCTTTGTACTCCACAACCAAGACATTTTCCAAATAGGCCAACAATGGCTTAGAAGTAAGGAACTGAAACCCAGAGGTAGAAATGGCACTTCATGAAGGGAGAATGTTCCATAAAAAGATGCCTTGAATGAGCACAAAGGACAACCCTATCACCTTGGCTCAAGGTCAATTTCCTATTAGGGTGTAAGATACACAGATAGACATGACTACTCAAAGTCTGACAAATCGCTTTGAGACCCACTTAACTCTGTCTGCGAATATAGCATGCCTGGACCCAAAGAACTTCAATTAGAGATTCCCAGAGAACACTCTTGTGAAACTTTGTTCCTTTGTGAAAAACATAGAGACCTCCTTAGCTGTGCAGATCTTGCAGGAAGAACTTCAAGATTTTGATGCATTATAACAAGCACACTACCTGAAGAGTATGACACAGAAGACCCTAGTAGTGAAGACCCAGTACTGCAAGTACAAGAATGTGACCAAGAATCTGAGCAATACTTGTTGTAGCTGTCTGTGGTTAATTTATCCTGAAAAGCCAGGAAGAGGCTGGCGGGAACGGGTGTCGTGGGGCCCCTGGGTGCCCCTGCAGTGGCAGTGCACTGGCATGGGCACTGCAGGGGCCCCCTAACAGGGCCCCATTAAGATTTTCAGTGTCTGCAAAGCAGACACTGAAAATCGCGACGGGTGCCACTGCACCCGTCGCACCCCAGCAAATCTGCCGGCTCCATTCGGAGCCGGCTTCATCTTTGCTGGGGCTTTCCCGCTGGGCCGGCGGGCGATCTGCTTGAGATCACCCGCCGGCCCAGCGGGAAAGTTGTGATCACTGCCGCGGTCATTTGACCGCGGTGCGGTGTTTGGGCGGTTTCCGCCCGCCGCCCGCCGGGGTCGGAATGACCCCCTTAATGTTTTGAAATAAAAAAGCCCAGAAATTCACCAGTTATAGTTAGCACAGCTAACTATAACTTGCACCCCTGCCATGAACTGCTATGACCTCACATATTACATCACTCATGACATGTTCTATGACATTATTTATGACATATCAGATGACAACATTGATGACATAACTGATGACATCATCCAAGCTTCTTCTGCACACATTACTCTATAAACTAGCATAGCATTGGACGCCTGAAAGTAAGTAGACAATAGCTCAGAATAATATGAAGCATCGCTGATGCCATCACAGATAGTTAGTTGTAGCAAGCATGTATGTGCAACATTGACCCTATACTGCACACTTTACGGGTAACCTAGTTCATATTAACAATCAACCATAGACATATCAAAAACCCTCATTGCACATGAAGTTCAAGTTTCTCAAGATATTCAATGCATCTGTTCCAAAATGAAAGCCCTAATACTGACAGCGTTCATCTCTATGAAACCCCTCATAGTCACCAAACCTACATTGAGAAATTAAGTTAATATGATGAGAAAAATGGGCACTGTCATCAGTGTTTACTCTATAAAGAGGATTTACTCTGTACCACACTGTTTGCAGACAGTGAAGTACTCGTAAAAAAACACTAAAGAGTATTGAAAAATATTGAGTACTAAAAGCAGTGTAAGACTCTATGCAGCACTTTTCAAATTATACACTATTCACTTAAAATAACCAAGGTCTGAAGGTGCTAAAGATTATTCTACCTGCAGCCTTCATACTGTGTTGGAAACTTTACAGATAGCCCATCTTCTTATTTTTATGTACATAGGTTTATGTACTAGGCGAGAGCACAAGCTATAGTTACCTTAGGCTGCGAGTTATAGTTACTTGAAATAACTTTGTGTGAGTAAATTCAGAACCTAGCTATAACGTCCCTGTAAACTTTGTTTTTTTAAGTGAATTTCTAAGGTTTTTTAATTCTATTTCCTAACTATAATGTCCCTGTAACCTTTGTTTTTTATCAGTGAGAGTGTCTATCTGGGTGTGAGGGTGTGTGTGTGTGAGTGTCTAGCTAGGTGTGAGAGTGGATATTATAGTGTCTCTCTGGGTATGACACTGGGGTGAGAGTGTCTGTCTGGGTGTGGTGACTGACTGTGAGAGTGTCTGCCTGGATGTGAGAGTACGTGTGAGAATGCCTCTGTGGATGTGAGAGTTGGTGAAAAGCGTCTGGATATAAGAGTGGATGTGAAAGAGTCTGTCTGGGTGTGAGACTGTGTGTCTGGATGTGAGAGTGGGGGTGAGAGTGTCTCTCTATGTATGAGAATAGGTGCGAAAGGGTTTGTCTGAGTGTGAAAGTGGATATGAGAATGTCTGCCTGGATGTGAGAGTATGTGTGACAGTGCCTGTGTGGGTGTGAGAGTGGGTGTGAGAATGTCTGTCAGTATGTGAGAGTGGGTGTGAGAGGGTCTCTCTGGGTGTGGCAATATGTATAGATGTGAGAGTGGGTGGAAGAACGTCTGTTTAGCTGGGAGAGTGGATGTCAGAATCTCTGTCTGGGTGTGAGAGTGGATGTGAGAGTGTCTGACTGAGTGTGGATGTGACAGTATCTGTCTGGGTGTGAGAGTCTCTCTTGGTGTGAGAGTGTCTGAGAGTGTCTGTCTGACTGTGAGCGTGGGTATGCCTGGGTGTGAGAGTGTGTGTGTGTGTGAGATCTGTCTTGATGTGAGAGTGTCTGTGAGTGTGTCTGCCTGATTGTGAGGGTGGGTGCGAGAAGGTGTGTCTGTGTGTGAGAGAGCCTCTCTCCATGTGAGAGTGTCTGTAAGATTCTCTGCATGATTGTGATGGTGGGTTTGAGAGGGTGTGTATGGGTGTGGGAGTGTGTGTAACAGTCTCTTGGTGTGAGAGTGTCTGTGAAAGTGTGTTTCTGATTGTGAGGGTGGGTGTGAGAGGGTGTGTCTGGGTGTGGGAGTTGGTGTGAGCGTATCTGTATATATATTTCTTCATATTTTGCACAATCCATACATTCAACTGCAGATTTACACCAGGGGCCCTGCAGGGCCCCATAGATGAGTCCACAGATTTCGGCAAACCGACCGAAAAAAAAAGTTTTACACTATTTCAACCCATAAATTAATGTTTATGTCATTTAAAGAACCTTTACCCTGACCCTTTGTCTCCATTGCAGCCCCATTTCAGCCCTAGGGACCGATCCCTGATATAACAAAATTGTGGCTGAAACTTCCCATACAAGTTGTGGCCTGCCAGTCAAAGGGGGTTATTCTAACTTTGGAGGAGTGTTAATCCGTCCCAAAAGTGACGGTAAAGTGACGGATATACCACCAGCCGTATTACGAGTTCCATAGGATATAATGGACTCGTAATACGGCTGGTGGTAAATCCGTCACTTTTCCGTCACTTTTGGGACGGATTAACACCTCATCCAAAGTTAGAATAACCCCCAAATTCTTGCTTTGGCTTGTGAATCCACAGATTGATCCGCAGAGGAACCGCAAAGTATCTGCGTGCCCAGATATCTATATTTATTGTCCTTTAATATGTCTAAAACTACTGAACAGATTTACACCAAAACACAAAAAGCACTCTTTCTGGACCAAGAGATAGTTTTCTGTCAAATTTGGTGGAATTCCGTCCAGTGGTTTGGGCTATAGTCATGTTCAAAATCCATATGGAAAAATTAATGGGAAAACGCGTTTTGAGACCCACCTTTTTTTCTCAGCCCCCACATGACGGATCACCCCAAAACTTTCAAGACAGCAGCTGAACTTACCTAAGTATATGTTTTGAAAATTTTGTAAAGATTCGTCAAGCAGTGCCAAAGTTATTGACCAAACAAAAAATGCTATGTGTGGAAACTAGGTCCTAACTATAACTACCTACTTGCACCAGCCAGTAGGTAATAAATATATATATATATATATATATATATATATATATATATATATATATATACACACACACACACACACACACAGACACATACCTACATATATATCCAAATCAGAGACTCTCCTTCCAAAGCCCAGGACCTATGAGGGTTGGAGCGTGATGGTGGCAGAGCATGCCGGCGAATCAATTGCAAAAGCACAAAATGAATGCTCACTCAGGACAAGGATCAGAAGTTGGAAGTTGTTACTGCTCAAACCCAATGACGTGTTTCGACCACCTAGCGGTCTTCTTCACATCGTGATTTACAAATAGATAAAGGTGTATAAAAAAGGCAAATCATCAAATCAACAAAGGACACATTGTTAACATTGTTTCAAGATTTATGTGAAGTCAGCGGCCATATTGGAATGCAATTAAAATACAAACTGTGCATATCTAATGCACACTCCCCAAGTAGCTTTTTGTCAAGGAAACATAAATCGATATACAACATCGGTGTTAATCAATTGTATGAAAACAGACAAACATTTCTGAGATCCCTGGGAATGTAAGGTGAATAAAATTAACAATCATACTACACCCACATAACTGACTGCTTGTATGGGTGAGTGAGTGGGTATATTAGTGGCTGTGTAGGTATGTTATTTGTTTTTTGTGAGTGGTTGTACAATTTGGTGTCTGAGTGGCTATATGGGTGTGTGAGTGGGTGTGTGACTAGCTGTGTAATTGTATGAATAACTGACTTAGTAATGTATGGATGAGTGAGTTGTTGTGTTAGTGGTTGTGTGAGTATGTCAGTAGTCTTATGGGGGTATGAATGAATATGTGAGTAGTTGTGTGTGTGTGGATGTACAGTTTGTATGGGAGTATGAGTGGGTGTCTGAGTTTATTTTAATGGATGATGTCATCAGTGATGTCATTTGAGATGTCATCAGTGATGTCACTGATCATGTCATGAGTGATGTAATATGTGAGGTCACAAGCAGTTCATTACGGGGGCGCAAGTTATAGTTAGCTGAGGTAACTATAACTGCTGAATTTCACTGGATTTTAATGTGTGAAATGTGAGCTTAACTATAACGCCCATGCAACCTTTGTTTTTTTCAGTGAATTTCTATGCTTTTTAAATTATATTTCCTAACTATAATGCCCCTGTAACCTTTGTTTTTTCAGTGAATTTCTATGTTTTTTTAAATTCTATTTTCTCACTACAACATCCAAGTAACCTTTAATTTTTTTCAGTGTATGTCTATGCTTGTTTAAGGGAATGTATTTTGATTTTTTTATATATTTATTTTTATGAATTATGAAGAGTGATGTTTAATGTGACTACATAGTAGATTATATAGGAAATGGTAGGAAAAAATAGTAATTTACTTATAGTGATTAAGAACAAAACAGAAACAAACGGAAGTAAATCTATAGTAAATAGTCTAGGATAAAAGATGTATATTTCATATTGAATAATGGTTTTTAAAAAAAAAATAATTTGGGTCCGCGGATCCGCAAGTTGTAGTGTGAGTGATCTGTTTGGTTTTTGCTCTGATCATGTGTTAGTTGGGATTCGGATCCGCAGATTTAGCGATTTATTTTATAAATATTTTATGTATATAGTAGCTTGTAAATTAAATTGTACTATAATAATAGATACATTCCAGAGCTGTTAAATGATTGTGGTATTTAATTCTGTAGAAATAAGGTATTTTGAGAATGCAGCGAATCTGTGGATTTGTCACAAAATACACAGAGTCAGGGACTGTAAAAAAAACACTCTGGTGGTCATTACGACCCTGGTGGTCAGAGACCGCCAGGGGTAATGTGGCGTCCGTACCGGCAACAGGCTGGCGGTACGGAGGCCCTTATTACGACCCTGGCTGTAGCGCCGCAGTCGCACCGCCGGGGCCGGCGGTTTACGGCCGTTTTAGCCCCGGCGGTGATAATCCGCCAGGGCAGCGCAGCGCTGCCTTTGGGATTATGACCCCCCTACCGCCAGCCTGTTTCTGGCGGTTTGCACCGCCAGGAAGAGGCTGGCGGTAAGGGGTGTCCTGGGGCCCCTGGGCATGGGCAGTGCAGGGTCCCCCTAACAGGGCCCCAGCCAGCTTTTCACTGTCTGCATAGCAGACAGTGAAAAGCGCGACGGGTGCAACTGCACCCGTCGCACGGCCGCAACACCGCCGGCTCCATTAGGAGGCGGCTCCTATGTTGCCGCCTCATTCCCGCTGGGCCGGCGGGCGCAAACTTGGTTTGTCATAATGGGGGCCGCATTGGCGGCCGCACGGCGGTTACCGCCTGGCGGGCGGCGGTAGCAGCCCGCCAAGGTCGTAATGCCCCCCTCTGTCTTTCCATTGGTTCATAAGGATCACACCCAACTTCTGAAAGAAACCACACCCAACAGAGTAATTTTCCTATTGTCTCCTGGTGAAGAAGGCTGCATTTTGTCACCTGGGAATCAAAATGGCAGAAAGTGGAGATCCAGGCACCTCTGCACGAATGGAAGAACAGGAGGAACATCAGGATGCTTCTTCCAGGAAAGAAAGTGATGTGTGGAGATGGTAGACTATCCCCACTGCTGAAAAGAAAGCCTGTGCAAGGTTTGTAGAGTGCACACTGTGTGGAAAACAGCTGTCTAGGGGCACTGAGAAAAAGTACAGATGGTATTTCCACTATGTGGAAACAAATTAAAAGTTACCATGAGCGTACATACCTCCGTCACATCAAGGAAAGAGCTACTGATCCTTCTGCACCAGGACCACCTACTTCTTCTGCTCCTGCACCTGTACAAAATATATCTGTTCCCCCAATATGCAGAGAGCTGAAAGACATGGTCGTGCATTGCAGCAAGTGCCAGGAAGTTGTTGTTAAAAAGATTACGGCAAAATTACCATGCTCGAGAAAGTTAAGAGTTCCTGTTACTCTTACATCCGCCTGGGCCATTGTGGCGGTAAACCGCCGGCCTTGGCGGTGAGGCACCGCCAGCCTGTTGGCGGTGCTCCCGTCGTTTTGGCCCTGCGGTTTTAATACCGCCAGGGTCATAATGACCACCTATATCACTGGCTCTTTTAGTAACTCTATGAATCTGTAAATGTGTCTCTAACTGACTCTATAAATAAGTTACTTCCTGTTTTTATGTAGCTCTGTATGAAATTCACTCTGATACTGCTGGCTACCTAGCTATAATGTAGGTATGTGCTTCAATTTATAAGTAACTATTGTACTATCTATTTAAAATTACTATAAAACTATGTGTGTCGCTGTAAGACCGAATGTGAAACTCTCTGTCCAGATATGAGATTGGAAGTCAGAATCTGTGGGTGTAAGAGTGGCTGTGAAACTGTTTCGATGTGACACTGCTTGGGACAGACTCTCTAGGTGTGAACTGAGTGTGACAGTGTGTGTCTTGGTGTGACACTGTCTGGGTGAGGGTATCGGTGTGTGAGAGTTTCTTTTGCTATGAAAGTATGTGTGACAGTGTATATGTGGGTGTCAGAGTGGACAGTGACAGTTTGCCACAGGGACAGCACATGATATTCTCTGTATGGATATGGAACTGGGTGTAAGAGCATCTGTCTGAGCATGAGACTGGGCATAATGGACTTTCTCTACATGTAACAATGGGTTTTCAAGTGTTTGTGTGGATGTGAGAGTAGTTACAAGACTTTTAGTCTAGGTGTGACAGTGACTAAGAGATGGGCTTTAAATAAGAGAGAGTGAGTGAAACAGTCTGACTGGGTGAGACACTGCTTTTGTGACTAGGGGGTCATTACAACCCTGGCGGTCCAAGACCGCCAGGGCTGTTTCGACAGAAGCACCGCCAACAGGCTGGCGGTGCTTCCTGGCATATTGGCATATGGCCCCGGCGGTTGTAATCCACCAGGGCTGCTAGCAGCGCTGCCCAGGGGATTACGAGTCCCCGACCGCCAGCCTTTTTCTGGCGGTCTGAACCGCCAGGAAAAGGCTGGCGGTACAGGGAGTCGTGGGGCCCCTGGAGACCCCTGCACTGCCCATGCCACTGGCCACTGGCATGGGCAGTGCAGGGGCCCCCCTGACAGGGCCCCATGCGGCTTTTTGCTGTCTGCTATGCAGACAGTGAAAAGCGCGACGGGTGCAACTGCACCCGTTGCACGGCCGCAACACCGCCGGCTCCATTTGGAGCTGGCTCCCATGTTGCGGCCCACATCCCCGCTGGGCCGGCGGGTGGAAACTTTGTTTCCGCCCGCCGGCCCAGCGGGGATGTCCAAATGGGCACCGCGGGAGTGCGGCCGCAATGGCGGCCGCACGGCGGTTACAGCCGCCGCCCGCCAATGTTGTAATGACCCCCTATGTGTCTGTAAGAGTGGGTGTGAGAGTGTGTGTTAGGTGGTATTTCTGGATGTAAGAGTGGATGTAAGAGTGTGTCTGTGTGTGTGAAAGTGTGTGTATCAATTTACCTTCCCTTTTCATAATAGCTGTGCCATTAGTAAAATAACCTGCACACTGCATTTATAAGTGAGCACATAACTCTGCAAGTGCATCTGTAACTCACTCAGACTTAGAAGGATAGCTATATTTTTTTAAACAGAAACCACCCTGCTGTATCATCTATGTCCTCAGTAGCTGAGTGGTCAGTGTTGATGATTGACTTTGAGGATTGTCAAACAGTTTTTTAATAGAAAGTCTACCTGACAGTAACAGTGCACATTAACATTCTGCATTAGTAGGCCTGACCCTTGCTTTAAGCAGCACTTGTTTAGATAGGTAAGTAGGATCAATCAGTTTTTCTTTACACATCTGCAAGGGTGTATCAGTATCTTTATCAGTGTCCCATCAAATATCTCAATAAATACGGCAAGTACAGATGTATGTATCTGCATGTGCAACTAGCTCACTGTCTATTGAAAACATAACTGCTACCTCCATGTGTGTATAAATCTAAAAGCAGCCTTCTCACAGTCTGCATAGCAGTGACAGTGGCTATATCCTTTTCTTAATAGATGTATGAGTTGAACTGTGGGTGGAACACTGATTATACAAGTTAGAAAAGGAGTGTGGAAGTGCATGTTTAACTCACTAAAACTTAGAGGCACATTTTCAATGTTTTAACCACAAAGCACTGTCTTCTAGCACCTACCTACAGTGCTCAATTTACTATAGTAAAACCACAGTTTGAAAATTCTCAATCACTTCTTCTAATGGCCACTGAAGCTGACAATAAACGTGCACTCTTAAAGTCTCCAGAAGTAGGCCTCAAGTATGTTTAAACTAGTACTTGTCTGGATAGGTGAGCAGGCTGTGTCACTATTTAGGTACATATCTGTCTAACTGCAGGGGCATCTAACTATATGTGCACCTGGCTCCAATACTGCTGCAAACATAACTAATGTCTGGTTGTATGCATGAATATCTAGGCACCCCTCTAAGTCTGTAAGTGTTATTTCTCTATCCCTCTGTTAATAGTAATAGGAGTAGTAGTTTCTATGTCACAGTTAATACATAGGTGGGCATAATGTTCTCTAAGACCACATATAACACAGTTAAACTTAGAACAACATGATTTATCTCTTACTAACAAAGTACCCTACTACATAGGCTACCTTTACCCTATAAAAGGGTTGACAGTTCTGTGGTAAAAAGTAACTGTAAACTCTCTTTCCTGATTACTATATCTTTCTTTATTGTTATCATATATATATATATTATTTAAATTCCTTTTTAGTGCTTAGGAACATACTACTCATGCTCATACATCTAATATACAATTATTCCTGTCCTAACCCTTTTAATTTAAAATATATTGTACGACACATAACTCTTAAGTAACTTCCTTGCTCTGTATCTTAGTCTCTCAGAATTAGTTTGAACTTCTTCTTACTTAAAATATGCAAATACCAAGCAGAAGAATGGCACACCACTCTCAAGTAAGTGAACCATAAATGGCAACATTTCAAATTTTCTTTCAAGGTTAGTCAACCACAAAGCCAATCAGAATCTCTTTTTCGCATATAAGTTATGCTATACATCTTCTCACTGGTTATCATAGTTAACCCTTTCCCACACTCCTGAAAAGATAGCCCAATTCCATACCAGTTTTTGCTGGATCTGCGGATCCACTGCGGGGCTTAGCAGGCCCCACCTGTGAAAATCAGTGGATAGATCTGAAGATCCACACGGGATGAAAAAAAATATTTTTAGTATTTAATCTAAAATAATGCTATATATAGTCCTTTTTCAATAAACAAATGTATTGTCACCTAAAAATATTTTAAACACTTTTTTCCCAGTGGAATTGTAACTACCAAGTCACAGTCTAGTCTTTTTTAATAGCCTTCCCCTCCTTGCTCCTCTAGCTGCACTACCATTGTTAACATAATTTGAAACATTTTCTTGCAGCAGTAAGTCACAATTCATAACAGTTTCTGCAAGTACCATACTTACTTTTAAATGAAACATAGCAGGTGTTGTTGACGTCTTTCAAATAATACACATACCACAAACAGCAACACTTTTTCTGCTTTCTCAGAAGCCAACCCCACATCTATTTTCTTTTCTCACAATATCACTAATTACCTGTATGCACCAACATACTTATGGCAACTAATAAAACCTGTTGATTCAAGTTTTAACTAGAACCTGTTGAGACAGATTTAGAAAGACTATGGAGACACCTAGTATAGTGGTAATATTTTTTTATTGTGGTAGGGTTGAGTGAGTTTATATACGTGGTTTGGGTCCTTCGTGACCCGTGTCTCTGTGATTGCCTTCTTCTCAGTTAGTCAGGAGGATGAAATTTCTCTTTCTCTTTTTCCTAGGGGTTCCAGGTGTTCGTCTTGGTCTCACTCTCAAAAAGGGAGGCGATGTTCCCCAAAAGAAAAGATGAAAAGAAAAGCAGGTAAGTCTAGACGTTTGGGTTTTGGGATATATCTCTATATAGGTTAGTAGGAAGGTGAGGATAGGGTGTGGATAGGTGTGGGTATTTGCTTATTTATTCAACTCGTGGTTCACCCGTCCCGTGACTATTTATTCTCTCTCTCTCTTATGATACAGGTGGGTGGTTTGCTTCACCCCCTCCTGACGTGCTGTTAGGGTATTTAGATTCCCCTCCCTTTAGTTCCCCCTCCTCCCGATCCCTTTCCGGTTCCTTGTTCCTTTTCCCTTCCCCTTTTTCTACCCGGATCCAGTTGGGTAGGATTTTTACAATTAGGTACGCTCATACTTGTGAGAGCCACGCCCCTCCTGGGACGTGGCGGCGTTGTGAGTTCTCCCTAGGTTTCCCGGAGTCTTCCTCGTCGGGTTCCCCGTCCTCGTCTAGGTCTTCCTCTCCGTTCCCCAGCTCAACCTCCGAATCGTTTTCTCCTTCTGCAGGCTCCGCTCCTCGTCCCCTCAGTCCTGTGCATGCCGTCCTTCTTCTCTCTCCGTCTCCTTTTCTCTCCTGTTCACGGATATCCGGAATGGAAGTCGCTTCCCGGTCAGCGTTCCTCGCGGTCGTACCCCCGGGGTATGTGCTGTCGGGTTCGGGCGTTTGGATGCGTAACTGTGGCGACAGACGTCCGGTTACATGTCCCCTCCCACGCTCTGGGCTGTTCGAGACCCTGAGCCAACGAATAACGGAATAGGTAATCGGCCATTAATTTCCCCGGAAGGTGGCACACCTGAAAGGAGAAAGGTTGGAGTTCCATAAACCATCTAAGTATGCGGTCGTTGGTATTTTTATGGCACAATAGCCAAATCAGAGGAGCGTGATCAGTATATAGCAGAAATTGACGTCCCAACAGATAATACTGAAGACTCTCTATGGCCCATTTGATGGCGAGACATTCCCGTTATATAATCGGGTAGCGATGTTCCCTGGGTAGGAGTTTACGACTGATAAATACAATGGGGTGACTGGTGTCGTCCTCAGCTTTTTGAAATAAAACCGCCCCTAGGCCTACATCTGAGGCATCTGTTTGTAGATGGAAAGGTTGCTTAAAATCGGGACAGCGCAAAATGGGTGTGGTTGTGAGACAATTTTGTAGGGTTCTATAGCTATGGTGCTGGGCCGGACTCAATCTTGCTATTTTCGTGGGTTGTCCTTTCTTTAAGAGGTCGGTTGGGGGAGATGCCAGGGTGGAATAATAGGGGATGAATCTTCCATAATACCCTACCAGCCCCAGAAAGGAGCGCACCTCTTTCTTGGTAGTAGGGCATTTTATATGCGTAATGGCTTCCACTTTGTTTAATTGGGGTTTTATTGTTCCTCCTCCTATGTGATACCCTAAGTATGTGATATCTGTGTAAGCTAGGTGACTTTTCTGGGGATTAGCAGTGAGACCTGCTCGCTGTAGAACCGAGAATATGTTGTGGAGATGGTTCAAATGTTCTTCCCAAGTCTCGCTATATATTACCATGTCATCCAGGTATGCGGCTGCATATCTGGTATATGGTCGCAAGAGGGAGTCTATAAGCCGCTGGAAAGTGGCTGGGGCACCATGTAATCCAAAGGGAAGGACATTAAAGTGATCCAGCCTGAGGCTGTGGAGAAGGCTGTTTTTTCTTTGTCTGTGTTTGCCAATGGAATCTGCCAATAGCCCTTGGTTAAATCCAGGGTGGACATGTATTTGGCTCTCCCGAGCTTTTCTAGGAGATCGTCTACCCTGGGAAGGGGATAAGTGTCAAACTGGGATATAGCGTTGACCTATCGAAAGTCAATGCAGAATCGTATTGATCCATCAGGTTTGGGGACCAATATGACCGGGGAGCACCAGGGGCTTTTGGAGGGCTCTATAACTCCCATGGAAAGCATTTTTTCTATCTCTTCTTCTACTAAGACTTTTCTGGCTTCGGGTATGCGATAGGGTCGTAGTCGTATTATCTTTCCAGGCAGGGTTCTAATACGGTGTTGTATTAACGAGGTTTTTCCTGGTTGGGTAGAAAATAGTTTATCGTGGCGGGAAAGTAGTAGTGTTAACTGGTCTTGTTGTTTTGGTAAAAGCTCTACATTCTTTTGTGGTTCTTCTGCAGTGATACCTATAGGAGTAGGACACCAGCCAATATCAAGTTCTCTTCCTGTATTCACCAGGTAACCGGCTGACGGCGTCTGTAGTGGCTCCGGCGGTTCTTCCCAAGTTTATATGAAAGGGTTCTTTTAGGGTTTTCTGTTATTTCAATGGTAAATGTAACAGGGGTTACTGTTCCTAGGACCTTATAGGGTCCTTGCCATCTAGCCAGGAGTTTATTGTCTGAACTAGGTAGAAGGATAAGTACTTTGTCTCCCTTACTCAAGGTTCTCATTTGTGTGTTGCGGTCATAATAATGTTTCTGTTTATTTTGGGCTTTCTCTAGATTTTCCCTGACGTCTTCCCATACTGTTTGTATTTGGGATTTCAGGTCATAAGTGTATTCTAAGACGGTTCTCTCACTATCTTCCTCCTCTTCCCACAATTTTGCTGCCATATCTAGTAGTGTGCGAGGTTGCCTTCCAAAGACCAATTCGAATGGGCTATGTCCCGTAGAAGCTTGTTCATGCGTCCTAATGGCATTGAGAACTAAGGGTAGTTTCCTATCCCAGTCCTTGCCAGACGCGGAAACAGATTTTTTTAATAGGGTTTTTAAGGTACGGTTGTATCTTTCTACTAAACCGTTGGTTTGGGTATGATAAACCGCAGTTCTCAGGTGTTTAATCCCTAGTAGTTGACATATCTGAGACATTAAGTTTGACATGAACTGTGTTCCTTGGACACTCAGTATTTCTTTAGGAAAACCTACACGGGTAAAAAACCCTATCATGGCATTGGCTATGCTTTTTGTATTAATACTGGACAGGGGAATGGCCTCGGGATACCTGGTGGCGTAGTCTACTAATACCGGTACATACCTATACCCTTTTGAGGGCGGTATGAGGGGTCCTATTATGTCCATGCCGACTCGGGAAAAGGGTATCTCAATAATGGGTAAGGGTTGTAGGGGAACCTTTCTCTTGGGTCTGGGATCTCCGATTTGACATTTAGGGCATTACTGGCAAAATCTCCTAATCTGGGAAAACACTCCGGGCCAATAAAACCTTCTTAACAGGTATTCTTCAGTTTTCTCTCTTCCGTAGTGACCACCTCCCGGTTGACTATGAGCTAGATGTAATACCTGGAATCTATAAGGTTCGGGAACGAGCAATTGTTTCTTTTCTAGGGTATCAGAGTTTGTGATCCTATATAATACATTTTTAATTATGGCAAAAGAGGGGCCTTTATCTCCCGGATTCCGTGGTCGTGCATTTCTCCAGGTGTTAAGGAGGGTCGGATCTTCCCTCTGACATGAACGGAAAGGGGGTAGGTTATTGAAGTTATTGGTTCGAGTAATTACCCCAATAGATTCCTTATCCTTAGGTCCATATCGTTTTTTGGTTTCTCTTTTTTCTCTTCTACTCAGTTTAGGCTGAGTTACTGTGGACTGGATTGGCTTGTTAGAAAAAGGAGCTTCTTTCCAACAGGTATGATTTTCCTCGCTGTTCCTTATACTATCTAAGAGTATCGCAAAGTCTGGAAAGTCGGTCCAGATTATAGCTTCCTCCACCAGACGATCCACTACTCCCATTCTGATTTGGGTTTCTCTTCCTTCCCATCGTAGAGAGACCCATGCCATGGGATATTCTCGGGAGTCTCCGTGAATGCAACAAATCGTCACTGTGACCCCTGGAGTAAGGGTCCTACCAACCATTAAATTTGCTCTGATGATGGACTGGCTACAGCCCGAGTCGATAAGTGTTATAGTCTTGCGTCCGTTGAGAACCAACTCCTTTTTGAAATGTGAATTTAGACTTCCGGTATAATAGACCCTACCCCTGGTGATACCTATTTCCATAGGCTCTCCTTTGTCGGACTTGAGGGGACACACTTGGGCTATATGGCCCCACTCCCCACAACTATAACACTGGGGTTGTTGGGGAAAAGGTCTCTCCATTACCTGGGACTTTACTGTATCGTCAAGGGTTCTTCTTACAGGTGTGTTCATCTGTCCCAGGGTGTGACGAGAGGGAGGTGTATTCACTCTGGGCAGTGGGTTTTTAAATTCTAAAGAGCGATGGTAGGCACATGCCAACTCAATGGTGGTATTGGTATCGGGGTTAGGGTGCTGTTTAATCCAGTTACATGTGGAGCTCGGTAGAGCTTTGAGATATTGTTCCAGCAGTATGGCCTCTATAATGTCCTCGCGATTGGTTCCAATGGGTCCCAACCATTTGAGACCCAGGTCTTTAATCCGGAAATATAAGGCTCTCGGGTTTTCTGCCGATCCCCATTTAGCCTTCCTGAATCGAAGTCTATAATGTTCGGTGTCAAACCCCACTCGCTCTAGTATGCTTTTCTTAATGTCCTGGTAGGGTGTGGTGCCACCAGGGTTCACAGCTTGATAGGCTGCCTGGAGAGTTCCGGTCAAGAGAGGGGCTATGTACTGTCCCCACCTGTCTTGGGGCCAAGTAGCGGATGTAGCAACTCTTTCGAAGTTGGTAAAAAAGGCGTCTGGATCCTCGCCTTCCTGATACCTTTGTAACACCGAGCTAGGTACATTGGGGTGGACCCGGGTGGCTGCGATGGTATCTGTCAGGGATTTTAAGGCACTCTCATGCACCAACTGGTTGTTGGCCATGATTGTAGCTTGGCTCTTAAGGGCGTTTTTGTAGGGCTTCGCATTCAACTTTAGCCTCCTTCTGCTGCTCCTCCCACAAAATCTGGCGATGACGTTGTCCTTCAGCCAATTGCTGGATCATGTCTGCGATGGTTGGGGTACCCTCCATTTTGGTTAATGTCCAGTAACGGTAGGTGTTTCCAAAATCCCACTTCTGACACCACTGTAATGGGTTCTTGTTGAGACAGATTTAGAAAGACTGTGGAGACACCTAGTATAGTGGTAATATTTTTTTTATTGTGGTAGGGTTGAGTGAGTTTATATACGTGGTTTGGGTCCTTCTTGACCCGTGTCTCTGTGATTGCCTTCTTCTCAGTTAGTCAGGAGGATGACATTTCTCTTTCTCTTTTTCCTAGAGGTTCCAGGTGTTCGTCTTGGTCTCACTCTCAAAAAGGGAGGCGACGTTCCCCAAAAGAAAAGATGAAAAGAAAAGCAGGTAAGTGTAGAAGTTTGGGTTTTGGGATATATCTCTATATAGGTTAGTAGGAAGGTGAGGATAGGGTGTGGATAGGTGTGGGTATTTGCTTATTTTTTCAACTCGTGGTTCACCCGTCCCGTGACTCTTTATTCTCTCTCTCTTATGATACAGGTGGGTGGTTTGCTTCACCCCCTCCTGACGTGCTGTTAGGTTATTTAGATTCCCCTCCTTTTAGTTCCCCCTCCTCCCGATCCCTTTCCGGTTCCTCGTTCCTTTTCCCTTCCCCTTTTTCTACCCGCATCCAGTTGGGTAGGATTTTTACAACGTACCAGTGAGAGCCCCTCGACGTGGCGGCATTGTGAGTTCTCCCTTGGTTTCCCAGAGTCTTCCTCGTCGGGTTCCCCGTCCTCGTCTAGGTCTTCCTCTCTGTTCCCCAGCTCAGCCTCCGAATCGTTTTCTCCTTCTGCAGGCTCCGCTCCTCGTCCCCTCAGTCCTGTGCGTGCCGTCCTTCTTCTCTCTCCATCTCCTTTTCCCTCCTGTTCCCGGATATCCGGAATGGAAGTCGCTTACGGGTCAGCATTCCTCGCGTTCGTACCCCCGGGGTATGTGCTGTCGGGTTCGGCGTTTGGATGCGTAACCGTGGCAACAGACGCCCGGTTACACTTCCATTTTCAACTATGGTTGTGGAAGAGTTTATCAGGGTGTGAGAGTGGCTGTAAAAGTGTATCTCTGGGTGTGAGAATATCTGCATGTGATAGTGGGTCAGAGAGTGCCTGGGTGTGAGAGTGTGTCTTTGAGGGTCTGTCTGGGTGAAAGAGTGGGTGTAAGAGTGTCTATGTGTGCAAGTGAGTGTGAAAGCGTCTCTCTGGATCTGAGAGTGGGTGTGAGAGTGTCTTAGTGTGACAGTGGCTGTAAGAGTGTCTGGGTGTGCTAGTGGGTGTGAGAGTATCTCTTTTAGTGTGAGAGTGGGTGTCAGAGTCTTTGTTACTCTGGGATAGGATGTGAAAGTATCTCTGTTGATGTGTAAGTGAGTGTGAAGTGCCCCTCTAGATGTAAGAGTGACTGTGAAAGTGTCTGTCTGGGTGTGAGAGGGTATATCTTGCTAACAAAGTGGGTGCAACAGTGTCTCTATTGATATGAGACTGGGTGTGACAGTGTATCTCTGGATGTGAGACTGGGAGTCAGGGTGACACTCTTGGTGTGAGAGAGGATGTGAGACTGTGTAGATATGAAAGTGGGTGTAAGTGAGTGTGAGAATGGGTGTGAGAGTCTCTGTCTGTGTGTGCAACTGAGTGTGGGAGTGTCTCTGTGGATGTGACTGGGTTTGACAGTGTCTATCTTAGTATGAGAGTTGGTGCCAGAGTGTTTGTCTGGGTGTAAGAGTGTCTGATTAGGTGTAAGAGTGGGTGTGAGACTGTCTGTCTGGCTGCAAGAGTAGATGTAAGAATGTGTGTCTGGGTGTGACAGTGTCTGTCTTGGTGTGAGACTGGGTGTGGCAGTGTCTGTCTAGGTGTGAGAGTGGGTATGAGACAGCGCCTTGAGATCCTATTGGTGATTAGCCCCGCTCACAAATCTATGATTGATTGATTGATTGTGAGAGAGTCTGTGAGTGAGAGTGGGTGTGAGAGTGTCTCTTTGAGAATAGGTGTGACAGAGTCTGGGTGTGCAAGTGGGTGTGAAAGTGTCTCTCTAGCTTTGAGAGTGGGTGTGATAGTTTGTGCCTAGGTGTGAGAGGGAGTGTGACAGTGTCTCTCTGGGTGTGTGAGTGGGTATGAGAGTGCCTGCATGAATGCTTGAATGTATTCAATAATATTTTTATATATATATATTTTATGTTTTCTGAAATTTACGGATCCATCAGTGGGTCTCAGCATGGCCCCCTGAGTGAATCCTCAGGTGGATCCGGAAGTTTTGGAAAACATTAAAAAAAAAAAAAACTTGTTATGCATTTGTTTTCAAATTATCTACTCATCAGTCACAGTTACATTAAACTTCTGGGATCAGGGAACTCCTACCTTGACCCCTTCCTACCAATTGCAGCCCACATTTCAGCCCTGGAGATCGTTCACCGATAAAAAATGTCTCTTAGACCCAAAAACACAAAATGCAGAACTCATTCTTGCAAAGGTAATATTCTTAGCAAAATCAAAACAGTTTTCTATCTTGGTATTTTGTTTGACTCTTCTATCACTTGGTCACCGTTGATTAGGGAGAAGTGGAATGTCTTTGCTTGAAGCATTACTTTTGTCTGTTTGATTTTGCCACTAGGCTTGGGAGCAAGTCAGTGTGAGAAATGCTTGTGATCTATAAGATCTCAGAGTCTGTCTGAGAGTGAGAGTGGGTGTGAGAGTGTATGAGAGCAGGTGAGACAGTGTCTGTCTGGGTGTGTGAGTGGGTGTGGGAGTGTCTCTCTGGGTGTAAGAGTGAGTGTGACAGTGTCTCTCTGGGTGTGTGGGTGAGAGTGTCTGGGTGTGAGAGTGGGTGTAAGACTGTCTGGCTGTGAGAGCAGATGTGAGAATGTGTGTCTGGGTGTGACAGTGTCTGGGTTGGGACTGGGTGTAAGGGTGTCTAGGTGTGAGAGTGGGTGTGAAAATGTCTGAGAGTGGGTGTGACAGTGTCTGTCTGGGTGTGTGTGTGGGTGTGAGTGTCTCTCTGGGTGTGACAGTGGTTGTGGTAGTGTGTGCCTGGTTGTGAGAGTGAGTGTGACAGTCTCTCTCTGGGTGTGTGAGTGGGTATGAGAGTGTCTGTATGAATGCCTTACTGTGTGCGTTAATAGTTTATATTTTTTTACATTTTCTGAAATTTGCGGATCCATCCACAGGGCTCAGCCTGTGTGAATCTGCGGGTGGATCTGCGTATTTCAGAAAACATAAAAAACCCTACTTTTTATGAATTTTTTCAAACTCTCTACTCATCAGCCACATTTACATTAATCCTCTGGGGTCAGGGAACTCCTACCCTAACCCTTTCCTATCAATTGAAGCCCACATTTTAGCCCCAGAGGCCGTTCCCCGATTTTTAAAAATGGCAGCCGCAACTTCCCTGTCAGGTTCCGGCAGGCCAATCAGAAGCTTCCTATGGCTTGTGGATCCACGATCAATCTGCGATGGATTTAATCTGCAACCCTATATATCTATATTATTTGGCCTTACCACTGAACAGAGTTACACCAAATCACAAAAAGCGTGCTTTCGGGACCAAGATCTAGCTTCCTGCCAAATTTTGTGTAATTCCGTTCAGCGGTTCAAGCTGTAGTTGTGTTCAAAATTTTGAAAGATCCCATTGACACAGAATGAGGAACAAGTGTTTTGGAACCCCACCTTTTTCTGGGCCCCGGCTTGACAGACCACCCCAAAACTTTCAATGCAGCAGCTGAACCACCAAAGTATAAGTTTTGAAAATTTCGTGAAGATTCGTCAAGCTGTGCCAAAGTTATTGGCAAAACAAAAAATGCTCCGTCTATGGTAAAAAAAGTCCTAACTAGAACTACCTAGTGGCAACTGCACTAGGTAACACACACACACACATATATATATATATATATATATATATATATATATATATATATATACGTATAATTGTCTGGAAAAAGTTAAAATTGAGGACGGAATGCAGGGGATATAGGGGCTAAGAATGAGGAAGTGTGTTAATAGTTGGCTATGCATTTTAATACTCAAGTATTAAATGCATTTAATTAAAATAAGATATATTAATTATTATTAATATGTGGTGACTTTAAAAAAATGAATCAACTTGGACGGGATGCAAGGGATATTGGGGATAAGGATGGGGAAGTGTGGTAATACTCTGGTATTAATTTTAATACCCGGGTATTAAATACGTTTAATTATAAAAGATGGATTTTCTTTTTTTGGGCAGTTTTATATAGTGCAAACTCGACCCGAAGGTATTGGAACACTTTACATGAGCCCCAGTTGCATTACACCCGGACACATTCATTTTTGGTTGGCATGGGGAGATTAATGGCCTGACTTAGATCTTTGAGGAGGGCTTACTCGGTTGCAAAGGTGAAGGATATCCCATTCGCCGAAATCTAAATAGCATTGTTTTCTATTAGTAAAAGTAGTTCCTGACACATGTTCGCTATCATTAGCTTTGTCCAGACACAATATATACATATCTGCATACATCACTGAAAAAAACCAAAGGTTACAGGGATGTTATAGTTAGGAAACAGAATTTAAAAAAAACTGAAAAATGTACTGAAAAAACAAAGGTTACGAGGATGGTATAGTTAGGCTCACATTTTACGTGCGTCAAACTGTAGACATTTTCAGTTATAGTTACCTCAGCTAATTAGAACTTTCTCCCCTGTAATTCACTGCTTATGACCTCACATATTACATCACTCTTGACATGGTCAGTGACATTTTACCAACATATTTTATTTTCCCTCTTTTCTGTTCTCAGTTTCTTTATACTAGTACCTATAAACAGAGTACTGTATAATCATTATTGAACAGTGAGGGAAAACAATCATTTCATACTTCACTACAAGTAAGTGATACTGTGAATTGCACTCACTACATTTTTACATTATTTGATGAAGGTACATTTACTACATTTTCCGAAACATCTTATGTTAAGAACAATTTGGTGAATATTATAGCTGGTACAAAACCACAAACAAATATAATCCACTGTTGAATTTTCCAATTCCTTTTGTAGACATCACCCCTGATAAGCCAAATGATGTCTTAAACAATGATAATTCACACAGTGAGAAGACGTATATTCATTTTCTTTTTTTTTAAACTCTTTTTATTGAAACAAAGCTCAACTTACAATGCATGTATTAGTCTCTGCAGGATTTACTTAGTACAGCCATAATACTTATTTCCTAGTACATAGCACCATATGAACTACATTACTGCATAAGACAGTTCGGAGGACTCCCCAACAGCTTGCTGTCCCCACCACGCCTTCTCCCACCCCCTTCTTACTTTTCAGAGTCTCTAAACGGCGACCATCGCAACCATACTTGCTCATACTTCCTGGGACAGCTGTGTCTCTTATATACCACCTTCTCGGCCCTTTGGCACCAGTCCAGATCTCTCTTCCATTCAAGAACCCTAGGTGCCTCAGCCATTCCCCACAATATTGCTATGTTCTGCCACTCCTGTCGCCACATTTAACCAAATTTTCATGTGTTTAGGCTAGATTTGCTCCCCTGAGATATGTAGTAGGACCCATCTGGGTTCTAATGGGATTTGTAGATCCGTCAACTTGGACATAATTTGTGTAATCTCCCTCCAGAACACCTGCAGCCCTGGACACTGCCATATAATATTGAAAAATGACCCAGTTATACCACAGCCCCTGACACAGAGGTCATCTGCGCACCACCCCAGTTTATGGGAAAGTGTCCTTGAGTAGTACGCCCTGAGAAGGATTCTTAACTGTATCAATCATAATCGAGCCCTAATATCAATCTCCATGGGGCTCTGAATGGCCTCCGCCCAATCATCATCTTCTATCAGTCCTATATTACCCTCCCACACTGATCGGAGGTGCTGTAGAATATCGGGTGAATTATTAAGTATTTCGCATAGATTAGTGAGATGGCTTTATTTGGTATTTGGTCAAGTAGAAGTCTATCCTCCAATGGCATCGACTCTGGGAGCTGCTCCCCCTCAGGGACATGACACCTGAGGGCATGTTTCAGTTGCCTATTTTGGAACTGTTCCAAGCTAGTCAGTTCATACTCCCCCCCCAGATCCATAAAAAACACCATTGTCCCCCCTCCATACACCTCGATTTCAATTATTCTCCATTGCTTAAATCCTGTTAACTTCCCTACATCGCGCAGTTCAGTGCTATTCCAAAGGGGGGTGCAGTTGATCAGCTTTTTTTCCCCAGCCAAGAAGCTTGCTATAGTCCCTCCAGACACAGACCACTGTCTGAGTGTGTTGAGGCCTCCGCCCCTTCCCCCGTCCCATTAAGGAGAGACAGGTACCCCCCCCCAGCCCCCATGGCCTCTCTGTCCACCCACTATGCAGGGTCATCTCGCTCTGCGAAGACCCATTCGTTTATTATACTTAAGTGAGCTGCCCAATAATATAGACACATGTCTGGTACCGCAAATCCCCCTTTATACAATCCGCGCTGGAGCTTAGGCAAAGATATATGTGTGGACCCACCATCCCACAGGAGCCGACGGAGCTCCCCATTTACTTGTCTGAACAATTCCGGTGCCAACCGGTAAGGAGTGTTTTGTAGGACATATAGTAGGCGTGGGAGGGCCGTCATCTTAAAGAGGATTGCCAGGCACATCATGGATACTGGAAGTCCAATAGAATATCGTCCACATAGAGCGATATGCGCTCCTCCCATCCTCCTGCACTCTTTATACCTGTCACTAGGGGATCATGCCTAACCCAGGTTGCCAGCGGCTCCTACGCTGAAGCGAAAAGCATTGGGGAGAAGGCGCATCCTTGTCTCGTACCCCTCCGCTATGTAAAGGGGCACCGCACCAACGCCATTGGAGCCTGATATAGGAGCCGAATCCACGCACAGAAGAAGGCTCCAAAACCAATACTGGCTAGGACATCAAAGAGGTATGGCCATTCAATACTGTTGAATGCCCCATGGGCATCTAGAGACATCAGGACTGCATCTTCATGGTCCAACGCTTCCGTCATATGCAGGTCTCCATAAAGCCTCCTCAGATTAAGCCTTGTGCCTCTATGGGGCATGAAAGCCATTTGGTCCGGTTGAACCAGGGACGCAATGACCTTACTAAGTCTGTTGGCCAGGACCTTTGCAAGCACTTTGGCCTCTACATTCAAAAGAGAGATGGGTCGGTATAAGCTGCAGGATTCCAGCTTCTTGCCCGTCTTAAATATCACCACTATCGTGGCCATGCGTTGATCCTCCGGAAGAGTCCCGCCCCTCCCACTCTCCCTAAACATTTCCCCCATATGTTCCACGACTTCCTTTGTCATACATTTGTAAAGTTCTACGGGTAAGCCGCTTGGACCTGTCACCTTCCCATTCTGAAGGGCCCTGATTGCATCTCTGACCTCCTCTATCCTCAAATTCAGCTCTAGTTCCTCTCTGTCTCCCCTGGAGAGTGCCCTGAGGGGGACATCTTTTATCAAGTCTGCGCAATCCTCCTCCATGTATGAGGATTGGGACATGTATAGGCACTCGTAATAGGCAGCGAAAGCCTCAGTCATGGTCTCCCTGGTTACATGCCTCGTCCTCTCTTGATCTCTCAACGTCCTGACCCAGCTTCTATCTCTGTCTCTCCGCTCAAGCCAGGCTATGAGTTTATTTGCCTTGTCCCCAATGTCGTAGAGGCGGTGCTGTACCGCCAGTGCATGTGCCCTGGCTTTTTTTTTCAGTCAAATGTTGCCTCACTTGCAGTCAGTGACTCTGCTGCAAACTAGGTCTCCCCACCAAACTTCTACCTTAAACTCTGCAATTTCTTTATCCAGATCAACGCTTGGCCCCTCTTTTTCCAGTGTGGCACATTGCAGGTTTATTTCCTTTTTTATACCCCCACTCAATGCCTGTGCATGACTTCGGTGGACTGCCTTGAATGCTTCACATAAGAAGCTCTGTGTACTGTCCCTACATTCCCTTGAAAGTATTGCGTAGTCCGTTCCCTCATCTTGACTTGGAAGGACCTGTCCCTAAAGTGCCAATCATCTCTCCTGTGTAGTAGAGCTGACCCTTCTCCTGTGCCAGTCAACCTAACTACCATTGGGGACTGATATGCCCCGTGGGAGATGGTCTACCCCATGGAACTGCGTCACCTGTGCAGATCGGGAGAAAATGTAGTCTGGTCCGGAATAACTGTTATGCGCGTGTGAGAAATACATGTATTGTTTGTCCATTGGATGATATTCCCACCACATGTCCACCATCCCCATTGCATCTGCAAACAATCTTAGCGGGCCTCTGTCAGACCCTCCACTGCTGCCAGACAGCCTGTCCCATTGTGGGTCCATTGTATCATTCATGTCCCCACCCATCACCAGTGTTCCCATAGGGAATACCAGTAGCACCTCAGCCAGCTCCCTAAAGATTTCTGCATGTAGTTTTGGTGGCACATATACAGAGCATAGATTGATCATTCGCCCTCCAAATGTTCCTGTCTGTGCTACAAACCTCACCAATGGGTCCGTCCAGGACTCCCCAGGAATGTAGGGGGCCGTCGATCTTACCTTGATCCCCACCCCTCTTGAACTGGCAGTGCCCGTAAGGAGTATCCCATCCTGTCAAGTGCCCTGTACCTGTTACCCTTTAGATGGGTCTCCTGAAGAAGGACAACGTCAGGTGAGTGCCTGTGAATGTATTGTAGGACTATTGTGCCCTTAATCTTATTCCCTAGGCCGTTTACATTCCAGGTCATTATCTTTAGCTCTGCGCTGTGTCTGGACATAGTTGCTTAGTTACCATCAATGTAGTGTCCTGTCGCCACATTGTCATGCCCATCTGTACCCATCTCCTGTATTGGTCCGAGACCTCCATTGCCCTCAAGTATATGTATCATGAACTTATAAACAACTTCTCCACTTCCATAACTAACTCTCCCTCCCTTGCCACCCCCTCCCTGCTACCTTGCACAGTAGGCATGATATAGCCCTCGCAGATTGCCTGTCGCCCCCTCTGTAACATCTAAATAGAGTAGGATTGACTGGCTAAGCCAATCAAGCTGGCACACTTCCAGGTACACTTTATCCCGGTTCTTTTAATGCATACCAGTGCTCATCTGTTATAATTAGACATCAACCTGAATTGAAGTAGTGCTGAGAAGCCTTCACTTCGTCACCAGCCCTCCATGGTAGCGTCCCCCTTACAAACACAATGTGCTCAGTACATTTGTGGTGGTAGGCCCTTTACCATTCGGTCAAGACTCGTATCCACCCTGTACTCTCATTAGTCAACTAGGCTGCCCCTAGGTGAGCGTCTCCAGGCTGGCTTGTGCCCCCTCCTGGGCTAGCCCTGCCTTCAGCTGCTGCTCTGGTGTTCTGGTGTCCATGACTACTCCCCCTCTGCCCTTTTGGAGTCCCTTTGAAGCTCTTCTCCCGGGAGTGCGCCAACCCTCCATCCACTCCCAGGTCTTAGCCAGTGTATTGAAGAACCAGGACCTATACTCAGACACGACCCGCAATCGGGCAGGGAAGAGCATCATGTATTTTATGTCCTTGGATAGTAAGCTCTTTTTGACTTCATAAAGCTCTGACGTTTCTGTTGCACCTGGAACGTAAAATCTGGGGAAAAATGCATTGTTGCATTCTCATATTTAATGTCACCATATGAATGGGCCGCTTGGAGGATAGCATCTCTGTCTCTATAGTAGAACACTCTTGCAATGATAATTCTCGGTGGGGCCCCCGGTTTCGGTGGTGGCTCTGGCGCCCTGTGTGCCCGCTCGATGGAAAAGAACTTTGATAAACACTTGGGGCGGAGGGTGTTAGTTGTGAGTTTTTCCAGAAACAGATCAACGCATGCCCCCCTCTGCTCCCTCTGGGACCCCAACTACTACGAGATTATTCCTCTGTGCTCGATCCTCTTGGTCTTCAAGTCATGCAGCCATTATCTCCTGCTGGCAAGTAAGACATTGTACTTGTTCCTCTAACTTCTTTGACGTTGACTGTAGCAGGTTCATATGGGTTTCTGCAGAGGTGACCTTTTCCAACATCTTTTTAAAGTTAGCGCGGAGCAGGGCCACGTCTTCCATGACAGCATACAGTTTGGGTTCCAAGGAGGTTTTCAGATCTTGGATCACCCTCATTAACAACCCCAATGATAGTTCCGACCCCCCTGAGTCATCCACTGTCCCTTCCATCTGTCCTCCGGGCACCTTGGATGTATCATACTTGTACATATTATTTGACTGAACCGCCCCCCCACCCCCTTGGTTTCATCGCTACTTCTGCGGTTGTTGTGGTTACTAGTTGGATGCTTGTGCGATCTCGCCTTTTCTCTATTCACCCCGCAGGATTACTCTGGGGTCCATCCATGCTGATTTAATCTCCCCCACTTGACGCTCCTCCCGGTCTCCTCAACCGAAGGAGTCCACCTTGCTGCGGTGTTTATGGGGGATGTCTCCGATCGGTCCTGACGCGCTACTTCACTCAGCGTCTTCCATCGCTCTGGCAGGCACAATCAAAATTCTGGCCCTCCACGTATTGGCTCTCCGGTGCTCCACTCCTTGTCTTTTGAAGGGGGTCTTTCTTTACCCATAATTGTAGAATTGTAGTTCCGGGCCCTGATCACTGTCAGGGACCAGCCCTTACTCTCTGCTGCTCAACCGGGCCATCTCCTTTCCACACTGCAGCCACTACCCCACCACCTCGTCGAGCACACAGGCCTCTCGGCCACCACCTTACCTCCGCTCAGGCCTCAGTCTTCGCAGCTCTCTCTGGCCATCTCTGCCACCACAATAGGGCCCCCACCAAGTGAGGCCAATCACTATCGCTTCTCCTTGTGAGCGCGTGCAGGCCCCGCTACCGCCCACTCTTCTGCCAGCTGGTGCCGGTCTCACATGCTCGAACCAGTGCCTCCTGCTCCGGTTGTAGTCCCAGGCCTGGAGCAAATTCGCAGAACCAGCCCTCGCTCTCTGTCTCTCTGCCAGGCCTCACCCTATCCTCTCTGCAGCTGCTCCCCCACCACCTCACTGGTCACACAGGCCTCTCGGCCGCCGCTTCACCTCCGCTCATGCCTCGATCTTTTGCGCCTCTCTCTGGCCTTCTCTGTCGCCACAATAGGGCCCTTCACCCAGTGAGGCCAATTGCCGTTGCCTTTCCTTGTGAGGGCGGACAGGCCCGTGCTCACCTGCTCTTCTGCCGGCCGGTTGCTGGTCCACACGCTCGAACTGGTGCCTCCTGCTTCGATTGTAGTCCCAGGCCCGGAGCACACTCATGGGACCAGCCCTCGCTCAACGCCTCTCAGTCGGGCCTTCCCATTTCCTCGCTGCAGCCGATCCCCCACCACCGCGCCGATCACACCAGCCTCTTGACTGCTGCCTCACCTCCGCTCAGGCCTTGAGCTCTCGCGCCTCTCTCTGGCCATCTCTGCCACCAGAATAGGACCCCCCCAGGTGAGACCACTCACTGCTGCATCTTCTCAGGAGCTCGGACGGACCTCGTGCTTGCCTGCTCTTCTGCCGGCTGACCGCCGGTCCCACGCTCTTGATCCCGGCACCTCCTCTTCAGATTGTCCAATTAGCGCACCACCATTTCTGGGCGGGTCCTTTTTCAATGCGGGCCCGTCTCCCGTCTCTAGAGCACGTCCCACTCTTCGTTTAGCCGGTCGCTTGGGGACCGCGCTGTTCCATCTTCACTCCCTCTCCTTCCTTTAGAGTGCCATGGGGGGGGGGGCGCTCTGCGCTATCCTTTTTGCTTCGCATTCTCCCCTCAACCTGCAGGGGGAGATCCAAGTCCGAATGCACTCGGATTAATGTTGGATGGTGGGGTAATCGTTATTGAGCTACAGGAGCTTCTTTAGTGTGCCGCCACATTGGCAAGCGCCAAGCCAGGCCCCGAGGTATATTCATTTTCTTCCCAAAATCCTATGAAGATATTTCATCCACACTTTGTCTTTGCATATGCCTTTGTTGACATCACCCATGATTGGGCTGAATGATGTCTTAAAGAGAAATCAAAGTCCATATAGTAATTTTATTCTAGAAATCTTATGGAGATGTTTGTACCACAGTTAATTTTTGGATATTGTTATCTTGACATCACCCTTGATAGGCCAAATGATGTCTTAAATAATGATGATTCACATAGAGATAAGGTCATATAGGGGGTCATTCTGACTTTGGTGGGCGGCGGACGCCGGCTGAGTTGCAGGGGTGCGACAGGTGCAGTTGCACCCGTCGCGATTTTCACTGTCTGCAAAGCAGACAGTGAAAATCTTCATGGGGCCCTGTTAGGGGGCCCCTGCACTGCCCATGCCAGTGGCATGGGCAGTGCAGGGGCCCCCAGGGGCCCCAAGACACCCGTTCCCGCCATCCTGTTTCTGGCGGTGTAAACCGCCAGAAACAGGCTGACGGGAAGGGGGTCGGAATCCCCATGGCGGCGCTGCAAGCAGCGCCGCCATGGAGGATTCTCCGGGCCAGGAGAAATCCGTCGGGAAACCGCCGGATCCCCTTTTCTGACCGCGGCTTTACCGCCGCAGTCAGAATGGCCCTGGAAGCACCGCCAGCCTGTTGGCGGTGCTTCCGTGTCCCTCCACCCTGGCGGTCCATGACCGCCAGGGTTGGAATGAGGGCCATAGTCATTTTCTTCCAGAAATCCTAAGAACATAAATCATCCACACTTTACTTTGGGTATCATTTTGTTGACATCACCCCTGATAGGCTGATTGATGTCTTACAAAGTGAAAATCCATGTAGAGAGAAAACTGTTCATTTGTTTTTTTTAGCAGAAACCCTTTTGACTAAATGTATCCACATTTTTTTATATCTTTGTGAAGACATGATCCCTGATAGACTGAATGATATATTAAGCAGATATAGGTCAACACAGAAGACTGTATCTCATATCTTTTAAAGACATGTTGCTTAGTACTTTGGCTGAAGGAATGGTAAGTAAAAATTAGGAAGTTTGAAAGGCAGTTTTTGTTTTAATTGCAGTCTTCTGTCATTGCATTCCGTCCATCCAGTTTGAGTCTTTAAATATACAGTATAATATAATGTCCAGATGTAATATTTAGACCTCTTTGGAAGATGATAGTCTTAGTACAGTATGTTCTTCCGGAAATTGATATCTGTCCGGCTTTGAAGTTTATAATCTCAGTCTCTAATTTTGTTACATCTGCTCTGCATCATTGAAAGATTGCTATAATGTATTTACGAGTCCTTTGTATAAGCAATGTAGAGAATGCATTTGATTTACAGCTTGGACAGGTCATATTTTGGTCACTCTTTTTTTATTTAAAAAAGACACACTTTTAGAGTTAAGCACAAAAATCACTCAGATTGGATTTCAGTGGTAGATGAGAAAGAACATTCTTCACACTCATGGTTCCACGTATAATTCAGTCCAAATATGTCATTAACATTTACATCTTCTTCTTCTTCTAAAACTCCAAGGAACATCATAATACATTCCTGTGCACCTTGCTGAGCATTTAGAGTACATACTACATATCCACTATATTTGTCTACTAGTTGTTGAACACCTGATGTAGAATGTATTACAGTTCTGTCAAGAGATAAGCATTGAAGGCAATGAAATAATGCTGTGCACAATGTGTACCGTGGTTTTCCTTGGATTGCTTTTACAACATGTGGAATATGGAAGAGAGCATTGAGAATAACATTAGCATATTGGTTAATACCAGTAGTGTTATCCAACTGTTAACCTACAATATCTCCATCTTTTTACAGTTTTGTTTTCTTCAAACCTTCTTCTTTGGCTTTGCCTTCTGTCTTTTCTATACTCTTTTTTCATTATTTTGTCAGTTTTTGCTTAGGACACAATACGAGAAACTGGATACTCTCTTAAATAAAGAGCATATTTACTTCTTAATCTGTTTCACTCTCTCACGCAATTTACATCTGCACTAAGCTTCTTCGCATCAGAATTAACCAGCAACAAATCAGATAATGCACAAACTTGTGACAATTCTACATATGACATTCCTTCTTTAAAAACTGTACTTCCTGTGATAAATGCAGCATCAACACTTAAGCCTTGAAACATGTGGATTGTTACGGCGTATGTAGGACAAACTGGAAACTGTTTGTCGGACATACAACTCTTTCACAAGCAAAAAAGGTACAACACATTGTCCAAATTGCTTCACACCAGCAACCTGTGCAAACTTTATAGCTAAGAAGTCAACCCCATCACAGTTAGGAAAATTAATAAAATCAACAACTTTACCCATGACACCATAAACCAATCCTTTGTCTACATTTAAATTATGTCTTAAAATTACTCTACAGTTTTTGCAGAAATGTAAATACTTCTCTAGTCCAGCAATGCAAGATACAGATTTCAACAAAGAGTTCAATTTATCTTGTAATTTTTCACTAAGCAGCACAATTACTCCTTGGTGTTCGATTTTGTCAATAGCAGTAATCTTCAAAATGTCTTCAAGTTTCAGTACTTCTTCATTACATGCAGCACACTCTTGAAGTGTAGGTATCAAAGAACTCTTGCCACCTCATGACATGCTTCACAAGATAACTTCTGGTATTCAAGTTTATTGTTGTGTTCAACATGTAGCATAAGTAGCCTATGTAACGTTAGTCCTTTGATACTGTGTGCAGCTAATACAGTAGGTTCTGTCACTACACACGATAAGTTTGAGTCTATAGTTTTCTGTAGATAAGTAAAGATAACTTTGAATAAAAAGCTTTTTCCAATACCAGCCTGACCACTAATATATAATAGTATTGGCTTCAATGATGAGCAATCACATTGCTTGTTCTCATGTCACAATCGATGCTCTATTTTGTCTTACTTCAATATAAATCTATTTCTGTTTGCCATTGAGTCGTCCAACTAACTGTTCTAGATCTATAGATTCCTATCTAGCTTGTTCCATGGCAGTTTCCCCTTCATTCATAGCTATTGCAGCTTCATTTTCCACATTAGTTTTTCCAAGAGGATCGTGACTTCAAGGTGCTGAACTTTGGCTGCTTTGAGAACTATCCTTAGCTACCTCAGAAGCAATCATTTCTTCCTATTTTATCTCATCATTTAACATTTGTAAGTAGTTTTTGAACATGGGACACTGAATACTATCTTTGACAGATTTAAAACAATCTTGCTAGCATTGATAAACCCCAAGTAATTCCAATTCAGTACACCAAGGTTTGAATAGTTGTAGAAGCGCTAAATAGAAAAAATCTCTTTTCTCAGGGGTTTAGAAGTTAAGTTTTCAATGGTCAATTAGGTTTTCTTTTCCATGTTTCACCAAACATCCTGTCACGTCCAATGCTGCATATTTCCCTCCTTCTATGTTTTCACTTACATTATCTGAATCTATAACTTTGAAGAATTTCATAAAGGCACTTTTCTTTTAGATGTGGACTTCTTCTTGGATCCAACATATTTGATTTTGCAATGTCTGTACTTTCTGGTTCAAACTCTGCAGGGTACTGAATTTCAGGGAAAGACTTCAATACTCTGTTTCTTGTAGTAGATAGACCAAGACTTACCCAGACAATTCCTTTTGATTTTGAGAACAAACTTGCTGGACTCAGGGCCTCATTTTGAGTTTTGCTGGTGGTGGAGGCTGCCCGCCAAACTCTTTCGGAGGGAAAGCCGCCACTCTGGTTTTCTGCCCACCTGCCCAATTATGAGTATCCCACTGGACCAGCAGGCAGAAACAGCGTTTCCACTTGCTGGCCCAGCTGAATACTCACCACAACACTGACACCGGCTTGTAATCGAGCTGGCGGCAATGTTGTGGTGCGTCAGATACAGCAGCACCCCTCGCGCTTTTCACTGCCCGTAATTTGGGCAATGAAAAGCGTGACGGGCTGTCCATGGGGGCCCCTGCACTGCCCACTCCACCTGAAAGGGCAGTGCAGGGGCCTCCATGGGGCCCCCTGCACCCCCTTTCCTCCAGCCTTTGCATGGCGGTGGAACCGCCATGCAAAGGCTGGTGGAAATGTGGGTCATAATCCGGAGGGCAGCACTGCTTGCAGCACTTCCCTGGGGGATTGAGACCACCGGCACCACCAGGCCAACGGCTGGCGGCAGCCTGGTGGTGCCGGTGGTTGGACTGTGGCAGCTCCACCCCTGTCAGCGGCGGTATGAGCTGAGGCCCTCAATTTGTCACAGGTTTCATAGGACCCCATTTCCCTATGTGTAAGCATTTTCAAGCTGAAGGAATACAATTTCTTGCTAAGTGTTTTACCTGCAGAAATCTCTGCCCACATCTCCTTCATCTCAGTTTTTTCAGATTTGGTGATGTACGATGTGATATACCGAGCCACGGCAATGGAGTTTTCTGAAACAAATTGTATGTCCATGTTAGCATTCCACATTTAAAAAATCACAGGATTGTAGTCATTAATATATTTGGAATCTTCGGTTCTCTTTAAGTTATATTTTTGGTGATTTCCGTGTCAGGGTATGTCTGACTGAAGTGAAATGACAGGTCGTGGAAATCCAAATCGACATCTTGTGTAAATATTTTCTTTGGACCTGTGTATGTATGACGACGGTACTTCCCACATCTATGTATTTGGAAATGCAAAACTTGTTGTCTGCGACCATTTTCACCAGTGTGTTTTGCTATGCTACTTGTGACAAAGACAACACAGACTCATCACTTTGTGCCCCAAATTTGGGTGCATCTTTTATCCATATAGCATTTGAATGTGAGGAGCACCTCTTGCCTGATACTCTTTTTCCACCAAAAGAAATCATTTACTTCTATAAGAGGAGGATTGCTTTTGTTGCAGATAAAAGCAAGCATAGCTCGGAACCTGTGGTTGAAATATCTGGAAACATTTGCAGGATCTAATGAGCAAAGTTCTCCAGTTGTCTTTAAATTGATATCTTTTAGGTTAGAGTTTGCTCCTCTTAACAATTGAATTAGGTCATCCCACGCATACTCTGCGCAACTCAATGTCAAAAACCACGTTGGTGGTCCAAGGTTTCTCAGCATACACTTCCGTGCTCCATGACGACTGAACCAATATTCATTAGTATACCATTAAAATAATCAAGTTGTATTCTAAGTTTTAATCCTTTACTTGAACTTTGTTAACAAAATCTCTGGCAGTCATAGTCTGAAGATTAACTCCTGTTTTTAGAATGTGATTTAATGCATATGAAAGTCCAGACAAGGCATTCTCAAATACAAGGTGAAACATGTATGGGAGACGCTGTCTGAATCTTGGATCCTCTGAATATAATCATGTTGATCAGTATTCAGCTGCTGGTATCTGTATGGGGCAGACATCATACCGACCTACTACACCACTGGGAAACAAGTGGGAAAAACAGCGAACCTCTAAACATTTTTCCTACACACTCATGGGAGCTCCTGTAGCCTGCTTCATTTGGAAAAGGTCAATAGCATCACCAGTGACTTCTTTGAAATTTTACTGATGTATGCTGTAGTGCTCACAAATTTGCTCTGATTGGGATGGATCTACTTTTTCTATATGTCCACTTCTGGCAAACTGTCATCATCAACATTTGGTGCATCAGGTTCCACATCATCATTATTATAATAGACATTAATTTGTACCAGATGTAATGTTGCTTGTTTAACTTTATTAACATCAACTAACTCTTGCCAAATTGTCTTATTCTTAAATGGTACACCATTTACCAGGATAATAAGTGGCTCTTTATTGTCTTTTTCTATTCCAACAATTTCATCATTTTTTAAAGTCTAATGACAAATACACTACTTGCCAAATTGTTTTATTCTTACATGGTACATCATTTACCAGGATAATAAGTGGCTCTTCATTGTCTTTCTCTATTCCAACAGTTTCATAATTTTTTTAAGTCTATTGGCAAATACACTACTCTTCCTGTAAGGCCTTTCAATAATCTGTTGGATTTAATTTACCAGTTTTTGGTTCCAATCGTATAATCACTTGAAATGGATGAATAGTTTATGTAAGGAGAAGTTGATATACATTTAAGTCTCGTAGTTGTTCTGGAATAGTCACAATTTCGAACCTATTATGAACCGCTCTAGCTGGTGTTTTCTTGTCCTCTAACTTATCATAGCAGTACTTACATATAACTTGCTGCATGGATGAGTCAAAACGCTCCTCTACAAATCAATAAGGATCAAAATCTTCGCACTTCTCTCTCTTTTACCTTTCAGTTTCGGAAAATACATCTACATTTTGTGTTTGACTTTTGTAGTGAGTGCATCTACAACAAATGCAAACATAGTTTGTTTTTTCTGAACAAGCTGTGTTAAACTTTACAATCTCTTGTTCAAATTTCTCAGGCGAAATACATGTGCTCTGTTCCTCAATACCTATACCTACCAATTCCTTCATTCTCCCTACAATCCTCATCAGAACCAAAAAAGTGAAACTCCACATCCTCACAAAACTTTCTTCTACTTCTCCTACTGTACCCTGCAAAAGTACTCTATTCATATCTCCTAGCCATAATGCTGGAGCCTTCACATAGTAAAGTCTCCTAACTAACTGTTCTGTTTTTGTGTGGTGAACTGCCAACATTCTAAAGTGATGAAAGGTGCTTTGACACCCTTTCTTTGATAAACATGCTAATAAATATACTTGTAAATTACTATACTTTCTTACTTTGCAAGGATCTAATCCTTGCAAATGTGAAATTTTTTGTTTTAAGCTTCCGTATGGAAAGTTGCGTACAAAACTCTTTAACAAATCAATTGAATGCTGCTGAATACTACAAATAATGCTACAGTTCCATTTGTAAACAGGAGCCTGTCTATGCCTTACCCGAACCTCTCCAGCTACCACCTCTTCCACATTTCTGGGAACAACCACTTCTTTTTCAACAGGACTCCCATCTTTAATCTCATAACACTGAACAGTTGAATCAACTGCATGCACTAATGTGTTCTCTTGTGAATACCCTTCTCATTAAAGGAAGGCTCTGTACTGCAGGTATGCTTCCATTCACTTCTGAAAATTTATCAAAAATTACTTCTCCTTCGGCTGCATCTGTTCATCAATAACACTGTTTTATTCAGGGTTCTCATTCTAATGAGAATTAAAATAAAAATCTTCCTCTTTAAGGCAAATGCCTTATTAACTACAGCCTCAACACGTTCTTTTTGTTTCAGTACTTCCTTTCTCCTTTTTTACTTCATTTTTTAAAAAAGACTCTGAATTACTCAGGCACAAAACATTCTAACGCTAATTTCCTTGAACTGTTGCTGTCTTCTGTTCAACCTATCTGCTTTCTTAAATGATTTCTTACTGTGCATTTTTGTACCTTCCTCGTTGACTTCACATTTTCCTTTTTATTGACATCATTTTTCACAGTTTGCCACATATAGTTTTAAGAATTTTTGGCTTCCCTTACCAGCAGCTCTTTCCTCTTTAAGCATGATCTCCTCAAGTTCTGCCTTTTGTTTGTGTGTTGCAAGTAGATAGTAGGCTTTCCTCAGATTTATTTTGGTTTTACTTTTTGTTGGCATCTTGAAGATCTCTAAAAATATCTGAAAAACAAAACAATATAGCACAAGTTTTACATTTACATAAGACACTATTCAATTATATATGTCATAATATACTCTTCATACATTTAGTCACATAACAGACCATATACATGTATTTTTATTAATTGCCTTGGTGTCTCACCATATAAACAGGAAAACACCTCTCATGATTGTTTTTTGTGCAGGAAGGTACCCCTTCCTGCACAAAAACAATCATCCACACAACGCAGGCACTCTTGCACCATATTACAGGGTGCCTGCATTGATGCTAAGTAGTAATTTATGCATCAGCACAGGGGGCGAGGACAGAAATGCGTCATATCTTGTAGAAACAGCATATTTCTTCCCTTTCCCGGTGCCACAAGGCCGTGCAGCAAGAGACTTGCTCCTCCGCCCTGTGCCATGTGTCTTGTTAATGAGGCCTATATCTCTTATATTATAAACAGATACCTCTCTCCCTATAACAAATATACATTTTAATTTAGATGTAACCTCTATGTTCTAAAAAAGTAACTGTATGCTTTTCTAAGTGGATATAAATACTAACTCAACTTGCACCATAAAGTGTGCGTATAAAATCTATAGTTCTAAACAAACGGCATGATCTTAAACCTTCTACTGTTAATTATTTTCTAAAACATTAAGGGCCGGATTAAGAGTGTGCCAGTCCTCGGACCGCCACACTTGCGGCAGCTGTTGGACTGCCCCGGTTGTGGCGGTCTGACAGCCACATTACGTGGTTGGCGGGCAGCCCCGCCAACCTACCGCCGTCTCCGCAGTGTAGGAAGCTGGCTCTGTATATACTATATCAAAATGAAATATAGTGTGTACAGAGTCCAGTGGTTCCCCAGAGGTTTAACAGAGGCTAAAGTATATAGTACTAATGCTCTCTTTTGTGGTAGTGTGGTTGAGCAGTTAGGCTTATCAGAGGGTAGTGCAAAGCATTTGTTGTACATACACACACATACACACACACATAGTCAATAAATGAAGCTCACACTCAATGTCTAACTCAAGACCAATGGTTTTTGTATAGCAAAAATATATTTTGTTAATTTATTTCTACAACCACAAAATTCAAGTTGCAGGTAAGTACATGAGGAAGTAAGTATCCAACATATGTATCAATACCACTTTGTTTAGAATTGGCAAGGTATATATTTTTTTAATAAATGGCAATAATCTGTTTTAAGATTTGACAGCGCAATTTTCAGAACATTTCCTGGGGGGAAGAAAAGTTAGCACAGTTTTGAGGTAAGTACACAACTTACAGTTCCAGTCTCTTGGGGGTTAGTAAGTCCACTGGTTGGGGTTCAAGTTAACCCCAAACACCCACCACCAGCAACACAGGGCCGGCTGGGTGCAGAGGTCAATGATGAGGCAAATTTAACATGGGCACCTATGGTGACTGGGGGGCACCTGGAATCAGGCCTGTCTGCAGGTAAGTACCCACGTCTTCGGAGGGCAGACCTGGGGGGTTTAGAGTAGCACCAGGGGGACACAGGTAAACACCAAACACGCACCCTCAGCGGCGCAAGGGCGGCTGGGTGCAGGGTGCAAACACAGTGTCAGGCTCCCAATGCTTTTCTACAGAGGGACCCTGGGGGTCACAAAGATGCTGCGGCTGAGGTCCAGGGGTTCGGTCTGGGGTCTCCTGCTGGACGTTGCTGCACTGAAGGTTGGATTCCCAAAGGCCAGGGGGCTGGAGGTGCAGGGGTACCTTTTGGTGTCGGTATCTTTATCTGGTTCTGTCGTGGTCAGGGGGGTACTCCGGATTCAGGCTGCAGGAGTCATCATTTTTGACAGGAGGGGTCAACCCAGGGTGGGCACTTGCTCAGAATTGCCTGGGGACCAGCTCTAGTCAGCTGGACCACCTGGACACAGGCTGTGGGCGTCGGGTGCAGAGTAGCCAGGACTCGCAGATCTGGGGTGGTTCTGGAATCCTTGCATGGAGTTTTTTCTTGGACAGGGCCACTGTACATGGGAGTTCTTGGTCCTCTGTGATTTAGGCAGTCCTCTGGAGGCTTTTCAGAGGTCACTGGTCCTGCAGGATGTGTCACTTTCTTCTTGCACGGCTTTTGAAGCTGGAGACAGGCCTGTAGGGCTGGGGATGTCCGTTTGCGTCTTCAGTCTTCTCTGCTGGGGTTTCAGCTTAGCAGTCCTTCTTCTTTTTTCTTGTGAGGTCGCCAGGAATCTGATGAGCTGGGTTCAGGGGAGCCCTTAAATCCTGGATTTAGGGGTGTTACGGGGTCAGATTGCAGTAGCAAATGGCTACTGTCCATGAGGGTGGCTACACCCTTCCTGTGACCATTCCTTTTGGGGAGGGAGACACAGACCTAACCCTATTGGTCACTGCCCTCCAAACTAAGATGGAGGATTTTGCAAGGAGGGGGTCACCTCAGCTCTGGACACCTGAGGGGTGTTCCCAGCTGAGCTGGTCACTCCTCCCTGCTTTTCCTAATTTTCCCTCTGGACTTGCAGCCAAAAGTGGGGCTTTGTCTGGGGGGCAGGCATCTCCACTAGCTGGAATGCCTTGGGCACTGTAACAGGAGGCCTGAGCCTTTGAGGCTCACCGCCAGGTGTTACAGTTCCTGTAGGGGGGAGGTGTGAAGCACAGGCTTTGTTTTTGGCCACCGAGAGCGCAATGGCTCACACCCCATGTGGTCAGAAACTTGTCTGAAAGTGGCAGAATGGCACACACTGATCAGTCCTGCAGTAGCAGTTTGGCTACTTACAGGGGGCATCTCAGAGGTGCCCTCTGGGTGCATTTCTCAATAAATCCAACACTGGCATCAGTGTGGTTTTATTGTGCTGAGAAGTTTGATACCAAACTTCACAGTATTCAGTGAAGCCATTATGGAGCTGTGGAGTTCATAATAACAAACTCCCAGACCATATACTCAATATGGGCACACTGTACTTACAATGTCTAAGAATGGACTTAGACACTGTAGGGGCTTATTGCTCATGCTGCTAAGCCCTCACTTGTGGTATAGTGCACCCTGCCTTAGGGCTGTAAGGCCTGCTAGAAGGGTGGCATAATACATGCTGCAGCACTTGGGGACCTTCCCTGTCCACATGATCCTTGGTACCATGGGTACGTTTTACAAGGGACTTAACTATGTGCCAGGGATGTGCCAATTGTGGGAACAATGGTACTGTTTTGGGGAAAGAACACTGGTTGTTTGGCCTGGTTAACTCATTCACGCTGGCATCAATATCAGGCAAAAAGTGTGGGGGGGGGTAACCACGCCAACAAGAGCACTTTTCTACATGCTGGGATCTTTGATCCCGATGGGCTTACGGTGGCGGAGGTTGGAATCAGCCAGTCAGCGCCGCCCTGCTGATTACAACCTGGTTCTCTGCCAGCCTTTGCTAGGGCAGTGCAGGGGCCCCCCTGCCAGGCACCCTTGCATTGCTCACTGCCTGCTGTGCAGATAGTGAGCATTGCAAGGGTGCTGGGGGCCCCTGTGGGCGGCAGCATTGCAGCCTGCTTGATTACAAGCCAGAGACAATGCTGCCGCCACCTTCCCACTGGGCTGATGGGAGGAAACCTTGGTTTCTGCCCGTCAGCCCAGCGGGAAAGTTGCAATGGGGCCAGCAGGGAGGTAGCCAGTATGGCAGCAGCCTCTTTGTCGGAAGTTCGGAGGACAGGTCATCCCACTCGCCGTACTCATAATCAGGCCTTAAGTACATCACTATGTATATGAATAAAAGTGTTAATATCTCGCTGGTCATAGCTGAGTTAATATAGTTTTATCTGTATCATATACACTTTTATCACTCTTATTTCCAAACGCAGCTTGCTTTGAAACTAAAACTTTTAGTCACATGCCTCCTAATAACTTTTGTTGACAGGTGAAATACTATCACAGTATCACGTTGGCTGTTTTCTTTATATAACAATTAAATCTCAGAATAAGAATGGAGTACCACTCAGTCCAAGCAACCAGGAAGAGCAACCTTGTCACTTTTGGTCTCAGTGACACAATCTTCAAATCACAAACTGTGTTTCATGTTTATTTATGTCATCCCACATTTCAATGGTTAGTGACTGTTAACCCTTTCTTGTATTTTTGGTAAGAAGTCCAATTTCCTACTGTGTGCTGCCGGAGTCGCAACTCCATCTTGGAGCCCAGCGCGGCCCCCCTCATGTAACTTTGGGACAGGGTCGCGACTCCACTTGGGTTTTAAAAATATATTTCCCATTATTTTTTTGTACAGTTCCCTTTACATTGTAAATTTGGGGATAGTATTGAATTTGAAAAATCATTTATTTTCAGTTTCTTGTCCACCATAATGTCTCTTTTATGGAAAATATATGTCTGCCTTAAGAGCTGCCCTTCCCCTCCCACTCTTTCTCCACAGCTGCCATAGGACCTCCTCTAGAACACTCTACTGTAGGAGTAGTTCAAATGTTCATAGCATTTTTTCTTAGCAGCAGACTAGTTTTAATGTGTGCTGTAGCAGGATTGATTGACTAATACGGAATGTAAGCATATTCAGAACGGGGTTTACTACTTTAAGAAAAAATAAGAACCATTCACACATTGACTGACTTAATATTTTTTATCACAGCCTATTTTTATGTACCACTGTATTTACAACATGCAATCAAATATGTGTGTGTTTTTTTTTAATCAGGTGCTACCTTCCTTTTAACCATCTCACATTATGAGAACTCCTGCATTCAGCTACAGCCTTCTCCTGTGTGCTGCAGCTCCTTCCTTTCGAAATGTTCAGAGTGCGGATTGTAGGTCACAGCTATGTTTTTTGGGATAGTGAGTATCCTAGAAAGAGTGGCGTTGACAGGGATCTGGGTTTGCATAATGTGGATATTACTTAGGTTGGCCAGAGAGGGTTAAAGTGGTATCAGTTGCTTCCATTGGCTGAAAGCATTAGAGATTGCCAACCACCTCACGTCATGATTGTGCACTGTGATGGTAATGACCTGGGCACCCTGACTAGGGTAGGATTGGAAATCCTAATGAGGGTCTGAGTGGGTATGTGAGGGGATGCATCAGGGTCTCCATGGGTCTGTAAGTGGGTGCATGATTGTGTATGAGTGGGTCTGTGAATGGGTGCATGATGGTTTGAGTTGGTCTGTGAGTAGTTGCATCAGTGTCTGAGTAGGTCTGTGAGTGGGTGCATGAGGGTCTGAGTGGGACTGTGAGTGGGTGCACCAGGGTCTGAATCGGTCTGTGAGTGGGTGCATGAGGGTCTCAGTGGGCCTGGGAGTGGGTGCTCATTGTGTGTGAGGGGGTCTGTGACTGGGCTCATGAGGGTGTCAGTGCATCTGTGAGTGGGTGTATTAGTGACTGAGTGGATCTGTCAGTGGGTGTACAAGTATCTGTCTGGATCTGTTAGTGGGTGTGTAAGTGTCTCAGTGGGCTTGTGGGTAGCTGCATGAGTGTGTCAGTGAGTGTCTGAATGTGTATTTTTTTATTTTTTGAGGCATGGTTCGCGACTTCATTGTGGCGTTACACGGGGACTGTGCTGAGCTCCACAACAGAGTTGTGACTCCACGATCATGACAAAAAAAAGGCTTTTGAAACATTTAAACTCATAAGGTGTCCCTCAGACACTCATTAAGGTGCCTTATGGGGGTCAGAGAACCTCTACCCTGACCCCTTTTATTGTTTTCACCCCTTATTTCCATCCCCCAGGACCTTGCACCTTTTCATAATATGGTGGCTGCAACTTTCTCCACAGGTTGCGGCCAGCCAATTACAATACTGCTTCTGTTGCGAGGAGCCGTGATGCTCCACGCAGGAGCTACAAGGGATCCACGTCACTATCTATACAAATTTGTTTTTCCCTTAATAACTAGAAGACTAGTGAATGGATTTGCACCAAATAACAGAAAGGCCTCTTTCTGGACCAAGAGCTACCTGTCTGCCAAATGTGGTGTAATTCCGTCCTGTGGTTTGGGCGCTATCGTGTTTTGAGACACCCCCCCTTTTTCTTGACCCCCACTTTCCAGACAGCAGCTGAAGTGCCCACGTTTTTTTGGGGGGAACATTTTGTGAAGATTCATCAAGCAGCGCCAAAGCTATTAGCATAACAAAAAAAACTTGACCTGTAGAAACTAGGTCCCAACTATAACTACCTAGTGGGGTGACCACCACTGGGTTATATATATATATATATATATATATATATATATATATATATATATATATATATATATATATATATATATATATATATATATATATATATATAATATGTGTGTGTATTATTTTTAAATATCTCCATGACAAGTGCAGCTGTGAATCCATTTCTATAGTTGGTGGAGCATTGTGGGTGGGATCAGAACCATAGAAGAGCTGCTGTAAGGTAAGTTGTAGGAAGCTGACCTAGTGTGTGGTGGGTACCTAAGGTACTTACATCTTATACCAGGTCCAGGTATCTCCTATTGGTGTAGTGTAGGCAGTGTCTAGAAGCCAGGCTCTCTAGAGGTAGCTGTGGATGAGCAGCCAAGGCCTATCTAGGAGACATGAAAAGCTCATGCAATATCACTGTAGTCACACAGCACGTACACCCCTGAAAGAAAACACTCAGTGTTACAAAAATAAAGGTACTTTATTTTAGTGACACAATTACCAAAAAGTACTAGAGAGGCAACCCTCCAATAGGAGGTAAGTAACACACAAGATATGTACACTAGTAATAAGAAATAGGCATAAATAGCAATAGACAACAGTGACCCTAGGGAGAACCCAAACCATGCACTACAAAAATTTAATGTGAATGCAGGACCCCCCACCTAGATAAGTGGAATGTGTAGAGGGGAGCTGGGGGAACTAGGAAACCTCAACGGTAAGTACCACAGTGCCCCCCTAGAGACCAGGAAGAAAGGAGTAAGTCACTGGATTTTCCCCAAACTACCCAAAAGGAAGGAAAAGAAGAAAATGTAACATCCAGATCAGATTGCAAGAAACCAGCAGTGGATTACTGAAGAGGAAGACCTGTGGAAGAGGTGGACCAAGTCCAGAAGACACAGAAAAGTCCAGGGGGAGCAGGAGCTACTACCCACCCAGCTGTGGTTCCAGGAGTTGGTCGAAGGTGGGACGCAGATGGTCAGGAATGCAGCCCTGGAGCAGGTGAAGAGTTCCTGGAGGATGCAGTGTTTGTCCCATGTGGGGTGGATGGTTGCAGTCAGTCAGTGGCATGGAAAAGCCACCAACAAACCTTGGCAAAGGCAGAAGTTGCGGTGAAGCAAAAGTGGAGCTTCTGGGGACCAGCAAGGTGAGGGAGGACTCAACCCACAGGGGGAGTCCTAGGGGGACCCTCAGCAAGGCAGAGAGTCCAAAGAAAAAGAGGCAGCCCCTCATGAGACCCACAGGATGAGGAACCAGGAGTCGAAGAGGGGCGCATGCGGCAAAACTGGAGAAGGGTCCCACATCGCAGGAGAAGCACACAGAGGGCTGTATGTTGCAGGAAGGAATGCTGGGGGTTGGGGCTACACAGAGCCTGAAGATCCTTTGGAGGAGATGCCAACAAACCTTTGTAGCTGCAAGAGATGCGTTGCACAGGGGCACTGTCCTGCATGGGAAGGCAAATGCTTATCTCCACCAAAGTTTGTCAGCTGGCAGAGAGGACCAAGAGGACTATTCTGGATTTCCACCTGTGATGCATGATCCATGCAGCTCAGGATGAGAGGAGATCGACCCAGCCAGTAGTCGTTGCAGTTGGTGTCTGCGGATGCAGGGGAGTGACTCCTTCACTATAAGGGAGATTCCTTCTTCCTTCTCATGCACACTGAAAAAATGCCGCCCTCATGGGATGCACAGCCGGGGAAATGTTGCAGAAGCTGGAAGGAGCTGTGGAAACAATGTTGCAAGCAGAGTCTTCATTGTGGATGCAGATTGTCGGTTCCTGTCAGGTCCAGTTGCGGTTCCAGTGGCTAGAAGTTGAAGAAGAGGTTGTTAAGGAGTCCTGCTTGAATCTTGCAAGTCAAATATGAGGACCCACTCAAGAGGGAGACCCTAAATAGCCCTGAAAGGGGAATAGGTCAACTAACCAGGTGACCATCTATCAGGAGGAGGCTCTGACGTCACCTGCCTGACCTGGCCACTCAGATGCTCCCAGAGGTCTCTGCCAACCTTGGATTCAAGATGGCAGAACCAAGGGACCCTCCGGAGGAGCTTCGGGCACCACCCCTGGGGTGGTGATGGACAGGGGAGTGGTCACTCCCTTTTCCATTGTCCAGTTGCGCGCCAGAGCATGGACTGGGGGTCCCTTAACCAGTGTAGACTGGTTTATGCATGGAGGGCACCAAATGTACCCTTCAAAGCATTCTAGTGGCTTGGGGAGGCTACCCTTTGCAAGCCATGTAAAATCTATTTCCAAAGGTAGAGGGTGTTCTCCCCTCTCCCAAAGGAAATCATTTGTTCTGCCTTCCTAAGCTTGAGCTGTTCAAACAGCCAGAGGGCAGAAACCTGTCTGAGTGGAGGCAGCAGCTTGGGCTGCCCGGAAAACCCCAGAAGGCTGGTAGGAACAATGCTGGGGGTGCTCTAAGGAGCCCACAGAGTGCATGAAATCATACTTCCAATACTGGCAACAGTATTGGGGTATGATTCCGACATGTTTGATACCAAATATGCCTAGGTGCGGAATTACCATTATGTAGCTGGAATTAGGTAGTGGCCTATGTCCAGCACACGCTTAAAATGGCATCCCCACACTCACAAAGTCCAGGAAAATGGAACTGGAGTTTGTGGGGCACTTCTGCTAGTGCAGGGGTGCCATCACATACAGGTAACTGCACCCTGCACTGGGCTAGGAGGGCCTGCCATAGGGGTGACTTGTAGTGACCTGGTGCAGTGACCTATAGTGAAAAAGTGCATGCACCCTTTCTCGCAGGCTGCAATGGCAGACCTGCAGACACACTTTGCATGTGCTCCCTATGGGTGGCATAATACATGCTGCAGCTCATGGGAATCCCCTGGTACCCCAATGCCCTGGGTATCTGGGTACCATATACTAGTGACTTATATGGGTATGCCAAATGTGGGGTGTAAATGGTTAGAGTAACCAAGTTTGAACGGAGATAGCATAATCACTGGGGTCCTGGTTAGCAGGATCCCAGTGAACACAGTCAAACAGACTGACAACAGGCAGAGAATGGGGGTAACCATGCCAAGAAAGAGGGTACCTTCCTACATAAGTGCATTTTCATTATTTTAAATAAACCACATGAAGAATAGATAATGCATTACTAAGAGAGTAGAAGGAAGTTACACTTAAGCCCATTAGAATTATTATGTATACATTTTGTGTTCTAACAAGAAATAAATCCCCATGCAGTTTGAGATCATTTATCCACTGCTGGACTTTGTAATTGTATTTTAAAAGTAAATTAAACGTATAGAAAATTGTTTTAGAAAGTTGTAATACAACAATAGTACATTTTTTGTTTAATTTTAATATAAATGACAATTTTTTTTATGTCTGTTTTTTGTAATGGTTTCACCAAGATGACAAAAATAGAAGATTCCTAAATGGAAGATGAAAGAAGATTTGTTTAGAAACAGAAGGATGCTACTAAGGAAAGAAGAGTTGTGATTTTTTAAAGAAAACTTTATGGGTTCAACAGAAGAGGAGGAACCAGAAAAAATGAATAAAGAAAAATAGATGTTTGGTTTTAAATAGTGTTTTTAAAGGAAAAATACCTATAAAATATTTTGGAATTTCTGTTAGTGTTTTGAATTTGTCCCACAGTAAAATACTAGGGCATATGGATGGCGAGTGTCTCTTGGTGAGAAGAGGAATTGGAGCTCAAATATTTTTACATTTTTTTTTTTTAAATGCCAATTTCATAGTTTTAAAGTAATGCAAAAAAGCAAAACAAACCAATGAAGTATGTTAGTTTGTTAAAAATATAAAATCTAGGCGATTTTTTCCAAGTAGTTTGAAGCCCTGAGCAAATAAAACACATTCTTGCATCTTTGCCAATAGTATTCCAGACATTTCTTTACTTCTTTTTTAAATTTGAGGCTACAGACTATCCGTTAAAGATTGCACTGGTCTACTTTCTTGGAAACCTTACTCCTTCTTCAAAATTTCCAAAAAAGTACCTATGTTGGGGTGACTTTTACCTATTGCACAATTAAAGGTGTAATGCTGATTCTCAATTGCATTGTTTGTTTCTTCACCTCCTTCCAAACACATACAGCAGCAGCTCCACCACTGAATTGGAAACCATTTTTCCTTCTGCTGCCCGATCAGTTCCGATGGCCAAACCAAGTTTCCTGAAAGTAATTTAGTAGGGAAGGCCAACTTTTTCTAATTTTGTATTTAATAATAAGATTGAATAATTAGTGTACAGAAATCATCCACACTGTTGGGAGGTACAAAACAGAAGGCTTTTAGTTGTTTTTATTCAAATGGCATTTTAATGCTTGACATTGATGAAGCAGAAAATGAAGGTTTTGGTTTATTAACGCTTAAACGTAGTGCTGAAATAATCTTGTGTGACTTTAACCGAACTAATTAAGATTGTACGGGGACAAAATGTGCCCTCAGAGTAGTTTGCCAACATTTATACGCGTGCTTTATATAACGTGGTGTATTAGAATTGCACTAATCCGACATAATCATAAACGTATGCTACGATTTGCTTGTTTGAAATGCTTTAGCTTAGCATTACTTTAGCGGAGGCTTTGGCCTAGTGGCCTGGTCTCACGGTTTAGATGTTCGTATTTTCCAATGTGCTATTAAACGTGTATTTCTGCTTGAAGCTGTACTTTTCCACAGAAACTGTTCACATGCTTATCTTAAAGTTTCGTGCCAGCTTGGCATATTTTCTCTTTAATTCAAGGTCGACTTGCAGGTGCGGACAATGGAGGCTCTGAAAGTGAGCTAATTGGGAGACAATGTTGCGATTTGCGTACCCATCTCCAAGGATAATGTATGCTTAAGTAAAAGCTTGAGAACTGTCGTTTTTGATTGGACAATTTGAAGCTAACCTATGAACCCTCCAATGGAGACCCTACTGGACTTGAACTGTTGTCTATAAAACCCAGGTGCACGAGAGGAAAGCTAGCTCTCCATTTTTGGACAACCCGCCATTTTGCAGACTTCGGAGCTATTATGGCCCACTTTGCTGCGACGCCATTTTGAGAGACTTTGATGCTTTCTCTAGTCGAGAGAAAGAGACTTTAATGATTCTTGCCCTAGAGACTTTAACTTTGATTTGCCCCTTTGCATGAAGTAGTAGTCTTAACTTGCCGCTGTGAGGCGATTGCCCCGTTCACCCCTGCCCCTTTGTCCCGTCCTATGCTGATCGAGAAACGATACCTGTGAGACGAAGATTTCATTGATTGCTGATCGGAATTGGTAATTATGAAAGGAAATTGTAAAATTGCATTGTGTTTCTTTTAGGTAACCAACTGCTGATTTTGGTAAGAGCCCTAGCTAGGAGTTTTCTAAATTTATGTTGCTAAATTGTTTTTGCATGAAGTCCCACATGCTGATGCTAATTTGAGGTTAGACGAGGATTCCGTATGTTGCACGATGCAATTTGAGATCTTGTTATGCTGACTAAATGTACGCAATTAGTTCATTACAGATTATCGTATTAGTGCTTTGCATTGCCATTATCGAATGCCTTGTGATTCAAATGCTACATAGATTGCACTTGTTTCGACGATATGGACAGCTATTAATGTTCATTTATGTTTATCATTTAGTGTTGAGACACATTTATATTGTGCTAGCTTTGTTAATATAGGGAAATAAATTCACTAACTTTGCAATAAACTGGTGTGGTTATTCCTGACTGAAAGGTCAGGGTTCGCCGAAATGTATTCTGGATTAATTGTTAAGTGTTATGTTGTTCAAGGGGTTGCCTATGTTCGTTATTGATTATCGATTTGATGTGATTGATCGATCAAGAGTACAGAGAGTTCCCACTTAGTCAAAAGATTCATCGGCCTAAAGAGCGTCCGAACACAGGTAAATTGTTACCACGTTCCGCTCTATCAGTAGATGGTAGCAGAGGACGGTTACGTCTTTTGGGACCCGGTACTAGTAGAGTACATGGTGTTGGATTAGCGGTTACGCATTTTTGAGACCCCACTCGAGAAGTTGAATTAGATTTTTCTTGGGTAAAACAGATTGACAGAATGATGATGGGCTAGGTCCACTGCGACTTTCCCGGGATCTCGAAGCTTGCGAATGGAGAAAAAGGAGATGTGGAAACAGCGTTGGCGGTACTAGTGATGGTATGAGTGAAGTTAGGGTTTTGCGCTTGCACAGCTTATTGCCGCAGGGTGTGTGAAAAGGTTGTGAGGATTTTCTTTTTGAGGATAGCGGAGGTGCGACTCCGAGTGTAGAAGTAGTGAAGTCGTCGAACTTCATAGAGATATCGGAGGTGCGGCTCCGAGTGTGAGAGTAGGGAAGTCGTCGAACTTCATGTGCGTCTGGCGCTTTGTGCATAAAAAGGTCCACGTGGTTGTTGTTGTTGAGACGGGCCCTGCGAGGTCAAGAGACTCCGGAGTATGTTGATCCATGTTGTGATCTGGGCGGTTTAGTAGGTTGATCGGGCGTGGTCAACGAGTCGGGTACGTGTGTTAGGGAGTGAAAGAAACTTCGACTTCGGGCTCTGACAAGATTCTAAGTGCACTAGAACAGATCATTGACAAGTTGAGAGTAGGTCTGCAGGTCAGATTTGCTTGCGAATGTGGGGACTGAGAAAGACGGAATAGCGGCCAGAGGCTAGTGAAAAGTCCCGAGGCTAGTGAAAGGTCCCTAAGGTCCTGAAGCGATTGTGTTACCCTTCCTGTAGTAAACCGACAGATCTGTTTTAGTTTTTGGTAGCTCGCGATACATGCAAAAAGTTGTTACGGGAGGAACTGAGTGAAGGAGGACTAGCCGCGAGGCTTTGTCAGCCGCAGTGTGTGTGAGTGTGACGTCACTAGAAGCCGCGCTGGGATAGGTTGGTTGGAGAGAAGGGTCGCGCACGGATTGGACGCAGTCCGTGGGACTCGATTGGAAGGGGAAAGGCAGGTGAAGAGTATTCCGGGAATTAAAGTCACCTATTGATTACAAACTTTGTGGAATAAAAGTGACCTATTGACTATAAACTTGGTGAAATAAAAGACGAGAAAATGAAATTCCTTAAAGCATTTAGGAGTGCGATGAAGGGGGAGTCTTACATTAAAGCGAGCGTAGGAGAGGAGACGCCACCCGAAGGTACACCAGCTTACATTGTAATGGAGGAAAAAGGGGTAGCTCCGTGTCTTTGGCTAAAGCAATGGCACAAACTGACAGAGAAACATGGGAGCGTAGCGTTCCCGATACATGGGACATTCAATATAAGGATCCTAGAGAATTTGAGATTCGCGATGTACGACATGAAGGTGCCTCCAAGGCCAGCACAGTTTGAGGCTCTAGCAATCTGGGAATTAATGGCTAGACAGCAACAGAAGAACAAGTTTGAAACAAGGATGAGGAAGGTAGAAAAGACACTAGCGGATGCTAGGTGGGATAATGCGCAGAAGGTGTGGAGGTCAGATGTATTGCAGGGAATAAAATTGTTTCCCGCAATTACTAAGGATGAAGAGGAGACAGGTAAGAAAGCTACCTGTAAAACAGACAGGAAGTGTTCGAAGGATAGAGAGGATGAGGAAAAGTTGAGAAGAGAAGAGGAGTTAGAGGATGAGGAGTTAATAATGCAATTGCTGAACGACCGTCCACCACCTTATGCAGAAAATGGACAAGGTCCAAGTACCAGTTCTGCCCCTCCGGCACTAGTACAGAACAGTGAAACCCAGAGTTCAGGAGCACCATCGGGATCTAAGGACCCGAGTCTGCTGTTCACCCCGCAGATACCGCAGGTTAGGAGAATATATCCAGATGTGCCCGTGTTGAAACCAGCAGAAAATTATCAGCCGCAGATGCCAGGGTACTACAGCAGTGAAAATAGTGGAGGAATGATCCTAGATCCAACCGTAAGGGGCGTACAGAATGGTTACAACCCAACAATAGCACAAGCTGAATCAACTCAGTTTATGATGCCTCAAAAGCAGATGCAGGGAGGAAACGCATATGCTCAAATGACGGGGAGCCAGATGGGCAAGCCGGCAATGATGACCCATGGTGTGGGAATGAACATGCCACAGAACATGGGGAATGGACAGAACCCAGACGCGATATCCTTACCCATTACCGTAGGTCCAGCGGTACCTCTGTATAGTCAGCCTAATTTGGGTCTGAGCAGTCAGGGATCAATGCTGCAGAATGGGACAGAAAGAAGGTGCATAGAAAACACTCCAGGGATAACTCCGATAGCGGCTCAGCCAACTGGGTCTGGGTCCCTGATGGAGTTTAGTCCCATATGTGCTCAGTCAACACTGGTGAGGTCGAGCCCCCCACTGATAATACCATTAACATCGAACACTGAAAAGTTGCCGCAACCATCGATGGCAGTCGATGTGAATGCTACACTGATGGGAGTAAATGCGCAACAGCTAACCCAGTGGTTCAACAGTCTAAATTCCACACAAAGTTCAGACAGTGGGAAAGGAGAAGATTACTTGAATAGGATGAGGCTGAACATGGAAGCACAAGAATTGGTGGAAGGGAATATGGGTGTGAATAGGTTAGAATCCTACACGGAAGAGGAGCTGAGGTATCTATGTCCAAAGATCACGAAAGAAGTAAACAAGGTACATAAAAGTTTGCAGGAAGTAGCGGACAGAAACAGGATTGACATAGGCAAGACGAAACACTTGAGCAGGAGCTATAGGTTGGATTTTGGGACCACAGATTTTGAACACATGAGATCAGCAGGCATGAAGGCACACCTTAGAGAATTGTTGCAGAGTGCACAAGTGTGGAGGTGCTTAGACAAGTGGGAAAGCAGGTGGGTAAAGAGGAAGGATAAGAGGAGGGACAGTGCTACAGAGCACAATGAGAAAAGACCGCAGAGTAGTGATACAGTAACAATGTTACCAATGAGGGAGACAGCAGGGGGAAAATTAGTACATGTACCATGGCACAGAAGCGACATTCAGTCTTTTACGAATGATTTTCCCAAACTGAGAGAGAAGCCGATTGAATGGTATCAACAGACTGATAGGTTTGTGAAGCTTGCGAAATGTCTCTGGGAAGACCTAAACACTCTATTCGAGATTGTGGTTCCGGCAGATTTGTGGGAGGATTGCAAAAGAGCTGTAGGTTGGCAGACAAGTGAACCAGAGAGAGACAGAGAGACGGGTGCACCATCACCTATGGTGATGAGCTTGTACTATAAGGTGATTGAGCATTTGAAGACGAAGGTTGCTGCGAAAAATGTGGATTGGCAGAAAATTGATCGAACTGCCCAAGAGGCTAAAGAATCGATTCATAGTTACTATGAAAGGTTGTTGAAGGCGTTCAAGAATTACAGTGGCACGGAAGCAATAGAGGCGAAAGATATGCTTCATTTTGTGTTCAGATTTGTGGAAGGACTGAGACCAGAGATAAGTCAGATGATAAAATCGCATTTGATTTGCTGGCAGTCGAAACCGATTGATGAGGTCCTGACTTATGCGAAATACTGTAGCGACGAAATTGAAGTGAAACAGAAAAAGCTGAAAGAGAAGGTGATGATGATGCAGCTTAAGGCAGCCCAGACAGGTTTGCAAGGTCTGCAAGGTTTGCAAGGGATGCAAGCGTTCCAACAGCAGGTATCGCAACCGCAGCCACAGTTGCAGGGAAACATGGCGTTTCAACCACAGGCCAGAGGCAGAGGCAGAGGAGGTTTTGTGAATAATGGTCCGGATTTGAACACTGTTGTGACGGGTGTGCAGGCAATGAAGAAGGTGATGCCGTGTCACGCGTGCGGAATTGTTGGTCATTGGAAGCGCGAGTGCCCGATGGTGGTGCAGGAAGGTGCAGGTACAGGTGTAGGTGTTGGTCAGCAAAACAATGATGTCAATGCATTTCAGACAATGAGAGGACCGAAAATGAGAGGTCCAAACCCAAATTTTCAGACCATAAATCAATTGCAGGGATTACAACCTATGCAGCCGCAGCAGATGCAGATGCCCCGTATGCAGATGACGCAAATGCAGCCGATGCAACAGCAGTTACCTATGGTACCTAATCAGCAAATGCAAATACCTTTGGCACCAATGAGTCAGCAGCAAGTGATGGTTCCTCCACAGGTAACGGGTCAGGTAATGAGTACAAACGGCACAGTACAACAGTTCCCATTACACAGTGAGAGTGGAATAAACAATGTATGGGAGAGTGAAAGCTCAGAAGAGGAAGGAGATTGTGTGCTTGCGGCATCCCTAGAAGTTGATCAAAGGGGTCCGTACGTAGAAGGAAGAGTAATGGGTCATCGTGTCTCATTCTTGGTTGACACGGGAGCCACACGTTCAACTGTTAAGAGCAGTGAAGTACCAAATTTGCCACTCTCAGGGAGGACAGTTCAAGTGGTGGGAGTAGCAAACAGACATCTGACGAACCCAATTACAGATCTGGTACCAGTCAACATTGGTAACTATCAAGGGGTACATCAGTTTGTGGTGTGTGACTCAAGCCCGATAGCACTGTTAGGAAGAGACCTATTGTGTAAATTGGGTTGTTCGATAATGTGTTCAAACGAAGGAATAACAATACAGACGAGCAATGATGGGGAAGAAGAGGACAGTGTAGAGGGGGATGAGATGGAAACAGTCGACGAAGAGTATCCTCTGATTTGTCTTTTCCCGATGATAACTGAAGAAGATATCCCAGCAGAATTACGGGAAACAGTCGGAAAGGAAGTGTGGGACATGACAGGGAAAGAGGTGGGATTGATGAAAGGAGTGGAACCAGTAAAAGTGATGGTAAAGCCCAATGCGATCTTTCCCCAGACCCCACAATACCACATGCCACAAGATACTCTCATGAAAGTTGCCCAACTCATTGACGAATTCGTAAAGCAGGGAGTACTGAAAGAAGTGTTAAGCAGCCCATGTAATTCACCGATAATGGGACTAATAAAGCCAAGTGGGAAAGTCCGACTCGTGCAGGATTTGAGGAAAATAAATGACATCATAATAAAGTGCTGCCCTGTCGTGCCGAATCCAGCTGTGATAATGTTTCAAGTCCCTTGCGATGCTGAATGGTTCTCAGTCATCGATTTGTCACAGGCATTCTTTTCTGTGCCTCTTCATGAGGACAGCCAATTCCTCTTTTGTTTCAAATTCCTAGACAGAGTGTACAGTTAGTGTCGAATTCCTCAAGGGTTTTCTGAGTCACCGTCAATATTCAATCAAGTTCTAAAGAAAGATTTGGAAGAATTAGAATTGCCATACTAGTCAATTCTAGTACAGTACATTGATGACTTACTGGTTGCATCCAAAACGGAAAATGGCTGCACAGCCGATACCATTGCTCTGTTGAATCATTTGGGAAGGAATGGACATAAAGTGTCCCCTTCCAAATTACAGTTCTGTCAGAAGAAAGTGAAATACTTGGGTCACCAAATAGAGAAAGGGTCACGGAGAATAATGAAGGAAAGAATTACAAGTATACTCCAAATGAGTCCACCTAAGACAAGGAAGGAGGTGAGGAAGTTTTTGGGAATGGTGGGATATTGTCGTCAGTGGATTCCCAACTTTTCGTCTCTAGCAAAGCCCCTACTGAAATTGTCCCAAAAGGATGCCTTGGATGAAATTGAGCTGAAAGGAGACGAGATGGATGCTTTTGTTGAACTGAAAGAATGCATGTGCAGGGCTCCAGCTTTAGGTATGCCTGACTACACAAAGACTTTCACATTGTTTTGTCATGAACGTGATGCATGTTCTCTGTCTGTCTTGACTCAAGCCCATGGTGGCGTAAACAGACCAGTAGCGTATTTTTCAGCTACTTTGGATCCGGTCGCAGCAGCACTCCCAGGGTGTTTGCGCGCCGTAGCAGCAGTTGGTATCAGCCTCACTCAGAGTGAAGGAATAGTGATGGGACACCCAGTAACAGTCATGGTCCCTCACTCAGTTGAGATACTTTTGACCCGCTCCCGAACGCAGCACATGACTGGAGCAAGACTCACAAGGTATGAAACGATTATTCTGGGCTCACCGAATGTGCAGCTGAAAAGGTGCACTACGTTGAATCCAGCTACCTTGCTTCCTGGAGAAAATGCTGAAATTGAGAACGCTGAAGACGTCGAACATGACTGCCTTCAGGTGACTGAATTTTGCACAAAACCCCGACCGGACATCAAGGATACTAAACTTGATGAAAATGACCAAATTCTCTTTGTTGATGGTTCATGTCTAAGAGATGGGATGGGGATTTTGAAAGCAGGATATGCTGTATGTACTGTAACAGGGGTCTTGGAAGCGGGATGGCTTCAAGGAGTCTATTCTGCACAAGTAGCAGAACTTGTAGCCCTTACTAGAGCATGTCAATTGTCTGCATTGATGAAAGTCACCATTTACACTGATAGTCAATACGGGTTTGGGATTGTGCATGACTTTGGACAACTATGGTCACAGAGAGGTTTCCTGACTTCTTCAGGATCCCCAGTGAAAAACGGGGAAAGAATAAGGGAATTGTTACACGCCATTCAAGTACCAGCTGAAGTTGCAGTGGTAAAGTGCAGTGCTCACACGAAAGGACAGGACTATGGTGGTCATTCTGACCCTGGCGGTCTTTGACCGCCAGGGCGGAGGACCGCGGGAGCACCGCCGACAGGCCGGCGGTGCTCCAATGGGGATTCCGACCGCGGCGGTAAAGCCGCGGTCGGACCGGCACCACTGGCGGGGTCCCGCCAGTGTACCGCGGCCCCATTGAATCCTCCGCGGCGGCGCAGCTTGCTGCACCGCCGCGGGGATTCCGACCCCCCCTACCGCCATCCAGATCCCGGCGGTCGGACCGCCGAGATCCGGATGGCGGTAGGGGGGGTCGCGGGGCCCCTGGGGGCCCCTGCAGTGCCCATGCCACTGGCATGGGCATTGCAGGGGCCCCCGTAAGAGGGCCCCTACATGTATTTCACTGTCTGCTGTGCAGACAGTGAAATACGCGACGGGTGCAACTGCACCCGTCGCACAGCTTCCACTCCGCCGGCTCGATTCTGAGCCGGCTTCATCGTGGAAGCCTCTTTCCCGCTGGGCTGGCTGGCGGTCTGAAGGCGACCGCCCGCCAGCCCAGCGGGAAAGTCAGAATTACCGCCGCGGTCTTTCGACCGCGGAACGGTAACCTGACGGCGGGACTTTGGCGGGCGGCCTCCGCCGCCCGCCAAGGTCAGAATGAGGGCCTATGTGTCTCTGGGAAATGCATATGCAGATCAAGTCGCAAGATTTTGTGCTTTGAACTGTATATTGCTAAGGGATGATTGGAATACAATAAGTGAACCAGAACTCGAACCAGCTGAAGCATTTGCCTTGAAGGTCGTAGATACAATAGAGGAACTAAAAGCACTACAGAATAATGTCAGGGAGGATGAAAGAGATTCCTGGATTAAATCACAATGTATAAAGAGACAAGACGAGCTATGGGTTTCACATGAGGGAAAATTTGTTTTGCCAAATGGTCTCTTATCGCAGCTTGCGCGGTTCTATCATGGGCAGGCTCACCTAGGGAGAGATGCCATGATAAGATTGTTCAAAACTGATTGGTTTAACCCCAGATTTCGTCAAGCTGCAGAAGCAGTTTGCCATCGATGTGTCACTTGCCAGCAGATGAACCCAGGAAAGGGAACAGTTGTGAACGCGAGTCACATTGGTAGGGCAAGCGGACCTTTTAGTCGTATGCAGATGGACTTCATTGAGATGCCTGTGCATGGAGGTTTAAGATATGTGTTGGTGATTGTGTGCATTTTTAGTCACTGGATTGAGGCATACCCCACACGTAGAAACGACAGCCTTACAGTTGCCAAGCTATTATTGAGGGAGTTAATACCACGTTTCGGATTCCCGATCTCTTTAGAATCAGATAGGGGAAGTCACTTCAATAACGAGGTGATAAAGTTACTTTGCGAAGCACTGAACATTGAGCAAAAGCTGCACTGTAGCTATCGCCCTGAAGCATCAGGACTGGTGGAGCAGATGAATGGTACGCTGAAATCGAGAATGGCAAAAATATGTGCATCGACAAATTTGAAATGGCCTGACGCATTGCCCTTAGTGCTAATGTCAATGAGAAACACTCCTGATAGAAAAACTGGATTGTCTCCGCACGAAATTCTCATGGGCAGGGCTATGAGACTTCCTGCAGTTCCCGCAAACATGCTTTTGAATATTACAGATGATATGGTGTTAGACTACTGCAAAGGACTGGCTGACGTGGTTCGCTCTTTCTCTCACCAGGTGGAAGCGACCACCTTGCCACCGATCCAAGGTCCAGGACACGCACTGAAAGCAGGTGACTGGGTCGTGATAAAGAAGCACGTGAGAAAATCGTGTCTGGAACCCCGTTGGAAAGGCCCTTTTCAAGTGATCCTGACGACAACTACCGCTGTGAAGTGCGCGGGGGTTCCCAACTGGATTCACGCCAGTCACACAAAGAAGGTGTTGTGTCCCACAGATGAGGAAGTTGAAGCGCTGAAACTACCAGTGCCTGACAAAACAGTGCCGAGTGCTGAGAAAGAACAGAAGCGAACTGAAAGCGAACAAGCAGAAGCAGGAGAGAAGGAAATATTATTGGAGGGCGAAGAGTCTGACTCACTTGGGGAAGGCCAAGGAGAAAGTTCAGATAGCGACGAAGAAGCTGCAGGTGACAAAGAACCTGAAGCAGCTGAGGGTAGCAAAAAGCCTGAAGCAGCTGAAGGTGACAAAGAACCTGAAGCAGCTGAAAGTGATACAGAGCCTGAAGAAAGTAACGGTGACGAAGGGCTCGAAAAAGGTGAAAAGGCAGGAGAGCCTGATCAGAAGGGGGCTTTCCCAGAAACAGACGATACAGAAAAAGAAAAAGAAAACGTGACCGATTCCCCTGAAGGTGGGGACAAGGAAGAGCAGAACGAAAGAGTTCAAACCTCTACAGAAAAGATCGCAGGTCCATCAAACGGACACGGTGCAAAAAGAAGACTAAGTATCTCCCCGATAAAAGAAAAGGGTAAAGAAGGTTTGAACGAGGGAGGGAGACCAAAAGTGAAAGAGAAAAGAAAGGAAGTGACTGTTGTGGAACAATCGTCAAGTGAAGAAAAAGACTTGACAAAAGAGGAGAGTACCAGCGAAGCAGAATCGAAAAGAGAAGCAAAATTGAAAAGGAAAAGGATACCAAACAGGAGGTATTCCGGTCCTGAATGGGCATATGCAGTAAATGATGATTGGACTGATGAGTTTGTATCTCTAAGCATCGAGAACGAAGAAGAAGAAGAGATACCAATAGAAAAGAAAAGTTTCATAGACTCTGTCGATTGAAACGGTAGTAAATGGTATTGCTTGCTGCAATCTAACGTGAGACAAACAACCAGTTGAGACATTGCTAAACCGAATTGAGACAAATGCTGCTAACCGATAAGTGACTGGCCTTTTGAAGAAGACGGTGTGAACATTGTGCTCGTTCAACTTTGTAACTGAATTGTTAATTAGTTTCATTTATAAGTGCTTCTAGCTCTCTGATTCTATACAGATCATGACGCAAAACAATAGAAAGAAATATTGTAAATACGTGTGTATAGGCTTGGTAGTAACGTGTACTAATAATAATGGCAATTGTGTTTGGAATGCATGGAAAGGGTGAGAATGAGACTATTGCTGCTTCTACTATTGCTCCTGTTACTGTCACTGAATTAACACCATTGAAAAGACTAGCACTGGATGAGAGGCTCTTGCACGATAAGAAAGAGCTTTCGTATAACGTTTTCTATCGCTTATTAACAGAGTATGTTGAGACTATGGATGCGAAAGATTGTTATGTGTGTACCCAGATACCGACATCAGTAAAGGAAGGGGTAACTTATCACCACATGCCTCTTACATATGGGATTACATGTAGTATAGTAATGTCTAGGTTTTATGGTCAATCTAACATACAGTATTTTTACTCGAATTATGATGTTACCTTTGCTTATTTTCCTATAATAGCGCAGCTAAGCCAGACTGCAAAAGATTGGGATTTTAAAATTATGAGGGAATTTTTCGAACCAATGCTACCTTTTGAGACGGCTCATGCTCATAGGGAGAACCTTACTTGCTCCGTCTCTGCTGTAGAAATAAGCTTTTTAGATCGCACAGATGATAGAAGGGCTCAAATGAAAGCGAAATTAGAAAAGGAGCTACATAAAAGGACTTCAGTAGATAATTACGATTTTGCTGCTATAAAGACGCAAGGGAAAATTGCTTTAGATGCTTGGCATGTAGGGAAGTTTTGTATATATCGAGGAGAATCTTATTATGACAATATTTTTGTAGGAGCGAGTGAATGCAAACATACGTTTATCTTTAAGGCCAAATGGACATTCATGATGAACGGACTTGACCCTGTCATTCCAGGGGTGTATTACATTTGTGGGCATAATGCCTATTATCGTCTTCCAAAGGGATGGTGGGGAAGATGTTATTTGGGTATAGTGTTTCCAAAGGTTTATCAGCTGGATGACGTATCAATGATTCAAAAGACATCTGGATCCCATCGTATCCAGAAAAGAGAGACCGCAGCTGCTGTGGTAGGTGATATATTTGGAGCCATGATTCCTTCATTGGGAGTTGTGCTGAATTCCATCAAAATAAGAAAGTTGTCTACTATAGTGGATAACATGTTGACAAAGTTTTCAGGTGCCATAATCCTGATAGATGCTGAGCTTGCAGCGGAAAGAGCTATGACTCTTCAAAATAGGCTTGCTTTAGACATTCTTTTAGCAAAGGATGGAGGCGTTTGCAAAATGATTGGTGCACGTCACTGTTGTACCTATATACCGGATAATAGTGTGAAAATTAAAATTATGCTTGCTAATCTAACAAAAGAAAGTGCAGATTTGAAAGAACTGAAAGAACCAGGACTGTGGGAGAAGGTTGGAAAGGGATTAGCTTCAGTGGGACATTGGATTGGGGGAATTTGGAATGGAATATTATTGAAAATAATAGAAGGAATATTAATAGTAATAATTTGTGTATTTGGAATTTGGGGAATAAAAAGGGGAATAATAATGATTATGGAAAGAATTAAAAGAAGAAAGGAGGAGAAAATTATGAAAAGAATGGCAGAAGAATACAAAGCGCAAACTAGGGGTACTAAAAGGAAAAGGGAACTGACAGAATTTTAATGGAATAAAATTTGTGGGCTAGATTTGTGTGATGACAATTAGTCATCAGAGGAGGGATTGATGAAGCAGAAAATTAAGGTTTTGGTTTATTAACGCTTAAACGTAGTGCTGAAATAATCTTGTGTGACTTTAACCGAACTAATTAAGATTGTACGGGGACAAAATGTGCCCTCAGAGTAGTTTGCCAACATTTATACGCGTGCTTTATATAACGTGGTGTATTAGAATTGCACTAATCCGACATAATCATAAACGTATGCTACGATTTGCTTGTTTGAAATGCTTTAGCTTAGCATTACTTTAGCGGAGGCTTTGGCCTAGTGGCCTGGTCTCACGGTTTAGATGTTCGTATTTTCCAATGTGCTATTAAACGTGTATTTCTGCTTGAAGCTGTACTTTTCCACAGAAACTGTTCACATGCTTATCTTAAAGTTTCGTGCCAGCTTGGCATATTTTCTCTTTAATTCAAGGTCGACTTGCAGGTGCGGACAATGGAGGCTCTGAAAGTGAGCTAATTGGGAGACAATGTTGCGATTTGCGTACCCATCTCCAAGGATAATGTATGCTTAAGTAAAAGCTTGAGAACTGTCGTTTTTGATTGGACAATTTGAAGCTAACCTATGAACCCTCCAATGGAGACCCTACTGGACTTGAACTGTTGTCTATAAAACCCAGGTGCACGAGAGGAAAGCTAGCTCTCCATTTTTGGACAACCCGCCATTTTGCAGACTTCGGAGCTATTATGGCCCACTTTGCTGCGACGCCATTTTGAGAGACTTTGATGCTTTCTCTAGTCGAGAGAAAGAGACTTTAATGATTCTTGCCCTAGAGACTTTAACTTTGATTTGCCCCTTTGCATGAAGTAGTAGTCTTAACTTGCCGCCGTGAGGCGATTGCCCCGTTCACCCCTGCCCCTTTGTCCCGTCCTATGCTGATCGAGAAACGATACCTGTGAGACGAAGATTTCATTGATTGCTGATCGGAATTGGTAATTATGAAAGGAAATTGTAAAATTGCATTGTGTTTCTTTTAGGTAACCAACTGCTGATTTTGGTAAGAGCCCTAGCTAGGAGTTTTCTAAATTTATGTTGCTAAATTGTTTTTGCATGAAGTCCCACATGCTGATGCTAATTTGAGGTTAGACGAGGATTCCGTATGTTGCACGATGCAATTTGAGATCTTGTTATGCTGACTAAATGTACGCAATTAGTTCATTACAGATTATCGTATTAGTGCTTTGCATTGCCATTATCGAATGCCTTGTGATTCAAATGCTACATAGATTGCACTTGTTTCGACGATATGGACAGCTATTAATGTTCATTTATGTTTATCATTTAGTGTTGAGACACATTTATATTGTGCTAGCTTTGTTAATATAGGGAAATAAATAAACTAACTTTGCAATAAACTGGTGTGGTTATTCCTGACTGAAAGGTCAGGGTTCGCCGAAATGTATTCTGGATTAATTGTTAAGTGTTATGTTGTTCAAGGGGTTGCCTATGTTCGTTATTGATTATCGATTTGATGTGATTGATCGATCAAGAGTACAGAGAGTTCCCACTTAGTCAAAAGATTCATCGGCCTAAAGAGCGTCCGAACACAGGTAAATTGTTACCACGTTCCGCTCTATCAACATATAATCTTATACTAAGGATGTTTCTTTAATTGTATGCCAAAATGACTGGGAAAAGTGAGAAACACACACTGCTCCCCTCTATGTCTGTCATCCCCCATGGCCCTGCCCCTTTAAAAATCAAATGATAATAAACATTGTTTATTATCGTTTTATTCTTAACGTTTTGCAGCTGCTGCTGTTGGCGAGGGCAATCACAGTACTGCTTCTGTCGCGAGGTGCACCCTGGCTTTGCGCTCCCATGCAGACTGGGAACCTGTGCCTGCTCTCTCCAAACTGGCAACACAGTGCCAGGCTTGAGAAAGCTCAGCGTGCATGTGGTTTGTTGTATGATTTACATAGAAAATATTTTCAGGGTTTGGCTTGTGCACGGGTTTCAAGATCCGAGCTAGACCCTTGGCTTGGCTCTCCCTGTTAATTTGTTGGATTTGCCACCTCTAGTATCTAATTATATTGTACAGGGAGGTGAGACTGCACCTAAGTATTCAGTTTTCAGAATTGTAGTGCTTTTAGTCTAGACCTGTAGTTCCCAACCTTTTAAATTCTGTGGACCTCAACTTTATCATTACTGGAACCCAGGGACCCCCCACTGAATCATTATTGGAATCCAGAGACCCCCTCCGGCTGAGTCATTACTGAGTGCTGGGGACCTAATCTGTTCACATTGTTTAATTTTCTAAGCAGTCGCGGACCCCCAGAGAAGGCTTTCCGGACCTCCTGGGGTCCCCAGACCACAGTTTGGGAACCACTGTTCGGGCCTAATTGTGATCCCAATCTAAACCTGATAGTGGAAAAAGTTTGCTTTTGAGTTGGCTCGGTTCCGGCTCTAGGAGCCAAGCCAGGCCGCTGTCTCAGCGCTTGCCATGAGCTTGATGGCTTGTCTACCTTTACCTTTAAAGAGGAGAAAGGAAAAGAAACCAGGCTTGAATGGGTTCGAGTCAAGCAGAATTTGAAAAGAGTTGGGCTGAGCACCATGGAAAGACGACTGAGCACCATTTGAAGAGTTGGGGCATTCAGCATGGGAAGTAGAGCCACGCAACTTGAGTGGAAGAGGGTGGTTCTCTAAGTGAAGCGTTGCTAGGCAGCCATGGAAGGGAAGAAAACTCTTGCAGGATGAGATGGGAAGGGTAGGGGTGCAGCGCTGAGGGGAACAGAAGCCAGAAGTGAGGCGAGAGGAAGAGTAGATGTAAAATGTGTGAAGGAGAAGGGAGCAGTGTAGGCTGCCGCGTGTGAGGGGCGTGCCGGTTCCATGCACCTCTCCTAAGTGGGCGTGGCCGGGGCACTGGTTACTGTTTGTTTAGGTGGGCAGGGATGCCATGTACACACGTCACCTCTGTCTCTTTAAAGTGCTGGTGGGAGGTACCCACGTCAGCCGTGCTGGGCCTGTGAACGGCAGAGGGCGGGCCTCCGTGGCACAGCAAAGCTACCCGGCCAGCGGCCGTGCTGTCATTGCACCGACCCCCTGCACTGCAAGGACACCTTCCAGGCGCCGCAACACGTCCACACCATGCCCAAAATCATCACCGTCAAGACCAAGCCGTACAGCGACCAGAAGCCGGGCACCAGCGGCCTGCGCAAGAGGGTGGCTGTCTTCCAGAGCAATGCACACTACGCCGAGAACTTCATCCAGAGCATCATCTCCACCACGGCCCCCGAGGAGCGGCAGGACGGCGTGCTGGTGGTGGGCGGCGATGGCCGCTACTTCATGAAGGAGGCCATACAGCTCATCGTGCAGATCGCGGCCGCCAACGGGGTAGGTGTGCGCGGGACGGACGAGTGGGCAGCTTCCGGGCAGAGAGCTGTGCCTGGGGCGGCTGCAGTGCGTGCGCTGGGAGCCCACCTGCCATTCACAAGTGGATTGGGTTTGTGCAGGGCATTAAGTGGGCTGGGTCCCGGCAGTTCTAAAAAGCAGGTTCTGAAACGGGTCCCTGTCGATCTCTCCATTTTTGCCCTCACCTTCAGAGTGAAACAAAAATCGTAACTCCATAGCAGTACCAATCTTTACTGCATTTGTAACTTCACAGAGATTAGTTAAACTTATTTCACACTCATATTTTCATAACTGAAGCATTTTCAATATTATATCCAGCAAAGCTATTGTTGGTACTTGTTTTTCTTATGCAACTAACACTCACTGACAAAGCCAATAGTTCTGGTTTGTTTAAGGTGTAATGCCAGTCGTATTATTTATCTGGATGCAATAACAGAAAAGAGCAGAAAAATACCAGTCAGTGGCACCTATGCTTAGCAGAGATTTTTAGCTTACCTGTTTTTTTAAGCCACACTCCTAATTACATAGGCGACGCCCCTAATAGAGACTCCCCCGCCCCATTTTTTATCGCACTTAAAGCCCTAGGCTTGTGGCAGTAGCTGTGCGTGCTTCTACCTGGGCGTGTAGGGAAAGGTGGGATATGATGTGTAAGCACTGGCTGTTAAGGTGCTAACCCCTTAGCGTGAGTGCTTGTAGCTGAACAGATGCAGAGCAAGATAGAGGTGCGTGCCTTTCGTTGGTGCAACAGGTGCAGTGACACCGGGGCATGGAGGCTTGAGGGTTCTACTCAGCCCTGATTATTGAGGTATTTTACAGTTTAGACAGCAGCTAGAGGGCCATTTCACTGCTTGTGGTAGGGCCTGTAGGAAAATGGACTACGGCACGCAGCACTGTACATTACACAAGTGCTTAATTTGTGCTTGTTTTTCCGGTGCTGAGCACCGGCGCTTATTTTTGAGGGCCGGGGCTTATTCTTCTGCCTCAAGCATTTGCTGCGAGCAAAAAACACATATAGGAAAGACGGAGGAAGAGAAAAACGAAAAAGCGTCACAAAGGGAGAACGTAGACAACTGCTAGTGTGAGATGAAGGGACAGGGAGTGAGTGGTTGTATGTGGATTGAAGATGCCCGAGGTGGCTATAAGATTACGCTGCCTCAGTATTCCGTGTTCACACAGCAGCCGCGTGTTTAAGAGAAGGGCTTTGGGCACCGGCACCTTTTTTTATTTACGAATTAAACACTGCATTACACGTGTTTTACGTGAGCCTGTGTGTGCACAGGGAGTGCTGCTGGGCGCTATGCTAGTATTTTGCGACGGTGTCTCTTACATACACCGTCTCACGTTTTATCGAAGGGCAAGCAGGGTATAGCTGGCTGTGTGTTAAGTAGGGGAGGCTGATGCGTGTGTACTTAGAACTTAACTCGTGCCCGGCGCCGTACCAGACATATTCAGGTCTCCTGTGTCAAGTTAAAGTTTTTCAAGTACCCATGCAGAACTACCGGTACCAGAGTCCGCAGGGAAACTGGACTGGACATTCCTCTCAGGGGAGTACACGTTATCCCCGCCACTAGGCAGTGCCTGCACTTGTGTCTGACTGTGGTCGACCCTTTCCGTGTCCCAGCTGAGCACGGAAGCAGGCGCGTGTACTGAGGCTGCGCAGAGCGGGCCGCTCGCCAGTCTGGCCGGGCGGTGTGTGCTTGCGCCGCCCTCTGCTGGGGATGGGGCCGAGTCTGAGGGAAGCAGCAGCAGAGCCCCACGGAGCTGCCTCTGTGTCACGGGAGGGGTAGCCCGCTGCCCTCTGCAGCCAGGGGGAGGGGGAGGGGGCCCGTACAGCAGGTTCGTTATGTACGTGCAGGCAGGCGGTCTCCTAATGTCACTGTCCTCACTTCCGACCTGTCACTCACAACGCACGGAAGTGGGCTGGGAGCACCGCACACACTCGAGTGCGGGGCTTTCTGTGACCCTGATGGAACCTTTCGCTATTTACTGCATTTAAGAGTCTTCGCTCGGAAGCCGCAGTGTCAAGTGTTGTTGTCTTTCAGTTTTCACTCTTGTGCATTCAGTAAAGCGTATTTCTCGCTTGTTTGTGTGCGGGAACACGCCCCTCCCTTGACCACGCACACTGCTCTTGTGCTGTGCGGTCACAACCCTGAACCCGCTCTACCGCTCACTGCGTGCACGACTCCCGCTGCTTGCAGTGGTACAAGGGGCCGAGGTCACAGTCGCCCTGATTTCACCTTCAGCGCCCTTGCCGTGCCTGCCCTCTGACATTTAAGGCAGAGCCGTCTGGGATACTGTTTCCAGCTCCACTTTGCCTTCTGCATATTTCTGCTGCCCCCCGCTGTATGTAAAGGTTAATCACTGTTTGTTTTGCTCGGTGGTGAATGCTTTCAAGGTCACAATGTACCCGACTTAATTTGTGTCCTTAATAGGATCGTTATGTAGCGTTTTAAGTGTATGCGGCGGCCATATAGCGTGCATTTCTAGAGCAAGGCATATGTTTTTTGAATGAGTTGGAGATGTCCGCTTCGGGCTGCTCACGCTGTGCATAATATGGCACCGAACTGAAAATAGACACCACCCGGGCGGGAAAGGGTCGCAGTGACGTTATAGGAAGGCACCAGGCCTATAAAACATCATCAAGACGACTCCACTGCCTTTCAGACTATTACTTGGTGCCAAAACAGCAACAGCATGTTAAAATATCAAGATCTCTATAACATGCCTGTGTCCCTGAAATCCAAGGCCGCTCCTGATTGGCCTTCCTCCCTCCCAGGAACTGCCTTTTAACAGGCAGCACCCAGGGTGAACCTAAATTTGGTACCCCTGCTAATTGTCTCCCTCCAACCCTTCCCCATCTGCCTCCTACCTTTGGAGACCCTAGAGCCCATGGGTACTCACAAACTTTTTCTCGGGGGCCAAAATTGCAGTATGGTTTGCGGCGAGGGCCGCACTGAAGTGACAGCGGGGGGCGGGGCTTAGAGGAGGAACAACCACCCCACCCCCTTTTTCAAAACATCTGCACACTACCCCAGTAAAACACACAGCGCCATCTGCTCCCACCCCTACCCCAGTAACACACACAGCGCCATCTGCTCTCACCCCTACCCCAGTAACACACACTGCGCCATCTGCACACAGCGCCATCTGCTCCCACCCCTACCCCAGTAACACACACAGCGCCATCTGCACACTGCGCCATCTGCTCCCACCCCTACCCCAGTAACACACACAGCGCCATCTGCACACTGCGCCATCTGCTCCCACCCCTACCCCAGTAACGCACACAGCGCCATCTGCTCCCACCCCTACCCCAGTAACACACACAGTGCCATCTGCTCTCACCCCTACCCCAGTAACACACACTGCGCCATCTGCTCTCACCCCTACCCCAGTAACACACACTGCGCCATCTGCACACAGCGCCATCTGCTCTCACCCCTACCCCAGTAACACACACAGTGCCATCTGCACACTGCGCCATCTGCTCCCACCCCTACCCCAGTAACACACACAGCCCCATCTGCTCCCACCCCTACCCCAGTAACACACACAGCGCCATCTGCACACACACAGCGCAATCTGCTCTCACGCCTACCCCAGTAACACACACTACATTAAAAACAAATAAATAAATAACCAAAGAGCCTTACCTGACTCAAAGCACTGTAAAGATGCCACAAATGTGGAACAGCGGGCAGGCAGGCAGGCGGGCAGCAGACGTGGAGCCGGTGACAGGAAGCAGACGACAAAGCCCCGTAAAAGTTAGCTGCAAGCGCTGACTTTTATGGGGCTTTGGCTTCCAGGATCGTCAGGGTAACGCCATAAACAATGGCCGCCGTACGTGAACATAGAGGAGGGCCGCGGGAGCATGCGCAAGGAAGCCACTGTTGCGCATGCTCCCGCGGCCCTCTTCTATGTTTACATACTGCTGCCATTATGATATGGCGTTTGGTGTGCGTCTCGCGGGCCGCCAGTGGCCCCACGGACCTAGCTTGGCGGGCCCGCGAGACGCACACCAAACGCCATATCATAATGGCAGCAGTATGTAAACATAGAAGAGGGCCGCTGGAGCATGCGCAACAGTGGCTTCCTTGCGCATGCTCCCGCGGCCCTCCTCTATGTTTACGTACGGCGGCCATTGTTTATGGCGTTACCCTGACGATCCTGGAAGCCAAAGCCCCATAAAAGTCAGCGCTTGCAGCTAACTTTTACGGGGCTTTGTCGTCTGCTTCCTGTCACCGGCTCCACGTCTGCTGCCCGCCTGCCTGCCTGCTGTTCCACATTTGTGGCATCTTTACAGTGCTTTGAGTCAGGTAAGGCTCTTTGGTTATTTATTTATTTGTTTTTAATGTAGTGTGTGTTACTGGGGTAGGCGTGAGAGCAGATTGCGCTGTGTGTGTGCGCTGTGTGTGTTACTGGGGTAGGGGTGGGAGCAGATGGCGCTGTGTGCAGATGGTGCTGTGTGTGTTACTGGGGTAGTGTGCAGATGTTTTGAAAAAGGGGGTGGGGTGGTTGTTCCTCCTCTAAGCTCCGCCCCGCTGTCACTTCAGTGCGGCCCTCGGCCGCAAACCATACTGCAATTTTGGCCCCCGAGAAAAAGTTTGTGAGTACCCATGCTCTAGCCCATGTCCTGAGCGCTGCCCCTGCTTCTATGGATGTAAACCTGGCAAGGGCAACGCATCCTTATAAGCCCACTGCCCTTGTGGGGTGAGATGGAACATCTACCCATTTGGGGGGTTCAAAACTTTAATTGCTCCCCCCCCATTGGCCCAACTTTTTTTACGCCAACCTTGGTGTGCGTTCCAGCTTGTGAGGGGGAACAGGGGCATCCCACCCTTGATGGGGCCCATCAAGGCGGCCCAAAACAAGTCAAACAGGTCCTTATAGAACCCCGGTGGCAGTTATGGCGACGGCCTCTGCAATTCCATGGGAGGGGAAAAGGCGGAGAGGGTGAAAGAAGGGAAAGTGGAAGAAAGTCAATCGGAGGGAGGCTAAGGAAAGTAAAGAAAATATTTTATAGCCAATCTCAATGTAATGAACCAATGAAAAATATTATTTAAGGTACTCACAATGTCAGCTGTGTGCGCCTCTCTAAATCGTTGAGAGCTGGGCCCAGCTCGCCCCTCTCAAAAGCTGGCCCTGCTCCCACCACTCACCTGTGTTTTTTTTTTTTTTTTTTTTAACTTCTGCTTTCTTCTGACCCTTCATATCTATATGCACCCCTTATCCACTCTTGTCCTGTTTAACTCCTTGGGACCACAGTTCTCTGGTTTAGCTCCCAGGAGCTTCTCGACTGTCCCCTGCTAATGTGGCCACGGAGCTTCACCTCCACGAGCCATTAAGAGCAACGAGTAGTCTGTGTTGAACTTTTTCTTGCAAATACATCTCCTATTTAGCGCATAGACCAATCCCTGCTCCTAATACCCACTTAAAACTGGGTTTTCTTCTTCCCTCCCTCTTTATGCCCAAACCGGTAGTGCTTTTGACATCAGCATTTTCTTCAAACCGTGGAAATATCTATTTTTTTAAATTTAACTTTCTACTCCTGTCCCCAGCACACAAGGGTCTGATAGGACTTCTTTGGTAGCTGCATGTTCTAAAATATTACCTTATAGCCACCTGCATGCTTTTCCCCAGGTTCTGTTTCAGTGAATAAATACTAGATCACAGAATTCTCCTCGTATAATTCCTTTGCCGTCTAGGACCGCTACATTGTATTGTCGGCAGTATCAACAATGTTGTAGTGTATTGTATTTTGCATTTCCTGGAATCAGACAATGGATGCTAATTGTATAAAGTGTTTAAAAGTAAAGCTCTTTGAGGTCCCTATTGAAGGTGGAGATTATGTTGACTTTCTGATATATATATCCGATGAGCGTTCTGTACCTTTTGACATGTTTCCAGAGGAAGCTTGTTTGATACATATGGAGCAGAGCTCCACCTGATTGGATTCAGTTTGCTCTGGAAGTGTGAAGTTTTTGTAATAGTTATTGAGGTGAAACGCCTTGTTCGAGCAGCCAGCAAACCTACAAGTGGGAGGACATATGTTAAACAGAGAAATCTTTTTGTAGTCAAGACAACAGACTGTTGCATGGAAGACCATGTATCAAGGCAAGATAGTTGAGATTTTGTGCTGGCTGGTCAGTAGTGCGTTTTTGTAGGTTTTACAATGAAGCGACATTTTAAGGAAGGGTTTAAGAATACAGAGTATTTTTAATTGGAATCAGGTATTTCGGGTCATCTCTTTGATATGATCAGGAAGGAGTAGTTTGCCAGGTTTAGAGCCAAATGGTTTGTTGTGTTTTATTTTTATTTTTATTTTTTAGGCCTAGACCTTACGTTTTTCTTCAGCCAGTAGGTAATTCTCGGCGTGTGTGAAAGGGGAGCAGGAGAAATTCTGTTCTCCATGACATGGCCTGAGAGATATATCTCAAGCCAGTTTTCAATTACCTTTGGGGAACTGGTTGAGGCCTTTAAGTCTGTTTGAACCATACATTGTAATGTAGAATTCGAGATCAACTGCAGTTTTTAGAGGAGATACCCTGTTTTCATAAGAAATCACTGAGTGGCTCCTCGCAAAGACCAAAAAATATAGGGTTGAACTCCTTACGGCATTTTAATAGGATTTGAGAAATAATTATCCTCTATTGAGCCTATTTAAATACTCAAATCGTTTGTAATACAGTCATAATAGTCGAAGATTAAAGCCTACTGTATCAAACTTGTTACAGAGTAAGAATATCACTATAATGTGTTCTGAGATTTCAAATTTGCTATCTGATCTGCTCTCATCCCTGAAAAGTTTGGTCCTCAAATTTGTGGGCTACACTCTTCAATTCTTCGAAGACAGAAACGCCTGCCTCCTTTTCCTCTTTCAAAACTGACCAGGAAGCCCTCCCAAAGTTCCAAAGTTAAGGAATGGGTAATGAAAGAACAGTGCTTAATTCTTTCGGGTTCCTTCTTTCAGACAGATTATAATGAAGCAAAATAGACGTCAGCAGAGTTGATAACTTCATCTGGAGTAAAGTAATTTAGAGAGAAATAGTTTATGTAAAGAAGCATTACTCCTTATGGATACTGCAGATCTCTTGATAGATTCAGGAATGTGAAGCCAGACCCATTTAGGATAAGGATCTGCTTGAAAACACGATCAAAGAGCAATAGCAGGTCATGTCTGTTTTTAGGGTCGAGTTTGCAGCGAGACGCTTTTGTATTTAGAAAAGGGCTCGGAGCCCTGTCAACTTCACGTCAGTGTTTTTTATTGGTTGGTGGGCTTGCCTAATAAAATCCGCTTGCTTTCATTAGTCAAGGCATGCATACGTCATGCCTTTTCCGGTGGCTAGCCCTCCTCGAGCGCAGCGACCAAGTACAGAAAACATGCGAGGCTCGCTGTTTTCCATCGGGATCGTGGACTTCTTTTTCTCTAATTTACGAGCGTGATCTTGCTTGGCAGAAGTCGAGCGCTTTACATAGTTAATTTCACTTTTTCGGGTTATGTACATAAATGCACTTTTGCCCAATAGGTGAAAAGTCGGGTTAGGAGTTTACAACGCGATCAGCTCTAACATGAGCAAACGCGAGACCCGTTGCATTGTAAATGCTTGTTTTCTTTTTCTATCCCTGTGTATCACAAATTGCAGAGGAATGGCCTATACCTTCCCCTTTGTCCTCCAATGCGCAATGAGACATTGGCTGAAGATATGTTGTTGATAGATTGCTGCATCTGGTGGAGATGCTGGGATATTCTTAGTGAAGCCTGGGGAACAAACTATACATCCAGGTTATCTACTGTCCAGGTCTGCAGTACAAGTTTTGGCCATAATCAAGTTAAAATCCCTGATCTTTGCTGCAACACTTTTCTGCCAAGTTTAAACTGACAGCAGCAGTGGGTAAGGTCTGTGCGCAGGCCCGGTTCCAGGAATTTATATCTGGATGGGCCAAGGGTGCGTTTGAGTGGGCCAGTGTGTGCCCAATTTTCAACATTCCTGGAGGTAGCCTACAACCTGGGCTCTGGTCTCACTGCACCTGCGGCATCATTGCAAGGTAAACCCCCGTCTCCTCTTCACCAACGCACACCTCACCACTGCAGCTTGCCTCAGACATGAGCTAAGGTCGCCACCAGGCTGTTTTCTTTTTACAGGCATGCCTAGAGTTTTGTCTGAGACAGTAGGAAATTTATCTAAAGGCGGTATTTTTCTCCCTATCAGTACACAAGTAAAACAGTTATTATTAAAACAATACTCTATAAAATATATTCTAGAGATTTCTTGCTGACCCCCTGACTGATAATTAAGTGAAAGTGGGAAAAAAATCACATTTGCCGACTTGGAGGAAGCACTTAACAGTTGCTTTCTCTGTGGCCTCTTTTTCTGTTACTGAGAGGGCCAAAGGTCATGTTTGGGTGGGCCTGGCCCTGCGAGAGAGTTACTGAGGGCTCCATTTGTGAAATTGGTACAACTGAATTGTGATTAACTATCATAGAGTCAATGGCTTTGAGTTCACAGATGCAGGGGAATGACTGTAGGGCATCCTTTTGTGGAGGGAATTCCCTATTTCAAGGATGGTTAGCATGTTGATGTTGGTTTATGTGAACGATTCGTGCCACAAGTGACTCGTTCTTGTTTGTGGGAGATTTGAAGCAGTGCTCATGGGGATGGTGTTATTGAGATGGTGAAGTAGCTATCGTTTTGAAATCCTTGTTCCAATGAAGTTCAGCTGCTATGATTATTTTCAAGGAATGTCTTTAAAATGGAGATCTCCCAATACAGCTGCCTCTTTCTCTCCATTATTGTACACGTGGACCTACTTTTTTAAAAATGGGTCAAGACCAGAACGAGATACAATTTAGGTCTTGAGTTCCCCTTCAGTACTCGGATGCTATTTTTCGAGGTGACTTTAAGGTTTACTTGACCTCTGTTGCCCAACTTATCCGACTAGATAATTTTCTTATCTTTCAATGGTATAAACCATTTTTTCCTTGTCCTACTCATAAGAAAGAAAAGAAGTCTAATATATTAATAATCCATTTTAATACAGCTCTCCATTGATTGGTTTGATTATATTTTATTTCTTCATGATTCCCACTGGGGAATTTACTGACATATAAGTGTCCGAGGTAGTTCAAAGGCTGTTAAAATAATTATGACTAATGGGCCATTTTCCCCCATCTAAATCTCTGCAGTCAGTTTGACCTATTTTCTTCTGTTGTGTGCTCGAGTTATTAAAGCATTTTAAATGTTGTAGATTCATTCATTATTCTTTTCTTAAAACATCTCGAATCGGTGCCTACCGCACACAGTGTTCTGCAAACTAGCCGACATTATGGAAAAAAAATTGAGTGTACATGTACAACGTAAGGTGTCGTCTGTTTGTAGCCTTACTGCAATTTTATATGTTAGCAATTAAGAAAGCCAAAACTGCCCACTCGTTCTAAACAGACTAGCCCTGATATTTCTTTTTTTATTTAGTTATTAACTGTGTTTAGTACTTGGCACCTGTGATTGTTCCAACTATGCAACAACAAGTTTTAACTGTAAAATGTAAGTGATCGGGAAGAAACCTTTTTGAATTGACATAAAGGATAGCATTATCAGTTTGAGTCAGCAGTAGGACATGTGGGCTTTTATGTGATATAGTAACCACATAAGGAGTGTCTGACCCTCCAAACCACTGACAAATTCCAGGAGGAGGAGGTCCCCCACACCAAAGAAGGATTGGTGCTGTGCTTAAGTCAATCTGAATCTGGTAGCTTCAAGGAGTAGCGTTCATCATTGTTAGATTTTTTTTGATCCCTTGAAGTATTCAGGAGAGTGACCAAGAATGATAATGTTGAGAATGCAGGGCAATGTAGCTTAGAAATTTCAGTTTAAAATGTATTCTTGCATCAAAAGGAAGCCACCCGCAAGTTGGTTTGAAGAGGGGCAATGGGATCAAATTATCTGGATGAGGAGAGAAGTATGGCTTTATAATGTAGAATTGATTTGAGGTAATTGAACACAGTTTGAGTTACTCTGTTATGAACATTGTTGCTGGTGTCTGTTCGAAAAATAAGTAAAGGCTGAGCAGGTCTTAAATGGGAGGCTGGAAGTACTGATTTGAATTTTGAGGGCATGAGTGTGGAAGTTGACATTTTTGTCATCTGCTATCAGGCACCCATAAAAATAGCAGGATAATGTATGAAGGTGAACTTTATTGTGGAAATAAGTGAGAGAAGTCTCAAACTTTGAGATCATTTGGTAGCATTGAGTCTAACTTTCTCTTGTGTTCTGGATTTGGAATTTCAACATCAAGCCTAGATTGCTGTCTGTGTAGAACTGCGTGAAAAATATCTAAAGAGGAGGTTTTTAAATGGACCTCTGTGTCATCCGTATACTGATGAGTGGTGATACAGCACCTCTCACAGATCAAACTCAGCTGGTCGATATGTATGTTGAATAGTGTGGGGACGAGAATGGAACCCTGACAACACCACATGCCATTACGGTGGAGGCTGAGCTGTGGCACTCAGTCTTCAGCAGCTGGGATCTATTAGTTAGACAAAAAGGTGAACCTGCTCAGATCAGCTCCATACAGTCTTATGCTGTCTTCAACTATTGCAAACTGTCTATGATGAACTGTATTGAAGATTGAAAAGTAGCAGAAGATGGGAACTGCCACCATCCCGTATCTGATGTATGTCGTCAAGGATCTTGACAGTGGCTGATTCAGTGCTGGAGCCGCACAGATGCGCAGTTGAAGAGTTGTGAGGAATTGGTTATAGCTGTGAAGACATTCAATAGCCTTGAAGAAAGCTTTAGCTGTCTGTTGTTGTCTGTTATCAAAGACCTTATGTTACTAATGCATTAATCTATACTTATAGTGGGATTTAGGTTTAGTCCACGGTCTTGATTGAATGACTTCCTTTTCCTACTTTTCCCCAGTACTTATGTCTTTCCTCTCTCCTTCTGGAGTATGTATTGTTTACTGTGTTGTATGCATTCCGGGAACTACTCTTTCCTTCAGCACTTTCATGGGAGTAGATATGTTTTTCTTGCTCACTTTTATCATGTGTGGCTTCCCATTTATATACCCACCCTATTGCATGCTGTATTATTCTTTTGCCCACTGCCCAGCACGTCTGTTGCTTCTGCTCCACCACTCCTGTCTGGCCCAGTTTTGCTTTTTTCTCTCTCTCTCTCTATTTTTTGCTTCTCCTTCCTGCTTGAAGCTTCTCCTTTTGACCCCCATGCTATTTGACATCTCCCCCACCTGCTCCCCTCCCTCTCCCATATTGGTGTCTGTATACCTTTAAAAAAAAAAGGGGGCTTTACTTTTTTGAGGGATGTCTCCGCAGCTGCGGTGCTGCTCCTTTTTATCAACACACTTTATTGCATTTACGTCGTTATTATTTTTAATTTATCTCTCCAATATTGGTGTCTACCATCTTAAAAACACAGAAAAAGGTAAAATGGTGGCTGCATCATAGCATATGTACATGCATAGTAACGCATCCAATATATCTTAATGCTGTAGCATGTAGACTCATAAGTGCATATGCATGATGATACATGTATGTGTACATGTCATTGCCCTTTTTTCGGGTCCCGAATAGTATTGGCAAAAGACATAAGAAATGCCGCTGGGTCTGCATTTCAACCAAAAGTCCATACTGTTTGGCTTAACAAATGATTGTTTATGTGCTGTGAGTTCCAGAGACCTCTTAATGACTTTTCCTGAGACATGGAGGATCAGTCACTGGTATGGAGTTTGGAAGAGGAATGGGCTCACAGTTCGGTTTCATCAGGATAGAAATTAGATTTTTCGTAGCTTTTATAGTTTGATCAGTTTATCACTCCCTAAAACAAATAACCTCATGACTGGGATGTGGGAATTGAAGCTTGTGGAGTTAGAAGTGGTTGCCAGCAATGGGTTCTGCCATCCTATGAATGCAGACGTGAAACCTGCCTGGGTGTAATTTCAAAATAATCTAGCGTGTAACTAATTGTAGCAGTGGTTGGTCCGGTTACGTAGTTGTCCCCACATTTGATTCCAGCGACCTGCGTGTGCTGCGCTCACTACTTTTAAGTAGTTTGAGAGTAAGGACTCCTGGGGATGGTGCATCAGCCCCCCTCTTAAGTAAGTCAGGTGGATAAGGAGGTACTTTCAAACCCCATGGCATCCTAATTTTACTGCAGGTAATGTTGCTCACTTCACACCAGTCTATATTTGCTTATCATACCACTGAAGTTGAACATGGTGAATGGATAATATAAATATACTTTTTAACATGCGGTTGCTGAATTCAGAAGTGGCCATTTTTCCCTCTGTGTTTAGTATTGAAGTCACACATGGGACATCAGAGGACCTTAGGAATAGATCAGAACCCAATAAATGTAAGACATCATGTCTCTGGCGGAACCATGCTGAATCCCAAATCCTGGATTATACAGTGTTATAAGGTCATACCAGTGGCAAATGCAGGGGCGTCATTAACCTCTCACTTCAGCAGTTTTAGGGGGGGGAGGTGTCTCTGGACAGTTCTGTGTAACATGGCATATTCATGTATTTGTATATGGTATTTGGTATCTGGTCTCCAAGACACTCACAAGTACAATCTCTTGCAGTGGAAGGGAGGGATGTGTAGAGAGAAAGTGGGATAGAGACAAGATGGATGGATTGAGTGATGGAGGGAGAAAAGGATGGAGTGAGTATGGTTGAAAGGACGCAGAGATAGATGGCTGGAGAGAAGATTGTGAGGAAAGGGTGTATGGGAGAGTAGGATGAACAGATAGGGAGAAAATAGACTGGATAGACTAATGGACAGGTTGATGGGCAGATGCAGGAAGTATACATGATGGATGAAAAAGTAAAGAAAGACCAAAGGATGTCGAAAAAAGGTGAGGATGGATGAAAAGATGGGTAAGACTGACACAAGGATGTGAGTGAAAAAAAGAACAAAGGATGGAAAGAATAGTGGAAATAGACAAAGGACTATGGAGAGAATGATGTACAAAGACTGAAGTACTTAAAGAAATTTTAAGAATATCAGTATTTGTTGGTGGGGGAGGAGAGGCAATCTCCTGAACAACTGCCAGGTCACTTGACTCGCCCACCCGCTAAGAGCTCTTTGGGACATGCTTTGAAATGGACATATTTCATTTTTCTGACTACCACCTTGATTAATTGTACCTCAAAAAGCAACCACTGTCAGCTGCCAGCAAATGTAACTAACAATGACCTTTCCGGGCAAAGTATCACAGCCTTCGGTTTTGGAAAAATACTATACAAGCTCACCTGAAATGAAGCAAAAGCATTTCCTAGGTCTGCTCGCTCTCACTCAAGGATATAAGATAAGTACAGCTCAGTCAGAACATGAACCATAAATCCAGTACAGAACATGAATCATAAATCCAATACAAGTGAAATCAAATGGTTTGGATTCTTAGTGATGGCCTACAGCATGGAAAAGAAAAATTGGCTTGTAAGCAGTTTCAACCTTGGGTGGAGTGGAAGTCGTCCATCTACCAGCGAAGCACTATTTCATCCTGTTCAAGTGCCTGTTTTCTTGCAATGTCTTTAAACTTTTGTTTTACAAAATTCCATCCATGCTAAGGCAGAAAAAGGACTTGAGCATGCACCTTCCCAGGCAAAGTATAACACGTTTTGGGTTAATAAGCCATAATTTACATAAGCAGAGTGTAGATTAGTCCCAGTGTTCCACTTGATGAGAATGGTGTGGTGGCCATGTTCTCTTTTCCCTTTGGCTCTTCATACAAGCACTAAAAGGTAGAAGGTGGTGCTTCCTAGAGGTGTCAAAGATATGACCACCAAAACAGCCCTTCAGGTGCTCCAGAACTGCAGAGCAGAAAATAGTCTCTCTATTTCCGTTTTTTTAAGTCCATTTGATCTCTGGCTGTCTCATTACCCTGCGGCTGCAATTAAACCCCCTTCAAACTGGTGTTAGTAAACAATACAAGCATTAACTTCTAACAACTGGTTGCGAAGTGAATGGAAATGTGTTGCTGGAGCAGCATTGGGGGGTTGATGTGGTGGTGAATACTTCTTTTGACTAGACGGTGGTGCCACTTGCTTCCAGTTGAGTGATATTTGGCAATGAGTGAATGTAGCGACTTATCCGTGCCTGCAGCAGCTCTTAATACTGCTCATGAACTGGGGCGCACCCACCAGTGTTTGAACAATGTTTGTATGCACATGGTACTCCGAGGCATTTCATGCAAGCAAAGCCTGACTCAGCAATTGGCCGAGATTCAGGACCGAGGTACGCAGGCTTGGTCAGTGCACTAGTCCCTAAGTCGTTGGATTTAGAGTACTGGAGCAGAGCTTCATCACTTTGCATGTGGCTTTAACACGGACATGGATGCAAAGAAAAATGTTTGTACAGGCTGCTTTCCCCACGTTAGCACTAGCCCATACTTGAATAAATGACTGTAATATTTAGTCATGATTGGGCAGTAGTCCATCGGCTGAGATGGAGGCAGTAAGTTGGGCTGGCGGGGTGTGCTGAGAGGAATTGTCCCTGCAGAGTTAGCTCATCAGTGAAAGGAAACACATGACACCAGGCTTGGGTTGCGACACTGGGTGTAAATGAAGTATAGATACCAAGTTTCCGAGATCCTTGCATGACTAGCTGCTTCAGTTCAGGCTTTTCCTTTGCATTCTTAGACTTTTACTCATTTTTTAGGACTGGCACTCATTGCTTTGCATCAGACCTGTACTAAAAGCAATGGAGGGAAAAATGTACAGAGCGGAAAGATGGATAAACCCTGGAAAAAAGATAAAGCAGGAGCCAGCGAGAGAAAGAAAGGGGCAGGGAATGTCGGGTACTGGAATAAATTATGATGATGTGTATTTACGACTATGCAGCCTTGGTATTCATTGCATCAACATTTAATTACAGTGGCCACAGGTTTCTAAGCAAAGCTTCAGTAGCAACACTCATTAATTTACAAATTAAGCACTGTACATAAATTGGGCCACAAGTCCCAGAATGCAAAGAAAAAAAACATGGACTTTAGCAGTGAGTCCACATGGACCTGGGAAACCTGGCAGGGTTTGTTCAAACCAAAGGCATTTTCAGGGTTTGTGCATCGTCCACAGATGTCTTACAGGCATAGCCTCTCTGATCTACCAGTACCAATGCAGCTTCATCAGCTTGGAGGAAAAGCTGATTTTTGGGGCTTCTGGCTCTTGTATAATCTTCAAAATTTGCAATTATTGGCAATGCGTTCCTTGTATTCAGCCCACATCTTCGCCCTACAATCGCCTCTTCACTTGTCAGAGCACTATAATTTTATTTAAATTTCTCAGGTCCTACCTCCTGAAATCTGCATTTGCCAATGCATGTTATGTGCCGGCAGCTCTTTGCGTCCAATACAGTGACTGGAGGGGGGGTCCACCACAATTTATTTCTTTACCTGAAGTGCTCTGAAAAGTGGTTATGCATAGTGTTGTTTTTTTATTTTTATATATATATTTATATATATATATGTGTTTGATGGCATGTGTAGCTGCAGATACACACGCTATGCATTGCTTCCGCCATCTAGTGTTGGGCTTGGAGAGTTACAAGTTGTTTTTCTACAAAGAAGTCTTTTTGGAGTCACGGGATCGAGTGACTCTTCCTCTCGGTCATACTGGGCATCGACTCCATTGTTAAATTGTTTTCTTTCCGCTGTCTGGTTCGGATGTGTTTCCTCTCACTCCGAGATTTTGATTCGGAAACTTTAGATAACTTTCTTTGACCATCTGTATTGTTTTGATTGAGTTTCCACCCATAGTTGAACGATAGTAGAGTTGAAAACCAAATTTCGCCCTTCTGGGTGCGAGCGCCCAACTCTGGCCTGTTCGGGCCTACCACGTCGAAGCCTGATGGATCGGGCTCCATTTCGATTTTGTCCCTGATGCCACGCATAATTTCCATACACAGACCAACACCTTGTATGTAATCTGTGTCTCTCTCCTGATCACCAAGAAGAGGATTGTGAAGCCTGTCGATCGTTCTGATCCAAGAAGACCCTACGTGACTGTACAGCCAGGAGACTGGAAATGGCGTTGAAGAGTACCGAGTATATCGACACCATGGAGGAAGAACAGATGCAGACGGCAATTTCCATCCAAGACACCGATTCCAAAGAAGACCCGGAGGAAGATAGACTCATCACTGTTGGTCAGCAAGTGAGTACGACTGCCCCTACTCCCACTCCTAAAAGATCCTCGAAGGCCTTGGGTGCACCACTGCCAGAGAGGCATGGTTTGACCCGCAAGAAAATCCTCATCGACCTACCTTTGGGTTCGGTGCCGGAAAAGGCCACACCTCCTTCGATACTGGAGTCGAGCAAGTCCACCAAAAGCTCAACCTCCGAACCGAGTCGGTGTCCATACTCTTCTGAGTCGAAGCCTCAACGTCCTACCTCGGAGCTGAAACAACCAGCTGTATTTTCGGGCCCGAAAAAATTGCCAACTTCGGAGCCGAAAAAGTCTTCTTATTCAGAAGAACAAGGACTTTCGAGCCATCTTAAGCAGAGCTCCAAGCCATATGATGAACAGTCCTCTAAATCATCAGAATATATTTCTGAGGACACAGAAACTCAACCCATTCTAAAAATCATGGATGAGAGACAATCAAGGATCCATATCAATAAAGAGACAGGCAGAATAATTACTGTACCTCCTCCACAGACTAAAAAAGTTGGCTTTTCAGGAACATCTAGATACTGCTCCACCACCAGCAAAGATTTTTAAATGGAAGGAGATGCCATTACCTCTGCATACTTCTCCCCCCTCATTCACCACAACTTTCTTTTTCACCACCACCCACTAGCCCACCACCCTTGCCTTCACCACTCATACAGACTTATTCTCATGGTGATATGGTTGATCCATAGGATCTGTATGATCCAGATCCTGTACCTTCTAATGACCCACACTTATATCCTTCCAAACCTTCCCCACCAGAAGACACTACTGCATACACGCAGGTCATTTCTAGGGCAGCAGCGTGTCACAGGGTATTTATGCACCCTGAGCCTTTGGAAGAGGATTTCCTTTTTAATACCTTCTCCTGCACACACTCACGTTACCAGTCTAAACAGTCTACCTCCCAGCCTAAACAAGGGCAACAACAGCAGTACCAGAGAGGGGGATTTAGAGGCTCTTATAGAGGCCAACACTTTAGAGCCAGAGGCAAATTTCAGGCCTCAAAACATGTCACTACCCCATCAAAACAGTGACTTACTAAGCATGCCACAACCCCACACATTTCCTGTGGGGAGCAGACTGCACCAATTTAATTCCCAATGGCAAAATATCCAATGGGTACTTTCAATTATCCACAATGGTTATTGCCTAGAATTGATTTCTACCCCTCCAAACATTCCTCCACTTTATCACAGGGTTTCCCCAGAACACAATTTTCTATTACAACAAGAAGTGCAATCGCTACTGCTAAAAGAGGCAATAGAATTAGTTCCAAAATCTCAACAACGAACAGGTGTATACTCGCTATACTTCCTCATTCCCAAAAACGATGCCACTCTCAGACCCATTCTAGATCTCAGACCACTAAATTTATATATCCGGTCAGAACACTTTCACATGGTAACTCTGCAGGACGTCATTCCACTACTACAAAAACAAGATTATATGACTGCATTAGATCTCAGATATGCGTATTACCATATACCCATCCATCCAGCTCACAGAAAATACCTTAGGTTTGTGATAGCGGGAAAACATTACCAATTCAAAGTTCTGCCATTCGGCATAACAACAGCTCCAAGAGTATTCACAAAATGTCTAGTGGTAGTAGCAGCTTACCTAAAAACACAACACATACATGTCTTTCCTTATCTATATGATTGTATAAAATTGCTTGATTTTATTAGCCAATGTCAACAGCACACTCAATACACAATAGAAACCCTACATACATTAGGGTTCACTCTCAACTCCCCAAAATCCCATCTTCAGCTAGCACAGGTCCAAACTTACCTAGGTGCTATTCTCAATACGCAAAAAGCCTTAGCCTATCAAATACACAAAGGATAAAAGCTTTCCAAAATCTCATACCACAAATGCAGCCAAATCAAAATACACTGTAAGAATGATCATGGAACTATTGGGAATAATGGCATCCTGCATAGCAGTAGTACTGCATGCAAGACTAAACGTGAGAACACTACAATAGAACCACTCACAGCAATGGTCTCAAGCACAGGGTCATTTGCAAGTTCTAGTGTTGTTAGACTGCCAAACACACAGGCCCCTTCAATGGTGGAATCAGAGCAGTTTAATGAAGGGGCAGTCATTTCAAGACCCTGTGCCTCAGACCACAATAACAGCAGATGCATCAATGATAGGTTGGGGAGTTCATCTCAACAACCTTACCATTCAAGGGGAATGGGATTCAAAACAGCAAAATTATTACATAAACCATTTAGAATTATTAGCTGTGTTCATTGCCGTTAAAGTGTTTCAACTACTTCTCAAACACAAGACTGTCTTGGTTGAAAGCAGACAATATGATGACCATGTATTACCTAAAAAACAAAAAAAAAGGCGGGACACATTCATTTCAACTTCTAGCCCAAACAATATGGAAATGGGCAATTCGCAATCACATTCATCTACTAGCAGAATACGTCCCAGGAATACACAGTAAGCTAGCAGATCTCCTAAGCAGAACACACCAACAGATACACAAATGGGAGATTCACTCTCGGGTACTTCGTCAGTACTTTCAAAAGTGGGGGAAACCAGAAATAGACCTATTTGAAACAAATGAAATCGCAAAATGCCTATATTTCACATTCAGACGCCCACGGCCTCTGTCCAAGGGCAATGCTCTATGAATCAACTGGTCAGGGATATTTGCTTACACTTTCCTCCTCTCCCACTACTTCCATTTCTGGTCTACAGACTGTGTCAGACCGCTCTCACAATGATACTCATAGCCCCCCACGTGGGCACGACAACATTGGTACACAACACTCCTAGACCTGTCAGTAGTACCTCACTACAAACTTCCAAACAGTCTGGATTTGCTAACACAAAACAAAGGACAAATCAGACATCCCAGTGCTCTCAACTTAGCGATTTGGCTCCTGAAGTCATAGAATTTGGATACTTGCAACTTCCATTAGAATGCATGGAAGTTCTCAAACAAGCACGCAAACCTACAACTAGACAATGCTATGATAACAAATTGAATGATTTGTTTATTACTGTAAATCTAAAAATACTGACACAGCATTAATACAAGATATTGAATGCTACCTACTTAATTTACAGAAGTCAAATTTAGCTTTCTCTTCTATTAAAATTAATCTTACTTGCATCTCAGCATATTTGCACACTATACAACATACCTCTCTCTTTAGTTCCAGTTATCAAAACCTTCATGGAAGGACTAAAATGTATTATTCCACCTAGAACACCAACAGTTCCTGCTTGGAATCTCAATATTGTACTCACAAGACCAATGGGCCTGCCTTTTGAACCTATGTATTCCTGTGAGATTCAATTTCTAACTTGGAAAGTTGCTTTCCTAGTAGCGATTATTTCATTAAGAAGAGTTAGTGAAATACAGGCATATCAAATTATTTTAATAGCATTTATGGTATGATTTTAAGGGAGTTTCAATGCAAAATAATCTGCTAATCAGAATGTTTATTTTTTTCTCTAGTTTCATTGTCTCTTGTTCTTCCTTTATCTGCTCCCTTTTTGTTATACTACGCTTTTCTGACAACTCTCCATGTGCCAGTCGATCATTGGTAGGCACATTTTTCCCTAACCAGGGCAACTTGTATACACTGTACAACCTCACCCTCTGAGTGGTGCTGTGTTACCTAGGATTTGTCTTGCACCCAGTTGCCACTATTGTGGCATTGCAGTATTTAAACTCAAAGTGGTTAAAAGCAGGCATATGTGACTAGTTGGGAGGTGTGTTTGCAGAATGTTCTACAGGGGAGGATTTGAGTGTGGTGTGCTGTGGCAGGATCCAGTGGCATACCAAAACTGGGCGGGCCCCCTCTGGAATGAGTGAGGCCAGGTGCTGAGGGGCCCTCTGGGAGCTCGCACCCCCCTCCCCTGCGGGGGCTACTGGGGCCTTTGTTACACCCCTGTCAGGATCTGACATCACATACCTCCCAATCGAAGATGCAGACTTGGCTCCTTGGGCCCACAGTGGTATTTGAATATTTAAAAAAAACAAAAAAAAACCTTATTCCACTCCACACACAACATTCAGATGGAACGGTTGAGTATAGGTGAACCTGCAGGCTTACTCGCTTGATGAAGTATGGGGGCTGTTATGGATGACTGGGAATGGTTGGGGTCCTAATGGGCTGGAAAGATTCCTAAGCAATGTTGTTAGAGGTTTTTCATTAAATTAACACTTGAACACAAATTATTTTTACATTTCTTTTTGACATTATAGAGTTTGACAATTGGACCTTAATCCTCTTAAACCAGAATGAGGTTAACAGTGTCAAGTTGTGGCATTGTTTTTTCGCACAGATGTGTGTAACGTGGACTAGTTTCAGAGCTAACCATGGAAGGTGTGATTACTTAAACTGGTGAGATCTATAGACAACGTTTACTGTACATTCATAGGATACAACCGAGATGGTTGTATGTAATCTTTTATTCTTTCTTTTCTCTTACTCTACCAGGACGTACCTTGGTTCTGCTAAAGTTTGCAAGCTTTACTGTCACTTTATTTTACTTCCATTCATTTTGTTGACTCTGTCCCAACACACACATTGGGTAGGGGCAGGGCTATTTTTAGAGACTGACAGTTCTGATGAAAGTCACTGACCCTTCTGGTTTAGTTGTAAGTGAGCATGTCCACAACAGGATGTGGAAGCACTGCTGTTCCAGGAGAATCCCCTGTTATAGTTTTAATTTTATTACAGACACCCTTAATAAAGTTTCCTTTAGGTGGTCCCCATTGTAATTTTATGTATTCAATCTCAAAAGACCATACCTAATATATAAGAGGTCCAACTTGATGGTGAGCCTGGGCAGATGACATTAAGTCCTGCTAGTGAGTTGGACCCAAGGATGAAGCATGCCACGAAATGTAAATGAGGAACCTTTATCTCAACAAACCCATGAAGATTAATCCCTGGTGGTACAGTATATTACTTATGTTGCGTTATGATAAATATGATGGAGTTCCTGATATTTGATCCTGTTTTGGAATGGCACATGTGTGGCTCCTCGGGTCAGTGCCAGTGTTTTTATAGGGTATGAGCCAGCAGGGACAGGCTGGTACAGAAAATAAGCCTGGGCACCAAAATAAAAGTGGTGCCCATTAGTGACTTGGATAGCCAATTGGGGCGGTTTTCAACTTGTAAAGACATGCTGTATAAGTGTGTTGAAAGGTATGGAAGAATGCATGGATTTGACTTTGCTGCAGTTTATTTATTTATTTATTTTTAATATCAGAGAGCTCAACAGTAAAACTTGGACCACTAGACCATAAACAGGCCCACAAACAGTCCAAAAAAAGCCCACACACTGGCTTGTCAGTCCAGCCCATCAGGCACTGCCTGAATACCCTGTAGGCCTGCCCAAGCCCATGAGCCAGGTTATGGAATGCATTTAATGCAGCTTTTTTGGCATGTCTTGGGTAGTGGGGACTGATTAAACCACCTTTTATGCACCGAGATGAGGCTCTTTTCCTTAAAGAATGAAGTTCCTGCTTGATAAAAGAAGTGTTCTCGAGCTCTGTAAACGGTCTTCCTCAAGACCTTTAGAAATCCACCATCAAGCCCACCCATCACTCCAATACAGACAAAGACTGAAATCAGAAATTCTCAATCATTAAATACTTTGTTGCTCAAGTCAACTTTAATCTTTACCTATGTCTATCATATATAAATCTAATGGTAAACCAACATTCATCAATTATTTCCTTAAATTCCCTTCACTTGCTAAGTCTCGCTAAACAAGCTTCTTTTCTCTTACACTGAGACCTTTTTGTTAGAGCATTTTTCTGTCTCCCGTGTGGACTAATCACCAGAAAAAAGTGTATTGCTTTTGTCTTGTATAAAAGGAAGGTTCATAGACAGCTGTGAAGTTTCTTGAAGTTTAATAATGACAGCAAAATGATGCAAAGCACAAGTAAAATAGAAATTCCAAAATGACCCATAAAATGTATGCTGGAGCTCATGACTTTGTTAACCTTCCAATGTTTGTCTGAAACTAAATTTTCAGGACATCTGTCCACAAAACATTCTCCATTAAAAGTAAAACCTGGCCACCAATAATATTTTCTCAGTGATTTCTTAGTACCAGACAGTCACGGATGCCCCTCATGACCAACAACAATCAACTTATCTCTCAAAGATTCAGGAGGAATAAATAGTCCTTTTCTGGCAAGTAAGCCAATCTTAAGTGACAACTCTGGAGAGACTTGTGCATACAGTGCAAGGGTCTTAGGCAAATTTCACACAGGCGGCCATTGATTCAAAATATGTCACTTAACCATAACAATTAGCGGATCTTTATCAACAGATGATATCCATTCACCCTCAGTCACACAATCCGAAGAGTGCATAGAAGCATCAACAGCAGAAACAACACACTCTTGATCTTGACATGAATTGCGTCCATTATCTACTTTGATAGGTAAGCGGATAGGTAATCAGATCTGTAATTTTTTCCTCCAGATATGTTTTATCTTAAAATGATATTGTTGTAAGTTGATGATTTTACCAATCTGGCCTAAACCATGCCTGTGCCATTGCCATTAATAGGAAAAATAAGTGGTTTATAATCTGTGATCAAATCAAATTCTTGACCCCACAAATACGATTTAAATTTTTCAACAGCCCAGGTACAGGCTAACACTTCTCTTTCAGTGGTGCTGTAATGTGATTCTGTAGGAAAGTACCATCTTGCCTGGCATGTTACCCCCATTTTTCACTGTATATATGTTGTTTTAGTTGTATGTGTCACTGGGACCCTGGTAACCCAGGGCCCCAGTGCTCATAAGTGTGCCTGAATGTGTTACCTGTGTAGTGACTAACTGTCTCACTGAGGCTCTGCTAATCAGAACCTCAGTGGTTATGCTCTCTCATTTCTTTCCAAATTGTCACTAACAGGCTAGTGACCATTTTTACCAATTTACATTGGCTTACTGGAACACCGTTATAATTCCCTAGTATATGGTACTGAGGTACCCAGGGTATTGGGGTTCCAGGAGATCCCTATGGGCTGCAGCATTTCTTTTGCCACCCATAGGGAGCTCTGACAATTCTTACACAGGCCTGCCACTGCAGCCTGAGTGAAATAACGTCCACGTTATTTCACAGCCATTTTACACTGCACTTAAGTAACTTATAAGTCACCTATATGTCTAACCTTTACCTGGTAAAGGTTAGGTGCAAAGTTACTTAGTGTGAGGGCACCCTGGCACTAGCCAAGGTGCCCCCACATTGTTCAGAGCCAATTCCCTGAACTTTGTGAGTGCGGGGACACCATTACACGCGTGCACTACATATAGGTCACTACCTATATGTAGCTTCACAATGGTAACTCTGAATATGGCCATGTAACATGTCTATGATCATGGAATTGCCCCCTCTATGCCATCCTGGCATAGTTGGCACAATCCCATGATCCCAGTGGTCTGTAGCACAGACCCTGGTACTGCCAAACTGCCCTTCCTGGGGTTTCACTGCAGCTGCTGCTGCCAACCCCTCAGACAGGCATCTGCCCTCCTGGGGTCCAGCCAGGCCTGGCCCAGGATGGCAGAACAAAGAACTTCCTCTGAGAGAGGGTGTGACACCCTCTCCCTTTGAAAAATGGTGTGAAGGCAGGGGAGGAGTAGCCTCCCCCAGCCTCTGGAAATGCTTTCTTGGGCACAGATGTGCCCAATTCTGCATAAGCCAGTCTACACCGGTTCAGGGGACCCCTTAGCCATGCTCTGGCGCGAAACTGGACAAAGGAAAGGGGAGTGACCACTCCCCTGACCTGCACCTCCCCTGGGAGGTGTCCAGAGCTCCTCCAGTGTGCTCCAGACCTCTGCCATCTTGGAAACAGAGGTGCTGCTGGCACACTGGACTGCTCTGAGTGGCCAGTGCCACCAGGTGACGTCAGAGACTCCTTGTGATAGGCTCCTTCAGGTGTTGCTAGCCTATCCTCTCTCCTAGGTAGCCAAACCCTCTTTTCTGGCTATTTAGGGTCTCTGTCTCTGGGGAAACTTTAGATAACGAATGCAAGAGCTCATCAGAGTTCCTCTGCATCTCTCTCTTCACCTTCTGCCAAGGAATCGACTGCTGACCGCGCTGGAAGCCTGCAAACCTGCAACATAGTAGCAAAGACGACTACTGCAACTCTGTAACGCTGATCCTGCCACCTTCTCGACTGTTTTCCTGCTTGTGCATGCTGTGGGGGTAGTCTGCCTCCTCTCTGCACCAGAAGCTCCGAAGAAATCTCCCATGGGTCGACGGAATCTTCCCCCTGCAACCGCAGGCACCAAAAAGCTGCATTACCGGTCCTTTGGGTCTCCTCTCAGCACGACGAGCGAGGTCCCTCGAATCCAGCGACTCTGTCCAAGTGACCCCCACAGTCCAGTGACTCTTCAGTCCAAGTTTGGTGGAGGTAAGTCCTTGCCTCACCTCGCTGGGCTGCATTGCTGGGAACCGCGACTTTTGCAGCTACTCCGGCCCCTGTGCACTTCCGGCGGAAATCCTTTGTGCACAGCCAAGCCTGGGTCCACGGCACTCTAACCTGCATTGCACGACGTTCTAAGTTGGTCTCCGGCGACGTGGGACTCCTTTGTGCGACTTCAGGTGAGCACCGTTTCACGCATCCTCGAAGTGCCTGTTTCTGGCACTTCTCCGGGTGCTACCTGCTGCTGAGAGGGCTCCTTGTCTTGCTCGACGTCCCCTCTCTCTCCTGGTCCAATTTGCGACCTCCTGGTCCCTCCTGGGCCACAGCAGCGTCCAAAAACGCTAACTGCACGATTTGCAGCTAGCAAGGCTTGTTGGTGTTCTTTCGGCGGGAAAACACTTCTGCACGACTCTCCACGGCGAGAGGGATCCGTCCACCAAAGGGGAAGTCTCTAGCCCTTTTCGTTCCTGCAGAAACCTCAGCTTCTTCTGTCCAGTAGAAGCTTCTTTGCACCCACAGCTGGCATTTCCTGGGCACGTGCCCATCTCCGACTTGCTTGTGACTTTTGGACTTGGTCCCCTTGTTCCACAGGTACCCTAGATTGGAAATCCACCGTTGTTGCATTGTTGGTTTGTGTCTTTCCTGCATTATTCCTCTAACACGACTTCTTTGTCCTTAGGGGAACTTTAGTGCACTTTGCACTCACTTTTCAGGGTCTTGGGGAGGGTTATTTTTCTAACTCTCACTATTTTCTAATAGTCCCAGCGACCCTCTACAAGGTCACATAGGTTTGGGGTCCATTCGTGGTTCGCATCCCACTTTTGGAGTATATGGTTTGTGTTGCCCCTATCCCTATGTTTCCCCATTGCATCCTATTGTAACTATACATTGTTTGCACTGTTTTCTAAGACTATACTGCATATTTTTGCTATTGTGTATATATATCTTGTGTATATTTCCTATCCTCTCACTGAGGGTACGCTCTAAGATACTTTGGCATATTGTCATAAAAATAAAGTACCTTTATTTTTAGTATAACTGTGTATTGTGTTTTCTTATGATATTGTGCATATGACACTAAGTGGTACTGTAGTAGCTTCACACGTCTCCTAGTTCAGCCTAAGCTGCTCTGCTAAGCTACCATTATCTATCAGCCTAAGCTGCTAGACACCCTATACACTAATAAGGGATAACTGGGCCTGGTGCAAGGTGCAAGTACCCCTTGGTACTCACTACAAGCCAGTCCAGCCTCCTACAGATTCAGCCTTGGAAAGTGATCTTGAACTAAAAGCAGTGGTGACCTCTTTACCCAGATGATATTGAGTAAGTACGGCACCAAGACCTATAGAGCTGACATCCACTATTACAGCACATCTGTCCCCAGACCAAAAAGGTTGTGAAGCTGGCGCTGTGACAGTCAACTTTTCAACTGACTGGAATGCTCTTCAGTCCAAATTAATTTATCTTTTTCTTAGAAGACATCCTAATTGTTCTACATCGATGGCATATCTTTGAACAATACAGGCATAATATTTGCTAAGATCTAAAAATGATCTCAGCAAATCAATAGGAGCAGGAGCTCGAATGATGGCATCAATTAAATCTTTTTTTGGTCTTATGCCATCTGCAGTAAGGGTATGACCCGAGTAATCAAATTATTTAACCATAACTCTACATTTTTCCTTGGAAACAGTCACTCCTTTGTCAGTATGAACTTTCTCCAGTATGGCATTATGTTCAGCAATATTCTTACCATACACAACAAAGTAATCTTGAAACGTTTGCACACACTTAACGCCTTCAAACAGAGAATCCGTACGTTTTTAGAAAACACTGTTGGCAGATGCTAGTTCAAAAGATATCTCAGAAATTTGAAGGTGCCAAAGGGTGTGACAAACATGGTAAGATTTTGCAAATGAGGCGCTAATGTAATTTGATGGTATGCTGATTTGAGATCTATTGTGGAGAAATATTGAGCATCACTAATTGCCATCAATGTTTCTTGAATTTTTGGCAAGGGATGACAATCGACAGGGATATTACTGTTGAAAGAATGCAAATCTGCGCATAAACTCAAATTGCCATTTTTCTTTTTAGCAAAAACCATGGCTGAAAAGCACTCAGATGAATCAGTGGGTTCAATTATGCCATCCTTACACAGTTCATGCAAAACATTTTTCAATTCATCCGTTACACTAATGGGAACAGGTCTGACTTTGTTTGACAGGAATGGCATTAGAGTTCAACTTGATATCATGAACGACACTCCTTACACAACCTACTTTGGTTCTAAAAACTTCAGGATACTTGTCAATGATGGTTTTGACATTCTCTAAAAAGCTGTCATTAACCACTTCTTTAGAGGCAAAACAGGTGTATCTCATAACACAATAGGTGTGTCACTTTCGGGTTTAAGTATGATCCACATTTTTTCCCAGGTCTCTCCACCCAACAATATCACATCCATTAACAGTGACATAAATTTGTATCACAATCTTGCACCCTAAAACATTCGACATGTCTTCAAAATAACCCAGCATTTCAATAGTCTGAACCTCAAACACTTTGGGCTTCATATCTGATTCAGAAAATCTTTGGTAAATTATTTTGATAGAAATGTTACATCAGATAAAATCGTGATGGGTGAGCCAGAATTGGTCATAACCTCCAGTGTTCTGTCTCCAATTTGTGCTCATCGTAAGGGAGCTTTAAAGGAAGTAGAATCCAATTCCCCATCTATAGTTAATAATACATCATTGACCATGTCTTCCTGTACATCAACAGTAGATTTCTCCACAGAGTTGACTCTAATCGATGTAGATTGTTTAGCACTAGATCTTCAAACACTTTGAAAGTGACCATATATTATTATTTTTTTGTTTTTTTTGTTTTACTAACATTGCATTTCTTGTTCACTGCAGGAGAGTTACAGTTATTACCCAAATGTTGTTTGAGCCACATCTGTAACAGACTGTTCTTGTGTTAGCGGAAATGTACGTTCCACCACTATTATCCTGTTGCCATGTTTTGTGAGACATGGCACAAACGGGATCCACACTAGTATCACTGCCACTAATGGCTTTGGTAGAAAGCGATGAACATTCAGTGCTCTTGGTTATGACAAGAGCCTCACTCAGAGTAGGATTCCTACATGCAAGCAACCATTCTTCCTGTACTTTTTACTAAAGCAGTTAAAAACTAATTGGTATCTTAAAGTATCCACATTTTTTGCTGAATTCACATTTAGATGCCAACATCCTTAAACTCGAAATATACTCTTCAAAAGACTCATCAGCCAACTGTTTGCGTTTTATTAAAAAACAAAAAAAAACATGTAGTTCAATCATTATGTTTGGCTGCTCACAAAATCTTTTTTTCCAATCTCTTTACAACCTCTAAATAACATTCCAAGATTCTTCTTCCCCTGAAGGTGGTTCAATCTTTGGTAAATTATCAAAAATCTCTTGTCCTGCCTCTCCACGTAACCCAAATAGTAATGCTTTGTTTCTGTCACTAGAGTAATTTTTGCCATCTATGGCTACCAAAAAGTTTTCAAATGCCCTAAACCATTGTTGCCACTTTATAGGCAGTTTTCCATGAAGTTGCCGAAAAGGGTTAACTTGCCCTGGGTGTATTTGACTTGCCATGTTGTAGAAATATATAAAATAAATCCCCGCAAAATTAATTATTCAAAAGCAAATGAAGACAATACAAACTCCCACTTATACAATCGAGGATAATCAGCACTGTGGTATTTGTTCAAACAGATCAATTCTTGAGATTCAGCAAGTTATTCAGTAAAATATGTTGTCGGCATGGACATTACTTCCTGTTAGAGTGCGCCCCTCAATGCTCTGCGTCTTATGCTGAAACGCACCCCAGAATTCCTTGCGCAGACACGGAAACAAGGATTAAGGGCCAGATGTATCAAAGAGTTTTACCCATTCTGTGTCAATGGGAACATGCTTTGGTACATATGGCCCTAAGTATTTGCGCGCCATAGATGCAAAGGCACGCGCCCTGAAGAATGACTGCTGCTGCGTAAATGTTCTGGCGTAGTTGGAGCAGTGTTACACCTGCACAAGCCATGCACTGCCTCCTGCGGAGCCAGTCAAAGCCGCATCAAAGTTAAAATGTCCGTGGCAGTCGTGATGCCCCAAAATACACAAGCCAAATTAATACAAGCCTCCTGTCACATCAGATCTTGGCGTGCTTTGGTGCGCCCAGGTTGATTTTCCCCCGTCGCCAAATTGAAGTGTTGCCTTGGATAAAAGAAACACTCATAGACAACTGTGAAGTTTCTTGAAGTTCAATAGCAAAATGGTGCAAAGCACAAGTAAATTAGAAAATCCAAACGTCCCACAAAACATAGGCAAGAGCTCAGAAAGCAGCTGTTACCCAGCAGAGAGCCTCTGGAGCACAGCTGAAACCATGTGCCCAAAAACATGTAGCGGAGCGTCCTCTCCTTGAGTCATCAGGATTATAACATTATGCCACACAATATTATTTCTTTGGGTTATAAATTCAACATCTTTAGCAATACTGTACTTTTCAAACTCATACCTTTCTCAACCCTACTCTTACACAAACATCCGTCTTTGTGCTCAGCAGTCGCTCTTTACTTTAAACATCTTTGTGTGTGTGTGTGTATATATATATATATATATATAATCTGTTGGTACTGTTTGCAGTGGTCTTATTTCCTACATTACTTTTTCTTTCGATCATCTAGTTCTCAGGGCTTCCTTTTTCCTCCTTTAAATGATCCCTCTGAGCTTATATGTGCTCCAACACTGTTTAAATGATTTACCTCTGTGAGCCTTGCTAGCTCTTTGTTGGCCTCTAATATACCCATTAGAAATGTCATGAGACCAAAGAAAGCATAGGAGCCTGTTCATTGTGCCACCTCCCAAAAGCTGTTACCTGAGCATAGATGTGGGGATAATAGCAGGTTCGACCACAATGATGCTTGCTACTAAAACATGAAATTGTAAAATTGGGATGTCCTCCCATCTAGCCGCAGTATTTTAAAATAATGAATCTGAAATGGTTGGAACAGGTTTTAGCATATTTTTTTTAAAGAATGGTCTTTAGAATTGGATTCAGTTGCTAAAGGGAGGTGCTTGGAAAGGCCTCATAGTTGATATTGCCGCATCGCTCTTGCTGTTAATGTATGGGCATTGGGAAAATGTGCCCATTTATGGCACTCTTGTTCAAGTCTCTTCACAACAATGTCCCAAGTCAGTGGTGGACTGGCCACTTGGGCACTTTGTCGCTGCGAGATGGGACAGCTTGAGAGGGCCAGTGTGTAGGCTCTGGTTGTTTTTTTTTTTTTTTTTTTTTTTTTTTTTTTTTTTTGTCCTTTGGCTACATGGGCTGTGATGAGACCAATAAAAGTATCCCTCCCACTTGAGCTTTCAGGCTGGCCCAACTGCCAGGTCACTCCAACATTGCTTCTAGATTCCATCAGAACTTGTACAAAAGGGGTTTTCGGATCCCACTGGAAGCCTGTAATTCAAGTAAAGCTTCGAACTTGCCTGTCACTAGCAATGCCTTTCATGCTTTCTTTGAGTATAAGTGCCCAGAAACCAAGTTGGCAAGCTTAAAATGCCCTCTTCAGGGAGTGAAGCAACATGAATCAAGGCATGCAAATCTTATCACTCCTTCCTGAATGCGAAGGAGCTTTTTTCTGAGCAGTGCATTTTTGAAATCTAAGTTTCCACGGCAGCCCTCTGGTTCCATTTCAAACTTTGAAAAACCTAAGAAATGGCTCCAGACTGACTCCATGCTAATGTGATAGTCAGTAATTTACTATTAAGTTCAGGATTGAGGCTGGGTACTTTTCCTTGCTAGCGCATCTTGTGCACGGCCTTTTAATTACTCCTCATTTAAACAAGGGTGACTTCCTCTTGCTTTTGTGACATTGGTGGAGGCGGTTTGAAAGGGAAACTCACAAAGATGTTGCGGTATCCTGTACCGCTATGTTTATTGCTTAACAAAAGCTAATGCTGGAAACTAAGTTGCCAATTGGTGTCTACTCTGAGGCTACTATTTAATTTCTTATTATATATACAAATACTTATATATAGACAAATAATTTCAATCCTTCCTAGATGCTGATGCAGTCTTCTAAGACCTTTTTAGGTCAGGATCCTGATCACACAATAGCACTGAACATTTTTGTAAGAACTTTGCGATATGAGACACTTGGGGATGAGTCCTCCTGCTCAAACCTCTGGCTGCACTGTTTTGAGGCAAGCTTACTGGAACCTTCTCGAAGTAATATCTGTGAATGAGGCTCATCTTTGTGGCTATCCGGGAACCATGCGTCGAAACTTCAGAAAATGGCCAAACCTTTTTGTCTCCCCTTGAACTCACTTATTACATTATGCCCGGTCATTCAGATTCTGTGAATTAAGATTACCAATGCATGCCTATTTTACACATTAATACCGAGGGCTGTCAAAAAAAAAACTTTACCCTATTTTTATAATTTTTTGGAGGATTCAACAATGAATGAACAATTAAGTAATGTAATCACCCTATTTCAGAATTCATACAGATAGGACTTTGTCAGGTGTTTCTGTCCCATAGTGGAGACTTGTCACCCAATGTATCTGTCATTTGTTGGTTAAAGTGCTAGTTCATTATGTGTTCCTGACCAGTATGTGTAAAATGCGCATCCTGCAGAATACTTGATCCCACTTCTTCCCGTTTGTTTTGGGGAAACTTCACTGTAGCATCTGCACCAGCTTTTGTTTAGAAAGTGACGTACATTCAAACTTGAGATCCTCCAGGGACATCACAAAGGTTTTATTGTCTGGGGCAAGTGACTTTAGGAACCAACTTCATTGGCTCCCTCTCCATGTTCAAAACTTTATTCTCATGCGAACCTCATGATGTTTGTGTCTGTTTCTTAGGTTCGACACCCTACTTAAATTGTACCATATTGGATGGAAACATTTTGTAGCATGTAGCAGACATTTGAAATACTCATTTGCTCTTGAAACAGGCATGTTGCAAAAACCTGGTTGTTTCACAAGCCTCCTTTGACACACATGAACTCAGAGTTGTGTATGTATTCCAAAGCAGTCTCAACAAATTAGATGATTGTCCAGCACATTGGTGTTATGTCTTAAGGCATTGTTGAATCTTGGTCATCTGTAATGGCTCAATTTTTTTACCTGTCAAGGCACCTTTGCCTTGACAAATCTGAAAACAAGCACCTAGCTGGATTCAGAAACCGAACCATCAGGAGCTAAATGAATCGTTCACAGATAAAGATGTTTTCCCCATGACGATGTCGGCAAATTGAATTGGACCCATATTCATGCGGTCTTCTGGTCACTGGGACACACTGGTTATGAAGTTCATAGTCAAGAAAAGTGTTGTTTCAAACACCCACTTTGTCCTTCTTCAAATCAATTTCTTTTATCACTCTAGTAAACGGGTCTCTTTGTCATCTAGCATATGAAATTATCTTACACCACCTATTTTGCAGACCAAAAAAGCTCTTTTTAATTTGCAGCCTGGTAAGTGCCAAAAATGCTGAGCACTGTTTGCCATGTTTTTATATGGCACAAAAGAAGCAAAGGTGCAGAAATAGGTGCACCATTTGTTTGTGTGAAAAATCTTTGTATTTACATATACATGTGCATATGATGAAGCAATTGTAAAGTGATTTCGCTTTGATACCAACCATGTCCTCATCCACCAGAATGAACTATATTATTTTATGCTCCTTTCCAGTCTCCCTGCTTGAACTGAAGTACCTACTTTATGGTGAGTTGCAGCGTTTGTCTCCTCTCCAAAAATGCTGAATGTGTGTACGAAGTCACCAGGTGGTGGACTAAAGCATTTGTATCCACCCAGGTTTGGAAGTGGATTCTTTCTTAGATAGGCAGCCAACAAAGTCAATTGAGTGTGGACAAAATGTGATCATTTCATCTTGGGAGAAGAATCAACTGTGCCAGACTTGGGCCTTTCAAAGTTGAACAAGATCTCTGCATAGATGGCGTGGCAGTAGTCCAGCTTCAGGGAGACCATTGCAATAACTGTGACCATATTATGGGACCATACTGTGGGGGCTTGTTGAACTGGGGTAGGATTCCTTGAAGTAGTCTTAGGAGGTGAAATACATTTTTAGTTCTTGACTTGGTTACTTGGTTGTGAACAGTATGGCACTGTTAACAAACATAAGTTTTATGTTTTTTCTATTAGTGTTGAGGGAGAGCACAAAATAACATCTGGCCATGTATACAATAATGTCGAGTTTTTACCTCGACCTGTGATTAGAATTTCATCTTTCAGATCATTGAAGCAAAGCCAATTGAGTGGAATCAAATGTTGAATTTCCATCAGGCAATCGGTCACTTTCTGAAAGTGCCTAGGTCCTTACTCAAAATGTAGTTATGTGTTTGCACCAGATACTGTATATTTACAGAGAACACAATCGGCATTTAGGGCCTAATGGTCTTTTTGTATCAAGTAGACACAAACAGATTTGGTTGACAAGCAGATTTCTGTGAGACATTTGGCAGGAGAAGCTCCCACCTGTGCATGTGAGTCTGTTTGTCAATCACTTGAACAAAAGCATATAGTCTATGGTGTCAAAAGCTGCCGAGAGTCTGCTAAAAGCAATGAGCAAGCCATACCCTGACCCTGGGTGACAGAAAATTCCTTTCTGATGCTTTGTGGTGCTGCGTCTGCCCCTCTGCCCCCCAGGTATTTGGAGACGAGGTCACGTAACAGAATGCCCATCTTCAGCTGTGGTTATAGTTCTTTGGTCCCCACTGTTTCTCCTGCCTTTGTGATGCAAGACTAGCCCGAGATAATGATTAGATGGCTTGGAGCTTTTTTAAATGATGGTGATGGAGCAAAGCGGACCTCAACTAAAATATTATCTGTTTATGGCATATGTTTTACCAATCTGTCCGTATACATGAAGTCCCCAATCTTACTGGGCCCAAGAGGGTGGATCTTTGATGCAAGTGAGGACTTGATCAGAAGCTGCAAATCAACAATCTGTTAGTATATATCAATTACATTTTCATGGTAGTCAATGATGAGACTTTGGTGTGAGTTTCAAAGCTTTATTAAATCTTTTTAGTAATTATTTCTTTATTAAAGGGCATCAATATTAGTCCATGAAAATATCAGTACAATACAGAAAAAAGCATAAAGCACGTTTCTTGAAGTTTTTAGTTCTATTCTAAGCTAAGAGTAATGGGAGAAAAGTATCAGCCAAAACTCATGAAGAGCTCTAAATTTGAGAGGGGAAAGCATGAAGCTTTTAGCATATATTTCACATCTGCAGAACTACCCCTAAAAAGTTTCACAAACCTCAGTAGTGTTTTAGAGCAGCATAGACTCGGGCAGAAGAAAAAATGGTCTCTCAGAATGAACCTGAAAAGCATTTCATTAAAGAGAGTCTGGGAAGTGAGAGTTCAAGTAGGTGGAATCTCGTTCTTGCTTCTACTCTAGGAACACACAATTATATAATTTCTTCATATCTGCAAGTTCAACAAATTGTAGCCATTCGTAGGTTTCTCAACTCATCGTGGGAACAAGGATAGCTTGCGTTGTCTAAGCAAACTAAGACAAAAGAGTTTCTCAAAGTAAGAAGCAAATGGGCCACAAATTGTAAAGCAACTATCAGTTCAGGCTGGTTACTCGTTGCCGTCTACTATAAGACAAAAGCAGTTGAAGGTTAGGGCATCATCGCATTACTAGGTGAAATCATTCCCTTTCCCATATGCTTCGATTAACAAAACCTGTTCATAGGGAAAATCTGTGAAAACTATTTTATAAAACTATGTTGATGAGTAGGTTGAAATATAACACTTTGGGGGTCATTCCAACCGCCAAAAGACAGTACCGCTGTCAAATGACCGCGGCGGTCATTCTGACTTTCCCGCTGGGCCGGCGGGCGACCGCCAGAAGGCCGCCCGCCGGCCCAGCGGGGAAACCCCTTCAACAATGAAGCCGGCTCCGAATGGAGCCGGCGGAGTTGAAGGGGTGCGACGGGTGCAGTGGCACCCGTCGCGATTTTCAGTGTCTGCTTTGCAGACACTGAAAATCATTATGGGGCCCTGTGAGGAGGCCCCACGACACCTGTTCCCGCCATCCTGTTCCTGGCGGTATTTACCGCCAGGACCAGGATGGCGGGAAGGGGGTCGGAATCCCCATGGCGGTGCTGCAAGCAGCGCCGCCATGGCGGATTCCTTGGGCCAGGGGTAAACCGGAGGGAAACCGCCGGTTGCCCTTTTCTGACCGCGGCTTTACCGCCGCGGTCAGAATGGCCCAGGAAGCACCGCCAGCCTGTTTATGGTGCTTCCGCGGTCCCCGGCGTCGGAATGACCCCCCTTATCTGTGCAGTCCATTGCCCTAACACAATTGTGTCATTGAAGTTGTAGCATTTACATTCCTGACACAGGCAGGGTAAAAGAAAGAAAGATGCGTTCATCTGCGGTTTTAGCCAAATACATATGTCTAAGGCAGCTTGGTGTTCAAATTCATGTTTTAAATACTGCATTAATCTGAGGACTACACAATGTGTTTCACATGTTAATAATATTAATTTGTATTTAGTTAAAACGCTGTCGCAGTGTCATGTTTGAATACGTGTGTGAAATAGCCAGAGGAGAATTTGTTTTGGAAATAATGGGTACCAGAGAAGGAATATGTTTTAAATGTCCTGTGTAGCAACACTTTTTTTGTAGGAATAGTAATAATCGACCTGACATTCATTTGATAAGTCAATTTGAAGTTGAGAGAGATTTTGTATTGAGCTCCTTGCTTCCTTGACGCAGCTTCAGGTGAGGGCATGTCTGCATTCTGCCTTCTCTCTAGTAAACTGAGCCTCCCCATCGCTTCTTTAGCATTTAGTTTGCACAGCTTAGCCCTGCCTGCAAGACTCTGCTCATCTTACCTTGCCTTTATGTCAAAGCACTTATCATTGGGTAACATCCGACGCTGGCTTTGAAGTTGCGGAGTGTTGTTTGACTCCTTTCTATTGCAGCATCGATCTTATATGTGCGTGATGTCATTCATTTTGTTGAGGGCTATTTTTCCACCCGATTCGTTCAGCTGCTACTTTCTGCTTTCTTTGTACCTTTGTTTTCCTTCTATAACGAAATAACGTTTTACCTTTATCACATTGTATGTACTTTTCTGACTAATCTATTTTACTGTTCTGTTTGAAAATTGTTTTATGGTTTAATTACCATTTTATTTCTTTGTACTAGGACGCATGATTTCTTTCATTCTAAACTCTCCTTCTGTTTTGCAGTTCATCTCTTCCTGCTGGCAAGAATGTTGCTACATAAATAAAATTAAGCATATCTATCCTTTAATCAGACCTATTTCTGCAAAACATTCAGGGCCTCATTACGAGTCTGGTGGTCTATGGACCGTCAGACTCGCAGTGGCACTCGGACTGCCGCTGACAGGGGCGGTCCGACCGTCATATTACGACCGTGACAGAACCACCACGGTCGGACTGCTGGGTTGCTGCCAGCCAACAGCCTGGCGGTGCCAGCGATCTCAATCTGCCAGGGCAGCGCTGCGTTTCTGCCAGCCTTTGCATGGCAGTCCCACCGCTATGCAAAGGCTGGCAGAAAGGGGTGTTGAGTGCCCCTGCACTGCCCAGGCACCTTGCATAGGTAGTGCAGGGGCCCTCATGGACAGCCCCATTGCGCTTTTCACTGCTCAAATTACGGTCAATGAAAAAAGTGACAGGTGCTGTTGCACAAGACACACCGCAACATTGCCACCGGCACCATTACGAGCCACCGTCATTGTTGTGGTGTTTCCCCCACCCGCCGGCCCAGCAGGAAACTCGTATTAGGTACCGCAGAGGGACGGGCGCATATGCGGTCATCCCGATGCAGGACTTTGGCAGGCGGCCTCTGCCGCTCACCTAAAACATGAGTTCCTCAGTCTTGAAAGTCTTTGCATATGCATGATTGTAATAATACCCACGTGGTTAATTTATAATACTTTCCATCTTGCATGTCTTCTTGAATTTAATTCAGTTCAAGAAAACATATGAATTAGAGGTTTTCAACAAACAGGAGTGTGTACTTTACACCTTGAGTACTTGACTGATATTTGGAAATTTGAGAACTTTTACATTCTTCATTGAAAATGGTTTTCATTTGTCTTTCCCCCGAAAACTGCACACTTTGATGCAATTTTCCATATGTATAAATCCTCATACTTAAAAAAAGATTGAAAGCCAAATCTATAAAGGTTTGTGAATCACTGCATAGTTAAGACTGATTATGTATCACAGAACTTGAAAGTTACGCATACATAAATTATGGCCTTATCTTTGGGCAGTGCAATTAGAATTTTTTTGTGATTCGACCCACAGATCGTTTTGACCTGATTTAATTTCCCTTGTGGTTTAATTGTTCACCGCAAAGTCCTGTAATTTTGGTGAAGATATTTGTCATTGATAAATAACCCAGTGGCAGTTTTTTTTTTTTTTTTTTTTAATTAATTTGTATTTATATAATAAAAAAATATATATTTATTATTTTTTTTTTTTTTTTTTTACAATCTCTGCTACAGATAGTTGTAGGGCGCTGTTGGCCAGACCAGTTGTTTTCTCTATACAGAGTTGTCTTTGGTCAGCCTCTTGTTCATGTTTAGATGGCTTGGTTGTACATCTCAGTTGCTGTCTTTGTATTCAGTGATTATGATTATTTTTCCTTCCCAGCTGTAATTAGATCTTACTGTGTTGACTGACTGACTTCTGGCCTTCCTCTGCGGTTGGTATTATATTAAGGCAGGGGTCTTCAAACTGGGAGCGGGCGCCCCTAGGGGCCCTGAAGTGGTTCCAGGGTGTGGTGCCAGGCTCTGGCCAAAAGAATTATTATGCAGATAAGAGTGCTTTGTTTCAAGCAGGAAACAGTTTTTTGCATTTTTAAAAAGGTAACAGAACTTAACTGCAATGTTTAAATAAGTCTAGACATCTTTTAACATTGCCAACTTAAAAGAATAATTGTGAAGAATTTTGAGGGGGGGGCGATGAGTTCCACGGGCGGCGGCATTAAAAAAAAAAAGTGAAAAACACTGCATTAAGGAAACCCTATTTTATTTCACTTTAAGTACTATATAGGAGTGCATGTGATTCCTTGCTCTGTTTCCCACCTCACTTTCTCCCACCACCAACTGTCCATGTTGCTTCTCTTCTTCCCCTCCTGTCACCCAGCTCGTTTGTTGGCTCCCCTGTCCCAGCCTAGCTCTGAATTTTTTTCCCCTTGCACTACTCCCTCATTGCTCACCTTACCCTAATTTTTCTCCAGCTTCTTTTTTATTTGTTGTTACATTTTTGGCATCCATTGTGCTATCGGTGGGCCTACTTCTTAAAATGTTTATTTTATCCATTTCAAGATGGCTGCCCATAACAGTGCAAGTACAAATGGGTTTGTATTATTTCGACACACCCATAAAAGATGGCTGCAGCACTTGCAAGTGCATCCACCGTTGACATCTTTGAATGAGTATGCCAAAATATGAAAACTGGATCCAAATATGCTCCTCCATTCACTGAAGTATACAAAAAAACTGACAGATGGAATGCTTGACTTCGTCTCAGCCACTGGTTATTATTCATTGTTCGTTCTTATTTTGCACACCATGCCATCTCAGTTTCGACCCATCCAAATGCAAATCAGCCTTGACCCTGCCCCAGTGGGGTCAGTCCAGCCAGAATTGCTAGGCCAGTCCTCCCTGAACCGGAACACAAGCAATCCAGGACTGGTTTTGCCCTTATTGGGGCTCATCATTCAGATATAGCTTTGTTCCAGGGACCATTTGTGACCGCTATCAAACCTAAAAAAGCAATGGAAAAGCCAATGGGTTTCTTGTACAAAAATAGCTATGTAACAAAGGCAGACAAAAAAGATAGACCACAAACATCCTTCATCCCTAAGGGTCTGTATATTTTCCATCAATTCAAAACCACTAAAGAATACAAAACTATAATCTGAAATATAATTTCACCATCCAATACAGATTGAAGGAAAACCATACAGTCCAAGCTAAACTGATCACCTCCAAACATTTGAGCTATAAAGCCAATAGGTTTTACTGCTGTGATATTTTGCTATTGCCAATGCTTATCTGCTCTTATAACACATGTTCTACAGCTTAAACACATAACGTCATCAAAAGTGAGTAATTAAGCTGAAGTGTCCACTTACTTTACTCTTAATTTGCAATTGAATGATAATGAAATGAAATCTTTCTGCTCCTCTGAGTGCAGTACATACCCTATCTCAAATGTGCTTCCTTCACACTCTCCCCAAACACTCCTTTCTCTCTGTGACATGTCTCATGCACACACCTCGCACACACCACCCTCTCACACTGCTCTAACATGCCATTATCAGAAGATGCCCCCCACCCCCTGGGTTTTTGAGATCCTTTAAGAGTATCTGAGCCTTACTTTGGCAGATATTTAATTTCCTTGCTTTAACTTCGACTTCATCTTAACTTCATTTTTATTTCCTTGAATTATTCCATCATTTCACACAAAGCATCAACAGGAAGTCCTTTTTAAAAAACAGAGTGAAAAATAGCATCAGGCTTTAAAAAAATAGTTATTAGTACAGTTAATAATTGCAAATTGAATTTAATGACAAGTAATAAAGGTTTGGTGCTCAGGATAATGTTACTAAATGGTTTTGATCCATTTGAATGAGTATAATTTAATAGCATGCTTTGGGTTAGTAATAGCATTAAAATAATTGAGAAACAATAAGTTGCCGACATTTAAATTGTGCTGCAAAATCCACCGAATTTCGTGTTACACAGAGTTCCTGAAAATTCACTATTAGCCCACTTTGTGTAACTATGTGCCATTAATAGTAAACATTTACTGTGAACGTGTCATTCATGGTAAATGTATATTTTTGGGGGTTAGTATTGCGCTCCTATAAACTGCTTCATTCATTTTATCCAGTTTCTTTGTGGTAGATTAAGTTAAAAGGCGCTAAGTTAGTCCATTAGAGCCTACCTATGCAAATGGAAAGTGGGATGAGAAGACCGGTTAGAGGAGTTCAGATAATGTTAGTTTGCAAGGAATTGTTACACAGAAGCAGAGTTTGTGAGTATTGAGGAGAGGTCAGTTTGCAGAATCATAGTGGATAGTGAGGCAGCCTAACAAGTTATTCCCCTTTGGTAGCCGCCTTTCTGGTGGATACTCTGTCCAACCCTAGTTTCTCCATCGCAGAACATCCTCGACCCTAACCCCCTGGACCACACCAGACAAGGAGAAAGTCGCAGCGGTGCTCCCACACTGATGGGCAGCAACCTGATGATGTATTGTAATATTGGCAAATTGTACTTCTGTTTATGCATTAGTGTCCATTGGTAAAATTCAAGGTTTAGTGTTCATGTTTCGGAGAGAAAAACAAACTTGGTTTATCCTGTTTAGTTACGTTGCGTGCAGTTAAACTTTGTCGAAACACTTATTTCTGGGGTGCCAGCATGCTTCTTTTAGAAAGTGATGTGTTCTAACTATAAATACCTTGAGACCTCTGTGAGCTGGGTGAGAAATTGTACTGATGTCATTGTGAAACTCTGATGGTTTACTTGAACTTAGATCGACAAGTGATCGTGGAAGAAAGTGTTTGAGGTTAAACAGTTAAGAAGTATGGGGGTCATTCTGACCCTGGCGGTAATTACCGCCATGGCGGAGGTTGGCGGTAGCACCGCCAACAGGCTGGCGGTGCTCCGCCGGGCATTCTGACCACGGCGGTACAGCCGCGGCCAGAAGCGGAAAGCCGGCGGTGTACCGCCGACTTTCCGCTGCCCATGGGAATCCGCCATGGGGATTCTGACAGCCCATACCGCCATCCTGTTCCTGGCGGTTCACCCGCCAGGAACAGGATGGCGGTATGGGGTGTCGTGGGGCCCCCGTAAGAGGGCCCCACAAAGAATTTCAGTGTCTGCTTTGCAGACACTGAAATTCGCGACGGGTGCAACTGCACCCGTCGCACCTTCCCACTCCGCCGGCTCCATTCTGAGCCGGCTTCCTCGTGGGAAGGGTGTTTCCCGCTGGGCTGGCGGGCGGACTTTCGGCGGTCGCCCGCCAGCCCAGTGGGAAAGCCAGAATGACCGCCGCGGTCTTTCGGCGGGAACCGCTTGGCGGGCGGCGACCGCCGTCCGCCGCAGTCAGAATCACCCCCTATGTGTAGCTTTCGGAGATTACGGAACTGAACTGTGGAGTTCTCGAGAGTGATGCAATGTAACGTCTGCAACATGGCCAGACACCTCTGGTCTATTAAGACACGCATACACGCTGCTGGCCGAGAAGGCTGTGCAGTGACACGTGCCTACCTTCAAAATTTCATGTGTTATTGGTAGTCTGAAAGGCACAATTCGTCTTTCCTCAAATGCTACTTTTGCAGTACCAAATGTTTGCCACAAGAGGGAGCCACTTTCTTACAAATGTAAGGTACAATCCAAGAATTCCAAGCGCAGTAATCGAAAGCTGTGTAGATAGTTATAGACGATTTTAAGTTCGTATTGAATGCAGGTTATAACCAGAGTCGGACGGTGCCAACATGTAGACCAGGGGATCAAAATAAGTGTCCCCCATTAGCGAACTAAATAACTTAAAAAAAAAAAAAAATGGCCCTAGTTTTTAAATCTGACCAGTTTTCAGCTTGTCAAGGCACGCTGTAATGGTATTTTGCAAGGTATGGGAGACTGCATGCATTTGTGAAAATCCGGGAAAAACTGTGAAAACCGCCCTACCTGCCCACAAAACAGGCCCCCAAACTGCTAGAAACCGGCCCACACACTGATCTGTTAGACAAGAACACCAGGCTCTGCACCATTGCCCTGGAGGCCAGCCCCACCTTGCTTGTAACACTTACCTTAGCTCTCATTAGAGTGCTCAAGTGCCGACTCAGTTACTGCTTGTGGGGCCAGGAGGGAGAAAGCGGCTTGAAACACTGTACTGAGTTGCATCATAAATATCGTTCTGCATGGTGTTAAAAACAAAATTCCTTTGATCACAATAAAATCAACATCTGAATTATCCTAACTGGATTCCATCTTTACCAGGTTTAATTTTTAACCATTATCCCGGCCTAAAGTGACTGTCTTTAGTTCTGCATCGTGAGCTTCGACTCAGACGAAGGATATTGCAAGCTCACTGTGGCGTCTGCTCTTCCCATCTCTATTTGAAGGTTGTTTGTTTGATGGCAGGAGGCAAACTACCCACCCTGTCCAGTGTTGGAATTAGAGAAAGTACTGCGAGACTCCATAAATTATGGCTCAATGTGTGTCAGATGAAAGGAGCTGGAGTCTAGAGGGGTTCAGCTTGAAAAGCAGTCTCTGATAGTAAACCTATAATTTTATTTAAAAATAAAATCTGCACAAAGAAATTGGCAACAAGGAGATATGTGACAGTAAATCTGTTCCAGATTACTTAATTGGTCACAAAGATCATTCATTTAAAATATTTTACAGGATTAGGTCACTTGCTGCAGCGGTTATTGCGTGCTAGCAATTTTGGAGGGATTCTAATAGTGGCAAGCTAACTCGAGTGGCTAACACATTTCTTAGAGTTCTGTGTTTTGTCCTGTCTCCGGTTTAAATCATAAAGTAGCATTGAGTGTTGATGTGCCTGCTGCAAAGCACATCACAACATTTGAAAAGCAGACCACATATTTTTTTTTATTATTTAAATAGTTAATTGCGTTTTGGACACTGAGGTTATTTTGTTACTTCCAGTCCATAAATTGCAAAACTTCTAATATAGCACAGTTGTTAAATCATTCTCGGATGCACGTTGTAGTAATAAAGTAAGGTGTGTTTTTTTTTTTTTTTGTTAATATTTTTTTTTTTTTATTTATCTAAGAACAATCTCTATGAACATCTCAGCCATCCACTCGACCCTGGCACCAGTCACTTCCTTTTGAATCACAACATTCTTAATGGAAGAGAGACAGGCCTGGGTTCCACTGCAGAGTGTTAGCCTTTCTACACTTAGTCCAGAGTAACGTGACAATATATATGTATATATAACACATCTCCCTCACATAAACACAACTAAATACAGCTATTATAATATACTCTATAACTCATAAATTTGCCCATAAAATTGTATGACATTGGCACCAATTAACTTTCTCCACATCAGCCTTCTGAGAATCATCATTTTATAGTATTATCTTTTAGATATAACGGTGTCTTGATATTCCTGTCCGATCTTCTTAAAACTATGCCTTTGCCATCATCATCATAATTGACAACACTTCTCTTTGAGTTTTGATTTGTCTTCTGCAATTTCAAACCTTCTTTCAAGATGTGACTCAGTCTCTCTACCAGCATTTTTATTACCACCAAACTTGACAGCTCTATTTAGATTCCATATTCGGTTATCTTCAGTTTTGATTGCATTTATGAATATTTTTATTACTCTCATAAGTTTGGATAATTTTCCTCCACCATCCTTCCATGCAGGCCTTTTTATCATCACCCAGTCTCCTTCACCCACCACAGTCTTCGTCACCGACTTCCTTCTATCAAAATATAGTTTGCCTGACTTTGTCCCTTTCTCTTCTTTAAGGCTCCAATTTTCTGCCACCACTCTTTTACCTCTGTCACTCAATTTATTCTCCCAAGCTGGTTCAAGAATTGTATTGGGTTGCCTATCACGAAACAAAGCAAATGGGGATTCCCTTGTAGTAGTAGTGTGTGGAGTAAATCTGTATACCCCTATTCTCTTGACCACTTCCGGCTACCAATTCAGTTGACTGCTCTTTACCATGGTGATAGTCTCCTTTGGAACTCTATTGAACCTCTCAAGCATCCCATTGCACTCTGGGTGATACAGAGCACCTTTTGTTTTCTAGTTTTATGCCACACCCTTTCAAAAAGTACTCTTTAGACAGCAGTTGTGCACCGTTGTCTGTGAGAAGATTCAAAGGAATTCCTTCTCTTGCTATCAATTCTTTCAAAAATACAATAACATTTTTGGTTTCAATGTTTCTGGTAAAGCAAATTTCAGGCCACCTTAAGAACATATCCATCACCACAATAACATAATTCTTGGAATTTTCTCCATGAATGGGTCCCAATAGGTCCAAAGCAATGTCTTGCCATGCACCAAACGGTCTATTTCTAATTTCCAGGGGTTGCACCTTGGGTTTCATAGCCTTCTCACTGATGGCACAATGTATACAATCGCTCACTGCCCTCTCTGCTTACATATCCATACCAGGCCACCAGTAAGAAGATTGTAACCTTTCTTTAGTTTTTGAAATGCCCATATGGCTTTCATGTGTATGAACTACCAAGTCTTCTTAGGTTGTTACGGTGAATTAACCTTGTGCCTCTGACTAATAAGTCCCCGTCTCACGCCAGTTGAGCTTTAATACCCCAGAAATCTCTACACTCAACACCACCTTGCTCTTTATACTTCCAACCTACTTGTAAAAAATTGATAACTTTCATCAAAACACTGTCTATCTAGGCTTCATTATGCCACTTCTCTTCAGGTATGATCTCATAATCAGTCTTGTGCACACACACACTCGGATTGTTCTGAGTTCTTACTCATTCCCCCATCTATCTGTTCGCTCAAATCTGGCACCAATCTTGACAGGACTTCTGCCGAAATATTGTCCACCCCTTGAACATATTTAATTACAAAGTCATATTCTTGTAGACTCGCTGCCCATTTAGTAACTCTACTTGACACTGCATTGATCCCTTTTGAATTGAATACCTCACACATAAGTTTGTGATCTGTTCTCACCACAAACAAACCTCCCCATAGGAATTTCTTTAGTTTTTTTAAATCGCAATGTACCACAAGTGCTTCTCTCTCTATAACCGAATATTTGGTTTCTGAACCCTTCAAACTCCTGGAAATTAACATAATTTTGTTTTTCAGGTCCTATCACATCCTGTTGTAACACAGCACCTAAACCTCTACTACTAGCATCAGTGGTTAACGTTGACTCTTTTTTTTGGGGGGGTCATTTTTTAAAAATGTTTGGTGCCTTTGCCAGTTTTCTTTTTAAATCTCTAAATTCTTTCTCACATTCAGCACACCATATGAATTCAACTCCCTTTCTCAACAACCGTCTCATATTAAAACACGAACCAACAAAGTCCTTAAACTTGTTATAGCATGCAGCCATGCCAAGAAAACACAACAGTTCCTCTTTTGTTGTTGGAGATACCATATCTTGGATGGTGTTGATCAAGTCTCTTTTGGGGAATATACCGTTGCCCGTTATCGTGTGACCTAAGTAATCAATGGTATTGATACCAAATTAGCTTTTCTCTATTTTGATAGTCCAGTTGTGTTCAGAAAGTTTACTCAGTACTTTCTTGAGTCTTTCATTGTGCTCAATAGTATCTCTTCCATAAACCAAAATATCATCTTGATACACCATTGATTCCACACAAGACCTTTTCCATCACACGTTGAAAAACTGAGGCCGCCAAAATCAAACCAAAAGGTAGTCGAACAAACCTGTACATACCAAAAGGTGTAATAAAAGCTGTTACATTTCTGCAAGACTCATCCAGTTCTATCTGATGGTAGGCCGAAGTTAGATCTATTGTAGAAAATTCCCTAGCTCCACCAAACATCATTAGCAATTCAGAGATATTCGGAACAGGATATTTATCCACCAAGACATACCTGTTAAGTTTGCGGAGATCTACACATAATCTTATACTCCCAGTGGGTTTCTTCGCTATCGCAACTGGTGCCAACCATTCCGTCCCTTCTACTTCTTGTTTCACCCCCTGGTTTTCTAATTTTTTTTAGTTCACTATGCAATCCATTTCTTACTGTAAAAGGAATGCTGTGGACCTTTCTACAGAAAGGCACAGCTCCCGGAACCAACTGAATTTTATGGGAATATCCTCTCACACCCTAAATCATCTCTGAAAATATTAGAGAACTATTTAACTCAGACTGAAGTTCAGAAGAAGTTTCAATATTTTCAACCTTGTTCACAAAATGATGTCTCTTAACTATAATTGGTGGAGAACTGTTAGGATCTAATATTACACCTAGAGCTTTTTGATGCCACCAACTTTGATGCTGCCCCCTCTCTTAGACACAACTTTTACCTGAAGTATAGTGTAATCAGACCAAAAAAATAACCATGCAGATCATTCGGTTCTCCCCATACTCACATGGTCTGATATTTGGTTTTAATAATTTGACCTTTCCTTTAAGTTCATTCTCATAAAACTTATTAGAAATCATGGTGATTTTGGCTCCCGAATCGAGCAGCACTCAAAGTCCGGATTTCTTTCATCTTCACTATCCCACTCAACCACTTCATTCACAGCTTGTTTGGATTTCTTCAATCTACAAACAGATGAAAAGTGCCCCTTCTTTTTGCAAAATAAACAAGAACTTTTGAGAACCAGACATATCTTGTCATTGGCAAAGTGTCTTCCTTTGCCACGCCGTTAACACTTTTTAATAGTTTTACTTTGCACACCCGCCTTATGTATAATTTGTTTTTTTTTAAGTCTTTTCTTCCCTAACCAGGTTAACATCTGTAATACTATCTTTTTTTCATTACTCCCACACATTTCATGGAGTGTTCAATTTTCTTAGCAAGATTTATGCCTCATCTATACTAGAATCATCAAGTAACCACGGTTCATCATGTACCTTGTCAATATTACACCCCAACATAAACTGATCTAGTCCAGCAAAGTTCCAAATTTACAAGAAGATGCCAAACGTCTAAGATCAGTTATGTAATTTTCTATAAATTCACCCTCATTTTGTACTCTTTTACCAAAATAATACTGCTCCAGAATAGTACTAATCTTTGGTAAATAATGTAAGTCTAGTTTTCTAATGTAAGTCTCATATTCATTTAAATCAAGTGCTTCATTGTCAGGAATATCAGGAAGGTAAAAAATTACCTGTTGACCTTCAGACCGAAGACAATGCAGTAACAAAGCTGTTCTTCTTTCAGCACTCAATGAGGTGCCACACACTCTGGAGTACCTTTCAAAAACTTTTTCCCATTTTCCCCACCTAATAGGTGGATTACCTGGACTTGATAAGAAAAATGGAGGTGCTGTCACATTCTGCATATTGAATTTAAGAATACTCAAAATTAATCACAATTCAATAACACTATAGAAAACCTCCACTGGCTATAGAGTACCTTCAGAGTTTGACATAACCCAAGATAAAAGGAAAATAATTGCCCAACACTCTTAAAACTTATGCTGTATATTGCTAGTCATCGCTAAAGATGAGGATGAAGAGTTTATAAAGCGTGCCTATCGCTACACATATGTAGGCAAACATGTTTCCCTCGCCAATCAAGAAATGTTTATTAATCACTGCCTTTTTATTTTTATTATTAAAGCGTGCCTATCGCAGTGTAACAAAGTGAGACAGGCAAAATCTGTATATGCCTATTGCAGACAATACATCAAAAAAACACAATCCATTCCATCAAAGTGTTGCTAGGCAACTGGGTCTCTAACACGCTCCTCACGTCGTGGCTGTATAACTAAATGTAGAAATGGTGGGTGATACAGATGACGTATGGTGCTTAGCAGGTGGCCCCCTACTTAGAAGTCGAAAGATTGCCAAATCTTGAGCACCTCACCGCTTTCAAAAGGTCACAGGGAAAATTGAACGCTTGACCACTCAGCAGGAAAGTGAGATAAAATGTACACAGCCCATTTATATAGAGTGCCGCAAATTGTCTTCCGAGACTTTTCACGCTGTGCGCTGCACGCGACCACACCGCAGTAAAATTAAATTAAAAGAACAGATATTCACTTAGCGCCATAGCTCGCCTTCACAGAAATCAGTGTATTAAACTCATGTGTTATGCTCTCCGTACTCAGCAAAGTCTTGTACATAAGAAATACCGTTCTGATGTTGAGGTGTTCATTCTGCTCATTGCCAGTGTTAAATCATTCTCTGATGAATGTTGTAGTAATAATGTAAGTTCTTTTTATTCATTTATCTAAGAACCATCTCTACGAACATTTCAGCCATCCGCTTGACCCTGGCACTGGTCACTTTCCATTTGAATCACAACATTCTTAATGGAACAGAGAGAGGTCTGGGTTCTACTGCGGAGTATTAGCCTTTCTATACTTATTCCAGAATAACATGACTTATATATATATAAGTGTATATTTAACAACCGTGCTCTACCAGCATCAAAGAGCTGCATGAGTTTTGATCACTATTTCTTTCTCAATCTTGAGATTCTAAGATTGCCATGAAGAGTTCCTATGGGAAGTGATAGTTTATTAGTATGTACAACCACATTCACTATGTTAGGCTTTATATCCTGACTTTCTGTTTCTCCCTACTGTTCACATATAACGTCTATGGTTGAAATGGGATTCCTTCCCCTTATAAATTATACCTCTTATTGTCTTATGTAACACTTCCTGTTCATTGATTTTAGAAACCTGTATGCCTTATTGTACCTGTGTGTGTGAGGCAAAGCACCTACACTGGGGTGAGAAGTGCTATAAAAGTAAGAAAGGTGCCTTTACATCAATATTTGTGTAATTATACACCCAGCTGTATCGTTCATTGTTGCAGTGCAAGCACATCTCCTACAAAGGGAGTTGAACAAAGTTTAAAAACCTGCCTCCAGATCATAGTTTCTGCTAAGTATTTGTGAAGTGTTAACATACTGTGTTCCTTTGTTTTCTTCTGTTGTTTTGGCATTTAGGAGTTAGGCTCCAGATAGCTCCCATACAGTAGTATAATAAAAGAAAAAGAGGGCACATAGCCCTTTAAATCAGGCCTTTGTTTTGGGCCTACCCGGAAGTGTAAATAAAAAAGCGCCCCTAGTGCTTGCACTTTGGTGTACTAATTGGAATGCAGACATGTGGGTGCTGCTCAAATGTGTTGTAGTGCCGCAAAATGACACCAGGACAAATTCAGCATGTTTCCCTGGGTTGAAACAGCTGTCAGAACTGGGATCTGGCATGATTCCCCCTACTGACAGCCTTGACCCTGTTACATAGAAGCAGATAAAGCCCTATTCCACTGAACCGCATACCTTCACCAAGAAAACTCCTCAATGTTGCCCAAAAAACCAATGGGAAAGGGGGGGGGGGGGGGTGCTATCTTCATCAACCCTTAGATACCAGCCTGCTCTTGTCTGCATGACAAAGTAAATCAATCAATACCTGGTCACACCATCACCCCTTAAAAGTTTTAAATCAGTGGCGTTTTGTGTCTTCTTATGAAAGAGATAGCAACGTTGCAGGAAAATAAGCACACCAAAAGGTTGTTAGTGATTTGTTGCTGTCATGGTAGAATCCCTGTAGTATAAGTCTGTTGAAAAAAAAAAAAGCTTTAGTTGTTAAAACTGCGGCTGTAATGATGCGCTGTGATCTACCTTTTGACTTTGCGGTTGGCACTGGTAGCAGGCATCATGACATTGCAACTCAATTGTAGTAAGTTATTACAGTTGAGCAGCTATGACATTTTCTTAGAGACATCACAGTAAAAATTACAGACCACTTTTTATACAGGAATTGCAGCATTAATTATACTATTGCTGTTATTATGAGTAATATTAGTATTATTATCAAACTGTCAGTGGCACATCAGCTAATCTACACCGGATAATTTCCCGTGCCCATGAATTCTGCTGAATGTCAAACTGCTCTGATCATGGTTAAAAGGCTACTAGTGTTTATGATGGGGGGAACCATTTTTATGATCCAGGACATTAGCTTCATTACATTCTGAGAGCTGTAGTTATGGTTTTCTTCACTTAAAATAATAGCACTAACTCACCTAATATCGGGGACTAGTGAAAGTAAAGCTCAGGACAGGGAAAGTGACTACTTGACTAGAGTCATCTGGTCACAATACACCTGGAGCAATTGGAAACGTGTATGTATATTCATTGATTGGATTTGGGACTGTGATCCTTTGCTGGAGTGGGGATATAAAACCACAGTTGTCTTGGCTGCTTTCTCTTGCACCCACTAGTGAAAGGGGTAAACATGCAGCTCTGCTTTTGTTGCAGAGCTGTGTCCTGGCCTGTGTTAAGGCAGCTACATAGATGAGCCAGATTCTGGCCTCCTACAAAACCGGACAGTTTGGGTTGCCCTGTTTCAAGCAAAAGTAAGTCAATCAGTCGCGTTTTCTTTACATTCTGGGACTTGCAGCATTGGGTTTGCTATAGTAAAGTCAGAACTAAAAGTACCAGTATGCAAAGAAAATAAGCAGGGCTGAGCAAGCTACAGTTGACCGACATGGAATCCATGTCGATGAAATTATTTGCGGTGCCTTGCCCATGTGAGAAGCTCCATTAAAATGTGTTACGGGGGCGTGTCCAAGATGGCGGCGTGAACGGACGTGTGTCCTGGGGCTCCGCCGCTCAGGCCTCTTCGGCGCTGCTACGGGCCTGGATTCTGCTGGCTGGGGCATACCCCGAGTCTAGGGGGGCGCCGAGAAGAGCCGGGGACCACTTTGAGCGGCCAGACAGGAGCGGCTCGGGCCGCTGGAGGGCCCGGCGGCCTGGGCCTGTGATTGGGGGAGCGGCCTGGGGAGCGGAGGCAGTGCTCCTGGCCGTGCGCCGCCGAGGAAGGGAGCGGCGGCTCTGGCTGGACTGGCGGCGGCTGTTGGGCCACAAAGACGCATAGCAGGAAGGGGGGGCGAGGCGAAGGTCGGTGCTGCGTGGTCGGGGCCCTCTGGGCTGGAGTAGGCCCCGGCCCCCTTCAAGGAGGCCTGACTGAGATGATGCAAGCTGGGAAGGGGAAAGAAAGAGACCCTCCCCCCCCCCCCCCCCCTGGAGACGGCAGAGCCAAAAATTTGAGGTGAGCTGGGAGAGCACGGGTGTTGGACTCGGCGGGACACTTTGGCCCGCAGAGTGCAAGTGTAGAAGGCGGCTGTGAAGGGTCATTAGGCCTCGGAGGGCCTTACAGTGGAGGCCTAACAGGACGGGCGGGCCCTGAGTGCACAGCAGTGATAGGGCTGGTTGCCCCGATCAGACAGGTCTGAGGGCCCTGAGCAGGAGCTGGGGGCTCCAGTGGAGAACGGAGGCCGGCGGCGTGGGTCTGTCCGCTGCGAGGTGCTGAGGTGGGAGTCAGGAGTTTTGCCCACTTTGGTAGCGGCTGATACTAGGGGCACAGATGACGTCCTCCAAACAAAAAGGGACCAATCAGTGAGGGAAATGTTGACGAGATCTCACCCCTCGCAGAGCAAAATGGCCGACGGGGCCATGCATGTAAAGAGGCCTGACGATCGAGGTGAAGAGGAAGAGGACGGCGGGGCGCAGTGACAAAGGGCTTCCTTACCTCCTTTATTTGACTCCTTGAGGATGGACTTGCAGGAGCTGCGGAAGGACCTTTCCAAAGAGCTGCGGGATCTACATACTGATGTTACCTCACTGGGGGAAAGGGTCTCGAGTATGTAAGATAATGAGATCTCCAGGGGAGAAGAGCTTGAACAGTTGCAGCAGGAGCAACTGAGGATTACGACAGAGGACCTTGAAGATCGTTCTCGGAGGCACAATAGCCGTATTAGAGGTGCCCTGACCGGGGCGGAAGGCGAAGATATCAGGGAGTTCGTTACGGCCCTGTTCCGTTCCATTCTGGGCCCGGACAGCACGCATGAAATAGGACTGGATCGGGTTCACAGGGCGGGTCGACAGAGCGGGGCAAGCGCCCGCCCCCCGGACATCCTGGCTTGTGTCCATAACTTTGTGACTAAAGAAAATATCTTGCAAAAGACACGCAATCTTCCCCAGGTCCAATTCAGAGGGCATGCGCTACAGTTGTTCCAGGACCTTGCGCTGCAGACACTGGCGAGGCGTAGGGAACTCAAGCCTATCCCGGAGCATCTCCGTGCTAATTCTACACCTTATACTTGGGGTCACCCATTCTGTCTCATGTTCCGATGGGGGTAACCAGATGAGGCACGTGAGGTCGCTGTCGGAGGCACGTCGGATCCTGGATCTGGAGGAGGAGGAGGAGGAGGAGGCAGGTTCCGGGCCTCTGGTGGGGGGCCTTGCAGAGAAATGGCCACAATGACATAACAGAGACAAGAAGCGGAGGCAGCCACGACCGTCGTCATCCGAACGTGCCCTGGAGACACAGTCTGTGTTGAGCAGTCTGGCGGCGGGGACCAGTTGCTAGATGTGAAGGTTCCCTGAAAAGTTGCTGGGGTCCGGGCCCATTTCCAGAGCAAGCGGTGAAGATGCCGGGGGGCCTGGGCGGTGGGGTCTCAGGACATCGCGAGACAGCCTTGGGAGGCGTTGACGACCCGTGTCTAGAATTTACCTTTTGTTGGACTTCCGATGAAGGACTTGTCTGTGTTTGATGTGCACCTGTTGTGCCTTTTGGTTTTGTTGTGCTCCCAAGGATGTGGAATATCTTGTTTGGGGTCAAGGGCAACAAGTTTTTATGTTTACTTTGTCCTTGGGACAAGTAGGCCCAACCCTCTGCAGCACAAACCCTTTGGCTGCCTTTTTACAGAGAGTGGAACTCTCTTCAGTTGAGGTAATGTGTTTCCAAAAGATAATGCTGTTCGAACTTGTATTTATGGTTCATTATTTGAAAGCCTTCATTATTAGGGTGAGTGCTGTAAATAAATGTTTTAAGGTCACACTTCACTACTGACGTTGGTTCCAGTACAAAAAAAAAAGGTTTATACACATGTTTGAAAAGTTTAAGCTATGAGGCTAAGTATAATGCTCCCAGAATGCTCTCTGATTAGATGCAAATGAAGTGTCATTTAGTAAAATGTGTTGATGCATGCTAGTATTTCCCAAAAATCTTTCTAATGGAAAATCAGTGTAACCATTTTCAACACGAATATGGGAAGCATGAAAATAAACAAACACTGACAAGCCAACTGGTCTGACATTTCTATAAGTCTTTTAGTTTCAACAATGCGTGTCTTGTTTTGACATGGCTTTTGTAACACTTTATTGTTGTGGGAGCTACCAGGCCCTCAACATTGTAACAAACACTGGCAAAAAAAAAAAAAAAGTTTTTGAACTCTAAAAGCACATGTTGCCACCAGTGGCATAACCAAGGCCCCGCAGCCGCCCTCCAGGGGGCCCCTTCAGCACAGCACCTGCCCTGAGTGAGTCTGGAGAGGGGGCTCCTCCATGTTCTTTGCAAAGGAGCACCCTCCAGTTTCTTTACGTCACTGATTGCCACTGTAGTTCCTGACACTGAACAAAACTACTTTGTGTGGCAATATGCTCCTTGTGGAAGAGCAGAATGCGATCACTCACAGTAAAGCCAGCCGAAAAAGAGAGAAATAGAAGTTTAATAAAAACAAAATGTCTTTGTTAACACCAGACCTAATTAGGGACCAAGACCCACATGTAGGTAGGTTTTTGCATGTCGCAAACAGCGACTTTCGCTGTTTGCGATGTGCAAAAAGCACATTGCGATGCACAAACCCAGTTTTGCGATTCAGTAACCTGGTTACCGAATCGTAAAACGGGTTTGCGACTCACAATTAGGAAGGGGTGTTCCCTTCTTAATTGCGATTCGCAGTGCAATGTAGGATTGTTTTGTGACCGCGGGTGCAAACCAATCGCAGTTTGCACCCATTTCAAATGGGTGCTAACACTTTCGCAAAAGGGAAGGGGTCCCCATGGGACCCCTTTCCCATTGTGAATGTCACTGTAAACATTTTTTCTGAGCAGGCAGTGGTCCTACGGACCACTGCCTGCTCTGAAAAAATGAAACGAAAGCGTTTCATTTTTCGTTTTTGTAATGCATCTCGTTTTCCTTTAAGGAAGCGGTCACAGACATGGTGGTCTGCTGTCTCCAGCAGGCCACCATCCCTGTGAGGGCTGCTATTCGCAAGGGGGTCGCAAATTGCGACCCACCTCATGATTATTCACTAGGTGGGCATTTGCGAAGCCCTTGCGAATCACAGATGGTGTCAGGGACACCATCCTACATTCGGATTTGCGACTCGCAATTTGCGAGTCGCAAATCTGAACCTACCTACATGTGGCCCAAAATTCTTAAAGAAAGTCACAAAAGTGTACCAATGGTATATGTCGTACCCCTATAAAATATTTGTGAACTGAATTTTAGCATGGGTAAATACGCATGTGTAGATTTGCTCATGTGAAAATCTATTGAGCATTTGCAAGTTCATTTTCCCTCCGGCCACTTTCTTCCCAACCCTGGAAGAAGTTCTAATTCTGCCATTGTCAGGAGTAAATGTCCAACCTTTCTTATTATGGGAAAATATTAGAGAGAAGCTGGTGAAAATCTTTAAAACATGCAGGTTAGTAGGTTTGCAGATTCAAAGGCATTCCAGCCCTGGAACTATTGCTTACTGCTTCCTCCAGCCCCAGTATGCAGATCTGAAGAAAGGTGGCAAAATAAGGAAATTGCTACAGTAGGGATTGAAACTGCAAGTTTTCAAGCCCTACTATGGTAGTAGCCCTGGCATAATCAGAGAGGCTATTATCAGAGCTCTTACATAATGAGATTGCTGCCATAATTTGTCGCCACACTACATGGCACCAAAGGGACAAGTAGATCTTTTTACAGGACAAGTAGATTTGAGAAAGCAACCTGTCCCCTGGACAAGTAGATATTTTAATAAATTCCACACCCCTGGCTCCCTCGGGTGGCCTTTCTTATTGTGGTCTCGGCCCTTCCTCCATAGAGAGTGCGCTGATTCTGGTAGCGTCCCTGGCTGCTGCCCCGAGGGGGGATGCCGACTAGGGCTTTACTTACATAACCATGCATGTCATTAAAATGCCAAAGTCTTAACGTCAGAGGCCTTAATAGCCCAACGAAGATGTGGTGATCCTCTCTGCTTTAGAGAGATCTCAGAGCCACATTTGTCTTTTGCAGGAAATGCATTTAGTGGCCTCAGACACATATCGTATGCGTTCCAGATGTTTCCCAGGCAGTATTGGTCCTTCGCCCCAACGAAGCATGCGGGGTGGCGATTTTGCTATTGAGAGCTTTTCCTGGGGAGGTGGTTGCCAAGATCCACGAGGTTAAGGGGAGGTTTCTAGCCCTTAGACTGCGCGTAGAATCATTCCACTTTACAGTCGCTACGTTATATGCTCCTAATGTGCCTCAAGAAGCATTTATGAGGCAGGCTGTAACCCCAATGGTTACCACTCCAGACAGGGCTATCCTCATGGGTGGGGACTTTAATTTGGTCATGGATAATGAACTAGACAGATCTGGACACCGCTCTGGGCAGACAGCGGCACTGACACCGGCGGGGTGACAGTGGTGGACTGACTGTGACCTTGGTGACATCTGGCGGAGGACTATACATTTTTATTCAGCAGCGGCCAAGACCTACACACGTATAGACCTCTTTTTGACTTCCTCAGAGTTTTGTACCAGAGTTAGGGGGACTACGATTGAGCTTAGGGCGATGACCGATCACGCCCCCATAACCTTGGTGGCCTGTCTAGAAGTGGAGCAGGCTCGGGCTCCAGGTTGCCGCTTCCGGGACCCATTGCTGCAGTCCCGGTCGGTGGAAGATACGCTGCGTCAGGTGATTCTGGATTACTTCAGACACAATGATAATGGGGATATTAGCCTAACGACACTCTGGGAGGCGATGAAGGCAGTTGTGCATTGAGAGGTGATTTCACCTTCGGCCAAAGAAAATAAAACTAGAAGAGAGCTGAGGGCGGCGCTAGAGCAGAAAGTGTCAACATTAGAATGCTCCCACAAACGCACGGGTGCCCCTGGAATATGGAGTGAGCTGGAGAAGGTGCGCAATCAGTTGAAGAGACTGGATTAGGACAGAGCGGAGTATGCAATAGCTCAGCTCAAACACAAATTTGACATGGGAGGTAACCGTTGTGGGAAACTTTTGGCTCACAAGCTGAGGGCGCAGCGCTCTGCTGACACTTTCATAATGGTGCGCTCCACCGAGCTGGGTGAAGCCGGGACTGCTCGGCAAACCGCTGCGGTTTTTGTGGATTTTTATAGGGAGCTCTATGCCGCAGATTTGGTAGCTAGCGCAGATCCTTCCTCGTATGTCGTGGACTGTCGGGTTGTGCCATTACGCAAACAAGATGCAGAGAGTCTTGATCAACCCATTTGGGTAGAAGAGGTGATATCAGCGATCTCCTGTCTTAAGGTCGGGAAGTCTCCTGGTCCAGGTGGCTTTACGGCGCTCTTTTACAAGACCTATTGCCCAGAGTTGGCCCCAGTCCTTGTGTGGCCCTTTAACTCCTTACTCACGACTGGGGCCCTCGCCCCCAGCATGCTCGAGGCCACTATCGCGGTCATCCATAAGCCTGGGAAGAGTCTGGAGGAGTGCGGCTCATATAGACCCATCTTGCTCCTGAATATAGATGCCAAGTTATTCACCGGTGTTTTGGCGCAGCGTCTTAGTTATTTTATGCCTGGACTTATCGTCCCAGACCAGGCGGGCTTTATACCCCATAGACAGTGTGGGGACAACACGAAACGGCTCTTACACATAATAGACAAAATGAACAGGTCCCGTAGGGAAGCGCTCCTCCTCTCCATAGACGCGGAGAAGGCGTTTGACAGGGTGCACTGGCCCTACCTCTTCCGGGTGCTGGAGCACTTTGGGGTGGGACTAGTGCTCATGACATGGATTAAATGTATTTATCAGGAGCCTAGGGCAGCGGTCCGTGTCAAAGGGACTCTGTTCTGGCGCAGCGCCTCCGGGATGACCTCCTTGTCACCAGGGTTAAATTTGGGGGGGATCAGCATCTCATTAGTCTATATGCAGATGATGTGATCCTCACTTTGGCGGACCCTATGGTTTCGTTACCAGCATAAATGGACGTCCTGAGTGCCTTTGGCAGGGTCTCAGGGTTTAAGGTGAATACACAGAAGTCCGATTCTAAATTTGTCAGTCCTTCCGGAGCATGAGGAGGCCCTTCGGTCCAGATATCCCTTCATATGGGCGGCGTCACATATCCTGTATTTAGGCATAGAGCTGGCCTCGTCAGTGACTAGGACGGTTAGCATGAATTATGCCTCCCTTGCTGGGGAGATTTTGAAGGATCTAGGGAACTGGGGTAAGCAAAAGCTGTCCTGGTTGGGCAGGGTTTCTGCGGTTAAGATGACGTTGTTCGCTGCGCATACTCTGTGTTCCAGATGCTTCCTCCGACGCCACCGATGCATACTATTGCAAGGCTTCAAAAGGCAATTCTGAAATTTATTTGGGATGGGAGGCCAGCGCGGATCCCGCGCCGCACAATGTATCGTCCTAAGGACGAAGGGGGTTTGGCGGTCCTGTGTCTGTTGAAGTACTACCAGGCAGCTCAGTTACGCTTTCTACTTGAGTGGAACCGGTCGCTTACAGAAAAGCACTGGTGCTTTATGGACCAGGCGGTGGCTGGGTCTCACATATGGAAGGAGCCCTGGCTCCGTCGTAGGCACAGTGCACATGGGCTGTATTCCTCCCCGATTACGGGTGCGACCCTTCGAGTTTGGGATGCAGTGGAGGTCAGGCAGGGGTTGACGACCTTCCCCTCTCCCTTGTCGCTGATTTGTGAGAACCCAGATTTTGCTCTGGGCCTGCAACCGGAGGGCTTCCGTCGTTGGTATGAAGGGGGTTGCAGAAGAGTGGGGAGCTTATTTGATGCAGAGGGAATAATCCCTTTCGATCGGATGAGGGAGGATTATGGGCTCATGGACGCGGACAGGTTGACATATTATCAGATCCGACATTGGGCCCTACAGCCGGCGGTTAGGCCCTTGGTGGACAGAGTGCGAACTCCTTTTGAGAGATGGCTGCAGGTGAAGAAGGATGATAAACGGGTGATATCGGAGCTGTATGGACTCTTGCAGGGGGTTGCACCTCCGCCGAAAACCTCGGGACAGAAGCGATGGGAGGAGGAGTTGGGACGAGGGCTGCCGGAGGAGGAATAGGAGAGTATCCACTATAGGGCACACCATACAGCACACAATACGTCAGGGGCAGAGACAGCCTATAAGCTGGCAACACATTGGTACTATTCGCCGGCCAGGGTGCATGCGTGGGACCCTTCTAGAACGCGGATTTGCTGGAGGGGATGCGGCAACACTGGCACACTTATACATCTGCTGTGGCACTCTCCCAAGTTAAATAGATTTTGGAAGGGCATTCTTGATGATATGGACAAAGTTTTTCATACAGAGATACCTAGGTTTCCGGCATATGTTATACTGGGTTTACCCAATCCCTGCACTTATCCCCTGCGCTCGTTGAGGGGCCGACAGATGGCTCTTGCCCTTAATGCAGCACATCACGCAATCTTAGCCCTGTGGGGTTCAGACAGGGTCCCGACTTACACCTCCTGGCTCCATAGGCTGTGGTTCATCCTTGCGATGAAGAAATTAACACTAGCTTCGCAGCAGCGGGCAGAGGAGGCCTCTGAACTTTGGCGACCCTTCATTCAGATCCTTTCCATCAGAATTTAATGAATTGACCTGTCCTACCTATCTAAGGGTATTGGGGCTGCTGGAGGTGTCTGGGGGAGGGGGTAGACGGGTGGCCCAGGACGGTGATGGGGCTGGGGGACCTCCTGGGAGCGCGGGGAGGAGGGCGTTGGGAGGGAGAGGCATTGCTGAAGGTTATATGGGGGAGCACTGTTTTGTTATTGTGTTTTGTTTGTTTTTTCTGCATTCCAGCTTAGCACAGACTGGTCTTATGGACACGGGCGGCATGGGTGCCAGTGCCGGTGGATGGGGTTGCGGGCAATACAACTTCTGCGTGCCTTGTCCTCGGCTCATGCCTAGCTTGACTCTTCCATGACAGTGGTACTGGTCTGTATTCAATGCTTCTGCCTGTTTTGGTCGCAGCACAGTGTTTTGTGTCTGGTTTCTATGCTGTGGTTTTTATATGCTAATAAACAGATTTGATCCATTAAATGTGTTACTGTGTGAGAATCGCTGAGGTTGCGGTGAGCCGGGCACAGTAAGGCAAAGACCCCACGTGCTGGGCTTTTGAGACCCATGCAATCCAGCCTTCACTAGGTACCGAAGTTGCGTTCCTTTGAATACCATGAGAAACTAATGATCACTCTCACATCTGAAAGCAGCGCTGGTGATCCTGAACAATTCAGTCAGCTGGCTTCACTCAATAGCGCCTTTAAAGCCCTTTCTCATGAACTTTGTTTCAGGCAATTCTTGCCAGAGTTAAGCGAGTGAAGCCACACTACTTGATGTTTTTGACTATATGTGTCTGCGACATACAACACTATCTGCCTGGCCTACCTTCCCTGTGGAGTTACCGGAGTTTGCCCCCACTCACCTACCTCATTCTAAAACCAGATCAGAGAGGCGCGGTCTCCATAGTATACTTGTGGTACACTGCGATTTGCAAAAGTACCAATCTCGGAGCCCTGGAGAAATGGAAATCTGATATTGTTCAAGATAGATGCTTGGATATGTGAAAATATTGCTACTTACAAACTAAACTCATATTTATTAATTAGACAAAAGCCGCTTCACTTTAATTTTATTAACAGACTATACTGTTCCCCGCAGTACTTACACCGAACAGACCAGGAAAAACCAACACAGTGGCCCCTAGGCCCTTGCACCCCCCCTGGCTTCTTTCACCTCGCCTGGGACTTCCCACCCATTCCAACATTATTGGGAAGACATTTTCTAGGCTGTAGCAGAGGATAGTGGGGACTGCACCCGATTGATGGTCCTGGTAGACTTAAAAAAACAAAAAAAACATTGCTAGTTCTAGGAGCCAGAGCCCAATCAGAGTTGTGCGATGACCCTGAAACATGGAAAAACACGAGTCCTCTGCTTTGTTCTGCCTGCTGCGGCCGTGCTCCTCTGCTTCGTGATTGGGCAGAGCCGGCAGATACCTGGTCTCAGCCCAACAGTGCTTAACTTCTAAAAACGTAAGACCCTGTGCCAAGAATATGACGTAGGAGTCCACTGCAGCTGGCACCACCCACGGCTCCTGCCACCTGCCAGTGCCAGCATTAGCTTTCTACCAGCACACCCTTACTAGTGTAACACGTGGAATATTTTCAGGTCAGCTCAATCAGTATGGGTGGCCTGGCTGTGCTAGTTCTATCATATGTTTAGAAGTATATTGATATGTTTAATAAGCTACGAATGTGCTCTGCTCAAAAATAGAAAGGGTAGACATTGGCACCATGCGGTAGACTCTGGTTAAGTGCAGGTGTTTAGAAATAGGAGCTGCTGCAGAGCACCAACAGACACTGGCACAAGTTAAGCACTGCACCTCAATCCAACCACCATATAGCTACCTTTGTAGGTAGGCCTGGTGATATTGAGGCTTAGTATCCTGGTCTACATGAGCCTTCTTACTAATTCTATCTCATCTTCATTCAGTTCTAGCCAGCACTCCCTCACTGAGGTCCTTTTGTTTAATGGAACTCGCACACCTATTCCACCGTGCAGTTGTTTCTTTAAACTCACAGTAAGCTATAAAGCAGATCACATTATAGGGAAATCCCTTAGAAAAATGTTATTGTGCTGTAGCTAACAGAGCTGTACTCTGTCAGATAAAGTTCCAAGTGGTTTTCAGCTCAGAGGCATCGACTCTTGGGTTAGGGAGTGTGAAGATTGTAGCCTGGTTTTTACAAATTAGAAATATTGCCCAATTTAGACATGGTTAAGTTAGCCTTAATAGAACTTGCTTAGCTTGCATGGACGTCTGTTCACATTCGCAGAATAATAGTGCACATTTATTTTATGCAAACAAGCCTTTCTACCTCTCTCTGTATGCTTGCATGTTTTTCCATATCAGAAAACCCATTGAAAAAGAAGGCCCATACTGTGGTGTCTAATGTAAAATGTGCGTTCAGCTGGAGGAAGCAATGCTCAGGATATTCCTTTACTCTGTAACTTTCCTACATATACAAACAATGATCTGTGTGTGTCATTAGTTTAGCTGAACAAACAATTGTATTGCTGTGTTTAATGAAAATGTATTTCCTTAATTAGTTATGCTTAGCCTAACCAATTAGATCCAATAGGAAGTAGGTGTTTCTAGAAGTATCTTACTTAAAAGGATATTGATTGGTTTGTGTTTGCCACATTGCTAGTTAAACCCTGTCATGTAGTAGTCCTACTACAAAAAGCATGGCCTCTGCACCCTGAAACTTCTTAGAAAGTATTTTTGCTTATTTTTATGGATGCAGACTCTGTGCTAGTCTGTCAATTTGTTTTACACTTGATTCGTACTTTGGGCATTCTTCATAGGCTGACTTAACATTAGTCAGTCATGTTCTGCAAGAGGACTGTCTTGATTGAGATAATTTCTAATTTTTAATTATTTCTTGCTTTCTACAAATACCATAATTTTGAATAAACTAGTGAGGTTTTATCCAGGAGTCGTGTCTAAATGTGGGTTTGTGCTCATTCTCCTTGGACTAAGTCTTTTGCAGACTTATTTGTTTTAAAAGCCTCAGACAATCCTGATCTTGTCGTCTACAATGTAGTCCCACTATTCAGAATGTGGAAGACACTGGTTTACTGTAGATCAGCATCTTCCTTAGTTGGTAATGAACAACAGCACGATCCTCACACCCTTCTTGTCGGTCATGAAGGATTCTTTCAGGAGAGATCATATAGAGATAACTCATCCCTTATATTATCTTGTCTGTTATGTAGGGTTAACATTTTTATGTGCAGTCTGACATTACAGCCTTCTAGTGCTATGCACAGATGATTAACCAAAAAACAAATAAGGGAGAGCTTGAAAATTAAATACGTTTTGGCAAAGCCAGCAGGTTTGTCCTACAAGCTATTGGTCTTGCCAATGCTTGCTTGTGTGCTATGGAGAAACTACAGAACCACCATATAGCTACCTTTGTAGGTAGGCCTGGTGATATTGAGGCTTAGTATCCTGGTCTACATGAGCCTTCTTACTAATTCTATCTCATCTTCATTCAGTTCTAGCCAGCACTCCCTCACTGAGGTCCTTTTGTTTAATGGAACTCCCACACCTATTCCACCGTGCAGTTGTTTCTTTAAACTCACAGTAAGCTATAAAGCAGATCACATTATAGGGAAATCCCTTAGAAAATTTTTATTGTGCTGTAGCTAACAGAGCTGTACTCTGTCAGATAAAGTTCCAAGTGGTTTTCAGCTCAGAGGCATCGACTCTTGGGTTAGGGAGTGTGAAGATTGTAGCCTGGTTTTTACAAATTAGAAATATTGCCCAATTTAGACATGGTTAAGTTAGCCTTAATAGAACTTGCTTAGCTTGCATGGACGTCTGTTCACATTTGCAGAATAATAGTGCACATTTATTTTATGCAAACAAGCCTTTCTACCTCTCTCTGTATGCTTGCATGTTTTTCCATATCAGAAAACCCATTGAAAAAGAAGGCCCATACTGTGGTGTCTAATGTAAAATGTGCGTTCAGTTGGAGGAAGCAATGCTCAGGATATTCCTTTACTCTGTAACTTTCCTACATATACAAACAATGATCTGTGTGTGTCATTAGTTTAGCTGAACAAACAATTGTATTGCTGTGTTTAATGAAAATGTATTTCCTTAATTAGTTATGCTTAGCCTAACCAATTAGATCCAATAGGAAGTAGGTGTTTCTAGAAGTATCTTACTTAAAAGGATATTGATTGGTTTGTGTTTGCCACATTGCTAGTTAAACCCTGTCATGTAGTAGTCCTACTACAAAAAGCATGGCCTCTGCACCCTGAAACTTCATAGAAAGTATTTTTGCTTATTTTTATGGATGCAGACTCTGTGCTAGTCTGTCAATTTGTTTTACCCTTGATTCGTACTTTGGGCATTCTTCATAGGCTGACTTAACATTAGTCAGTCATGTTCTGCAAGAGGACTGTCTTGATTGAGATAATTTCTATTTTTTAATTATTTCTTGCTTTCTACAAATACCATAATTTTGAATAAACTAGTGAGGTTTTATCCAGGAGTCGTGTCTAAATGTGGGTTTGTGCTCATTCTCCTTGGACTAAGTCTTTTGCAGACTTATTTGTTTTAAAAGCCTCAGACAATCCTGATCTTGTCGTCTACAATGTAGTCCCACTATTCAGAATGTGGAAGACACTGGTTTACTGTAGATCAGCATCTTCCTTAGTTGGTAATGAACAACAGCACGATCCTCACACCCTTCTTGTCGGTCATGAAGGATTCTTTCAGGAGAGATCATATAGAGATAACTCATCCCTTATATTATCTTGTCTGTTATGTAGGGTTAACATTTTTATGTGCAGTCTGACATTACAGCCTTCTAGTGGTATGCACGGATGATTAACCAAAAAACAAATAAGGGAGAGCTTGAAAATTAAATACGTTTTGGCAAAGCCAGCAGGTTTGTCCTACAAGCTATTGGTCTTGCCAATGCTTGCTTGTGTGCTATGAAGAAACTACAGAAAATCATCTAAAATCAATGCTTCAACAAAAAAGGCTAACATATTTTGTGTAATACCTATTTTTTCAGGTAGTTTTGTCAGCGTTCATCTGCAAGTGCCAACGAGTGACCTGCAGACGCTAAAATTAAGTATGCCCTTTCTGCTCCTTTGGAATGCACAGATAGCCAATTGAAAAACGGTGACCCAAAATAATCGTGTGAGCTCCTCTAAGATATGATTGACTATGTTGCAAGCCAATGGCTGAGGGTGCAAAGGAAAAAGAAGCAAATTACTTAAGAAGGAAGTGCCAAAGCCACTTTTAGGTATAGAAATCAATAGGTCTGCATGGATTCCATTGATTGTAAATCTAACAAGTATTTGAACTGCAATGGGTCTCGAGTTCGCTCGAGTTAGAGCTATAAGTGTTTTCTTGCCATACAAACTGAAAATAAAAAGTATAACATTTGACATAAGCGGCCGGTTCAAAGCGACCCCTGAGCTTGCAGAGACCGACAAAAGGAACAAACATTTGCAATGCAAGAACAGAAAATGAGCAGAGGGACAGTAAGTAATGGCATAAACAAAGTCACACATGACTGCAGTTGAAAATAAGTAATAGACTAGAGCCCTGTTAACAGAAACAGACTGGAGCCACTGAAACATCCAGCGCTCTGGTCAAATGCTATTAGTCTAAGAAAGAAGTAATCCCTAAGCACATGCTATATAGGCATAAATGGAAGGGTACAAGTACTAGGACCATGCTCCAGGGGAGTGTACAACTGTGGAAAAGGTGGGACAAAGAGCAAGGATTGACCACTAGCAAGCAAGGATTTTTTAAGGACACTGAAACAAACCAGTGAAAAAGCAGAGACCCCACAAAGAAGTATAGAAGTGTATATACTAAAGTATATACAAGAGGTCTTGAATGCTCGACCTAAAAAGCATGTCTACGCAATTGAAGGAAGTAGGATTGAGCAAGTGAATATCACTTGTATAGCAGTCCCTATTCCATGTCTGTACGCCAACTTGAGGAGCCGCAAACGTCCCCTATGAAAAATTGATCAAGGAGACTAAATGACTTTGTCCTAGGCAGTCTTATCTTCCTGTTATTTGTTTGTTTGATAAACATCTGACTCCTTTGGTTGTCCTGTCCACCCTTTCTCAGATTCGTATCTCATAGAAAGGCTGATTTCCAACCCCCCAAGCGGCTATTTACAAACCTACTACTAATGGCAGGCACAGCCATAGTATTCCAGTTCATGGAAGCCTAAGGGCAACAGCAGTGGCAGCTGATGACATTTGAAAGTGGTGGGGCGTGAAAGTTCAGGGTGCGTGACCTAGTGAGCAAATCCAACCACTACAAGTGGGGAGTTCAGGGAAAATTTTGAAAAACGTGCGGGCAAATGGTGCATTTTCAAGCAAATTTGAGAAAGCAAGGTTAATGAGGCAACTGTGAAAGTTTAGTTATACATCAGTAAAGATATTTCATGTCCCAAGCGGGCCTTTTACTTTTAGGGTTCACCTCCTTATCCTGCCGCAACTCTCTTACACACGTTATAATTGATTTTCATACTGTGGCCACCCACGCCCCCATGAGCTTGAAGAAACCAGACTAAAGGCTTGCTCCGAATTGGTGTTGGATTAAAGAGTATAGAACACTTGGGGGTGATGAGGCATAGGGGACGTGACTTAGTAAGAAGCCCATCCTGCATGAGATTTTCATAGATGGCCTCAAACTTTGACATGCAATGATATATGCAGCTGGCACTGCACTAGAGTGAAAGGCATCTTAAGGTAACTGGGCATTCACTTTGACATGTTAATAGGGGAAGGTGGCAGAAGATCATGATGTATGACAATCCAAAATGCAAACTCTTAACACCTTGAATTAGATTCACCTGTGCAAAAAAAACAGTACAAATATCAACCCAGATTGGAGAATAACCGAAGGAAAAAAAACAATGATGCCGTAACTGATGTCCGAAACCACACTTTGTGAGGAACTTTCTACATACCCTTTGCAGACCTCACCACGTGTTCGTTGAACACTATTAACAAAATATAAGTTAAGTGTGCGCACTTATTTAATAATTGAGATTGACACAATTAGACGCCCATTCTCATTCTGTCTCCGTTGAAATCAGACTGGTGCATGTACACGAATAATTGCTGAAATGTCGTGGCATAAACCGATTTGCAAAAGCAAATGTACATAAGCAGGCATGTCCTACGTATATACATGCATTGCATCTATATTTCGTAGCAGATATGCACGTGCCCAGAAGCACATACTTTCCATGCCCATGGACCACACAGTGTTGGGTGACAAGACATGCACACTTCCTGTCTACTGAGATGGCCTTTGAGCCCAAAGCTGCCACTGTAAATATGCTGGACTCACAAGGAGAGGCAAGTATACTGTGAGCACAAGGTGTGTCGGGGGATAGCCAGGAGTGAAACACCACGTAAATATATTATCTCACTATCACGCATACTCAAACATATTCACAGCTTCACACACGGATGCTCAAATACATTCATAATAAATCTGCAATGCTTTCGTCTCCATTACACAGTACACTGATCTTCATGATGACTGACTGATCACCATAAAAGGCCAGTCCACTGGCCACAGCAGCATGAGGTGCATGTCACAGGTGTGGTCTGACTCCAGCTCACCAAGAGGGGGAGAGACAGGATGGCCAAACAGCACAGCAATGGCGATAATGGCCAATCAGTGCATGGCTTGACAATAAGCCATTACAGTGATTGGCTATGCTCTGTGGGCGGAGCCTCTCACCCCCTTGGTGCCATGTGCACAAACTTTGCACGAGCAACCGTGTCACACAGCCAATCCAGATGCTGCTACCTTGCTGTTACACAGTATGAGAGCAGGGCCAGGATTGACTCGTGCGGGGAAGCTCACCAATCATTGGGAGACTAGGAGTCTGCGACTTTCAGCAACCCCCACTCACTAATGTGCAGTAGAGAGAAGCCTCTAGTGCTCATGTTGGGCTGGCCAGAGAAAGGCAGCCATCCAACCCAACATGCACACTTTGTGGCCTAAGCACCCTGCACTGCTACCCATGTATGTCTATCACATTTGAAGCCCCATCCCCATTAGAGCGCTCATTGCACCTGCGGCTGAAGGCAGACTTGCGGTTGCGCTAATTGGATTTCAGCTCTTATAAGTGTGTACTTACTGTCACTGTCTGTGAATATATTCACTTAATGGGGGGGTGGGGGGATATCAGAGTCAACACCCCAATGCCCTAAGGCAGGAACCAACCCTGGGCAGCAGCTTCTTTTCGAATGTGGTTCCTACTGGGATAGTACCCCTCAGACCATTAGTTAGGCAGACTCTGAGCATTATTTAAACTAAATGAAATGGTTTTCAACCATTACTGTGAAGGCCTTGCATGAGGGGTCATTACACTGCAGGAGTTCCATAGGGAGTCTTTAAATTGCAAGTAAGTTTCAGTACATTACAAATACATAATATATTTATTGGTATTGATATAGATATTTAAGGATAAGTGTTTCAATTGTTAAAGTAGTCTCAATTGTATTTCCAAGTTTAATTATCACATTTAAATGTAATTGCAATTTATTTATAAGTTTTGAAAAATTAGGTTATTGACTATTTAAAAGTAGATTGGATTAAATATAGGCATGGAACCTATAAAAAATAAAGTTTAAATATTTGGCATAGATCATATTTGTAAATATGGACAAATATTCAGCTTTTTAGAGGTTAGTGATGCAATTGGGTTGAGGAGGGGTAGTGTTGGGATTTTTGGGGAGAATTTGGGTATGGGATCTTAAGGGTGTTTTGGATTCAGAAATTGTTTTTTAGGTTGTAGGGATGGTTAGAGTTTCAGGATAATGGGATTTTAGGGTTTAGGGGTGAAATGAGTTGAGGGGGAGTTTTTCTTTTTAAGGAGTGTTTGAGTGTAAATTTCTTTGGGTGAATCATGGATGTTTTTGGGGGGTTATTAGGATTTTAGGTTCAGCAATATTACCTATCAATCAAATGTAAAATTGCATTGCTGTCATTATGAATAGTATCAGAATTATTATTGAAACTACCATTCTGTTTTTAGTCTTAATTTTTATTTACAGGATTCAAGTTTGGTATATTACTTTTTACAATTATTTGTTTAAAAAAAAAAAAAAAAATGAACGTTTACCTTTTTTTTGTTTTAACCCCTTCCCCGCCACGGACGTAATGGTTACGTCCATGGCAGCGCCCGTGTGGCGCCATGGACGTAACCATTACGTCCTGAATGCTTCCCTCGGGAGAAGCGCTAGCGCTCCTCCCGAGGGCCGCCCCCCCACCCCCCCTAGGTCAGGGCTGACCGGGGAATCCCTTCCCCTTCCACCCCCGACACCCCCCCACCCCCCCCCCCCCCCCCCCCCCCCCCCCCCCTGTGACGTCAGCGCGCGAGCGCGCGCTGATTTGTCACAGGGGCCTCCCTAGTCGCGCTGGAAGCTCTGCTTCCAGCGCGATTGAAAAAGAAATGCAAAAGCATTTCTTTTTCAATCACTTGGGAGGCCCGGAGGTGCTTCAAAGGGAAGGAAAAGTATTTCCTTCCCTTTGAAGTCCCTCCGAGGGTTTCAAAAGCCGGATTGCTTGCAATCCGGCTTTTGAAACCCCACTAGACACCAGGGATTTTTTTTTTTTTTCATTGAAATTGACCAAAGGGAGCGACCCCTTGGGCAAGGGTCGCTCCCAGGGGGGGCATATTTTTGGGAAGGCCTTTTCTGCCCCCCCTGGGGGCAGATCGGCCTACTATTAGGCCGATCTGCCCCCAGGGGGGGGCAGAAACCTCTAGGCACCAGGGACCATTTTTTTTTTTTTGTTTCATTTTTTTTTTTTTTTGGGTGGGGAGCGACCCCTTAGGCAAGGGTCGCTCCCCTTGGGGGAAAATTATATTTTGGCCATTTCTGCCTCCCTTGGGGGCAGATTGGCCTATTTTGATGAGGCCAATCTGCCCCCAAGGGGGGTAGAAACCACTAGACACCAGGGAGTTTTTTCTTTGCGTGAATTTCACGCAAAGGGAGCGACCCCTTAGGCAAGGGTCGCTCCCTGGGGGGGAGGGCAATTTATTTTAGGCCATTTCTGCCCCCCCTGGGGGCAGATCGGCCTATTATTAGGCCGATCTGCCCCCAGGGGGGGAAGAAACCTCTAGGCGCCAGAGCAAATTTTTTTTTTGTTTTTTTTTTTTGTTCTTTCTTTTTTTTAGAGATGGGGAGCGACCCATCAGGCAAGGGTCGCTCCCCTGGGGGGCAAATTGTATTTAGACCATTTCTGCCCCCCTGTGGGCAGATTGGCCAATTTTAGGTCAATCTGCCCCCAAGGGGGCAGAAACCACTAGGCACCGGGGATTTGTTTTTTGGCGCCAATGTCACGCAGGGGGAGCGACCCCGTAGGCAAGGGTCGCTCCCGGGGGGGGGGTGGGGGTTGGGGGGGCAAATTTATTTTAGGCCATTTCTGCCCCCCCGGGGGACAGATCGGCCTATTATTAGGCCGAACTGCCCCCCGGGGGGGGGCAGAACACTCTAGGCGCCAGGGCAATTTTTTTTTTGTGTTTTTTTTTGTTGTTGTTTCTTTTTTTAGAGATGGGGATCGACCCATCAGGCAAGGGTCGCTCCCCTGGGGGGGCAAATTGTATTTAGACCATTTCTGACCCCCTGGGGGCAGATTGGCCAATTTTAGGTCAATCTGCCCCCAAGGGGGCAGAAACCACTAGGCACCGGGGATTTGTTTTTTGGCGCCAATGTCACGCAGGGGCGACCCAGTAGGCAAGGGTCGCTCCCGGGGGGGGGGGGGGTGTTGGGGGGCAAATTTATTTTAGGCCATTTCTGCCCCCCCCGGGGGGCAGATCGGCCTATTATTAGGCCGTTCTGCCCCCGGGGGGGGGGGGGGCAGAAACCTCTAGGCGCCAGGGGAATTTTTCTTTTTTTTTCTTTGTTTTTTTTTTTTTAGAGATGGGGAGCGACCCATCAGGCAAAAGTCGCTCCCCTGGGGGACAAATTGTATTTAGGCCATTTCTGCCCCCCTTGGGGGCAGATTGGCTGAGTTTAGGTCAACCTGCCCCCAAGGGGGCAGAAACCACTAGGCACCGGGGATTTGTTTTTTGGTGCCAATGTCACGCAGGGGGAGCGACCCCGTAGGCAAGGGTCGCTCCCGGCAGGGAAGGGTGGGGGTTGGGGGGGCAAATTTATTTTAGGGCATTTCTGCCCCCCCCCCCCCCCCCCCCCCCCCTGGGGCCGGCTGAGCTACAGGCCAAACACCACAGGTAGGCACCTTGCAAAAAACACCTCTGTTTTCTGTGAAAAAATATGTTGTGTCCACGTTGTGTTTTGGGCCATTTCCTTTTGTGGGCGCTAGGCCTACCCACAGAAGTGATGTACCATTTTTATCGAGAGACTTAGGGGAACGCTGGGTGGAAGGAAATTTGTGGCTCCTCTCAGATTCCAGAACTTTCTGTCACCGAAATGAGAGGAAAAGGTGTTTTTTGGGCCAAATTTTGATGTTTGCAAAGGATTCTGGGTAACATAACCTGGTCAGAGCCCCGCAAGTCACCCCATCTTGGATTCCCCTGGGTTTCTAGTTTTCAAAAATGCACTGGTTTGCTAGGTTTCCTCAGGTGTCGGCTGAGCTATAGGCCAAAATCCACAGGTAGGCACTGCTTTTTATAAAAAAATGTGATGTGTCCACGTTGTGTTTTGGGCCCTTTCCTTTCGTGGGCGCTAGTCCTACCCACACAAGTGATGTATCATTTTTATCGGGAGACTTGGGGGAACGCTGGGTAGAAGGAAATTTGTGGCTCCTCTCAGATTCCAGAACTTTCTGCCACAGAAATGTGAGTAACATGTGTATTTTTAGCCAAATTTTGAGGTTTGCAAAGGATTCTGGGTAACAGAACCTGGTCCGAGCCCCGCAAGTCACCCCTCCTTGGATTCCCCTAGGTCTCTAGTTTTCAGAAATGCACAGGTTTGGTAGGTTTCCCTAGGTGCCGGCTGAGCTAGAGGCCAAAATCTACAGGTAGGCACTTCGCAAAAAACACCTCTGTTTTTTTACAAAATTTAGGATGTGTCCACGTTGCGCTTTGGGGTGTTTCCTGTCGCCGGCGCTAGGCCTACCCACGCAAGTGAGGTATCATTTTTATCGGGAGACTTGGGGGAACGCTGGGTGGAAGGAAATTTGTAGCTCCTCTCAGATTCCAGAACTTTCTGCCACAGAAATGTGAGGGACATGTGTTTTTTTAGCCACATTTTGAGGTTTGCAAAGGATTCTGGGTAACAGAACCTGGTCCGAGCCCCGCAAGTCACCCCTCCTTGGATTCCCCTAGGTCTCTAGTTTTCAGAAATGCACAGGTTTGGTAGGTTTCCCTAGGTGGCGGCTGAGCTAGAGGCCAAAATCTACAGGTAGTCACTTTGCTAAAAACAGCTCTGTTTTCTGTGATATGTCCACGTTGTGTTTTGGGGCATATCCTGTCGCGGGCGCTAGGCCTACCCACACAAGTGAGGTATCATTTTTATCGGGAGACGTGGGGGAACGCTGGGTGGAAGGAAATTTGTGGCTCCTCTCAGATTCCAGAACTTTCTGCCACAGAAATGTGAGGAACATGTGTTTTTTTAGCCAAATTTTGAGGTTTGCAAAGGATTCTGGGTAACCGAACCTGGTCCGAGCCACACAAGTCACCCCTCCTTGGATTCCCCTAGGTCTCTAGTTTTCAGAAATGCACAGGTTTGGTAGGTTTCCCTAGGTGGCGGCTGAGCTACAGGCCAAAATCTACAGGTAGTCACTTTGCTAAAAACAGCTCTGTTTTCTGTGATGTGTCCAGGTTGTGTGTTGGGGCATATCCTGTCGCGGGCGCTAGGCCTACCCACACAAGTGAGGTATCATTTTTATCGGGAGACGTGGGGGAACGCTGGGTGGAAGGAAATTTGTCGCTCCTCTCAGATTCCAGAACTTTCTGCCACAGAAATGTGAGGAACATGTGTTTTTTTAGCCAAATTTTGAGGTTTGCGAAGGATTCTGGGTAACAGAACCTGGTCCGAGCCACACAAGTCACCCCTCCTTGGATTCCCCTAGGTCTCTAGTTTTCAGAAATGCACAGGTTTGGTAGGTTTCCCTAGGTGGCGGCTGAGCTAGAGGCCAAAATCTACAGGTAGTCACTTTGCTAAAAACAGCTCTGTTTTCTGTGATGTGTCCACGTTGTGTTTTGGGGCATATCCTGTCGCGGGCGCTAGGCCTACCCAAACAAGTGAGGTATCATTTTTATCGGGAGACTTGGGGGAACATAGAATAGCAAAACAAGTGTTATTGCCCCTTGTCTTTCTCTACATTTATTCCTTCCAAATATAGGGGTGTGTGTAAAAAAGACATCTATTTGAGAAATTCCATGTAATTCACGTGCTACTATGGTCACCCCGGAATTCAGAGATGTGCAAATAACCACTGCTCCTCAACACCTTATCTTGTGCCCTTTTTGGAAATGCAAAGGTTTTCTTGATAGCTATTTTTTACTCCTTATATTTCAGCAAATGAATTACTGTATACCCGGTATAGAATGAAAACGCACTGCAGGGTGCAGCTCATTTATTGGCTCTGGGTTCCTCGGATTCTTGATGAACCTACAAACCCTATATATCCCCGCAACCAGAGGAGTCCAGCAGACGTAACGGTATATTGCTTTCGATAATCTGACATTGCAGGGAAAAGTTACAGAGTAAAAAGTAGAGAAAAATTGATGTTTTTTTCACCTCAATTATAATATTTTTCTTTTTCAGCTGTTGTTTTCTGTAGGAAACCCTTGTAGGATCTACACAAATGACCCCTTTCTGAATTCAGAATTTTATCTACTTTTCAGAAATGTTTAGGTTTCTGGGATCCAGCATTGGTTTCATGACCATTCCTGTCACTGACTGGAAGGAGGCTGAAAGCACAAAAAATTGCACAAATGGGGTATGCCCCAGTAAAATGCCAAAATTGTGTTGAAAAATTGGGTTTCCGGATTCAAGTCTGCCTGTTCCTGAAAGCTGGGAAGCTGCTGAGTTTAGCACCGCAAACCCTTTGTTGATGCCATTTTCAGGGGAAAAACCACAAGCCTTCTTCTGCTGCCACTTTTTCCAATTTTTTTGAAAAAAACAAAATTTTCCCTGTATTTTGGCCAATTTCTTGGCCTCTTTTAGGGGAACCCACAAAGTCTGGGTACCTCCAGAATCCCTAGGATGTTGGAAAAAAAGGACGCAAATTTGGCTTGGTTAGCTTATGTGGACAAAAAGTTATGCGGGCCTAAGCGCGAACTGCCCCAAATAGGCAAAAAAAGGCCTGGCACAGGAGGGGGAAAAGGCCTGGCAGCGAAGTGGTTAAGGTACATATACACATTAAAAACGTGTGTTTTTATATATCCATTTAAAATACAATTATGCTTAGTGATGCAAAGTAAATGCACGACTGGTGTAAACACTCAGTGTAAAGGTACTCTTGATATACTTACTGCTGTGTAATTACTCCCATGCAATATCTGCGTAGTACAGACTGACAAAGTGCCCCACTTTGTTCCTAGGAACTATAGTGTGCGCAGCCCACTGTTGAACCTAATATCTTAACAATTCTTTCTGAAAAGCAACGCTCAACCTTTTATTTTGCCAGGTGAAACTCTGACACAAGATTTGAGTTGCTGCACTTATGCGGAATGGAAATGAATGGCTTAACTTTTGTCCCATCCATCCATCATCACCCCAACTGAACATATCTGTGCCGGTTCTCCAAATAACAAGTGTTATTTCCCCACATTCATTGTCTTTGACATGATATCAATAAATATTTATCTATAAATACACATGAATATAGCCATGAGTATATATATATATTCAAGTATACGCAGAAATGCACATTCATACATTTATTACTACAGCAAAAAGGGCCAATTCACGTTTATTACAACAATACAGAAAAACTGACATGAGAAAAAACCCTTTTATTGCCTCAGAGATGACATGACAATTAGTTTGCACAAGAAAACAACTCTCCAAATCTCAAAGCGTGATTTAAAAAAAAAAAAAAATGTTTTTATTACATTGCATCACAAACTTAACCAAAACTAGGATGCAGGTGGCTATGTACCTTTTGTTTAAAACAAACACGATTGAAAAAAGACCTTGGTATAAACCATATGTGCACAGTGTAATATGCACTTTATCACCATTGTTGAGGGAAGGGAGGAGCGTCATGACTTTGGGGGTAGGGGATTGAGAGTCACTCAAGGCTTCACATCTCATAGGTCATTTGCCCTCTCCATTCCCCACAATGGTGATAAATAGTTTACTCTGAATCGCTATATGTGTGAGTGTGTGTGTGTGCATGTGTGTGTATATATATATATATATATATATATATATATATATATATATATATGTTTAAAGTAACATAGTTGGGTAAGTTTGTCAGTGACAACAATAATGTTTTGAACTAAAAAAAAAAGACGTTCATCAGTTCTAGTTAGCAGTGCTAACTATAAATTGCACCCCTGCCGTGCATTGTTTATGCCCTCTCAAGTGACATCACTCATGACATGTTCTATGACATTACTCATGACATCACTCAGGACATCATCCAGCGAGCTTGTTAGTTTTATATTTTACATAGTGGCGGGTAACTACCATATTACCTTTGTACCTTATTTTGTACAGCCTGGATCCAGCTAATGGGAGTAAGTGTTTACAAAACACGTGTTTCAAATGCATCATAGGTGTGTAGAGGTATTGAACACGTTATAAGTCTTTGTATTGAAGAGTAACTCTGGATGCAGTTGTCTGCATGTTCCAGTCACTTTTTTGATACTGGAGAAACACTTTGCAACATGGCAAACATTGTATATACTACATACTAAGTATTGTAACCAGCATTCAGTTATTACACAGAATCATCTCAGCGTTTCAATTTCTACTTAACATAGACTGTGCGTACTAGCTACTAACCAGTGTAGATGTGCTTGTTTTGCTTCAGAAGATGGGCTAGCTGTGAAGTTTTCACCACAGTATGAAGGCTGAAGGTAGTATGATCTTCATCACCTTCAGACCTTTGGTTATTTTAAGTTAATAGTTGGTCTTTGGGCACGTTGTTGCATAGAGTGTACACTGTTCTTAGTAGATACTTATTAATACTCAGTGGTGTAGTTCTCATGAGTTTCTCTGTCTGCAACAATGTGGTAACTCTCACCATAAATTAAACACTGTTAACAATACCTACTTTTCTACTCATATCCACTTCATTTCTCACCGTAGGTTTAGTAGCTATTAGGGGTTTGATACAGGTAATGAGTGTCGGAGTAGGACGTTAGTAATATAACAGGGCTTAAGTATCTTGAGGAACTTGGTTTTCCCTGAACAGTTGTATACAGATTGAACAATGTGTGCAGGATGGGTCATTGATGTCATGAATGATGTCATAAGCAGTGCATGGTGGGGGCACAAGTTAAAGTTAGCCCCGAGAACTCTGACTGGTGAATTTCTGTGACTTTTTTTTTTTTCTTCAAAGTACACAACGTTAATGTTGTCACTGAAAAATTCACCTAACTATAATGTTACATTACCCTTTGGGTTTTTTTGCAGTAAATTCCTAAGGTTTTTTTTTTTTTTTTTTTTAAATCGATCATTTTATCACACCAAATTGTAACGTTACTTAAACTTTGTTTTTTTTCAGTGAATTTCTAGTTTTTTTTTTTTGTTTTTTTGTTATCATAAAGCAATATTTAATTACCATACATAAATGCAGACTCTGCCACGCACAGACAAAGGCTGTGCACTTTGGGGGAGGGGGTTGACTGCAGCGTGTGGCCTGTGTCCAGGACTAGCGACCAACTCCCTGCATGCAGCCAACCCCAGACTGTGCACGGTGTGGGGTTGCCCACAAAGCCTGGCCCTGGGGACCGCATCACCCAGGGCCTTGAGAGTCCTCCCTGAGCCCCTTTAGAGCATGATGACCCCATCCCCAAGGGATGTGTTTTTATTTTATTTATTTTTTATTTTTTTTAAAGGGAAGAGGTGGCCCATACGCCCCTCTCCTGAGACATTATCGGCTCTAGGGACCCCATCCTCTGGGACTACCTATTTAAATAAAGGGGAGGGGGTGCATGGCCACCTCCCTGAAACTTATTAGAATCTGGGATCCCAGGGCCACCCCTTTAAATAAAGTGGGAGCAAACACTGGTTTCCCTGCCTGTGCCGCTGCAGGTAGGGAAGCTGCTATGTCCTTGGGATAGGCTTCCTGGGACATAGCTACTGAGCCAGTCCAAGGGGTGGGCTTCCTAAGGGCTTCTGAGGTTCAGGGTAGGGGGCAGCATGGCTACCCTCCCCATTTTCTTAAATGTTGGCTCTGGGGTGTGCTCCCTGGGGAATCTGGTTCCGCAGTGAGGGGGGGGGCTGCCTGGGAGGAGGGGGGCTCCGTGGCCACCCACCCCACATAAACTATTATCCGCCCCAGGAGAGGAATCTCCACGGCTTATGCAGGCTCAGGGAGCGGGGGGGGGGGGGTCGACCCATGCAGCCTCCCCTTTATGAACACATTTCCAGGAGTGGGCTTCCCTGGGCATAAGGTGAATAAATGTGGCCCGGATGCCTTTTTTTTTTTTTTTTTTTTCTTTTTCGGATCCTGCAAAAGTTGTGCAATTGTGGCATTTGTCTGTTATTTATTTTTTGGCAACATGGCCCCCCTTTCCAGGGCCTAGTGGGTCAAGATATCCCTGCCCCTTATAATACTATTATTTTTTTTTAACTTCAGTACAGAGCACTAAGTCCCCGAGTCTTGTAATGGCTGCCGGCAATGTTTTTCTCATGTTGCAGATAGCCAGAGCACTTGTGGGTGTCTGACGCCTACGGGATTGAGATGGACCAAGGGAAATAGAGCTTCCTGAGCTAATGAGAGCGCTTTGTTTTTAAATTGGCGCTCCCGCAAGAGTCTCTTGAGACTTTTGCAGATCCAACCATCCAGATATACAGTCATATTTGTCCATTAATTACTCAGAAGCTACTGAACAGATTTACATCAAATTGCAAAAAACAGAATTAACGCACCAAGATCTGACTTTGTGCCAAATTTGGTGTAATTCCATTTAGCAGTTTTTGCTGCAGCCTTGTCTAAAGAAGTCTACGGAAAATGCATGGGGATTTTGCTTTTTGGCATCCCCAATTTTTTTCTTGTCTCCACATGACAGATCACCCGGAAACTTTGCAGGAAAGAGAAGAGATGGATGAACGTATTTATTTAAAAGGTTTTTTTTTTTTTTTTTTTTTTTTTTTTTTTTTTTTTTTAATGAAGATTAGTCAAATGGGGCCAACGTTATTAGCAAACCAAAAACCATTATTTCGATGGAAAAGCAGCCCTAACTACCTAGTGGCAACCGCCTCTAGGTAAATATATATACCAAGCAAGCTGTTGCTCCACAGCACAGATACACTCACAATGCTTCATTATGCAGATAAAAGTTCTTTAGTGGCTTCAGGGGATCTGATACATTACGACTTGAGTCGAGTCCTTTTCATACATAAAAAAAAAAGACTTGACTCAAGTCCAAATGTGATGGATACACCTTTATCTGCATAATGTCCCATTGTGGGTGCATCTGTGCAGTGGAGTAACTGCTTGCTTGTAATAGGATTATGGGATTTCCTGCTGGCGAGATGAGATCTTTCTCTTGAGGGCTGGGGCAGAGGATATGGGAATAGTAAATAAATGACCCACCATCTCCACCTTTCTGTCAGTGCTGATAAAAATAAACAAGCATTGAATAAGCTAATAGGTTTCGCGTATGGAAAATGTATTAGCTTTGTCAAAGTGTTTTTTACATGTTGCACAGCAGTTGAGCTGTTGTGCAGCATGGCCTAAAATATATTTTAAAAAAGCACGACATGACCAGCATTGTCAGTGTTGTATCTCTTTTTTTACATTTTTTTTTTCTTGTAACCTTAATCCATGTTACACAGCAGTTCAACTGCTTTGCAATGTGTAAGAAAAATGGCAGTCAATAAAATTTGCATAGGTGAAAACTATTGGTTTTGCCAATGCTCGTTATGAAACTTGCCTGCCATCTGTCAGAAGTTTTAGTCAAATACTATAGACAAGGAAACTTCTAATTTATATAGATACCCCCGGGGACCTGTTGTTAGCACTGTCACCAGGCCTGGGTGTATTTTAGCTGGAAGCAAGTGGACGAAGGGGAGGAGGGCAGGAATGGAATGGGGAAACTAACTGAGCTGGGAGGGGGCAAGCAGCAACGAAAGGAAGGTGGTGGGAGGAATGGTCAAGCAACAAAGGTATGCATGTGAGGGGTGTGAGGGTCTTACTTTAAAACAACAAGCATAGGGTGGTGGGTGCCGTGGACCATGTGAGCGGGCGGCATCTCAATCAAAAACATGGTTATTTTGTTGCTTTTTGAGTCACTGCATGCGCTATGATGATGTTTCCTTGAAAAGCATTGTTTGCATTAATTCCCTTTTAATTGTAATTTACCCACGCTTCATAGCGCTTTGCACCCGGTTCTTAGTTTATATTGCTTTTAGTAGTGTAAAAGTGCATGTCAGAGGTTGTGTGGGCTTGCACCTCACATTCGGCCGGACTCTGCCTTGATCCTTGATCTTTAATGCATTTCCATCTCAACAGAGCGCTGTGAAGGAGTTGAAAGCATATATGTAGAGCTCGGTAAACACCAGCATAAATAACCTTACAAACAATGTAGCTGTGTTCCATTAAGGAATCCTGGTACCTACAGGAGACTTTTTGATAGGAAGCAGTGGTGATGAAAAATGACCATAGAAAATAATTACTAAGTTTTCAAAAATTATATTTTTCAATCCCCCTACGAGAAAAGTAAACACAGCTCTACTGTATCCAGAGACCAAGTTTCTTCTGAGGTTGTTGGAATATTCCATCCATGTTGAAATGCGGTAACATCATAGAGCTATAATTTCCACATAGTTGCCGGTTGCAGTTTTACCTGAAGCGGAATGGGGAAAGCAACTGGGTGGGGAGTGGGCAAGCAGAAATGGGAAGAAGGTGGTTGGAAGGACGGGGGTTAGGGGGATGGTGCAAGCGAGAGACTGCAGACACATGCACTCAGTGCACGTTTAAAAGTAAATAAAAAAAAAAAATACCTGCTGGCCAATGAAAGACCACTGGCCACCGGAAGCAGTACTTGGTTCAGTCTCCAACTCAAGGATGAATAATCTGAAGAGCTGGCGGAAGTCAGAGGCCAGGAGGAGTTGCTGACCAATAGGAAGCAAGAAAACAAGATCCACGTTGGAGCCAGCCAATGATAGACTGACGTGGGATCAGCCAGTTGGTAAGTAGAGGTAGGTAATGGGCAGGCTTTTTAGTCCCTTTTAGGATTATTTAAAAAAATGCAATAGAGTTCACAATTGTTGTGCAGGCGAAACCTAAAAAATATTTTTGGTGACAGTGCTGCTCTTAGACCATTAATTAGCACTCCTGATAAGCTTATCCTTTCAAGCCCATCTTGATGTTGGCATCTACCAATTAATCATCCCCACTGCTTGAAAACAAATATTGTAAAGTCAGACCATACCAGCAAAAAGTTATTTTCTCTTATTGCACTTTATTTTCTTTTTGTGTATATGTATTGTTAAACCTGCCCTGTAGAGTCAATGTACTACAAAATAAAAGCACTCTTTAGAATGCAATTTTAATTTCCTTATAATTTGCTTTGCATTTACAATTTGATATATAAATGCACACTTATATAAAACGCACATTGCATTTTGCTGTTGATAATGTGTTTATTTGCACATTTCTCAAAACCTTGACAGATGTATCTGCAGTCTCAGGTAGACAATGAATAAAAAACTGCTGTTTAAAATATGCTCTAAATCTTTCCAAACTTTACTCAAATGAATGAATCCTGTTTTATCATGTTACATATGATGAGTATCATGTAGTATGGCCCTATCTTGCCATCTTTGGGTTCAGATGACGATTTTAAACCACTCTTGCCTGCAGCCATGTGGTTTGTGTCACTACAACCCCTCAGTGGTAGTGCAGGACCATATCTGTCTATTTGTCTATCTTTCTCTCTGTCTTCCCTCTAATGTTCATAACTTCATAAACACACGCGATCTATATGGCCATAGAACTCCGTGTGTCCTGCAATATCCGGTTTATGTATGCTTGGGATACTTAATCTATAAATCAGTTTTGTGGTCCATTCTGTTGCTGACAGCGAGCACCTCCCCTGCGAGCTTTCTGGACACCTGGCGGGAGTTTTCCTTTTGACCTTTCTGTATTGTAAGCACATTCCTCAGCCCACGGTTTGCAGTACTGAGTTACAAATGCGCAGCATATGGCGATCCGCACTTCTCCTCCATTGTGCTAGAAGTCGCCGATGGCTCCGGGCTGAACCATCGGTGCTGCTTAAAAAATGGGAGGGTGAGCATGTGGTGTGCAGCACGGAGAGGCCCGGGTGGTTATTGTTGGTGTATGTATGAGACTTCGTGCGCCAGAATGTTTACGTTGAGGCCCTCTTTACTATGTGTAGATTTAAAATAGTGCAGCGATACTATCGTATCTTATAATTGACTGACATTGTAAAAAAAATATTAAAGGCTGGTGTACTGTAAGAAATGCAAGCAACCTATTTTGTATGTGGGGGTAAATACTTTGTGTGCCTGTAATTATTGAGCTGTTTGGAGCGAGATTCGTCCAATTGAGCAACGACTGGATTAAAGTTAAGACTAGTGTCTTGTCCTCCTCCCTAATTTATTTTTACACCTGTCGTTCTGCCCCTACCCCCCTCCCCTCCCTTTTTCAGGGGCCTTCCCCAGGCAGTTTATGTGTGCAGTACCCAGGCTGTAAATCATTACCAGATTAAAAGTTGACAAGATCACGCGGTCACTGAGGACAGTGCTCCGCGCCTGGATTTTAGTTTAAGAACGCAGTGAATTCTGGGAGTTGTTGTCCTGGTGCGCTTCAGTTGACCCAGTGAAACTAAGGCAGTAGAAAGCAATGGTTCCCCCGTCAGTGGAGCATCGTGTGAAAGGTGACATGAATTCAATTGGCAATCCTATCTGATAGGGATGCAGCAAGCCTCCGCTGGAAACAGCTACTGCTGCAACATAGTGCACACTTTTACAACTTTTTTTATGTGATTGAAGCTGGGAGCATATCGGTGACCACCCTCACGACTGAAAAGAAATGTAGAGGAGCATGATATGATATGATATGATATATGATATGATAGAGAGGAATAAAAACTTCAACTCCCCCCATGAAGTAGTTTCTCCCCCAGACTCGCGGGTATTTATTCTGGTCCATTTTTGTTTTTTACAGATAAAACACAGTGCCTGATGGGGATACAATTGCTCGACTCCCTCCTGTCGTTTCTAGACTGCAAAATAAATGTTACATTGCTCTGGAGAACATATGTCTTTGTTGTTGTGGTGTGATGTACGAAGTGGACCCTTGGGGGCAGCGTTGAGCGTTGTAGCCTTGATTTCTGTGCTTCATCAATCTTGGCTGAGCAACCTTCTTTATTTTATTGTACTGCAGCATTTATATAGCGCCTACTACATTATGTAGAGTGCTGAAGCACTTGCACATGATTAGCATACCATACCATGTAGGGTGTGTGGCTGGAAGAATGATGTTTTAATTTTGATCCTATGTGGGAAGTGCTTCTGTATCGTCCGCCTAAGAGTGCGTGTCCTTGTGCTGTGGCAAGAATGTCATCAGGAGGCCTTAGTATCACCTTAAGAATAATTCTTAAAATTGAATACTTAAAAAAAAAAACAAAAAAAAAAGTTCATAATTGATTTTCAGGTCTGAGATTATGGTTTATGCTAGGTGGTTTAAACTTTAACACAGGGAAAAAACTGTGCTTAATTTGTGCTTGTGGGTGTGCACCAATGCATAGTGCGCCCCCTGGGCAGGTGCAGGCCGGATCGGACCGGTCCTAGGCGGTAGCCCAACAGTGGGCGCCGTTGAAAATTTAGAAAATTGGCTCACCACTGCGGGGTGAGCTGATTGGTGCATGGGGGTGTGGTGGGGGCTCCTAGGGCGGTTGGCAGGGGCAGCCAGACAAGGGTTAAAAGGGACAGCAAGTCCCGTTAAGGTCATCTTGTTCTCTTGACCCTGGCTGCCCCTGACGATCGTCAATGTGCACACTTCCAGAGGACTGGAGGAATTCTTTCCCACCCGCCCATCCCCAATGGATAGCAAGGAAGACCTTAGGAGGGAAGGAGTCAAGTTTGGGCACAAAGCAGGTGGACAACCTTGGCATCAAGAATACTAATGCAGGCAAACTCAAGATGGAATCAGAAGCCTTTTAGCTCAAACCAGGGTGTCGGTGCTGTGGGTGTAGAAAAGGGGCTCGGATGACTGCTACCCCGAATGTCCAAAGCTCTCCCCACGGTACTCCATTACATGGCCCTGGGAGTTTGGGGAGGGATGGAGACTGCGCCAGGGGACTAAAGTATGGCCCGGTTACTCAGGACCATCCCCCATCGGGTGCCGGGGAGAATCCCTTTCTTAGGGTTGGCTCCGGCATGGTTTGTTATGGGGGACAGTTTTCATGCTGCTCGCGCCCCCTCGATCTTGAGGGGGAAGGTGAGTCTTGCATTGTGAAGTGTAACTTGTTTGGGGGGAACACAGTCTCCAGTCGATGCCACAGGTGAATAGGGGGGGTGGTCAACCATGACTCCTTTTTAAAGAATCAAAATTATGTACGAGAGTTTGTCCCATTAAAATTACTTGAGATGTATGTTGTAAATACATTTTGGAAATTAAGGATGGAAAAAGAAAAATACGGTAAAATGTGATAATGTTCTTTATGTCGTATTTATGTGGTTATGAATAAATATGGCCTAAGAATTGTTATATTCTCTATCGCAGGAAGGTTTCAGTCTGCTTTGTCTCATGGAAGGTTGGGGGCGGCACCGGCTCTTATTTTTTAGGGCCGGTGCTTATTTTTCTGCCTCAAGCATTTACTGCGACCAAAAGACACATACGGGAAAGAAGGAGGAAGAGAAAAAAAAAAGTCACAATGGGAGAAAGCAGAAAGCTGCAAGAGTGAGCTGAAGGGGCAGAGAGTGGCTTTATATGGATTGAAGAGGCCCGAGAGGGCTTCAGGATTATGCTGCCTCAGTATTCTGTGTTCGCACATTTAATTGCAGCAGCCGCAAGCTTAAAAGGAGGGATTTGGGCACCTTTTTATTTACAAATTAAGAACTGGGAAAAACATTCAGTTCTGTTGTATGGCCTACGATTATTTGTAGCCTGTCACCCTAGTAGCCTCAGCGGCTTGTGTTCTACGTTGAAAATCGCCTTAAACATCGAAAGCAACCAGCCCTAGAGTGTAGGCACTCTATGAAAAGGTTTGCTTCCACTAAATGTTAAACAAATCTGAAAGAAGCAATGAATGTTAAAATAAACTGCTCCCCCCCAAGAAAAAGAATCCCTGTGATTAATGTAAATGCCCAGATATCAACGTTTAGGGACATTACCATTATTGTCCACCAGAAAATGGGTGCCCATTGGGTGGTGTGAGGGCACACGGTGCTGTGGTGACCGGCTGAGTGCTTTGTGACTCACTGGTTATGTTGCATCATCGCTGCTTCAAGAGTGTGCTGCAGGCTGGCCGAGGCCTCCCCGTAGTTTATTTGGTCGAATCCAGCAATACCTGGTCTGTTTACCGTAGTCTTTGGCTGAGGCATTTCTAGGTGCGTTAGTTAACATTGGTCCTGTGGTTTCTGTGGTGAATGCTTTTTCCATGTCAAGCAAGACTTCTATGTTCTGCATTGATGCAGGAGTGAAATCTATCCATGTAACAGCTGCTCAAAAGGCGCAGATGTCTTATTGATGCACTCTCACGTGTGTGCAAAGAGATATGAATTAAAAGCAATGGTTCTCTCACATCACGTAGTGTTAGAAGCCAGCCTGGTCCATAAAAAGAAAAATAGTCCAGATGGCATTGAATTATTATGGGAGCTTTGACTGCCTATTTAGTCATAGTCTTGATTTGGTGTTGTCGCCTCATTGTAGGGCTGTCGCTTGGCTTGCTATCCATTAAATGCCCAAAAGCTGAGCTCTCTTGACTGCCACATTTAGCTTTAAAATGCCTGCTTGGATGGATACCCAGACGCAACAGCCGGCGCATAGAGGGTAGCTCTCCGTGCAGTATCAAGCTAGAGAGGGGGGTAGCTCTATAGCCTTCCAAGTGCCATTCCCTCCTATTATATTAAGTGGAGAGAAGCTGAGAAGGCCTGCTTTGTGAAGATTGGGGTGAAAGAATAGGACGCGTATAGGTCTAAAGCGTTTTGCTGTTAGACCTCCAGGCACTATATACTTGCAACTAGTATCCACACAAACAGAATATCACAGACTATGATTTCCTGGTTTTTTTAGGCCAGAGGCAAAAATGTCCTAAATCTTGTATAAACTACGTGACAATCAGCATGTAGTTGTAAGTGTCTTTTATTGCAAAACATTATGTAAAGGCACACACATAAAATAGTGTGAATAATTGATGATTAAGGTGACCTTTTTCGTAAGTACCGCTATCAGCATGACTGACGTCTGACCTAGGCATCCCGGAGTATGCTAATGTGTTACTGATACGGTTTTACCTCCCAAGCAGTTCACTTCCCATGCCGGAATGTGAGGCACTTGGTGGCCAAATCTAGAGCCCCGACTGTGCCAATAAATTTCTCTGTCAAACTAGAACAGTCGAAGCCTCCCATTGGTTGACAGAGATGTGCCTGGCAACAAATCAGCGTTTCATTCTGACATCTGACCTACTGGACAGCCCCCTCCAACCCTAAAAAAAGAAATGGACCGAATTAACATACCCCGTTGTCCAACTTGAAGCCGGCAAGGAAATGCTGCAAAGCACTGTGCCCTCGCGGAAGCATCGACATCGATGAAAAATATCTTTGTGTTCCCTTTTGAGAGACAAGCAAGAGGAATTCCGTACGTGCAAATATATATCTGCTCTGCCTGTGACAGTGATCTCCTGGGCAAGTGCAAGAAAACTTCTTCAGTTACAGAAACCACATTCGGCTCAAGATCCAGGGAGCTATTTTTGGGTCCCCGGACTGCTTCGCGGAACATCCAACTGGAAGATATTCTTTGCCTTCAGATGGATTAATTGAATTTCCCCAATTATCTTTTCAAAAACTCCACGTCCTTCTGTCACTATAGGGCAATGGATGACAGCCCCCTGCCTTTGTTGACATTGGCGACGGCGCCGTATTATGACCAGAAACCGGGGACCAGTGGGTTACGGAAGAAGACCTACTACTTCGAGACCAAGATCAACTACCTGCATAACTTCATCCAGAGCATTTTCTTCTCCATAGACCTGCGGGATCGGCAGGGGTCGACCTTGGTGGTTGGAGGCGATGGGAGGTACTTAAATAGACCCGCCATTGAGCTGATTGTTCAAATGGCCGCTGCCAATGGGGTAGGCATATGCACACTGTGTGTTAAAGCATGCTGTCTGTTTAGCCCATCTTCTTGCAGACGTTGCTAACTTTTTTATTTTTGCACGTGCCATGAATTTTGTTTTATTTACTGGTCTGTGTAGGATAACGACTTATGTTGCTGCCATAAAATTTAAGAGATTTTGATGTGCAGTTATTTAAAGTAGCTTTTATTTTCTGAAGGAGAGCACCCTTTTTTGTATTCGTGCATGCACGCTGCATATGGAGGACGAGGGGGTGGATGGTTTTCTTGAAGACAGCATATTTTGAGTGCTTATTCAATTTTATTAAAATCTTTGCTGCAAAGTACATTGTCATTTAAGCTTTCGCACATGTATTATATAAAAATAAATGGGGAGAAGTTTGAGGTCACTTTGGTTGTTCAATGCAGTTTGGTTGATTTCCTCAGATGTCAGAAGTCGAACACAAAATGGTTTAAAATTAATAGCAAATAAAAAGGCACCATATTTCTTACTCCGTCGTGGCTGCTTGCGTCAATCATTGAAAGATTGAACAGTTACTGTCTTGCTTCTTTTCGCGTGGATGGCTGGGAAATGATTATATTTTATGAGAAATGTCTTTAAGGCCTTTACATAATTTTGTATTTCTATACACCTTATGGGGCACTTGAGTAAGGGGCCCATCTAGGGCGTGCACCACTAAAACATCTGATAACCACTAGTTCTTCCAACGACCTGCACCTTAACCGGAACCAGAAATACTCTCCATTTCTGTATTACCATAATGTCAATGTAGTTTAATATCATGAAGTTTAAGTGATAGTCGTTTATTTTCATACTTTCTTTAATACCTGATTTGGATATTAAAGTGTCTTCATATTTGTATACGATAGCTTTTAATGTGCTCATGCAGCAATGTATAATCAAATTCAATTAAAAAAAAATAACTTTATGGAAATCGCACTGGCTTACCTACACTGTAATATATATGCTGCATTGCCATCGCACTAATTCAGATGTGGCGAGTGATGGGTGATCCTGAGAAAGCTTTTAGAATTTTAGATTTAGTTTCCAAGAAGTGATAGCGCCAGGTTCGTTCACTGGGTCATAATCGTCAATTTTCTGAGATGGGACAAGGGATGTCTGGTTGGCCGGATATTGCATTGTGGACAAAACGCGCATGGTGCAATCTGTCAGACGCATCAACACCGCGTCGGGGAGTTTGAGGTTTTTTTGGGTGCTTCCTATTGGTGACGAGGCCACGATGAGCTCAGTAATGAGTGACGACTAAATTGTTGCCGGGTAGCTCGTTAGCAGCATTCCATGTCGCCGCTTTTAAAGCTCCCCGGCTTCATAAAACCGCGTGCTTCCTTTTTAAAGGACCGCTGTTTTCAGGAATTAAGTATTACTGACTGAGCACACGCCCTTTATCTTCTGCTCCTGGGGTTGTGGACTTTCAGAGAAGTGCAGTCAAAGGGAACTAGGCCAAACCACGCCTACTTTGAACTATGTAAATAATGCGTGCCTTTTTAAAAAAGAAAAAAAAAATATATGTATATATTTTTTTTTCTTTAGTATTATTGCCTCTGACATGCCATTTATTTACTCCCCACTGCTGCTGTGTTTTTCTTCCTGGTTTTCGTTAATATGTGCCGCTCTTTGAATAAAGTGAGCTAGTGTAGTCCCTCAGTATGTTAATGCTTCTGCTGCGTAAAGTGGTCACGCTTGGAAGGATGATACACCTGTCCTTCGCAGAACGATTATATTATAGTGGATGATTGTAACCACCGTTCTTCACAACTGGATGAAGCCTCAAGACTGGCAATTTGTTATTAATATTGTTTGATTTAAAAATATGTATGCCTCCCCCTCCCCCAATCCCTTCTCCCTGTGCGTGTTCATTTAAAGTGCGGGGTTGAAATGTTTTTAGGCCTCTGAGGATTTTTAAGGTAGTAAGTTTTCTTATCTAGATGGAGAGGCACCTCTTGTTTAGGTCTCACATGGACAGCGCAAGCGCTGTCTCGTTGAGATGTTGTTTACAGTTAGCGGGGTTACAGCCCGCTCATAGCGTACCATTGGCTCGCTTCAACGTCGCTCTCATTAGTACCCGGAGGCCACCAGAAAGCCCTCACCCCAACACCTGCCACACGCAGACCGACAAGACTTATTTGTTGGAAGGAATTTATTTGTATATTTGACCATTATTTTATAAACACACGCAATTAATATTTCACCTGAAAAACAAAACAATACATCAAATATCTTTAAACCATTTCAATAAGAATTACTCATCAAACCATAAATCAATATGACCGGATCCCTTCCTGTCCTGAACCTCCTTTGGACCACACAGGTGAACCGTACCTCACCTGTATCCCTGGGGGGGGACTTCACTTAAATAGCCCCCCCATCCAATGCGCGGCCGGGCCGGGCCGGAAATGACGCGACCCCCAGTGAATCACTTCCGCCCCCACACCTCGTGAGGTGTAGGGACGGAAGCTTGACAAACGACTAGTGCGTGAGGTTTCGGGCCACAACGACCCGAGCTCTAAGGGGCCGTACTCCCCCATTTTGTGAGGACGCTCTACCATTGCTTCGTTCCTATTGGTCTCAGCATGCCTGGGTCGTGTCCTCTTCTTGTGTTTGGGCCTCCCCAGTAGTATTGGACCAAGTACTTGCGTCTATTACCCTTCTCCCGGTTTTAGAGCTACATTTTTCTTTGTGTTCAAGCACGCCACATGAGCGCTTGGGATTTCAGGCCATTTCTCACATGTTGCTTGTTTTCGCTGCAACCCCCTGCCCACATCTCTTACTTTTACACCCGTCCCTGCTTCATATCGCTCCCCCACCCTTGCGTGTGTGTTTCTTCTCCCCACCACCCACCCAATACATGCTGGCTTTTTCTCCCCCTGCCCTCCTACTGTCTCCAAGTCCTACCACACTGACCACAGCTGCTCACAAGCAAACACCTTCCTGCTCATTCATGTCCGTCTGTGGGCGCTCCTTGCCGGCGCTGCATATCTAAAATAAGAATGGGCTCAAGCCCAAAGTAAAATGGAAGGTGTAATCTTCCGGGTTAGACTGCCCACAGGCCTCCTATTCGCAGACCGGGCTTTGCAGTGCACCTACAGTGGCAGCTACTTGATTCTTTCAGCAGAAGTGTACTCACTCTCTTCCAGTGCAGTGCTGAGAACAGGAGCCAGCAGCTCTCGGTTCCACTCAGCACAACCGATGGCTGTAATACAGCGCATATTTAGTCCCATCCAGTGAGTGCTGCTGATTCTGGAGTTGCAGGGTACAAGGCTTGAGGTTAGTAGGGTGAGTGAGACTTCATACTAAGTTCCGCACTTTGATAAAAGCTATCTGGAAATCAGAGACTCATGCATGTACTTTCTCTTTGGGATAAAAGAAGTACTGCCACAACTGCCCTCCTGTTTCCCTCCCACCTCCACCTGAATGCCCCAATCACCAACCCCACCCACCTACCATTCACCACCCCCACCCGATTGACCAAGCCAAAAGCTCACCCATATCTGAGACCTATTGGTTTTGCCAATGCTTGGTATTAATGCTTCCTGACACAACTGATGTTGCATTCAGTACATATCTCAAATGCATACTTGCATGCATACCTCCTTACATAAGTACTTTGGCACTGCAGAGCATTGAGTGACGTCTTGAGTTTGCAGTCCATCTTGAAGTAAGCATGCTGGAAACTGACTACCTTTTAAATGATAGTGAAAAGACCTGATGTTGAGTGAATGACTCTACTAGGCATTCAATATACTGCATAGTCTAGCTGATTCTCCCTTATAGATCTTGCCTACTGTCTGTGGACCACACAAAACTTAATTGGATTCAAGCCTGTCCATGATTACCATTGGTTGGCTTCCTTGTTACTCTCATTTGCTTATTTCTTATTCAATAGCTTTCTTTCTACTTGTGCATGTCTCTCCTCTGGAGCATAGACTCTTTATCATCCTTTAGATTGGATGACTTGTGTCCATCCATAGCTCACATTCATGGAGGTAATTTTTTCTTTTCCATTCATCACTCCATGAGAGAGCATGTGTTTTCCGTCACTCTCCTTTGTGTGCTGTCTCCCCACCCACAAAAAAGCACTGCTTGTGCGCTCAGTGTTTCTCCCCACCCCTCTGAGCGTGCATGTAACAGCACAGCAGGTATGTGTTTTTTTGCGGTGGTATGACTAAAGAGAACACTTTAAGGTTGTGGTGTTTTTTTTTAATTTTTTTTTTATCTTCTGCTTTCCATATATTGTATGCATGCAGAGACCTTGGCACACTGAGGCTTTAATGGTGCTGGAGTGGGTGGGGTGGGTGCTGCACTCGCTCAACTAGCATTTGAGGCAGAAGGTTTTAGGATGACTGAAAAAATAAAAAAGCTTTGTCTTCCCCTGGAGGCCAGTGACTCTGCTCCCTGGGCTACTGCTGGGGACTAAACAACTAGCACATGTTTCCGTTCTGATCCCTCTGGATAGTAAATTAGACTTTGACAAACATTTTACTTTAACTCTGACACGTTTTCGTTTAAAAATAGGTTCAGAGATTTCGTAGTGAAAAATAAAGCCAGCCACCTATAAAGAATGAAAATATTTAATTCATTATAAAGTTTTAAAAGACCTTAAAGTATGTCTACATTTTCCTCCAATGTTTTTGTGTTTTACATGTTCCACACATTTTTACGAACAAGCATTGGCAAAGTCAGTAGCTTGGCCTCCTCATAACACAGACCTATTGGATTTGCCAGTGCGTTTTGGGTGTAGGTTGGGGGCGTGGGGAAGGAGTTATTTTACGCTAGCTTCAAATATTCTGAAGAACAGTACATCAAACAGTCCTAGCGAGTAGTTCCTGGAGTTATATATTAACATATCACCTAGACAGACCGAGTAAGGTTACTACTTGCTCATATGAAACACGAACACTTGCATATTATGACTGTACCCCTGTAGGTCAGGAGGGTGAATTCCATTAAATGACTTATTTCAAGTTTCCAAATTCAAACCACTCCGCTTAAACAGATGTAATGGAGTCTCTAGCCTGTCTGCCATTCTTATGCAATGCTCCTTTTATGAAAGCGGTGGTCTCCAGCCCTCATTTTGAAGACTGGGACTTATTTTTCATGATCAGACTTTGAGTAAGGGTGAGAGTAGCAGAAAAGGGAAAAAATAAGAATGAAAAAGATAAAAAAAACTGTAGCACAAACAAAATAGGTATGGAAAAGAAGTTGCAAGTGCATGTTAAAAAGGCAGAAAGGGTAGAGCGGTGGAGGCAAGGCACGGGGTGGAATCAAAGCCAGGAAGCCTTAGTGTTTGGCATTTATGGTCTTCAGTAGCACCAGCAGTGGGCTCTTAAGTAAACCCTTAACTTTTTTTTTAAACAAATGAAGCACTGATTATGCATGGTTGTAATACTTTAAGGGAAGACATCAATTTCCATTAGGTGTCTTATTAAGTGCTTGAACTAAAAAAGAAAGAGCACTGGTACCCAAAGCTCTGCTCAGAAGCCCACGGCTGGCGCTATTTAATGCTGGAGCACTGAATTCCAATACTGTGTAGTCTTGAATTCACCACATCCTCCTTAATCCATGAGCAGACACTCCCTCCCCCCTGACCTCCCTTACAAGTTCCTCCTTTCTCCCTTTGGGACGGGTTTTCCTTCTTTCTTTTACTCAGTCTTTCCACTGTGTGTTTTCCCTTTCTTTCTCTTGGTAAATGTCTGATGTGGAAAAATAAATGCCAGCCCCCAAACATGAGTGCAGGTGGCCCCCATGGCAACCACTGTCTCAATTTGAGCATTGGTCTTATTTAAAGTTTCTCCATAAAGAATATCATATTAAAACCTCCCTGCTTAAAAAAACACGTGACCGACTTGGCCATTCATGGGGATAGCTGGTTCTCCAACCACACCAGGTGGTATTCAGCTATGAGGGTATTTACTTTTACCAAAAGTGCACTTCAGTAGTTGGAGTTTTGTTCCTCGGAAGCCTTGAATGTCTGTGAATATGGCATATCAGATGTTGGGAGGTGCAGAACTTTGAGGCCATCTTTTTATGAACCCCTTCTGTGCTCTCTATAAAGGATGCCTGTGTGTCAGGCACACTGACCAGGTGTTCTGCTTTGCTGCACCAGTGGTAGAGAAGCTAGGAAGCCTGTGTGTGGCCTTGCTGTGTGTCTGCCCTGCCTGCGAGTGTGTACTGTATTCCTTGAGGTTCATTGGCAGGCTCTTGCAGGTGTAGGCTCGGTGAACTGATGTTAGTGTGAGTTACGTGAGGACACAGGCTCTGCGTTCCTTCACTTACCACATTGTTCCGTTATGAGAGCTTCGTAGTCCCTGTTGGAATTGAATGACTTGTATAAATTGAGGAGTGATGAAAGATCTTGACATCCCTTCCTCTGGTTCTGCTGGAGAATGTAATTTTTGCAACCCTCAATGATATTTGATACCCCCGTGTAGGATCATAGGGGTGGATAGAACTGTAAAATCTTACACCACATTCATGTTTGATGAATATAGACTTAAAAAATAATGAATATTTTTTTGAAATAGACCTGGATTTTCTTCTCATTTGAAATGTGCTCCAATAAATCAAAAGCCGGGCAGGAAACGCCCAAAGCATATGTGATGCACTGGAGTGCATCACGGGATGCTGCAGTTTCTGCTTCAGTGGTTATCCCATCAGTAGGGGCAGTTGCAGCACAAGGGCTCTGTATATCTAGACAGTGCCCTGACTATTCTCAGTGCTAGCAGTTCAGTGGTGGACTGGGAGCTAAAAGCAGCCTGGGAAAAAGTTTTTGCCAGCCACATAATGTAATGAGTGAACGGAGTGGGCAAGACTGCTTGTCTCATTGAGGAAGTTGGTGTTGGCCTTCCTGGATGTTTGCCAGACTTGGAGCTGCTGGCCACTCCACCCACCCACCCCTGAAATGTGCCCCAGTAATAAACGTACCATGGATTTCCCGATGTCCCATCTGACTAATGGAGACTTTTTAATAGTGGAGGCAACCAAAGGGACACATATTCAGGTGTCCCTACCCCCCTACTATTCACTACCAATCTCATGATGCTCATATGACTATAGATAATCCTAAAGCAATTTCAGTCAACTTAGTAAGGCTTAAAGACGTTTGCTGTAAATAGAATACGTGATTTAGGGTGGTTGACAGATTTTGAAGCTTGGACTTTGCTGTGCCACCTTTTGAAAGCTGAAATACATATATCCAACAGCTTCTAACCGAAGTGAGTGAAGCTGTGTCCACCTGTGGTGGTAGTGTCAGTAGGTGTCATGAAGATCTCTTGGAGCCAGCTCTTCCTAAAAATGTTGCTTCTTCTGGTAAATGTTTCTTTGGAGCCTCTTCTGGTGCGTAGTAGAATTATGTGTAACTATGAATGGATGCAATATTAAATGAATGGGTGTAATACTAAGTGAAATGAGGTTTGAACAGAAACCATGCATTTGCTACAGTAATCCGTTTTTTTCTATCTCTTTTTGTGGGCTTTTAGAAAATAATGTAGTAAAGAATAGTTTTATTGTATTTACTTTTTATATGCATGATTTGAGTGTTGCATCCTATCTAAAGTAAAAGAAACCTCTACAAATAGGTTTGCTTGGTTATTGTGTAATTATTTAGCATGGACCTCTTGCGCCACCCACAGAAGTAGCCTTTCAAACTTGCGTGCACAGTTTACTGCCACATTGACTTGGCAAGTCAACCTATTTGCCAAGGCATAAACTCCCTTTTTACTACACCTAAGTCACCCCTACAGCAGGGTGCTGTGTATGTAAAAGGTAGGACATATATTTCTATGCATTACATCTCCTAGAAGTGACAAACCGCCTGTTTCGTTTTTCAGTACTGTGCGTGCTGCTCCTCTCATAGTGTTGCAATTCCCTTTATATATGTCGAAGTGGCAATTTCTGATCTGTAAGGAGTAGCATGGGTATGTTTGGACTAGTAATGAGAAATCCTGCTTACTGGTGTAGGTGGATTTCACATAACTATTTTAGAAATGCCACTTTTAGAAACTGGGCATTTCACTTATAACTCCAGTGCTTTGCAGCCTGACTCCAGTCCATGTCTGGGGCAGAGTGACTGCTCTACTTGGTGCATACTTTCCAGACAGCTATCACACAGGTGGGGCTGGGTGTGACAGAAAAGGCATCTGCATACTGATAGTCATCCTGGGCTGGGGAGATGTAGGGTCGTTCACATCTTACATGTGAACAGGCTGTGTCCTGCCCTTGCACAATGGACTTATTGTCCATTGATGTCTGGAGACAGGACTGGGTTGAAAGGGTGCTGTGTTTCACTTGAAAGGGCACCTTTTAAAGTTACCTCCTAGACAAAGGCACTTTTGGAGTATAAGTACAGGGGCTCTAGCCCCATGATTTTTGGGGGCCCTTTTGGGACTGGGACTGAACCTCTGCCAGATCGACTGCTGAACTGCACAAAGGACTCATCTGGACTGCTCGTCTGTTGCCCTGCTGCCTGGTGTCTGCTGGTTCACGTAAAAGACTCATCGAGATTGCTTTTCTGCATGTTGCCCTGCTGCTTCTTCACCAAGTGGTCCCCAGGCACTGTTGGACTACCAGGAGACAGCACAACTATTGCTGGCAACTAAAGCTGTGTTGGCCTGCTGCCTGTTTACTTCTGGGATGCAGGAGGGACTACCACTGGTGTGCTGGCCTAGTAGCTCCCCTTGTGCCCCCCTCCCCCCCAAAGTACTCTCCTGGGACGAGCTGCCCCAGAACGGGCTGTATACCCCGCTGACCCCTTAACGCAGCCTGTGGAGAGAGCTTTTCTTTTAACTTCCTTACAATTGCCGAGGGCCGGGCAAGCATGGCCCCATCTGCACCACTGGGGGGTGATTGGATGGGAGGGTTTAATCCCCGTAGGCGGAACGTATTCTGTTCCCTTTGTTTTCGGTGCAAGTGAGCGCAATGAGGGGTTCCCTGCGCCCCATGCGGCGTTAGCCCTGACATCAGCTGTTGAAGAATAGGATGGGTGCTGGAGCTGCCCTTGTGACTGGAGCGACCCCGACAAGCCAAGGAGACTAATGCCGCCATCACATCCTGGCCTGAGTAGCCAAGTATTGATGAGTCACTCTTGCTGATGATGCGCTGAGGAAGGAAACGTGGGGGAAACCAGGTAGTCTCCCGCACCACACTTGGCTGTGTACTCTCTATCAGCGCCTGAGGAGTATCCTGCCCACGGGGTCGCCGCCTGAGGGGCTGGGGGATATATGTATATGACCTCCCATCCACCAAGGCACAAACTGAGGAACCGGCATGCAACACAGAGGGGTGTACAAGACTGTCCCCATGGGAAATGTGTTGCCCTGCACCAACACCACCCCTACAGCGGTGGAGGAGGCACTTGCCTTTTATGTGGCCACCGAACCTCCACCCTGGTATCGATGGGGGCCCGTGCAGGAATTACCTTAACACTTGTAGGTACGCAGATACTTCTGCAGCCTACTGGTCTAGTGCCAAACCAAACTCCTAACCCATAAAGGTTACTGTAATCCCGATTACAGCGCCGGAGTTCCAGTGCCCATCAGAGCTGATTATCGCTATGGTGACACTGGGTAAAATGATTTTATCTGCAGTGGCAGAGGGGGCTGCCCCCTGGCTGAGCCAGCAGATGAAAAATAAAACGATAGCTTGCTTTCATTTTATTTTTCATCTGCTTACTCAGCGAGTGGAGTGGAGGGGCATCGGCCATACTGTGGGAGGAGGGGTGTTCATGTTTCTTTGCCTGGCTGTATGAGGCTGGCCAAACACACATGTGTACTTTAGGTTTCTCCAACCCGGCTATGTACACAGCCAGGTTGGAGAAACGGCACAGACCCCAGGCTTGTGTCTGAACGGCACTCCGAGCCGCCCAGACCAATCCTGACGCTGCTTACATGCTATATTTAGCATGTAAGCAGCGCTTGGATTGCTGGGGAGCCTGTGCTGGTGTCTCAGCTAATCCTGGGACACCACAAGAAGAGCGAGGTGGCGGGAGATGGTGGTGCAAGGGAAACGGTAAGCGTTGTCGTTTTTTTTTGTTTTAAATAATGTTGTTTCTCCCGTGCCCCCCAGCCCTCTGACATATGTGGCGGCCGCCGCTGGTAAAATCGCACGTTTTTCTGTTGTATTCTACCACCCCCATACTGTAAATATGAGGGGCCTTGAATTAACAGACTTCTGAGTACTAGGCATCACTGTATATAAGCGCAGGTGCCCTGTGACATATGCACTTAGGGGAGTAACTGAGGGTTCATGTACTCAGTTGAGATTACTGTGTATTGGATAATAGGAGCACAGATGCACTGCACCCAATGACTTTATGGTGACATCGTGGGTAATTCATATATGTTTCATTCATTACATGTTGCATATGTGGTTATTCTCATCTTGTGTAATAGTGTCTTATCCATCACTACTCCTGTCCATTCCCTGATGTCTAATGGATGTTGTTTGTTTGAGTTCTTAACTGAAAGAATAACTAGGACTGTCACAGGTTGGCATAGTGGGTGCAGTATCCTTGATATATGTATCTTTATCTTACAATCTATTGCATGCCATGCCCTGAGTTATAATGTATGATCATTGCATTGTCTGGGTAATGGGTAGTGACTCAGGATTTGCTTAATGCGCACAGTGCATATGAATATTGTCATTTTGGTTTATGTTTCACACAATATACTATATTTTTTTTATGCATAATCTTGTGTAGCCTCTCTTTTGTGGTGTATTTATTGTGTCACTGATGTGAGTGTGTTGCACATATGCTTTACACATGACCTCAGAGGATAAGCCTGACTACTGTGCCAAGCTACCAGGGGGTGGGCACAGGTTAAGTTTGGTGTGGAACTAACTCGCCCTGACTAGAGTGGTGGATTCTTCCTGGCTGGGGTGCATACCCAAGCCAACCAGAAGCCCCATTTCTAACCACAGGGATAAGGATGTGCTATTGAGGTTCTACTATTTCTGGGTTGAAGTGTTGTGGGGTTGTATTATTGCAGTGTTGTAGATGGAGGCTCGTAGTTTGTATGTAGTTGCCTTACAGTGGTGATTGATGCAAAACGAAGAACTAAAGGGGGACCTTGATAACAGCACATATCGTCACTGTGTAACTGCTCCGCCTCTTTTCTAATACCACAGCAGAAGCGTGCAACTACAAAAACATTGAACGATAAACAACTCTTTTAATGGCTTACCCATGCCCCATATAGACGCCATTACAGTAGCTTTTGCTTGGATGGTGATGTAGAGTCGTTTAGGCCAGAAGTGAAAAGTCGGTGTTTCCTCCAAATAATAATACATCAACTTTGTGTATGCGTGAAATCTGCATAATTCATGAGAATCTCTCCACTGCTCATGTGAATAACTGTTGACCGCGGCAGCCAGTGATCTGTCACAGTCGCACTATTTCTGAGAAACTGCTGAACAATTAGAGAAGCCTTATGGTGAAGATAATTTGGAACAATGGGTGAAATGAAGGTTTTGTAGAAAGGAACTGGTGGGCAGCTTTTGGATTAAAGGAGGCATACACGCACCACAACACAAAATATTTGCAGGTCATTGTGTGATTACAAAGTATACGTTGTAAAGCTGCGTTTCCTGTGTTAAGGTTTTTTTTTCCTTTAATTTGATAGTTGATTTTAGCTTTTATTGATTAATTTTTGTAGTATGGAATTACTTTGTTTTTCTATTCATCTGCTGAAATGAAACGTAATTGATACGTCAAAGAGGTCCTCCACTGAGGCAGCTGTAACAAATCTCCAACTGCTTCCAAAGCAGGCACTTGGCAAAAAGATGGCAGCTGGGCTCGCTGGCACTAGGGTAGTCCACTCCTCCGACCAAAACTGTGACCAGTGATTTACTGTGACAGCTGCATACTCTGAAGGCAATAGTCAACTGTCCCTCATATTACTGATTGTTTTGAAGGAGAGTATCACCCTGGTCTGGAGAACTGAACCTGCATTGATTGGCAACTTTTTCATTGTCCAAAATACTTCTGAAGAAAATGTGAAACGATATTAAAAAAAAATTGACCTTTTTTACATTTTTCATCTTATATATTGTTTTTTAGATTGGCCGTCTAGTCATTGGGCAGAATGGAATTCTCTCTACTCCTGCTGTTTCATGTATTATTAGAAAAATAAAAGCTATTGGTGGCATCATCTTAACAGCCAGCCACAACCCAGGTGGACCCAATGGTGACTTTGGCATTAAATTCAATACTTCCAACGGAGGTGAGTTGGAGTCCTACTAAAATCTTATCAGCTGTTTTTGAAAATATTGGATATTATTCATGAAATTACCTTTTTTTTCTGTGGCTTGTTATTGTGATTGTTTACTACTATGAATGATTCCAATAAAACAAAGTAGTGAAAGGCTTGTGTCCCATTCAGGTGGGATTTGCACCATGTGTGTAATTGGTGCACACTCAAGTACAAGCTGCATTTGAGCAGATTGACCTTTAGCACAAATTGAGGCCTGACATCAACAATACATTAATAAAAGTGAAGCACATTAGGCCCTACAAGGATGAGAAGAGTAGTACATATGCAAACATGAAGATTCATTAGCAGTTTAGCAAAGTTACAAACTCAAATTTCAATAGTAATAAGTTGATCATCGCTTAAAACCCTTGGTCAGTTTAATAATTCAAAGCTATTCAAAATAGCAAAGACAAACTCTTTAAAGTTGTCATAAGCAAATCAAGGCAGTTTCAGTTTCCCTTCAAAGGAAATTCCCTATACGCTAAGCTAAAAGGAAACCAGGAAATTTATGATAATTCAAGCAGGAGGTGTCAGCCAATATAGCCTCTGAAAGACAGAATCAAACAAAGATTCAGTCAGGTAAGTGGGAATAGACTTGCTCAAGAGTTATAGCCTTTGTGGGTGTGGAGCACATTGAGCAGGGAGTACTTTTTCACCATTCGATCTCATCCCGGTGCCCTCCCGTCAAAGTTTTATCCTATTTTGTGAACTTTATCTGGCTAGGAGTACAAATGAAACATGGGAGACTTACATGAAGGGTGCAGTCAGAACTAGAAAATTGACCGGTAGTCAGCTGATGGCTACCCTACCCGGCAATTACTCTATTAAGATCTCATGCAGTGAAGATGGGACACGTGTTATGTCTGCATAGCTTGCTGAGTCAGAATTGGTCAGCATTCTTCTGAGGGAGTCAGTGGACTAAATATTTGTAGACTCCCTAGTCTGGTTCTTGTCTGAGGCCTTGTCCACTTTGCTCTTTCTGGAAGCTGCTACAGATGTTGAAAACAGCGAAATAAACTTTGAATTAACTTGAACTCGAGTTCAAGCCTTTTCAGAAAGATTTAATGCTGGTACTTTTGTTGTAGGATTATCAAATATGCCTATTTTAATAGGTCTGATGAATTAAGTTGATTTATTGATTTATTTGTGTATCCTGCAAACGCCAATAATTGCGTGCACATCCAGCCATAATATGGTATAGTGCAGTTCCCCAATTACCCTCAGTGCTTTTACTATCCAATTTACTATTAAACTCAGCCACGCAATTAAAAAGATAAAGATAACTGGTAAACTAATTGGGCAGAAGAGTATAAGGGAGAAACAGTGTTATAATTCAGTATACTCTTTTTTTTCGTTAGTCATTACCATATACCATGACTTCTAGTGTTCTTAAATAACACAATAAATCACCCACCCACCAGGTTTGTGAACATTACCATCTTAAGCTCACCTTTTTATAACAATCATCCTCCCTATTGATAACATTTTACAAATGTCATACCCATTGATTCCATTCAAGCGCTGACTTAACCACTTAACTTCCCAATGGGCAACTTAATATCTGGGACATCTTCAAGAACCATAACTGTGTAAAGTGATCTGATACCTGGTTCCCTGCAAGTCTGCTGTGGGTCATACTATATAATTTCTTCATGTAAGTAAATTTCACGATCCTCATTTAACTTAAATCGGGCAACTTCAAGCAGTGGCGTAGCGTGGGGAGTGCAGGGGGGGCCGGCCGCACCGGGCGCAACATCTTGGAAGAGACTAAATCCACGGGTTAGGGGGCGCAAATTATTTGCCTTGCCCCAGGTTAGGGGGCGCAAATTACTTGCCTTGCCCCGGGTGCTGACAACCCACGCTACGCCACTGACTTCAAGACCTTATTGTGCATTTCTTTTTCTATCTGTTTTTTTTCTGAACGCAGCTACTTGATGTACCCATTTATACACAAAATATAGAAAACATGATGCTCGGTGCATTCGCGATGGCCACTAAGAGATCGTTATCTAGCCCGAAAATGCATGCGCTTTGACCCCTAAACATGACAATCCTAATCCCAGTTGACCTATTTAAAGTAAGGTTACGATAATATAGAACAGGAAGCATGCCAGGGTGATCGTTGTTAAATGTTATATGTGGGACCGCAGTGTGTATTTACGCCACCTACATAAGTCCCCTTAAAAGGGTGAGATCAGATCTGCCATTGCAGCACGGACTGCTGTCAGCAAAGCTGTAAAACGAAAGCCACCGAAAAAGAAGGACCTTGAGTCCCACATGGTCCGAGTGCTTAATGTTTAAAAGTAGGACATGCCTAATATTTAGACTGGTAAGTCTCTATATAGTACAATGATACAGATGCTCCTTTTTTCACTGCAGAGTCTGTGGTAACCTTTTCCAATGGCAAAAGCCTAATTCTGAATAAGTCCAATTCAAGTAAGGAAATGGCTACAGAAATAATTGTGCACCAGTATAATTTTTGCCAAACATCTAATTCAGGAGTTCACGTATAGTTTTGTTGACTAGTCTCCAAAGATGAGTTTTTAAAGACATGCTTGTCTCTATTTGAACACCTAATCAGTAATACATTTGGTTCTGATACGCCCTCCATCCTCCAGTGGTAGTTAGCTCCTTGAAGTGGTGTGCAATAACTTCATTGAAGGGCACAATGGGGTAGGGAAGATAAGGCGAGTAGGAGTATTTATAGTCTACTTGAAATGCGGAAGATGGAAGGGTAGTGGAGAGGGATAGAAAATGGCCCTTACGAAGAACTTCAAGAACCGTCCTGTTGGAAATGGCCCTTTCTACAGGGTCATCCACAAACATTTAGCCTTTTTCCCTCCTCCACTTTTTACTGATCTGTTTTTGTTAGCCTTATGACTCTGGGGACTTTACCACTGCCAACTAGTGCTAAAGTCCCTGTGCGAAAGCCTCAGAAACATGGTAAAATTGGTGTATCCATAATTGCCATATTTAATTTACTTATTAGCCACTAGAAAAGTGCACTATATTTGCCCAGGGCCTGTAAATTAAATTCTACTTGTGAGCCTGCAGCACTGATGGTGCCACCCACTTAAGTAGCCCTTTAAACATGTCTCGGGCATGCCACTGCAGAGGCTTTATGTGCAGTTTCACTGCCATGTCAACATGGCATTTTAAGCTAATTTCTAAGCCTTAATCTTTGCTTTTAGTATAGATAAGACACCTCTCAGGCAGGCCATTGGTAGTCCATAGGGCAGGTTGTGATTAAAGTAAAAAGCAGGAGATATATATTTTTTTGTTTTACGTGTCCTGGTAGTGAAAAACTCCCAAAGTCGTTTTTCACTACTGCAAGGCCTATCCCGCTTACAAGATGCATGCATCATGTGTAATTTCTGATTGGGAAGGGGTAGGACTGTAATGTTTGGTCTTACAACTTACAAAATGCCACCTTTAGAAAGTTAGCTTTTTTTCTGCTCTTAAGCCCTGCGTGCCTACTGCCTTCCTCAATACACGTCTGGGTTTCGTGACAGCTAGGCTTTGTACATTCCCTTTACACAGATATACACAAAGGGAGCTGAGGTGTGCCACTTAGATCCTGATGGCCCTCCACCAGGCTGATGGGCATTCCCGGGCTAGATGGGAGGGAGAAACTGACACTTGCACCTGCAGAGGACTGTGCCTGTCCTCACACAAGAAGATGCCTATCCCTTGTGGTGTGTCTGGAGCCAGGGCAAGGATGGGAGGACTTGTGTGTACTTCAGCGCCTCTCTTTGAAGTCACCACCACTTCAAAGGCACCTCTGGGTATAAGTACTGGACTTCTGACCTTACCATATCAGTACTCTTCTGGACCTGAGGATACTCTGCAAGGAAGAAGGACTATTGTGCTGCTGAAAGGACTGCCACTTTGCTGGACTTCTTATTTACTGTGCCTGCCCTGCTGCCTGCCACCCTCCTTGCCTGGAAGTGAGAAGGACTGGACCTGCATCTCTTCATCCCCAGAACCAAGTGACTACAAGGGCTTGCTGGCTTGCCTCCTCTTCTGAAGTTGCAAGTCCATCAAATACTTCCTATAATCCTGCTTCAGCTGCTGGACTCCGTCAACTGTGAGTCCTGTCCTGCCAAGAGGTGCGAGTCTAGTCTTGGGCCTTGAAAGTGGGCTTTGCAGCTTCTCTTCTGCAAAAATCAACACATCAATGCTGTTGCGCCGATTGGAACTGCTGCATCCTCTCTTGACACTGATGCATTGCTGCTGCCGCTGAGGATGAGGACTTCACATCGCTGATTACATGGGTCGGGATCGATGCATCACCATCGGCCCCTTCATCGTATCAGGTTCAAAGCCTCATCCCTGCTCGGAGATTGTCAACTGCACGGCTTGACTATGATGCAACCCTGAACTGCACAGATCAGAACAGACGCATCGCTTTTGCATCGGCTCCTCTGCTCATTGAATCTTCATCGTTGAAGCAGCTCTCCTTCCAAGATACTGTTTTAGCAGGAGAGGGTTGATCCCTGAAGCTGGCCTATGCTCCATCACGTTGGGCTTGAAGTTTGGATTTACCTTGGCCTGGCACGATCAGATAGCCAGGTTGGCACTTTAAGTTTCTAGGCACTACAATTGCAGATAATCTTAAAAAATTCATAACTTGACTTCTATGTTTTGGATGTTTGTGTTGTTTTGTTCATTAAATTAAGATCTATTGTTCTAATATGTTTTACTGTTTTAAGTGTTGCACAAATACTTTACACATTGCCTCTTAAGTTAGCCTGACTGCTCTGCTGCCAGGCTACCAGATGGTGAGCACTGGTTAATTTAGGGTGTGTATCTGGCCAAGTTTTGGTCCCTACTTGGATAGAGTACACACCTCTGCCAACTAGAGACCCAATTTCTAACACTTCCAAAGTAGCATGTTAATTATAAACACTGCTAGAGTGTTGGTGGAGCCTTGGGAACAGTTCTGCTTCTAGCCAAGATACCTCTACTCGTGAGAGGAGGGTTTGTCAGGTCAGAAACAGCCAGGATCACTGACATCAGAACCCTCCCTGACTGGGGTGAAACAGCAGTCCTGATCCTCCTCGACCTCTCTGCTGCATTCAACACCATATCCCACCACACTCTTATCAAGAGGCTTCTTCACATTGTAATCCAAGGATATGCCCTCAAGTGGGTTCCATCCTTTCTCACCTGAAGGGCAAAGAGAATTCACCTGTCGCCTTTTGCCTTGGAGCCCATGAACCCTTGCGGCATCCCTCAAGGCTTGTCCATCAGCCCTACGCTATTCAACATCTACAATACCCCCACCCCTCTGCCAATATAATCAGGACCCACGGAATGCTTCCTCACACTCTCAGAAGACCCCACCCACTAACAATGAGCACCAACTTCTGCAGGTGCATGACTATCATCACCACTGGATGAACAACAGCAGCCTAAAACTCAACACGGACAACTGAAATGCTGATTTTTGGAAAAACCTGCTGTGGAACGACTCCTAGTGGCCTTTCGAAGGACCTACGCGGACAGACCGCGCTTGAAACCTTTGAATCATCCTGGACGGGAAGCAGTTTCAACAACCAGATAATTGCAGACGGACCTCCCCCTCCCTTCTGGAATTCAGGAAAGGACTAGAGACCTGGCTGTTCAACTGAGCTCCCCCAGGAGCAATGATTTTAGTGCCTGAATACCCTCATGGGTGATTAGCCGTGCTCCATAAATCCCAGATGATGATGAGGGGCAGTTCCTCATTTCAAAAGACAAACCTATTGGTTGATATTGACAGCTCTGCATACCAGCATGGGGGCCCTATCATCCTGACCCCATTAGCCCCTTTGAACATGGTTTTTGGATGTTGTCTACATCAGCTAATGAGGGCTCCGTGGACTCTGGGATTTTTGCATAGAATTGGGTTACTATTTATCACTAGTCATTTCTTAGTAATCACAATATGAAAGGCTTGTTCTACCAGCCCATCCAGAAAAAGCTGGAAGTGGAAGAGAACAGAATAGCGAAAGGAGGATTTTTGTTTGTCTTCCAAGAAATGACAGAGACCTGGACCTTGCTTCCTTTTGTACTTGAGTAACAAAGTAATGGAGGAATGCTTGATTAATTGTAGTTACTGGAAATTACTCGGGTCATTTCTCAGGCAACCATTATTTTGCACACCATGCCACCTAATGCAGGACCAGCCACATGCAAATCAGTTGTGACCCTGCTCTGATGGGAGCAGTCAGCACAAACTGCCAGGCAAGTTCTCCATGAACCAGATCCCAGGTAACCAAGATGAGTTTCGGCCAGATTGGGGCTTGTTAGTTGGGTGCAGCTTGGTTCCAGTGGCACAGTAAGCGTGTGACCCATGTCTGGTCATACATGTCACACTTAGGGCATTGCACTGAAGCATACAAAAAAGGTTTCAATTCAGAGTGGACCTGGTTTGACAGTGCATGCTGGGCTGTTCTGCTAGAGCAGAACCAGGACTGATTTGCACATGGATGGGTCTAATCTGAGTTGGACTCGTGGGCAAAAGAATGATGGTTTGGAATGCTGTCCAGAGCGATTGTCCGTGCTTGGACATATTGAAAGCATTCCTCCAGTCACTTTTTTGTGTATTTCCTTTTGTATCCAAGCATATGAAATTGTCTTGATGGTCAGACCAGCTAGCCTCTCATATTTTCAATGTGATAAAAAGGCTGTAAAAGAGCATCTAGAAAGAAGACACAGCAGACCAGTGGGGGCTCGAACTGTGCTGAGAGAGTGGTTGTGTCTGCTTGTACTGATCTGCAGCCTGGATAGTTAATCAGTCGCGGCTCACTGTGCTCTGAAGGGGTGGGGCGGGGAGGGTGAGGGGGGCGGGGAAATGGGAATATTTAATAAAATAAATAAAAACTTACCTTCTCTGTTGCAGCCGCTCCTCTTTCCCTTGTCGCTCCTGGCACAGGCCCCAGCCTGCCCTGCGTCCAATCCCGACTCTACTCAGAGCAGTATTAGGATTGGCTGGGAGTGCCCAACCAGGACATTTCCAGGCAGACTGGGAGCCTGTGCCTGCTCTCTCCAGCCCGGCAACACAGTGCCGGGCTGGAGAGAGCACTATGCGCATATGTGTTTGGCCGCCCAAACATACATGCACACTGAGGGAAGTACACAGTGCACCCCCCTTTGTCTCCATTTTCCATTTCCCCGCCCCTTTCACAACAAAAGGATAATAAACATAGTTTATTATCTTTTCATTGTAAAAGGCTTGCAGTGGCTGCTGCTGGTGGGGGTGACTGTACCTAATCCTTTCTCTGCTCATAGGGAGCTGGATGAATGACCAGGAAAACATTTCCAGCATTGTCAAAAGTTGGGATTTAATTGAATTCTGGAGGTCCAGGACAAGATGCTGAGGGTACTAGAGAAAGGTGTGACCTCAGTGGGAAGATAATTTATTTTTCTCGCTCTAAACATTTTGCCATGACGAAGAGGTCTTTTGTAGGACTTCAGGGTGATGGTATCCAGCCTTGTGGAGCCCTGACCTTGTAAAGATTTCAAAAAAGGTCAGAAGACCAGACTTGAGCAGTACAAGGTGATAAGAGATTCCATGAATTAGGGGATTTATGAGTGTGTTTTTCAAGCCTTTCCTGTTCTGCGTTTAAGTGCCAAAACTGAACAGGTAAATCTCTCCTGAATGATATGGTTCACTCCTCTTGCCCAAATCCTGCACCAGTGCCATCATCCTTAAATTTCACTTAGCTCCTGCTTAACTGTAATCATAGATGCTTTGGAGCTCACTTTGAGTTCACCAGGAGCCCCTCAGATCAGCAGGGACTTAGGCCTTGGCTGTTCCTTGCTCCTGGCAGAGGACTAACCACACCATTTCACATTTCAAGATCCACGCTGGGGATTTCAGTGATGAAAGTTGATCAGCCAGCGGGTAGAAGTATTATTTTTTTTATTTTTTTTTATGCTGCCTTAGCATTCTCGTGCTTTTCGAGGGTATCCACCAACATCTAAATGACCAACCAGTATCTTATCTTACTGCCCTTGGACTTAAAAACTCCAGAAAGTCTTCTCCACAGTTCTCCTAATCCAATTTTTGACGATCTTATTTATCTTATTAAACTGTTTCCCCTTTTGCTAACTTGTTTTGGCAGTTTTGTGTTTTTGTTGATGTTAATTTGGTGCTGTTTTTAAATAGTTAAAACAACGTAATTTCTGGGGTAAAAGTCTGCTGTTTATTCCACTTCTCCCACGGGTTAAACCCAGGATTTCTCACGTAAAGCATAATGTTACATTACTAATTTAGCACGGTCCATCATTCTAAGTTATTCCAAAATCTCACTAGGTTTTATGAGTAGGATTATAATTTTCTCTGAAACAGGATAATGTGTGTTTGTAATCACTTAAGTATTAACAGTGTACGTCACTTTTGATATTCCAACTATACATATGTATAAATGCACCAGTGTTCTCATCTCTTGGCAGGCCCTGCTCCTGAAGCGATCACAGATAAGATCTTCCAGCTTAGCAAAACTATTGAAGAATATGCCATCTGTCCGGATCTCCAAGTGGACCTTAGCACAATTGGCAAGCAGCAGTTTGATCTGGAAAACAAGTTTAAACCATTTACAGGTATTGCATTGTCTTCATGATCGTATTTTTTCTGATGTTGCAGCCTCCCATGCAATGAAAGAATGATTGCCCAAATGGGCAGACTTTTTGATTCTGGCTTAGTGATGGCTTTAGTTGTTTTGCCACTGTCCTCTAATCATAAACAAAACCATAAATTACAAAAATACATGCATATAAACTTTGATAGAGGGACTTTGAGTCAGCCCTCTTCACCCACTGGTGTTTTCAGCAGCCATTAGTATTTTACCCGTGCTCACCACTGCTTACAGCATGGAGCTATCGGGCAGCCCACATCAGCTATTGGCTGCCTTGTTCTGCAGTCGAGTACATTTTGTTTCATTGCATGTATACCTGCCCATGAAAAGAAATTCACTTCAGTGCCAGGACTAGTAGCCCAATACTTTGACAATGGAAATTTTCTTTCCTTACTTTGTCCTTTTAGGTCGTGCCATATTATAGAAGACTTATTGTCTCCCATACATTAAAATATGTATGTGTAGTAGTCTGTGGGTGAGCCACTTGCTCCTAATTGGAAGGCTTTATTGCATATTTTGTTTTCCTTTTCTGTATTCAAAGGCTTTCACCCCCCATTCTGTGTTTGTTCCACCTCTAGAGCATTTCTTCTTTGCTATGTTCTGATGACAGGACTTGTATCCCCCCCTTGCTAACATTCAGGCACCTACCTTCTTTGCTTTTTCTTTTAGTATTCAATTAAGAGTGCACCCTCTCTCTCTCCTGTGTGTTGCTTCACACTTCAGATCCCTAGCCCCCATGCTCTGTTTCTCTTCCAACCCTCCTGTTATCTGTTGCCCCCCCCCCCCCAATCACCCCTCCGCTCTGTAACTCCCTTCTCACTCCTTATTCACCCTTGACCCTCTCTGGCTGTGCTAACTTATCTCCTACACTCATAGCAATTCCCTGTTGTTCTCCACTCTTTTTTTCTATTTTTTATTTTTCACTTTTCAGGAGGACCCAGTTCCTTACACTCGATACTCGACTGCTCCTTTCTGCAACTGTAGTAATGCAGACCTGTTTTTTTTTTATATATATATATATATATATATATATATATATATATATATATATATATATATAATAATGTGTTCACTAAAAAAAAAAAAAAAGGTTACAGGGACGATATAGTTAGGTTCTGAATTTGCTTGCACAAAGCCATAGAAATTGCAGTTAAAGTTAGTTATTTGAAGTAACTAATTCACGTCCCAAGGTAATTGTAACTTGTGGCCTTGCCATGCACAGTTTTCTGATCAATAATTTTATTGCAAATGTTGCAGTGATAATATCAAAGATGCCATAGAAAGATGTCATCAATGATATAATATGTGGAGTAATTAGCTGTGCATGGCGAAGGCGCGAGTTATGGTTACTTTAGGGCGTGAGTTATAGTTACTTGAAATAACTCCAACTATAACTGCTGAAATTCTATGGTTTTGTAAGAGTAAATTCAGAACCTAAATATAATGTCCCTGTAACCTTTGTTTGTTTCAGTGAATTCCTATGGTATTTAATTAATATACGTTATTCCAATCCTCCCAATGGAAGTTGGACACAGGGCCTGTCTCTGTTAGTGGATCTGTGAGTGGGTGCGTGAGAGTCTGAAAGTGGGTGCTTGAGTCAGAGTGGGTCAGAGTCGGTGCATGAGTCTCTGAGTGCATGTATGATCAAATGAATTAGTGTATGAATAAGTCTGTGAATGTTCTGAATTTGTTTTTTTTTGCATTTCCTCGAATATTCCAGGATATTTGTGAATATCGTGCATGGTGAAGAAAATTCATTTTAAACCCATAATTTAACCCTGAAACACACCTACATCACCCCCCTGGGGTTAGAGTACCTCCACCATGACCCCATATACCACTGTTCCTTTAGATTTTCAGCCCCGTGGACCCTCTCCAATAACATAAAATGCTGCTGCAAATTTCTAATCTGGCTGTGCTTCTATTTGCCAGTGCATTCTCAAAAATCTGCAAATTTTCGCGATGTATTCGGGAAGTATCCTCTTCCCTAGATATACAAATTTATTTTCCCTTTAATATGTCAAAAACTACTGAAAGAATTTACACCAGATAAGCAAAAGCGTAATCTGCGTACCGAAAGCTATTTTTCTGCTAAATTCCGTCATTCCATCCAGCGGTTCAGGCTGTAGTTGTGTCTAAATGTCCTATGGGAAACACAACTTTTTTTGACCCCCCCCCCCCCCCCAAACTCCTTTTCTCGGCCCCCACTCAACAGATCACCCTGAAACATTCCATGCACAACGAGAATCACTGGGGCACTTTCTTTGGAAAATCTTGTGAAGATTTCATCAAACGGTGCCAAAGATATAGGCAAGTCAAAAAAACGCTTTTTCTATGGATACATGGTCCTAACTAGGACTGCCATTAGGTAAAATGTTTTTTTTTTTTTTTTTTTTTGTACTGCTCACAGATGTGCGCCTGTAATCTTGAAATGGTAAATAAAAAATAGTTACTACCTCAAAGTTGGTGCACGCAAGTGTGGTAGTTCATTTGCAGGAGTACATGTGCTGATATCCAGGACAATATAGCATCATGACGCATACTTGCACCTTTGTGATAATGCACGTATACATCATCGCCCTTTCTTATTTCCGATGCGGAACAGCATCCGCCAAAAGCATTTTCCTCTGCTAAGGAAAACAAGTATTTGCAAAGCTAATAATTTGCCTCTCTTTGTTAAAAGAAGAGATTGTTTGGCTTTGCTGATGCTTTCTTTTTATGTTGTCCTAGTGTGTGTGCACATTATGTCAAAAGAGTATGTTTTTTCTTTGATTTTGTTAAAATAAAAAAACAGGGTATTCTACCTGTTCAACGCTTACATGCCCTTTAGTAAGCTTGTGTCAAGTTACATTAAAATTGTAAGGAATGGTTAATTCGTTTTTAAAATGAAAACTATTACTGCAAACATGTCTGCCAGGTTTAGATAGCTCCATGTCTTGTTTTTTTTCTGTTTAAATTTGTATCTCAAGTTTGCAATAAAAATAAAATCTGAACCTTTGCACCAGCTTGCTAAGGCGCTCCTTTTGGCTTTGCCAATGCTTGTTGTGATTTGACACTTGCTTGAGAAATGTTTTAATTTTGTGATAGTATTTTGTGGATTAATAGGTCAGATCCTGATTCGTGGCAACTCCTCAAATGGCTTTGCCTGTGTGGACACTGTTATCATCAGTTGTTCATTGTGCTAAAAAAAATCCTCTGTATTACACCACTAATACATCTCAAAGTATTCCAGCTTTACTTGATTTTTTTAGCGAATATTTAGTGTCATCTGACTGGCGATGATGTGTAAAATATTATTGATTAAATAATTCTAAGTGGATTGTTCTGAAGCCAAACACTCAATATTCACTAGATTGCATTGAAAGAGTGCCATGCTGTTCTGACATTCTATCTAGCTCAGTTATCTTGATAATCCTGTCTAAGGTGCCCCATAAGGTGTGTGGTCCTGTTCTATACAAGTTAGAAATAGTGCTTTCTGCGTCCAGTTGATGCAGAAAAGCATTTGGACACCTACTAAACTGCTATACAGAAAATTCCAATTGCATCTCCGAACTCGTATCCATTAATTTCGGTTAGTGCTTCATTAAGGAAGTTCATTTTACCTTTTCTATTTTTTGTGTTTATGCATACATAGTATGCAGCTCTAAATACTGCAGATTAATCCAGTAGAAAACATTTAAACGTGATCAACTGAAATGTTCAAACTTAGCAATAATTAAATTGTCTCTCTATACTATATTTTGTATGTAGATTCAGATTGGAGCTGAATAGTATTTCTGGGCTTTTGATCTTAACCTGCGGGCAGTCTGGACATCTTCTAGACATATACTTGCGAAAGCTGGTGTTTGCTGGGAGATTCTGGTAGTAAATACTGCTAGCAGTGTAGCAGTTTTAGTGCTGCTGAAGCACAACAACGTGGCCCTGATTCAGGGTTTGATGATCATAAGGCGCTGCTGAGTGTGGATTGCCTGAGCCTTTGAACCTCAGTGAGCGTCAGCTGCATATGTGTCCTACATCTTGAATGCATTATGGGTACTGCCTTGGCTTCATGTGGGCTTTGATGTTTTGGGGATCCACATGGTGTCATGTCGTTGCAGGAGTTGAGTTTACAGTTTGTTTAATGAGAATATCAGTTTTGGGGGGGGAGGTGTAAGGACCAGCTCTGCATAAGTGTTTTGGTTCCAGTTGGAGGGCAGCGCAATAATTGTGCAAACCTTGAATTTGCAGATTGACACTTTAGTTTGGCGACTGCAGACATTGTAATGTTGTTTCTAACGTCTCTAAAATGTATGTCTATTGTACTATATAATGTTAGTTTAATGCAGTTCCCAGATTTACTTGATTGGCAAGCAGAGTCTAAGGCCTAAGATCAAAACATGCACTTAAACGTAAAAAGGGTGAAGACCAATTGAAATTGTTTTTTGGGTGGTGTTCTACTGAGCATCAACCACATGCTAAGGAGAAGCACTGCCTGATGTAAAAGCAATTAAATGCAATCCTTGAGCTATGTCACTAAGAAAACACAGGGCTTCTTTTGGTTTCTAATCTAGCAGGTGTCCTGCCCAGTGTAATTCAGCCTCCATCCACTGTCTAAAGATATTGTGGTTGATGATTGTGGCTGCCAAATGTTACCTACAGCACTGAGAGAAGAAACCTCTCATTCTTAGAAAAGTTATGGAGTGACCACTCTGATCTAAAAGGACAGAGAAGGTTGTGGGCTGCCGTAGTGTGACATTTGAGCATTAGCTACCACAGCGTTTAAAGCTCATTTCTGACTCAGAGTGCGTAATGTTTTTGGTTCTTGGATGCAAGAGGTCACTTGTTGCAAAGGTGAAAAATACATTCCGTGAAACCATGGCTATTTTTGTGTATTTTCTGTTCTTTTGCGCAAAGGTGTGGTTTTTTTTTCTCTCTACCCTTTTTTGTGACTGAGCCCTAGTGTGGGGCGGTATTTGCATATGTTCTCAGTAGAATGAGGTTTGGTTTTAAAAATGTGTTGTCCTTGTTTTGACGTTGTATTTCCCTACCTGCCACAATGTATTTAAAGGGTGAGCGATGCACACCACTTTGCCTTTTCTGTAGCCAATCTCCACTTTTGGTGTTTGGCCTCCCAAGAGTTATTCTGAATGGGGGCCTGCTGCTAAATTGTTTTACATTTTAGCCCAATCACAGCTTCCACAATCAAACCTTGAAAGCTTTACCCCTTTTGCTGGATTAAGCTGGGGTTGAAGAGGACTTGATCTCTTAAGAGCTGGCTTTAGGTTTAGGAGTGACAAGCTTCTACTCATTTGTTGAAACATGGTGACATTTGTAGCTCTGGCTTACCCGAGGCCCATTATTGTGTGGTTACCCGAGGCCCATTATTGTGTGGGCTGGTAACTCTGCGGCAAGACTCTTGTGAAGTAGAAACTTTCAATGAAGATTATGCCAGCACCAACACTACTCCCGTAACAAAGTGTCCTCCTGCCCAAAACTGCTCTACTCTTAATTTCACAGACTGGTCCTCTAAGGAATAGCCTTCAAGGCTGTTAATATACACCCGTGTGCAGAGATGTTCTGGTTGGATTGAGGTATAGTAACGTGCAGGGCCTATTTTCTCAACACTGTTTTGGGAGAAGACATTAGAGGCTCAATGGTGGTAAATAGTGGATTTTTTCTGGTTTACCTTCACTTGTAACTCGCAGTGCTGGAAACTATTAAAGTTGATATTCTCTAATAAATCAAGTTGAGTTTCAGTCTCTAACTTTGAGGGTAAGTAAAAGTTTAACATGACCTCTGAAATACCACAGCAGATTTCTCTCCAACCATTCAATAGGCATTGTTGGTCAAGGATAAAGAGCTTAGGGAATCCACGGAAGCTCTACGATAAGTATTTCATTGATACATTTTAGTTTTGTAAAAGGTTTATACGCCCTCAGAGCCACTCTGAAGCAGACTTGGAGTTTGGAGTTGAGACGTTTACGGTGGATAACTGGAGGAGGACGTCTGGTCCAGACAGGTTGGTGTTTGGAGCGTACTCTTCTTGTTCATAAGTTGGATAGAAAGGCTCTCACGTTGGTAGCTGAAGGGTTTTTGGCTGCAGAGGGTGTGACTACAAGTCATAGCTAGTACAGGGCTGAATAAGATCCTTTAATTATAGCTGAACCTCTAAGTCCTCTTTTATGTGAAGTTTTTGAGGTGGGATCTCCAGAGGATGGAGCCATTTGAGTGCAGCAGTCTTCTAAATAAAAATGTTTGTAGCTCTCTAGTTGAAGGCAGATTTCATGGGACACTGACTTTAGATAAAAATGTCAGTTTGATAATGTGAGTGATTGGAACACGATTGTGGAGGTTCTGAAGGGTTTTCATGAAAATCCAATTGCGAATAGATAGTTTAAGAAGAAATTGAGCCTTTCAGAGTTGAAATTTGGTTCACCTCCATCAAGATAGCCCCCAACCATACATCTTTTGCCAGGGAATACTTTCTCAGCCCTGTGTTTAGCTGGGAGTTCGATGCATAAGATGTAGTGTTCTGAGTTGGCAAAGGTTTTCGGAAATTGTTTTGCAAATGATAATTGGGAACTTTGCTGGTTGTTCTGTAACGATCACTGATCATTCTGCTGTAAAATCACATTGATTATGAATAGACATGAATTCAGCTCCAGCTGACAACTGTCTTTGGTCAAAATGAGTTTACAAGTGTTTAATCAGTACCCCTTGAGTTGATAGGTGTGCAACTACCACATGTATTTCCAGGCATCTATTCAACCACTGAAAGCAGGTGGAATACATATGTGGAAAAGCACCCATCATCTGCAGTCCATATGTGGAACATTGTGTGGCAATAACTGTTTCAGCATGTCCTTCCCTAGTCTAAATGCAAAACATGTAAAGGCACGGTAAAGATATGGTTTCCTTCCAACATATATATTTTCAGATTTGATATTACTGTGCCATTTTACCGATCCTACTGTAATGAGGGCCTAACAGTACTAATTTCTCGTTTCCTGTGTGTTCCTCGGGTAAAGTTGCTCAAAATGTATTTTATATTATATTTATATTATAGAGTACCAAATATTTTACTATTGATTAACCAAATGTCAGTATTGAACATTCCAGCTCCTTTGCTAGCAGGTATTTTTCTAAGCCCTTTGACAAAACCAGTTATGGTATCCACAGCCAGTGGCCACAAAACATCTTCACATTTTGATTTTCAACTGTAGAACAAGTACGTGGATAAGGCTCGGTGGCTATCTGGGAGGGAGTGAAGATGGCTGGAAGGTTTTCTGTGGGTGTAGTGGTTTGTGTGTGTTTGAGTGAGATTGAGAGAGAGTGGGCTAGATTTGTATTATACAAATATCACATACAAAGGCAGCAGAGAGCTGTACCGCATCAAAGGCAAAGACACAATCAGTCAATCATTGGAGTAGATGTTGGGAGTTGAGGTAGACTGCTACTTCACTGTGACATAGTGTTCTTTAAAGAGGTGTGTATTCAGCTAATTCATTAATTGGAACAGATTGTGACATTCCTAATGGATACAAAGATGTTTTGTGAATCCTGGATGCAAGAATGTAGAAGACCTGTGCCCTTGATTTTGTTCTGAATTGTCTTCATTTTGATGGTGTCTTTTCTGCAGCTGTGTTGAGAGCCACTGGTGATGGGGAGCTAGTCAGGTTAATAGGTAGGAGTGCAGGTCATGATAGCTTTGTCAGTGATGTAGCTGGTTTTGATCATGATTTATACTGGATTACCATCATGGTGGAGGTGGTGTGGTCCTACTTCTTCAGACTCTTGATGAGGTGGGCTGAAGCACATAGAATGCCTTTGAGAGTGCCATTGTGGAGTTCCGGAGGCCATGACACAGGGTACTATCCAGATGTGAGTAAATGTTTTGAACAGCTTCTCTGGAGTTGCTTCTTAGAGGAACTATGTGATTTCCCTCAGTAGGGCTGGTTAGTACCAGGCCATCTTGGCTTCCTTTGCAATGTGTTTCTTGAGGCCATGTTTGGTGTCCAAGGTAAATAGGAGAGACTTGGCATTGAATGAAAGTTGGGGTTCAAACCCCTCAAGGTTCTTCTTGATGAACCAGGTTTGTTGCTTGTTGTTAGTTACTGAATAGTAGGTATTCGGTCTTGAAGGGGTTGAGGTTCAGATAGGCATTGGACATCAGTGTCTGGGTGAGGTGTAGGTAGGGTTTTCAGGCATTGGATGTCTGAAGTGGAAGAGACATGCAAGAACAGTTGTCTCCTCGGTGTGTCTGTGACTTTTTTGTTAAATATATTTATTAGCATTTTGTATGCAAACAGACAGCATCAGTGAATTTGTATGCATTTATTTGGGAGCAGTACCAAAAAGATCCATATAGAGGTTGAAGTAAACTTGAGACAAGATGAAATTCGGTGGGAAATCTGCAGGTGATGTGGATCTCCTAGGTCCTGTAGGTGTCCACGTGAACACAAAGGGGGTTGTTGGATATGTAAGAGAACCAGTGAATGACATTGCTAGTGAATCACATTTAGGAGGTCCAGCAATATTCGGAAGCATGGTCCACCTTTATCTGTGGTCACAAGGGTATTGTTTATGGTTTGCAATATAGCGGTGTCCCCGCTGCAGTATGAGCTGAAGCCAGACTGGTGTTTATGCCTGAGATAGTTGATATTGTTGTGATCTTGGAGTTGTGCATAGATTTTCTTTTCAATGATCTTGCCAATGAAATGTGGGTGAGCAGTGGGCTCAAAGTTGGCATGGTCATTGGGGTCTAGTGAGTTTCTTCAGGAGTGGAAAGATCTGGCTTGTTTTGAGAGCTTGTGCCAGAGGGAGGCCTTGGCGACAGTGAGTAGAGGCTGCGAGAGCTTCTCCCGAAAGGCCAGTGATGATGGATAAGGGTAAGACATTATCTTCATTTGAGGGAGTTGAGGATGTCGGCAAGATCTAAGAGAGGAGATGGAAAAGGATTGCCCTAGTGGCATACAGTGCAGAGGGTGGGTATCAAAGGAGGATGCTTGATGTCAGATCGTCAAGGTTTTTTTTGGTTAGTTTTTTTTGTGTGTTCACTGAAATTGATGGCATTGCACTTGTCTGGAGTGTGAGATTAGATGGTCTGGGCAGTGCTTGATTATCTTGAAGAGTGTTCTGCCTCCGTTGGCAGCTTCTTTGATGATGCTGGTATAATACTTGGCTTTGGCTGATGTGAACAGTCCTCTGTGTGTTACCTGGTGGGCTTTAGTAGTGTGAGGTCGGTGTCAGGCTATTGTTCCATTTTTTTTTTTTTTCCCTGTCAGCAGTTGGAGCGTTAGTTGTTGGCGAGGTCTTTGGAGTACCAGAGTGCTGAAGGGTTTGGCTTGCACTTGTGTGTTTTAGTTGGGAGTATGGCTATTCACATGGTTTTCTAGAAATGTGTTGAAGCTGTTTAGAAGGGTGATGACTTTGGATGTAGTGGTGGCACTCGGAGAAACTAGGTTTGAGCTTCAGGTTGTCAATTGAAAATTATTTGATGTCAATTCAAAAGAGAGCAGTGCTCCTTTAGGTCCTTCACGGTGTTTGGAGACCACAGAGATTGAGATTTAATGTCCACTTCTCTGTATGAATAAACAAAACCAGTTGTGCAAGCGGGGAATACTTTTTCATGCAGCACATTTCTCATAGAATGGACACATCATGAGAGCTTATTATCTATTTTGCAACATTCATATCATGCTGGAGCCTTAAAAACATTTGCTCTCGCCTCTTGCCACTACATAGTAATCGTATTTTGAATTTAGCTTCGAAATGAATGTTTACTGGTTCGTGTTTTGTTTTTGTTTTTCCCCTTTCAATTGTGCATAAATAATACAACCCTCGCATAGCATTGATATGCCTTTTGATAATTCATTACATGTTTCTCTTTCAGTGGAAATTGTGGACTGTGTGGACGCATACGCTACTATGTTGAGAAACATCTTCGACTTCAGTGCACTTAAAGAGCTTCTTTCTGGACAAAATCGTTTAAAGATCCGTATAGATGCCATGCACGGAGGTACAGAATCCTGTTTAAAAATTATGTTTACAGCCATTGCTGTCCTTGTTTTTCAGTTTAACATAAACCTTATTCTGGGAGGGGATGCGGCCATCTGCTAGAGCTACTGACTTTGGGACTGAGGCACCAGGTTCAAATCCTGACCTTGGCTCAACATACTGTGTATCTGGGCCAGCCAATTAGCCTCTCCATGACTTAAAACAAAACGGTGTGGAATAACATCAATGAAAAGTGTTTTAATGCCTTGGGCTCCGTTTGTGGTATATAAAATTGCACACAAAAAAGTATGCATATTGTCAAGGCAAATTCAGCCTTGGGTGTTTTTTAAATTTCTTCTATGAATTTTGTTGCTTCTGTTTCTTTATAGTCTTGCTAGTCAGACTGATATCATTGTTGTGCGTGACAGCTTCAAACCGACCGATGTGTATTTTGCAATTACTGACTGTGCCTTATTGTGTTCTGGGACTCTCTTACGCCCCCTGGTCCCTCTGACCTTCCTCGTATGTTTGGCTTTCTTTTCGTTTTGGGATGTTGTAAGTGTCTGAATTAAAGGAACATTTTTTGATTTACCGACCTGACAACCTTAAAAAGTATGTTTACTGTGTGGGAGAAGGTAGAGTTTTAAATGGGTGGGGTCAAGGAGAAGCACCAGGACTCTGAGGCCATCACTAGCCTCCCTCCGTAGAGGCAGAAGGGCGAAGGGGAGGAGGCAAGGCTTGTAGTCCATCCACTCATCACTGGAGGAGACCCTTCTTCCCGTCCCCAAAAACACTATGGATGTCCCAGGGAGTAGGGAAACCCCTGGTACACATCAGCAGTGCATGACGGATTTGGGAATGACAGACCTGTGTAACATGGTATTGTGGCTTTTTATATGTCCATTGTGCTTCCGGGGACGTGGCTTGGTCAGTAAGATTGGATAGCATGGAGGGGTGAACTTCATATTTTCCAACAATCATGCTGGCATATCATGTTATACTAAACGACAAGCAGGGTGCATGACAGGGGCTTAAGAGGCAGTGGAAAGAGAGCAATGCGGATTGGTAGGGGGACTAACTGAGGGGAAAACACAATGGCCCTCATTACGACCCTGGCGGTCGGTGGTAAAGCGGCGGTAAGACCGCAAACAGGCGGGCGGAAAAATAAATGGAATTATGACCGCGGCGGTGTCATCCGCCTCTTCACCATTCCGACCGCCATGGTGGTGAAGACCACTGGGCTGGAGATTGCGGTCTCCAGCCCGGTGGTCGTCACTAGACCGCCGACGGTATCAGGACCCTGCATACCGCCATGGATCTCGGGTGGTTGGGAACCGCCATGAGATCCATGGCGGTAGGCACTATCAGTGCCAGGGAATTCCTTCCCTGGCACTGATAGGGGTCTCCCCCACCCCCGCTACCCCCCACGAATCCTCCCTCCTGCCACCCCCGAAGGTGGCACAATGCCCCTCCCCACCCGAACATGCACATATACACACCCCTACACGCACACACCCCTACACGCACACATACACCCCGACAACACATATCCGCACACATACACCCAGACATGCACACCGTCCGACCCACACACATTTCCTATACACACAACACCCCCGCAGGCATACACTCACTCACCCCCTCTACACTCCCACACGCACACCCTCATGCACACACACAACACCCCTGCCCCCCTACCCCCTTCCCTAACAGACGATCACCTTACCTTCTCCGTTGATCCTCAGGGAGGGGATGGTATCCATGGGGGCAGCTCTGCCACCCGAACACCGTCACCAGAACACCGCCACACCGAATCATGGGATGTGATTTAGTGGGCGGTGTTCTGTTGACGTGGCGGTGGAGGTTGAGCAACCTTCACTTTCCCGCCGTCCGCCAGTATGGCTGCTGGCGGCTTTCCGTATGAAAAAGGACGGCGGGCTACCGCCTCCACTGGCGGTCTTCAGCACGCGGTCTTGCGAAAAGACCGCTGAGGTCGTAATGACCCCCAATATTTTGTGAAATAACTTAATTTTTTAAGACTTTCAAACCAGAGAAAGGAAGAGGGTGAATGTGTGTTTCAGTCTCTGTGTATGTAAAGCTGTCTGGTGAAATCTGACAGACACTTCAAAATATCCGTGTAAAAGCACCTGTGGCCAGTTTACCAGAAAATGTATTTATTGGCGGGGTGTAACATCTCAAACACCCCTCCCCAACTACCACCTCAACTACGCCCCTGTGTGCTTCATTAGTATGTTCTAAGTAATTTGTTGGCCAATTAGAGTAATTGTGGATACCTGTGAGATGGGTAACCTACATTTTAGCCAATCATTTATTTTGTGTTGTGGTGGTTGATTTCCTCTGAAGGAGTATCATCAATTCAACAAGTGCATGGATATCTTGAAATCTCTTCAAGCAAATCAAAGACAGACCCTTCTCTTACGCAGTATTAGTTTGGATTGCTTTCACCAGGTTCCTAGCCTTTAGATGCTTTGGGAGTTAAAAGTGAAAAAGTATCATGTGTTTTGTGGGAACTTTTCAAGGTGTGAAGCGGGGATGTCTGGTCTTTCAAATGCCCTCCCCTGCAATGAGAATGCTGTCAGCGCTGTATGCAGTTTGTTGATGTTCACTGTGGTGGTGTTCTGTGAGGAAAGCATGGGCTTGTTCCGGTATTGTGCCCTGTCTCTACTGCTTTCTAGTCTATATCACTCACAGTCCATCTTTCTCTAATCCTGCCCTTGTCTTCTTCCTTGGGTTCCTCTGTAGTGCGTTCATGTATTAACACTTAGTCATGTATAGCTGCAATGATCTGTGAATATCCGTAGAATGTTTAGAGTTGAATACAAGGTTTCCTGCTCGGTTGAAGGGGCCAGGGCTTCTCTGTTTCTATTGTGTGTGTGTGATTGGCTCATTCATAAATGTCATTCACAAACATCTCCGCTTTCCATGAGATCATTACACTCTGCCCCTGTGCCCTCCCTGCCTCGGTGCTCCCCTGTCCTTTCCCCCTGTTCTGGATCCTCCCCATACTCTAGCTCTTTCGACTCTTTGGTCAGACCTTAGACTTTGTGCTCTGTTCCCATGCCAATACCTCTGTTCTATAAGTTAGATGGGCCTTTAGGATTTCCTCCTTCTGCTCCAAAAATCCCCACTGTGTGTTCCCAAATGTCGCCATGCACAAAGGTTCCTGCTGCACCTTTTCATGCTACAACCACTCACCCGGTGTTAGAACAAGTCGTGTGTGAGCAGTCCTGTGAACTGCAGTTTGGAATTCTTGTGGTTGGCAGCGGAGATGGGCGTGAACTACAATGAACCACAGACTGGGAATGGTTTTTAAGGGGTGGAAGATCTGCTAGTTCCATTTTAGGCCTGCTTTGCCATTGACACGATCTACGTGTAGCTAGGGACGTGGCGATGGGAATTTTTTCATAGAAGTGGGAGCTAGCTTAATGAAGGAGCGTTTTACAGGTACGGGGTGTCATTTACGCCAAGAACTGCGGGTAAAACAGGCTAATTTAAAACCCTGTATCCTCTTCATGAGATGTTAGGTTGGAGTGGGGGCAGTGATAATGTTTTACCCCACGGCTGACGTTCAAGCAAGACACTTCCGCCTTCTTAGATCACATACGAATGAAGTGGTCAAATGTCCAGGCCAAAACTAATCACAAAAAAATTACTGTCTCAAGGGATCCATCCAGAGTATACAGATTGTGATGAGAATTCCAAAGGTCATCCTCCTGTAAATCCATCTCCATGGCTTCTAACTCAATCAAAGAAAGCTTTATTTCGACAACATGTGACTTGAAAGCACAACGCACATAGAAAATGTGTACAAACAAAACAACATGAATAAAAAGTTCTAAACCTTTAAAACCATCCTTAAAACTATAGTCATTTTGTCTTCTGGATCCTATACTGTAAACCTGATCCAAAACAACGCTGGAAAGCAACCATAATAATTTACAATGGAAGCATGCAAGGCCCACAGTTGGTGAAGTAAAATATTTAAATTTTGTGCAAAAGCAGCAAATAAATTCATTCAAAATCGAATAGATTAAGTACTGAAGACACCTCAAAAGTGCTATAACAGCTTTGTATATCCCACTCGCATTAAAATCGTCAACATTAATATAAGCCACAAGTTCCCTATCTAAAGCCTATTGACAATTGGGGGGAAACTAAAATCTGCTCCCGGGAGCATCGATGTTCTCATACATTCCACTCCCATTGCTTAATAGCCTTGGTCCCAATGATCCACGTGTCCTAAGAATTTTGCGACAGAACAAGCATAGAGAGGACTAGGACCTGTTAGCAATATCCTCAGGGCAGATGTGCTACTCCCTGTCCCCAAGCGACAGGTTTGATGCACTTTCAGTGGGGGCTTACATATGCCCAGCAAATTAATAATACATGGGCCACAGATTCTTTAGCAGACTGACAGCCGGGGCATAAAGTAAATGCTACAGGTTTTGATACCCATTTATTTGTAAAGGGCCTCAAAGGGAGAGTGCCATATCTAAACTGAATGTACAATTTCCCATCTCTAGGTATCGAAATAAGATCTAAATAGGGTTCCAAGGCACTAACAGACTTGAAATCCAGAAAAGAGTTCACCATAAACCTTCTATCACAGTGGGTGTTTCATTTTGTGCAACTCATGACCAATAACATTTCTTCAATTGGGCCTTTGATGGAATAGATTCCAGGGAGTCGGCATTCCATACATCTTTCAGACACAAAGAAGTGAGCTGCTGCTTGATATTGCAGGATACTGTGAGAGGTGTCCTTCTGACTACCTCCCGGAAGACGTCAGCGCACATGGCTAGCTCTTGTGTGTTCAACAGCCTCCTCCAATAGAGCAGGGGATGAAGCCTGGCCTTAGCCTGAATGGATTTCCTGCCCGTATCCAATTTCAAGGGTAAAAGTGGGGTGCTAACTAGCAGTTGGACAAGGTTTCTCTGCCCCATATAGTACTGACCCTCTGGCCTTCATATTATATATCTGAATAGTGGCTGCTACTGGTTTACTAAGGGAAGCTCTATGCTCTTGCAGCAAGGCACCAACAGTTTTCCAGTGCTTAGTTACCATTTTATCAACATGGGGTTGCCATGACATATTTCCTGCCAACTTAATATCTAAAGAGTCAAGTGTGTGAACTCTCAAGGACATCTTCTGTTAACGCGATTCCGGGCAGGGCACTCTGGAGGTGACATAAGGCGGCTAGACACAGCTCCAGAGCCAGCTGGAACAGTGCTTGCATGGCCTGTCGGGACTGGAGATGCGTGTCTGTAATAGTTTTGAGCATTTGCTCAATCATGGTGAGATGTTTCAATATTGGAGAGAGTTTGGAGCAAAGGATTCTCTTGACTCTATTGGTTACCTCATTCATTAGATGGACCATCCAGCCTGGTTGGAGCACCGTACCTTTCCCAGATGGACCAGGAGACTGTGCGTCCACTTTAGGCTTTGGGTTGGATGAGATCCTTGACACAAGGGTGCTGGGGTTTGTTCCTCTGTGCCCTCCTATGTCTTTCAACATTTCGTTGACCCTCAGATACAGTCATCCAAGGACAGAACCTTGTAGGGGGGGGGGGGGGGGGGGGAAGGTGTTAGAACTTTGGTCAAAAGCCCTGGTTAGCACGCTGGCTGTAGCCTCAGAAATGTCGTTAGCAACAGATGGATCAAGGGGGCTAACTGGCCATTCAAGTTTCGGAGCCACCCCAGCATCCAGGGACAGCCTCCTCTCAGTTAATTCTATCTCATTTGAAACAACTATCACTCGTTGGAACATCCGATCTATTTAAGTTGGTTTGGAGGGAGGGATGGCTACCTGAGGCCTGCCTGCGCACTTGCATTTGCCCTTAAGCCCTACACTTGGCTCTGCACCACACGTTGAAAGCAAACCAGGTGACCGTTCATAAACAAGCTGCTGATACACTGTGGAGTGGCAAGAACCAAACTCAAATATGTAGACACACTCGATCTCGCTCAGATGATGTCATGGGGTGACCCAGCCCACCTTGGGAGGCCGTGGACAGGTACAGATGGGCCCGCCCTTGGCGAGGGCGCGAGCTGGTGCGCGCTTTAGGGCAGTGTTGCAGGTAGGCCACGCCCCCTTGCAGGCTGGCGCTGGTGATTATGGGACTGCAAGTCCTGTAGGGAGGACGCTTGTAGCGCTGAAAAGGGAACCTTGACACGTTCCGTGCCGCGGGAGTGCCGGTTCATGCTAAAGTGCAGTGTTGAATGTTGGCCCAACCACCTTACAGGCCAAGGGGGCGCCTCGTGGCGCTGGTGATTATGGAACTGGAAGTCCTGTGCAGAGGGCGATGGTAGAGCTGAAAAGAGTGCAGCCCCTCTCCTTCATGTCCTGCGCTGCGGGAGTGATAGTGCGCTTTAGCGAGGTGTTGCAGGTCGGACCCGGGCCCATGCAGGCCGAGGGAGCGCCCCCTGGCGCTGGTGATTATGGGACTGGAAGTCCTGTGTAGAGGGTGCTTGTAGCGCTGAAAAGAGAGCAGCCCGCCTATTTCAAACCTTGTCTCGCCCGCTTTCAACTCCATTACACTCCTACTATCTCTGACCTTCCAGACTACAGCATTGTGAAAGTGCCACTGGTGTTTATCCTCTCCTAAGAACTGCATCACCCTCGCTAAACTAACACTGCAGAGACGTGTGCACATACCCTGTAAGAAGTCGCATTTAGGGATGTTTGATCTGTGGTATGTTGGTCTTTGAGGAATGACATGTAAAATGATGCGGCCTAGTGTCTCGAGCTCCCGACTTCGGGACCTACGTTCGAATCCTGTGCAAAAAATGTGAAATGTTAATGTGTGAAATATAATTTCGACTTCATGTACACGCTCTTGATTGTTTCCCGACACCCACATATTGTGAAGCGCTTTTTTCTTTCTAAGTAGCTTTGCACTATATGAATACTAATACATACGATTTGGTGCCTACATTTAGAATTAATGTATTTAATGTTGGTCATCACATGTTTTAGTAGCTTATGAACTGTGCTTCACAAAATAATCTCTAGGGAAGAGCACAGAGACATTTGGTCCCATACAGTATGTCACGGGCTATGGCTCCCATCAGCACAGTTCACGATAGTGGGAGCTAGTGACATGTGCATAACGGGGCCCCTGTGGCCCCCGCGGTGCTAGAGGGGGGCAGTGTTCCTTCTTTTGCAGGCCCCCACCCTAAGCCATGCCATTGCATGGAATAAGAAGTAGTTAAACACTCCGCATAGCCATTCTGCTTTCCCAAGCAGCTCCCTGCAGGGTGCGGGGAGGCCGTTCAGGGGCCACCATTGAGCCCACGACCAATGAATACCTGTGCAGTCCGGGAGACGCCGGGGTCCCATCGTTTTGTGTAATGCCCCTGGCTGGTGAGAGTAAAGTAGTTCCATGTCACGAGTATGAGCCTCAAACACTTCAATTTGTGTAGCCAGTAGATCAAGCAGGTGACCTCCAGGCCCGTCCTTCTAATTGGAGAGAGATGCTTTAGGGACGACATGCTTCTTGGGGCCAGTTAGCAGTCACGGGGGAGTCTGGGAGTTAAAAGGCCAAGTCATTTTAGTTAATATCAAAAAGTGATTTTATTGGACCTACTCCGTTTTACTAAATACTTCAAGTTGCCATTGTTGATCCAAATCTATACCCTCATTGAATCTTTTAGCCTTTTTTTGTTTGAAAGCGCTATAACTGTGTAGTGACAGAATACCAAGTGTTAGCTCTTTAATGTTTAATTTGTTTCTTTTTTGGAAAATGTCTTAATCATATTTTGGCAAAGCTACATGTTTCAGGGTCAAGTGATATCTGCTTTGTTGTTGAGACTGTGCTGATAAGGTGCACAATTGAAGAGGATGAATGTGTTTCATTCAGCTCTCTATAGGTTGTTCTTATTATGGGTTAGGTGCCAACCCCAGCTCCAAGGTCTTTCAAATGAGGAGCCTGGCCTTCTGTTCCACAATACAAACTGCCATACTGTTATTTAATAACCCTGTGAACTACCTTCGTGGTTTCCCAAAGCAATACCTCAAGGAAACGTCTATCCCTGACTTTTTGCCACGCCTTGTTGTTGTAGCTCTGTGGCAGTCCTGTGCCAAGCAAGTGTTTAACAAACATAGGCTTGCTGCTAAGGCCACCCTTGCAGTTCATGCTTTTTTGCGACACAGATTGTTAAATGTTTGGGTAGTGAAGTCCAGGTGTAAATTGTTCACTGTAGAAGCTGGAGACCAGTGTTCTTCTAGATTCTCTTTTTGCCACAATTGCTTGATAGTTGGTACATGCCTGTCCCTTAGGTCCCTTTTCTAGTAAAACTGGGGTTGCTGAATGAAAAGCGGACATTAAAGTCTTACATTTCTATTTGTTAAATTTAATCATTGAAATGTCCATAGGTTAAAAAAAGGTAAAAAGTAAATACTCGATCTAGGTACCAAAGAATAGCCTAATCTGGTCATTTACCAAAGGCTAATGCCTCAGTTTAGAGGAAATAAAAAAAAATAGCAGAGATGCCCAGTGGCTCAAGGGAAATTGCAAAACTCTTGAGCGTGAAATCTGTGGCACAGTCTTTTGCTGATCTATTTTGGTTGCCACATCGCAGAGCAGATTTTGACAATAACAACAAACGGCAAGCCTCTAACTTGAGCAGATAGGCTTTTCTTCACATTTTCCATAGGCAATATATTGCAGAGGTTCTTTGCCACTATGTGATGTTGACTCCTAGAAATATTTCTGATTTTGGATTCAGCTGGTGCTCTAGTCACCCCGAGTGAATCTCTCTAGAGCTGATACATAGATACCTTCCCAATGAGCCTGCATCCACAATAGTCACAAAGCCTTGGTTTCTTCTGTAGTGTACTTGAAGTCGCTATTGCAGTTCTAGTGATGCAGCACTTGGTGATAGTCATTTGTTCATTTGCTTCTAGGCTCTAATGTGCTCCTACTACAGACTTCATGCAGAATGGCTCCGTGTGCACTCCCTTCAAGGGAGCCCACTGGACAGCTGAGCTGTCGCTTCTCTAGGGTAAGCCAATGGCGTTGAGCCAATTGATCTTTGCCCTTCGGATGTTGAAGAGCAAGGTAATGTCACATCTATTTGTGGTGCTAGGAAGTCAAAAAATAGATTAGAATTCTAGATAGTGGATCAAGGCTTTTGGAGCATGTCCCTTGAGAAAAGCTAGTAGCCTAATTTTGGAAAGTGACTCCAATTGAGAGACTTCCAAAAACAGTCGCAGGAAAGTCGGTATACTGTACTTAGTAGTGATACTGAGACGGTTTAGCCACCCGTTGATCATGACAGCTCCTTCTCCCCTTCCATAAAAGTAGTATAATTCCACACATTTGTGAACTCTACAGTTTCTTGATCATGTAGACCAGCTAACGTGTGGCTCCATGAACATAGTTTCTTGTTGTAACTTTGACTAATCGTCTAATTAAGGGGCCGCAAGTGGATTCTTATCCTTCTGTCAGGCGCCTACGTTTTGCAATTGTAAATGAAACCAGAAAATAAAAGTCTGCCAAAGACAAAAGTGCAAGTTCTCGAGGAGGAATCCACTCTGGCTGTTTCTCTTCCCGAGCTACTTTGTCTTGTTAGGTCCTGTGTGCCGCAGTCAGGTTAGTTTAGCTTGTCTAATGTTTTATGGATTCCAGAGGAGCGCGCGCCTTACCTGCCAGAAAAGTGTCAGCTGGTGTAACACTAGCTCCCGACAGCTGCCGTTGTAAAGTGGATGTCATGGTTTCGACCACCGCTAAACTGAAAAAGAATGCAGCTCGTACGCGCGCCCAGTCGAGTCGGAGAGGGATGCATTGTTTCATTTGTATTGTTTCCTCCTGAAGTGCAGTGGTAGGCTTTCTGATCTGAAAGCTGGGAGTGCGTTTTTCTTGAGGTTTTGTTTTTAGAGTAGGTATCAGTTTTGTAATCTCGATAGGGTGGGGGGGTGCCTGGAAGTTCACAGCTGACCCAACAATGATATAAATACTGTCTTTTTTAAGGCCTCCGAACTCATTGCTAAATCAAAAAGCGTGTCACCTTTTTGTAGTTGGTTTGCTATTTTAAGATTTGTTTTGAGCTGTCCACACGGCATCAGTCAACATAGCTAATTGACCTGACCGCTGTATGTATCTCCTTGTACATACAGAACAGTATCAGTTGTTACATTGTAGGTAGTTACCGCGCAGTAGATTACATTGCAATACTTCCTTTGCAATTACCTATACATTATGAATGAACACCCTTTACTTTACATTGCATGTGCCTTTTCATGAATCGTATTTATACCATGTATCGGTCTGTGGGGTGTGTACATATAGTCACTGAAAAACCCAAAGGTTAAAGGGACGTTATCGTTAAGCTCACATTTAAATGTACAGAAACGTAGAAATTCACCTATTATAGTTCGTTATCTCAAGTAACTGTAACTCCTGTCCTAAGGTAATTATAACCCGCACCCACGCCATGCACAGTTTTTTCGTAAAACTTTTCACTGCAAATATTACATTGATAACATCACTGATAATAACAAAGATGTCATGAGTGCTGAAAGATGTAATGGTGCATGGCCTGGGGCCCGGCCATCTGACCTGGGTGCCCTACAGGGAACCCAGTCTGAATGTTGGGGACTGTCTGGGGAGCCTGAAGGCCCCCATGGTCCCAGCTGGCTCCCTGCCTCCCCGTGGGAGCCAGCATTGCTGTCACAGAAAGGGAGCTGCTTAGCTCTACAATAAACAATGCCCCAGTGAGTTGGTGGTCCCCGGGGTTGCGGGGGATCTTGGCCACCTGCCCCGTAATCATTTATAGCCCCAGGGAAGTGGCGGTCCCTGGACCTGCAGTGTGGGAGGCTGGTGCATCCCTGGCTTTGTGCTGCTGGGAGCCGATGCATTTCCTGTATCTGCGACATTGACACAGACGTTTCGCCACCTATTCACCTCCCATCTTGTAACTCTGAAATAAGGTACTTTTTTTAGCAGGCCAAGGCTGGTTCTTGTATCTTACCTGCACTTCATCGTGGTCAGCCTGTTTTTTCAGATTTGACCCAGTCTGGCCTGACCAAATAGCTCCGCTGGGAGCTTTATGTTTTCAAGCACTAAGATTATTCTTTAAAAATCCATATCTCAACTCAACTTCTACTTCTTAGATTTTTGTCGTTTTAGTCTTGCTTTTTAAATAAACTCTATTCTTCTAACAAGGTGTGGTATCTTTGTGTGGTGTTTTCACTGTTTTACTGTTTGAGGTTTTGAACAAATACCTTTACACATTGCCTCTTAAGTTAAGCCTGACTGCTCTGTGCCAAGATACCAGAGGGTGAGCACAGGCTAATTTAGGGTGTGTATCTGACTTACCCGGACTATGATGGTGGTTCCTGCTTGTACAGGGCAGGGTGCATACCTCTGCCAACCAGAAACCCACTTTCTAACAGGTGTATACTAGATACTGCTGACACTCCTGTAAGGAGTTCAAACCCTGCTGTCATTTTGCACAGACATGCATGTCTGAGGATTTCATGATTCAAACCAGAGGTACTACTGTACCTACTTAACCTTCCATTTGATGGCTAGAATCTATATCACCCACAGGTCGATGAAATGCTAGAAAAAACATAAAAGATACTGAGACGGCAAAGGCCATGGAGGTGTTGTAGACCACAAATCCATGTCAATCCCTTTGTAAGCAGCAAGAAAGGGGTAGTGCCAAAGCATCCACCTCCGAGCAGGGACAGAATTCCCAAAGACCGTAAGCCTATCACCAGCAAGGTGGCAGAAAGTGAAGATCCTATACAGCCTTACATTAGTGTTACAGTGGACAGCTACAATTTTTCACTCTTTTTCGTTTGGGGGTGACCTCTCCCTGAGCTTCTTCACTCCCTTTATAGTGATACTTTTTCAATTCTGGGCCAGCACTGTCTCCAATGGCATTTTGTCTGTGTGTTTATTTTTTATTATTTAAAAAAAAAATCTAATTTCCCAGTTTCCTTTTTGTCACCTAGCACATCATGGGAATTAGTTCGCATATTTGGTTCTACCACACTTAAGAAAAGCTGTAGCTTCATGTGTGTTTTATTTTGACTCAGTGAGTCGAGCCTCAAACACCCTTGCATGTGCTGAAGCTGGCACTCTCAAGCTGCTTGGTGTGCAGTGGCGGACCCCATGTGAGCCAGATGTGTTTGTTTGTGCCTCAACTAATAAAAGCAATGGGCATTGCCTTAAGGCTATATAAGACCAGAAGGGTGGATGAACTTTTGCAAGAATCATTTGCTTGTGTGTGCGCATGTTTGAACTATTGGTATTGGTGAAGCTGCAGATGAGTCCCTTACTGGTGAAAAAATTCCCCTCGATCTGTGAACTGCTATTAAGATAAAAACAAATGCTGTACAAGTGCATCATGTTTGACATTCTGTTCTATGTGCCTATACTGAACAAATTAGTGATGGGGCCGTATGTGAAGAAGATTCTGTGTGAGGAGCTAGGGGCACCAGCAAACTCCGCTGTGAACTGCACGCCCTTGGAGGACTTCGGTGGTCACCACCCGGACCCCAACCTAACCTATGCTGCCGACCTGGTCGAGACGATGAACACGGGGGAGCATGACTTTGGAGCTGCCTTTGACGGGGATGGGGTAAGACAAAAGCATGCATTTCACATCTCCTCGTGCAAGTAGGATAGCAATGCACTTTTCACCTCTCTGTATAATACAGCTGAATGTCTGACACGCCTTCCTGTTCAGGAAGTGCAGCAGTGAGCGTTTTACATCTTCCTGTGTCAAACATCAGTGCTTTCACATCTCCCTGTGTAAGACAACAGTACATTTTTTTTATCTCACTGTGCGAGGCCGTTCTATTCTTTTTTCATCTCCATGTGTAAGCCAACAGTAGCTTCTACCTCTCCCCGTGTAAAATAATGATGCATCTTTCACATCTCCTTGTGCAAATAAGATAGTAGTACTCCTTTCACATATCACTGTGCAAGTTAGGTACCAGTATAGCTTTCACGTCTCCCTCTGTGGGACTGCAGCACTCTTTATCACATCTCCTACGCAAGTAAGACAACAGCACTCATGTTCATGTCTCCTTTGTAAGCAAGGCAGCAGTACCTTTCACATCTCTTGTGTAAGACCGCAGCACGCCTCTCACATCTCTTGTGTAAGACCGCAGCACGCCTCTCACATCTCTTGTGTAAGACTGCAGCACGCCTCTCACATCTCTTGTGTAAGACTGCAGCACGCCTCTCACATCTCTTGTGTAAGACCGCAGCACGCCTCTCGCATCTCCTGCACAAGCAAGGCAGAAGTATGCCTTTCACATCTCTTGTGTAAGACCGCAGCATGCCTCTCACATCTCTTGTTGAAGACTGCAGCACGCCTCTCACATCTCTTGTGTAAGACCGCAGCACGCCTCTCACATCTCTTGTTGAAGACCGCAGAATGCCTCTCACATCTCTTGTGTAAGACCGCAGCACGCCTCTCACATCTCTTGTGTAAGATTGCAGCACGCCTCTCACATCTCTTGTGTAAGACCGCAGCACGCCTCTCGCATCTCCTGCACAAGCAAGGCAGAAGTATGCCTTTCACATCTCTTGTGTAAGACCGCAGCATGCCTCTCACATCTCTTGTTGAAGACTGCAGCATGCCTCTCACATCTCTTGTTGAAGACTGCAGCACGCCTCTCACATCTCTTGTGTAAGACCGCAGCATGCCTCTCACATCTCTTGTTGAAGACTGCAGCATGCCTCTCACATCTCTTGTGTAAGACCGCAGCACGCCTCTCACATCTCTTGTGGAAGATTGCAGCACGCCTCTCACATCGTCTTTGTGAGCAAGGCAGCACCATGCCTTTTAAATCTCCCTGTGTAGGACAGCAGTATGCTTTTCACATCTCTTGTCAACCAAGGCATCAGTACCTTTCAGATCTCTTGTGCAAGCAAGGCAGCAGTAAGCCTTTCACACCTCTTGTGTAAAACAGCAGCAGTACTCTTCACATTTTCTGTGCAAGCAGCAGCATGCCTTTCACATCTCTTGGGTAAAACAGCAGAAGTACTTTTCACATCTCTTGGGTAGGACCGCAGCATGCCTTTCTTAACTCCCTGCCAAAGACAGGAGTTCTCCTTTCCAGGTCTCTTTTATCATTCTCACCACTTGACTCATTCCATTATTGTCCTTGCTGGAGTTTGCCACAGTTGAAGCCAGGAGTGAGTTTAGGAAGGTGGTCTTTGCTTAGCCATGCACCAGGACAACCTGGCAAGGAAGCTGATGCGTGAAGGTTCAGTCTACAAACCTAGCTGCTTGTCTAACCATTTTGGGAACGTTGCGCTACACAGTTGTAAAACATGTACCATATTGCTCATGCAATTAAGCCCCAGTCACGTGCATTATTTATAAATGAAGTATATAATAGTTACTTATGCGAGCACCAGGAAGCTTTTTGGTCCTCGACCGGGATAGGAAATCGATATACTAATACTATGCAACAGATGACTAAAGTCCACACTAGTGTCCTACCCATCTCTTTGGATCCTTTATGGCAGTTTTACATTCTGTGGTCAGGCTGGGCTCGGGCTGATCATTTTACTCCTTTCGTACCTCATCTCCTTTGGCCGCCATTGCCTGCCTGCAGGTAAGCATGAACTGGCCCTCCTTGGCTCCAAGGCCTTTGGGCTGTCTGAAAGCCTGGCAATTTCTGTGACTCTGCTTAGCCTGCCTTTATATCTGTTTTTTCTTTGCTGCAAATGATTTGTGTGATATAATTGTCACCATCATAGATGTTGACTTCTTTCTCTGTTGTCAATGGATTGTAATTAAAAATATTTTTTAGACCTTGTATAGTGCTCAGTGCTAAGCACTATCTTTGTGTGGTTCATACAAAACTGGAATGCAATTAAAAATGCAATCCGATAGAGACTTCTAGCTGCAGATTCCTAACCTTTGATTTTCCCAGGCATCAGACTGGATCAATAAACTTTTGCTGAGCAATACACCTTGTGCGCGTCGTCGGGTGGGTCCATTCGGCTCCTCGTCGCATAGTTGGCATCAGAAGTGACATCACAGTAACCTGTATAGGTGCCACCCAGGCATCAGTTCTTTTCTTTCTGCACCAGTTAGAGCAAATCCGGAGAAAGCTATCCCACTGTCGCTTTTTGAGACGTCCTTTTTTGTGTTGAAGATTAAATCGAGAAAGGCTGGGTTCAAACAATGTGGTGCCTGTCACCGTACCATGTCAGTTACAAACCCCCATCTTGTTTGCCTCTGGTGCCTCAAGCACAGCCACGACTCCAAGTTGTGCTTGGGCTGCCATGCCATGGTGGCAAAGGCTTTGAGGGAGCAGTCCCTAAAGTTGCTTGCAGCCGGGTAGTCTGCAACACTGGCACGTGAGACTCCAAGGAGGTCTTGGTGGAGAAGGAGGTTGCAGGACCGCACCAGAAGCCCCACATCCTCTTTGGCCCATTCGAGGTCCTCTTGACACTCTGTATAGGCACAAGAAGAAGAAGAAGCAGAAGAAAAAGTCAAAGAGGAGTTCGACTTCACCTCTGCTGACGAGAAAACTGGGTAACATTGGCTTTCCTGGCACGGTTCTGTGGAGCCGTTGCCCAGTTTGACTGTGTGCCTCTCTTCGTGTCCAAGAGCTGGATCAACACCTGCTCAGATAAGAGCTTTATGAGGGAAGACTATGTGTATTTGAGCAGGTCGAACCCTCTGGCACGCGCCTTTGGGCCCCACAGAGTCGGAGGAAGCCCCAACCGGTTTCCATGCAGGCGGCTTCGGCCTCAGCTTTGGTGGGGTCTCATGGATCAGATTCTGGATCCATACCAGTGCTAGTCATACCCAGGTGACCTTCTTTGGCGTCGGCACTGACGCCGATGCTGCCGGTGCCCACAGACTGCACCAGCCCCATTCTGATTTCCGATGAGCCAGAAAAGCATTGCATGATGGTGTTTCCTCCTCCAACAGGTGCCAGATCATTGCCTGAGCTTTATTTTACGCAGCCGGGCATGGGAGACGAATTGGAAGGGGTCACTGGACCCTTTAGAACACCATTTGGAGAGTACTTTGGACTGGTATGAGGAGCTAGGAGAGCCCAGGGGTCTGGACACCTCTCCAGATACTGGCTTGCTTTCTCCCCATACTGTGGCTATGGAGGAGGGGGCATCCTATGCAATAGTAGTGCGTAGGGCAGCAGAGGTCCTTGACCTCAAACTGCCCTCAGTGGCTGTCAAGACGAATATCTTGACGGAAGTGCTTCAGGCTGGGGCTTCTTGATCTGAACCTCTTCTGCCCTTTAAGCACTAACAGATGTCCTGCTGAGAACTTTGTCCAGTCTCCAGCGTTATCCAAACTCCACATAAACATTTTGGAGCTCAGGGCGATCAGACTAGATTTGAAGGCATTGCTTTCCTCTTTTAAGGGGAGGTTAGTGCAGGTGTTCGCAGACACCACCACTGCCATGTGGTACTGCAACAAGCAGGGCAGTGTGGGGTTGTGGATCCTTTGTCAAGAGGCCCGCATCTCCGGACATGGCTGGGACAGCAGGGCATAACCCTGGTAGTTCAACACCTGGCAGGTTCTCTGAACGCCAGGGTAAACAAATTCAGTTTTCGATGCCTAGCGGATCACGAGTGGCGTTTCCATTCAGATGTGGTTCAAGGTCTCTTTCAGGAGTGGGGAGAGCCTTGGTTAGAGTGCCAGCAGTATTGTGCATTGGCGTTTCCAAGAGGGCAATTGATCGGCGATGCTTTTCATTGCGAGTGGAATTCAGGCCTCCTGTATGCCTTTCCGCCCATACCCCTCCTGTCCAGAGTTCCCGAGAAGATTAAGAATGACCGGGCCCAAGTAATCCTTGTGTCTCCGGACTGGGCATGGCGAGTCTGGTATCCCGAGCTTCTGAAAATAAGCATCGATCCTCTGATCAGGCTCCCCTTTTGGAAGGATCTTCTGTCTCGGCAGCAGGGGCAGGTTCGCCACCCGAACCTGTCAACTCTGCACCTTCATGTGTGGAGATTGAGTGGCGGCCGTTGACCGCTTTCGACCATCCTCGCAAAGTCTGTAAAGTTATGTTGGCAGTCAGGTGTTTCACCACAAAAATGGTATACACCTGCCATTGGCAAAGATGTGTAAGATATTGTACAGAGAAGTCTATAGATGCTCTCTCTGCTTCTGTATCTGATATTCTTCTTTTCATTCTTTCTCTTTCTCAACCGGGATCTCCGCTCTGGGCACTCTGAAGGGCTATGTCTCGCTATGTCTCCCTTTCTGCGGCTGTCTGATCAACCCTCTGAGTTCAAGTCCCCTATTTTAAATAGGTTTCTTAACCCCTTCGCTGCCAGGCCTTTTCCCCCTCCTGTGCCAGGCCTTTTTTTGCCTATTTGGGGCAGTTCGCGCTTAGGCCCTCATAACTTTTTGTCCACATAAGCTAACCAAGCCAAATTTGCGTCCTTTTTTTCCAACATCCTAGGGATTCTAGAGGTACCCAGACTTTGTGGGTTCCCTTGAAGGAGGCCAAGAAATTGGCCAAAATACAGTGAAAATTTCGTTTTTTTTCAAAAAAATTGGAAAAAGTGGCTGAAGAAGAAGGCTTGTGGATTTCCCCCTGAAAATGGCATCAACAAAGGGTTTGCAGTGCTAAACTCAGCAGCTTCCTAGCTTTCAGGAACAGGTAGACTTGAATCAGAAAACCCAAATTTTCAACACAATTTTGGCATTTTACTGGGGCATACCCCATTTTTGCAATTTTGTGCTTTCAGCCTCCTTCCAGTCAGTGACAGGAATGGGCATGAAACCAATGCTGGATCCCAGAAACCTAACCATTTCTAAAAAGTAGACAAAATTCTGAATTCAGCAAGGGGTCATTTGTGTAGATCCTACAAGGGTTTCCTACAGAAAATAACAGCTGAAAAAGAAAAATATTGAAATTGAGGTGAAAAAACCATCAATTTTTCTCTACGTTTTACTCTGTAACTTTTCCCTGCAATGTCAGATTATGGAAAGCAATATACTGTTACGTCTGCTGGACTCCTCTGGTTGCGGGGATATATAGGGCTTGTAGGTTCATCAAGAACCCGAGGAACCCAGAGCCAATAAATGAGCTGCACCCTGCAGTGCGTTTTCATTCTATACCGGGTATACAGCAATTCATTTGCTGAAATATAAAGAGTAAAAAATTGCTATCAAGAAAACATTTGCATTTCCAAAAAGGGCAGAAGATAAGGTGCTGAGGAGCAGTGGTTATTTGCACATCTCTGAATTCCGGGGTGACCATACTAGCATGTGAATTATAGGGAATTTCTCAAATAGATGTCTTTTTTACACACTCTCCTATATTTGGAAGGAAAAAATGTAGAGAAAGACAAGGGGCAATAGCACTTCTTTTGCTAATCTATGTTCCCCCAAGTCTCCCGATAAAAATTATACCTCACTTGTGTGGGTAGGCCTAGCGCCCGCGACAGGAAACGCCCCAAAACGCAACGTGGACACATCCCATTTTTTTGAAAGAAAACAGAGGTGTTTTTTGCGAAGTGCCTACCTGCAGATTTTGGCCTCTAGCTCAGCCGGCACCTAGGGAAACCTACCAAACCTGTGCATTTCTGAAAACTAGAGACCTAGGGGAATCCAAGGAGGGGTGACTTGCGGGGCTCGGACCAGGTTCTGTTACCCAGAATCCTTTGCAAACCTAAAAATTTGGCTAAAAAAACACATGTTCCTCACATTTCTGTGGCAGAAAGTTCTGGAATCTGAGAGGAGCCACAAATTTCCTTCCACCCAGCGTTCCCCCAAGTCTCCCGATAAAAATGATACCTCACTTGTGTGGGTAGGCCTAGCGCCCGCGACAGGAAACACCCCAAAGCGCAATGTAGACACATCCAAAATTTTGGAAGAAAACAGAGGTGTTTTTTGCGAAGTGCCTACCTGTAGATTTTGGCCTCTAGCTCAGCCGGCACCTAGGGAAACCTACCAAACCTGTGCATTTCTGAAAACTAGAGACCTAGGGAAATCCAAGATGGGGTGACTTGCGGGGCTCGGACCAGGTTCTGTTACCCAGAATCCTTTGCAAACCTCCAAATTTGGCTAAAAAAACACATGTTCCTCACATTTCTGTGGCAGAAAGTTCTGGAATCTGAGAGGAGCCACGAATTTCCTTCCACCCAGCGTTCCCCCAAGTCTCCCGATAAAAATGATACCTCACTTGTGTGGGTAGGCCTAGCGCCGGCGACAGGAAACACCCCAAAGCGCAACGTGGACACATCCAAAATTTTGGAAGAAAACAGAGGTGTTTTTTGCGAAGTGCCTACCTGTAGATTTTGGCCTCTAGCTCAGCCGGCACCTAGGGAAACCTACCAAACCTGTGCATTTCTGAAAACTAGAGACCTAGGGGAATCCAAGGAGGGGTGACTTGCGGGGCTCGGACCAGGTTCTGTTACCCAGAATCCTTTGCAAACCTCAAAATGTGGCTAAAAAAACACATGTTCCTCACATTTCAGTGGCAGAAAGTTCTGGAATCTGAGAGGAGCCACAAATTTCCTTCCACCCAGCGTTCCCCCAAGTCTCTCGATAAAAATGGTACCTCACTTCTGTGGGTAGGCCTAGCGCCCACGAAAGGAAATGGCCCAAAACACAACGTGGACAGAACATATTTTTTCACAGAAAACCGAGGTGTTTTTTGCAAAGTGCCTACCTGTGGAGTTTGGCCTCTAGCTCAGCCGGCCCCGGGAGGGGGGGGGCAGAAATGCCCTAAAATAAATTTGACCCCCCAAGCCCTCCCTGCCCGGGAACAACCCCTGCCTACATATGGCCCTAGGTGTATACATTTTTCCTTTTGGCCTCTTTTTCCTAATATAGAGCACATACTCCAGATTCAAGGCGATGGTCCTTCTGATGTTAGTTATGTCTTTCTTTATTTTGATGGTTGGATTGTATCTTTAAATTAAACACTGAAACTTTTAGTGAACATTCAATCATTCCATACTACTGAAGCATGCATTGCTGATGCTCTACAAAGAAAGATAGAAACAAAACACTTTAATCTGGGGCCTACATTCGGTAAAAAGAGTCACTTCATCATAGCATCTTGAAACCTGGCAGTGGAAAATGTCTTTATACAGCTCTTGACTAAAGGGGTGAGCCTCACCCATTCTTTCATGAAGCTAGAACATTAGACTAAATTCACAACTTGGGGTGTGCTTTAAATGCATCTTTAGAGATTCATACTACTGAGTGGAAGTCTACTGTTTGTGCAATGTGGAAGCCAATATATTGTGAAATGTGTGGTTCCAACACTGCCTGGCACTCACTCTGTACCCTGTATAGTATTATCTTTTACTTATAATGATCACATCGAATCTGATCAATTTAATCTACCACAAAGAAAGTGGGGCACATTCATGGAATGGTCTCCTCGGGAGAAGAAGAAGAATTCCAATAACCTCTGGATTAATCAGAGTTTGGGTTCCTCAGCTGCATAATTCACAGTTTAAAGTGCTTCAACACCTTCTCAGAGGTTATAAGTGCTATATAAATACAGCTCTGTACCATTTGGGGACAGCCTACTGGAAAGACAATTGTTTACGCAGAAGCACATGAATCGGATACTCATAACCATTTGAATAAAATGCTGCTTAGTGGAGATGTCTTCAAGTAACCCTTTAAGATAGTCGGAGATTCGCGACTGTAGCTCGCGTTCTATACAATTCTCTCTCCAAGAGGGCTCCTCTTTGGTCTCCAACAGTTCTCAATTTCAAAAGCTTTGCATTCATCCCCTATTTGCTATTCTTCGCATATTTTTGTAATTTGTTCTTTGGACCCAATATATTTTAAGTATCTTTTAATCATATTAAGGCCTTAAGTACTATTTATAAACCTTGAACGTCATCCACAATACAGTAAGTTATTTTTCTAGGTTTTACAATTGGAACAGCACAATTCCAAGGTACAGGGTATCCTGGTTTTCTTTGGTACACTTCTAAGCTAGGTATTCGCCGTTCCCTATTTAAGGATTTAGTTACTCTGCTAGCCTGCTCGGCAGTGCCAATCAAGGGGAACATTAATTAGATAGTAATGGTCACTGACTTGCCTTGGTCCTTTTTTTTTTTTTAATTTTTTTTTTAGAATTTGATTACAATGTCATTTTAAAACAAAAATTAGCTTTCATTTATTTTCTTAGGTGACTTTCAAAAGTGAAGCGTCTAATTTTTTTTTTGTGGTGAAGATGCCGGTCAAGTAAGCAGAAAACTGAATGTACTTGGTGGACTTTTTCCTCCAAAGGTGTAAATCTAGGTGTCTACTGTTCCACAGTAGAAAAGCAATCATATTTTCTGTGTCCGCTTTGAATTTGGATTTGAGTCTGAAAGTCTCCTTTGCATTTCATTTCTCCTCAGGAGGTTGTGAGCAAACCCAACACACTCCTGCTTGTAATCAGGAAGAACAGCCCAGCTCAGTATCCCCCCCCACACTTTCAGCCTTATACCTCAGGTATTGTGATGTGCTGCTGCTACTCGTGTTCCAGCAGAGGCATATAAAGGGTCCCTATGTTCCCTGACTTTCCTTCCTGCGTAGCATTCTCTGGGTCCCAGCACGCTGCAACGGGGGGTCGCCCTTCAGCAGAAAGTCATCAAAATAAGGAAGCCAGCAGGTATTGTCTGCAGATACTTCATCTACTGATCTCTTCTAATGGCTGACAATGCTGAAAACGTTGACATCTTAATTCTTATTTAACCTTCAGTCAGGCTCACGCAACTTTCATCTGAAATTTCTTGCTTCCTTCATTGTAATTTTCTGCTTCACTGTCAGCCGTGTCGTCTAGAATTATTCCAGCGCTTATTTTGGCAGAGGTTGTATCTGGTGAGCACTGTCACTTGTTTTTGGTGTGTGGGGCTTGTTTTCATCATCAGACTTTGGCCCAGAGCAAAAAAGAGAGAAGCGCAGAATAGGAATGCTAGGAGAAGAGAAAGATGGGAGCACAGGGGTCAAGGGAGAAAGCATAAATTGAACAAGCATTGCCAAAGCCAATAGGTCCCGCCAATGGGCACGCTACTGGCAATCGAGTGGTGAGGGGTGAATCGTGGGTAACGGGAAGGTTTAAAAAAAAAAAAAGCTCTATGAACCGGGAAGAGCAGACTGTTAAATAGCACTTTTTTATGCCTGTAAGAGGGAGGGAGGAAGGAAAACAGATGAGGGAGAATGGTATGAGGGAGATGAAAAGGGGATGGGGAGAAGAAATAGAGACAGAGTAACAAAAGTTTGAAACACACCGATTGGGGTTCGTGAGGGAGCACCGAAGGCTAAGTAGAGATGTCATGTCGTGGTAGTCTCGGATTTTGGGCAGGGCCCACTCATCTTGTGCCACGTTACTGCTGTGCAAATATCGGTTCCTAGGGTAAAAATGACAATCATAGGAACTAGCAAGCATGCATTGGTCGCAAAAAAGGCTCTGAAGTTGTCTAGCAGCTTCAATGGGCACTGTTCTGTAGTATGGAAAGTTGCTGGATGGAAGCTGTCATCTTTTACTTGCGCGGCATCTAGTCCTGAAGTGCCCAGTTTTTAGGAAGTGCAAATTCTGTAATAAAGCATGTTAGAGGGGCCTCTAAATCATGCACTTCCCTATAATGGTGTCACACTGACTCAGTAGAAAACAATGCCATTTTGATGAAAACAGTTTTGTGTGAAACTCATTTCTCACAAGGGAAGGATTGTGCAGACAGGAGGCGCCCAGCAGAGCGGCTAGCAGAGAACCAATACAAAGCTAAGAAAAAACAAGCCATGGCCACCACCACCCACACCTCACCTTTAACTATCCATCCTGCAGGCCACTAGAAGTTAAAAGAAGGAAATAGTACCTTAACCGTGTAGGGAGCTACCGAGGAGCACTTAATAAGGTGAATCACAGTGCTTGGTCCCTGCTCCTTGGATGGGAATGGAAATGATATGGCCTCCAGTGAGGAATTACGAGGCTGTAAAGAAGAGTGCCATGCATGCCAGCAAATAGTAAGCTATGGGTGGGCGCCAAGCCCTTTTCTAACTACAACAGCATCTCTCTAGCGATACGCATGTGCTAGCGCATGCACTCGCAGGCTCGACCCTAAAAAGAACCCACCAGAAAGAGACAGGAGTGGTGGAAGAAAGGTTTGAGGAGGAGTCAAAACTATACACACTTATTAGTCGACAAACCTGGCATTTGGCAGCACCAGTGGTGAGCTTTTCTAAAGAAAGGAACACTGAGCTCCCGCTCTTATTGTTGTTGCTGTGGTTGTAATGTTTTTTCAATATTAGGTCCTGGGTTCTTCATCCTTCCTAAATGATACTTAAATTTAGCTTCAGCTTGTTGTTACCTCCATTCTTAATTCTGCCAGGTAGTTCGCTTAACTTGTGTATCCTCATAAGAAATGTTTTAATAATTAACAGTAGAACTTTTTTTTTTACCCAACTTCTCTGTCTAATGCTAGTGTCATTCTACTGTTAATAACTCACAAATCATTTACTGCATGGGCTGGGAGAGTGAGGAATCTTGTGGAGTGCAAAGTTGCACAGAAAGCTAAATTTTTCTGCTTCCAAGCTCAAACAGAAGGAACTGTTCATTTTTATTTTATATTAAATGTCATATTGCTGGGCTTCGGGCGTCAAGATGGCGGTCGCACTCTGAGAGTGCTCTGGACCCCTCCGTCATCCGCCCTAAGAAGCTGCCACCAGGGAAATTTATTATGCTGCCCTAGTTGTTCCCGCTAGCTCCCAGACATTGATGAGACCTCCGGCACCGGTGTCAGCACGGCCCGAGCCGTGAGCGCTGGTCGCGACCGGATCGATAGGTCTCCCAAGATGGCGGCCGGGCTGACGGCGTCTCGGCGAGCCCGGGGACCGGGGCCCGCCCGCTGACGGGGCCGCCACCGGAGTGAGTGCTGTGCGCAGCGCTCAAGTGCCCGGAGCGGACTGTGACCTGGGGCCCCCGGCGGATGGTGGAGCGACGCGGCTGGCGTCCCTTGTTGGCCTTCGGAGACTCGGACTCCGTGGCACCGGGCTCGGAGAGCAGAGGGGAAGCCTGGAGAGGTCTTACTGACTCAGACTTGCGCGGCCGGGCCCCAGGACGGGGGCCTGACCGCAAATAAAACTGCTGCGGGCGAGCGAGCCGTGTAATCTGGAGCCCCCCGCAAGAGGAGAGGCGACGCGGCCGACTTGATGTACCCCACCCTGGCGAAATGATCGCAACGATGCTGGCGCTAAAGAGGTGAGCCACACGGTGGGGGCTGCCTCGCTTGAGCCGGGTAGGGCGCGGCTGTGCGGTGCGGCCGCTCTCCTGTCCGTTGCTTCCGGGCGACCGGGGTGGGGTGGGTGGCCCTCAGCCCCCGGGTCCGGCCACCCGGGAGCGGGGCTGCCCCCTCCTAGAAGAAGGAGAGAAAGAGGAAGAAGGGAGAAGAGGGTCCGGGGCTGCCCCCCCCTCCCCCCAAATAAACATTGCATTGGAAACTCAAAAGGGCGCAGCAGATTTGGGCAACAGTGTTGTGCCCCCGCGATTTCCAATCTTCAAAGTAAAGAGACTCCCCGGAGACCTGTTCCCAACCCACGGCCATAACATTGATAAAGCACGCCAACAGACCCTGGTGATGGGAACCCACTAAAGACGTGCTGAAGTCTCCTGGAACGGAGAGAAACCAGACACTTGGCAGACCAGCAACACGTGGCTGACCGGAGGCCACCAAGCCCCGGGGAGGGGACTGCGACATCTATCATTGACGCGCCCTGATGAGGCCCTGCCGATGGTCCTCCTTTGGGACCTTCCCTGTGGATGCGTCTAGGGTGTAGAATTTGGACAGAAGAGCTGCATAATTTGAACTAGACACTCCATCCCCTCCCTCCGAGACAAAATGGGGAAGGATAGAGCGAATAAACATCCCCCGCCCTCTCAGCAAAAGATTGATCAATTTACAACTCCAACAGGCCCTAGAGGAGACGGAGAGACGGCAGCGGGGGGCCTGGTACCAGACGGAGTAAATGCCATTCTCCTGGCAATTCAATCATCGCAAACAGCTGTGGAGACTAAAATCGGGGAGGTGCGCGAGGACATGGGCCTCATCAGGCAGGACCTCAGAAACGCGGTAAATCGTATCACTGACGTGGAGGGCCGAGTCTCCCACAACGAGGACGAGATAGCTGACCTTAGGACCAAGGTGGCCCAGTTACAGACGCGAACATCCGAACTACACCGCCGGGCGGAAGATGCAGAAAACCGATCGAGACGAAACAACCTACGTTTTGTAGGATTCCCGGAAGGCTCGGAGGAAGACAAAGCCACAGAATTCTTAGAGCGGTGGATCAAAAATTGGATGCCAGACCAAACTCTTTCACCCTGGTTTGCAGTGGAACGTGCTCACAGGGCCCTTGCCCCACGCCCCCCTCCGGGCGGTCCAAAACGCCCGATGATTGCCCGAATCCTCAACTTTAGAGACCGTGACAATATCCTTAAGGAGGCTAGGCGCTCCGAAAATCTCCAGTGGGAAAACCACAAAATCCTAGTATTCCCGGACTACACCAGGGAGGTTCAGGCCCGTCGCCGCTCATATGAGCAAGTTAAACAAAAACTTAGGGCGATGCAACTTTAGTATATGCTCCTCTTTCCTGCGAGACTTAAAGTCATTATGGCGGGCAAGGCGTACTTCTTCGACTCCCCGGAGGAGGCGTGGGATTGGCTAACTGAGGAGGGCGTTGGGGCTCGAAAGGGGTCCGCTGCGGGGAGAGGGGAGCCCTCCCGGGCGGATCCCCCCCGCTGGGGGGCCCTGGAGGGGCCGTAAGCGCACTAGGTCTCGGAGAGGAAGACGAGGAAACTCGGACGCTCCCATGGGTGAGGAGACGGTGGGAGAGACGGGCTCACGGAGAGGGGGGTTGCCTGTTGGGTCTCCAGAGGGGCGGATTCAGACGCAGACTGGAGACGATGACCGCCTGAGTCAATCCCCGGCGCTTGGTTGACATGCTGCACGAAGCCCCGAACGGAGCGTGTGTGGGGGGGGCCGAAGGGCCCGGTCCATCTCGAGGAAATCCGTGATGGGCTGCATCGGGAATATGGGCTTTCCTTAAGACTTGTAAAGTATGGCATGACTTTTCGTGATTAGTTGTAAATGATCCGACCTAATGGAGGGGTCCACCACTCCACTCTTATGGCAGCCCATATGGCTGTTTTGTTCTGGTTGATTGTTAGGGCGACAGATGCTTCCTGGGTGGGAGTATGGGGAGGGGGGTGGTTTTGGGGGAAGAAGGGTAAGTTAGGGTTAGATAGGTATATTTTGAGTATTGCACTGTTAAGTTTTAACTGGTCATTCCTTTGTCCACTGACTGACACCCAACACCGTAAGACTCCTACGCGACTCACGCCTGGTCCCCATTGACACAAATCATCTCATGGAATGTGAACGGGCTGCTAGATAAGATCAAAAGATCCGCAGTAATTAACACTCTCCGTAGATATTCCCCCTTGGCAGCCCTACTGCAGGAAACCCACCTTATGGGAACTAAATGCCCTATGCTGGCTCGAGGAGGATTTGATAGGGTCTACCACGCAGGATTCTCTAGGGGATCCAGGGGGTAGCTATCCTGCTCCACCGCTCACTACCAATGGTGGTTACATTTACGAGATCCGATCCGCAAGGCAGATTTGTTATAGTCTCAGGGTTACTTCGTGGGGTGACACTGAATCTTGTGTGCGTGTATGCCCCCCCAGCGGGATTTGACGCCTTTCTACTCTCACTTCGACAGGTGGTAGCGGGACTCCCCCAAGGAATCACAATAGTAGGAGGGGACTTTAATGCGGTTCTAGACCCCAGATTAGATGTGTCAGGAGATGTCACTGCGGGCAGGTCCACCCGAGCCGCAGGCCTCAAGGGATGGGCCGACAGCCTTGGCCTATGTGAAGTATTGAGAACCTGGCACCCTATGGAGCGTCAATATACGCACACGTCTGCTGCCCACCGGACACACTCTAGAATTGACCTAGTATTTATGCCGGCCATGGACTTCACTGGTGTCACGGGGGCAGAGATTCTGCCTCGAGGGGTGTCGGACCACGCACCGGTGCGAATTCGGCTGGGTGGAGTAGATCTCACTAAACGTCCGGTATGGCGCCTAAATGCATGGCTCTTACAGGATGAGGACTATACCCTCGAGATTAGGGATTGTCTCACGCAGTACTTTGAACAGAATGCGGGAACGGTCCAGTCGTCAGGCACAATATGGGCTGCCTACAAGGCTACCTTAAGAGGACATGCGAAGTGCCTCCTGCGCGCACGTGAGCGCACCCGTGACTCACGAATGTCCGAGCTAGAAGCTGAAGTGTTAAAACTGGAACGCCAGCAAACGACCTTATCCGAAGTCTCCGCATTGAGGCAGCTCACCAGGGTCCGAGAAGAAATCAAACACTTAGCACTTGAGTCAGCGAAGCATATGTGGAGGGCATCGCCTGCCCGAATATATGGATGGGGAGACAAAAATGGGAAGCTCTTGCACTGGTTGGCCACCCGGCCCTTAGCTAACAGAATCATTCCCGAAATTAGAGATGATACAGGTACCCTTCTCAAGACACCCATCGAGATTGCTCAGAGTTTTGCTTCCTACTATGCACGCCTGTATGCAGAGCACCCCCGGCCTGCGGTTGAAAAAGCTTCTCCCCTCTTGAATGACATAACACTCGCCAGAGTTTCTCAGGCGACCAAGGACAGGCTAGACGAGGCACTTGATCTCACAGAAATAACGAATGCGATAGCCAGTCTGGCTTCAGGCAAGACGCCAGGACCAGATGGGTTTCCTGCGGAACTGTATAGGAAATGTAGTGACATTTTGGCCCCGCACTTACTTGAGATGTATAAAGAAGCTGAGGAAAAAGGTCACTTCCCTTCAGGAGTTGACCTAGCTACAATAGTAGTAATCCCAAAGACTCAACCCCCATCGCCAAACTGCTCGGCTTACCGGCCAATCTCCCTCCTCAATACTGAGATCAAGGTGTTAGCGTCAATCCTCGCCACTAGATTAAAAGAGGCAATGCCCACCTTGGTGCACCCTGACCAATGCGGCTTCATGCCAGCGCGGAGCACCAGGCACTGCATCAGGCGATTACATCTCGCCTTAGCACACCATAAAATCCTGTCACACACCCCTCTGGCGCTGCTCTTACTTGATTTTGAGAAGGCCTTTGATACAGTGGATTGGTCCTATCTTGAACAAGTATTAAAAAAAAATGGACTTGGACCCAAGTTCCGAGGCCTTGTGGGACTGCTCTACTCTAATCCAACGGCTCAGGTCCAGGTAAACGGAGTGGTCTCGGGTGTGTTCCCGATTGGCCGTGGCACTCGACAAGGATGCCCGCTATCCCCCTTACTCTTTGCATTAATAATAGAACCCCTGGCGAAGTTATTTCGAGAGGACCCTCTGATGGAGGGCTGGTCTTGGCCCGCGTGTCCAGAAGACCGAGTGGCATTATATGCGGACGATGTCCTACTATACATAGCTAACCCGGCCAGGAGCGGCCCCCGTATCATGCAAATTCTAGACATCTTCTTGGAGGCCTCGGGTCTCGCCCTAAACCCCAAAAAATCCCTGTTGGTTCCGCTCCATCAATCTAGAGACTGTATAGACTGGCAACAAAGTATACCAGTGCGGAGGAATAGCTTTAAATACCTGGGGGTGCATGTCTCAACGCTCCCTGAATTAACATGGGAGCTCAATGTCACGCCTTTAACCAGAAGAATCAAAGACGATCTTCAACGGTGGAAGGACCTCCCTCTTAACCTGCTTGGCAGAATCGCACTCTATAAGATGATGGTCCTTCCCAGGCTTCTCTACCTCCTCCAAAATTATCCAAACCCCATCCCCATGAAATGGTTTAGAGAAATGGACTCGCTAGCACGCCAATTTCTGTGGAGTGGTACCCGTCCCCGGCTAGCGCTTAAAACTTGCCAGAGACGTCTACGAAGGGGGCCTAGGAATGTCTAATGTCCTTTACTACCACTTGGCGATGCAACTACTTGTGATCAACGACTGGTTGGGAGGGGGATGGACAGACCCGGCGTACCGACTGGAACTTCAGACACTGAGCTACCCCAAGATCTTTGACGCCCTGTATGGCGGTCCGATCACACGGGGGACTCCTGGGGTTACAGGGGTGGTGTTGCAGGGATGGCGGACGGCTCAAAAGATTTCAGGATGGTGGGGGCGCCCTACTCAGCAGACCCCACTGTGGCATGGGACATGCTTGGGAGAGGTGGCGGGTCTTGAGGGATTCCAGAAATGGGATAATATAGGCATCTCTACACTGGGTGATGTATGGGAGGGCACGCATATGCGTTCCTTCGAGGATCTCCAAGAAACCTTTGCATTAAATAAGACACAATTCCACAAATATCTCCAAGTACGGCATGCACTTCTGACGCAGGTCCAAACAGGGGGCAACATACCCGTAAGCAGTCCTATGGAGAGGAGGGCCCTGATGGGGAATCTGGGTAGGGGAGGCATTTCCTAGGTATATCGCACATTAATCACTTCCACTGCCTGCTCCCTGGAGGAACTTCGTCGGAAATGGGAGGGATGGGTGGGCCCTGTGGAAGAGGAGGACTGGACTGAGGCATTGGCAGCTCCCCACACCCTGACCATGGCGACACGTCTCCGACTAATACAGACTTACTACCTCCATACTGCCTACCTTACACCCTCCAAAATGCACAGGGCGGGGCTCCGGCCTACAGCTGACTGTCCCCGATGTATGAGCCCAGACGCTGACTTTTTTCACATGGTGTGGTCATGCTCGACTATTAATACTTATTGGAAGATGATCTCGCGAGAGATCTCTTTGACCCTGCAAGTGGACATGGAGCTGACACCATTGATATCCCTACTAGGGGTTATGGGGGATTCGGGATTACGCAGAGCAGAGCGAACCTTGCTAGGGGTGGCATGCCTAGTGGCTAAAAGAGATATCGTGGCGGACTGGAAAGCCAATAAGGCACCGGCCCTGACCAAATGGAAGAGAGGGATGGATTGGTGTGCCCAATGTGAGAAGCTCGTATATGAGGCTAGAGGGTGCCCGAATAAATACCACAAGATCTGGGGGAGGTGGGAAGGCATGACAATTTAACCCCTGATGCCGCAGACCGACACAATGGGAGGTAGAATCCACACACATTCCTCTATTTCCTCTGGTGGAAATGGGACACACACGCGATACGTCGATATTGACATGTACAATCTATTCATTTAGGGTGTTGGCTGGGGCATTGGATTTGACCACTGTTTGGTGCCCGTTGGCGCCTTGTTATTTCTGTATAAAACTGTTTGGCTTGTTTTGTATTATTTTATTCAATTGCAAAACCAATAAAAATTCTTTATAAAAAAAAAAAAATGTCATATTGCTAACACTTTAATAACGCCACTCGATAGGAGCTGGCTCGTCATTGACATATATGTATTAATTTACAGAAACATCAAGTTGAATTATTCACAGTAGCATCAAGGTCAGTAATGTCTGACACTGCCTTGGTAGATCACTTTTCAAGCATACCACAACATCTTCTATCAAATTTTCATCTCATGGATGTGTGGGTAATCTTTTAGTTAAGGAAGTATGAATCTGTTTTTTCGTGGCATACAGCTTAACCTTTGTCCTTTAAACTCATTAGTTTTCTATTTTATAAGTAATGCTTAAATGCATTTTGATCACTTTGGTGCATCATCCTCCACTGAAAATATATCAGTAAGTAAAGGCTGTTTTGGTTCGTGAGACATAATCATTAAATGTCATACATTAAAGAAGACCTTAACAATCTTGTCACTATTATGGTATCAACCAACCTCATCCATTTTTTATGATATCTTACCATCTACCTAATTCCTAACATCCTCCATGCCACAAGAGGTTACAGGGTTTTCAAGTTCTTTGGCCAAAACCATCTTTCAAACCATTACACAAACTTTTGTTTTGTTATATTGTGTAACTTTTGCCTTATCTGATTCTTATCCTCCATTCACAATTTCCCCGATTAGGCAGTCTAGTACATAAAAGAAATTAAACCTTGCATACGTTTTCACAACTAAGTCTCTGGTTTATTTAATCAGGTTAGTTATAATAATCATCGTCATTTCAAGACCGGGCATAGTGCGAAGATTCATGCCTATATTGTTATCAGAAATCTGCATTGCATTCTATATTACTGTACCTATGCTCAGTCTTAACATTGCTGATATTTTGATCTTTTGGTCCATCTGAAACATTTATCAGGTGCCTTTCAATGGCCTTGCGCCATTCCGCTTAGGCACATTTTGTGACTGCATCGGTCTCCCTGTTACGGAGCATTAGCCACTTATAATTTACTGTGCTGCGTGACTCGAGTATTTCTCTTTATCCAGTAATTTGTTTTTTTATTCAGTTGCCGCTTTAACAGTGCATTTCTTCCTTTTAGTTCCTTCTGTTCATATTTCCCCCTTTATCTTAAGTTTGTATATTGCTTTCCTTTGAAGAAGTCAATAGAGGAGATACCATTATAATGTACATCTCTTCCATCTCAACATGTGTAATCTGTATGCAGAAGCAATTTTTCATCTGTCTTCCCATTTGGCTGTGACCTTTTGTCATACTACAAATGATGCTTTTTTCTTCTAAAGCAAAGGGTTCTTTTATATCCAACATCTTTGTCATCAGATGTTCTTTGTTGTTTCTTATACTTCGCTATGATTCCACGATACTTGCTTTATGATTTCTGTGAATATACTCTGTTTTTATTTCCATATTCATTAAAAATAATCCCAAATCTTCCTTACTTACTACGCAAGTAAGGTTTCTGAATACTGTCTCAACCATTGTAAAAGCAGTCACCACCCTTATCCAAGGTTTGTGGTGCTGGCTTCACCACTTCCCTCATAATTCATTCTACTTAATTAAACATTTCCATGCTTCCTCTGCTTTTCTTGTAGTTAGTGGACACGCTAATACCTTAAAGTCTTCAAGTGATGACTGATCCACCACTCTTCATATTGATCTTTTGAAGCTCCCTCATCAGATCTACTTGCATGTCTTTCTTTGCTACACTGTGCCTTATCCAACACAAGTAGAACCTCAGTTTACTTTTTATCTATTATCTTTTCTTCTCTCAAAATCTATTTTTTACTCAGTTTTCTCTTCAACTTTGTTTACTTGATTTTGGTGGGGATTGAACTCTTGTAATTTATTTAAATCCTGTTGCGTAACATAACTTTTATTTTGTAATATTGCTGTAATATTGTACCAGATGTATCTGCCCTAAAAACCTCAGACTTTGAAATATCCTTTCATGTTGGTCCTTTGACTGCTTCAACCCAGATACGTAAGAAGAACAAATGTTACCTGTCACATAGGTCCTTATTTCTGAGTTAATAGTATTTTGGAATTTTCTAGAGGCAACTTTAATGCATGGTAATAGTCACGGAAGAGCCGTTTGGAGGTCTCTGGATGAACGGGATTGGTAGTGTCACCAAGGGTTACACTGCATTCTATACTTCTAAGTGCCATTCTACTTTGAGACTCTCTGCTACCAAATTAGACATTGACTGGTCTTATAGTCCTAGTAGAAGTGGAGATATAGACACAGTTGTGCACCCCTTCACCTCTGAAACTAGCAAACATAAAAATTTATTCAATTACTCTTGCGGCACCTGGTTTTCCACAAGTTTCTAATGGGTACTTATAGGCTGATGGGGGCAAACATTAATTTTTGGTTGTATATTAATAGTACTCTTGTCTACAGTCACTGGCTATTTCATGGTCTCATCGTCTGAAAAGCCTTTCAGACCTTGGGGATTTTACCCAATATATTTTGAAAGTGCGTGTTAAAATGAATTGTTTATAGGTGTTAATTAACACTTGAGAATAAGACGTGACAGCTGTCTAGCCCCAAATGGATTGAATTGCTTGTTGGACTTACTCAGTAATCAGGGTAGGGAAAGAAGGAAAGATTGTCGGATGAGGTGGTTCAGAACCTAATGATTTTGGTGATATTTCTACAGTATAGACTCGGGCACTCTTCATGTACATAGAACCCTGTGAAAATGCATGTGGATGGCATGTTGCTGCATCATGACCTCAGTAAAAAAAAAAATGAAGAGATCCATGAAATTGCAATACCTCAATTTGCTTAAAGAGAAAATTGATAATTGTGCATAGATGCAGAAGACACCAAAGCTTCCTAGTAGAGTTCTTAAAATAGCTATGAAAGTGAGATGGTGAAAAACACAACATATTCAATGTGATCTGGGGACTGTAAAGCAGTACAGAGTGCAAGAAGGTCATTCCACTAAATTACAGAGAAATAATTAGACCTATTCTTTATTCTCTTTATTTACTGAAATATGTTCCAAGCAACATTTATTTTTGACAAAAAAACCTAAAACCCGTTCTCCTTAATGGCAGGACTCAATTCCTGCAAACACTTCACTTCCACATTGTCACTATTTCTCCTCGTCACTTGACTTCAAACCTTTCTTTGTTTGTGCATTTTGTTGCATTGTCCGCCATTTCTTTGTATTCCCCATGATCTAGGGTGACGTTCTTTAAGAAGGCAGGATGTTGAAACAAACAAAAAAAATAATAATAGTAATAATACCTTTTGAGTACACAAATTTTGGTCTATACCTGTAATGTTTGAACACAGCCTGCATCACGGAGTGTTCTCAGCGGGACCTTCTTATCTGCTTAGTTGTATCAACCTCATAAGGCTAAGTAGTTCAATGAATTAAAACATTGGAAAGTCCAGTGGTATCATGAAAATATGTTTTGTTTGTCTTTGTCGGGTACCTAAGACTAACTGTTGATAACCATTCCCAAGACTCAGTGGTTTGTCCACCCAGTGCATTGAAGTGGGCTTTTATCAAGAGTCCTCAGTTGCAATAGCATCCACCCATCTCGCCTGAATTACAAATGCTTCAGCATGTTAGTTGCCAATGTGTTTGTCGTTGTCAGCAATCTTTTGCTGTCTATTAAACATCATATATGTAGAACATCTAAGTTTCCATTTGACTTGTCATTAAGTCTTCCAGCATACCTGGAGTAGGTATCCATAAGCAATTTGCATCACAAAACATGTATTTTAAGGGGGTGGGCAAATGTAGAAATGTTTTATTCAGAAGAGCAAGCATGTGTCCTTTTCGGTCTGTCAGTTTTTGCTTTTTCGCCAGTCTTGCGCAAACGAAAATCTTCTATATATAAATAAATTAATTAAAATAACCTGGGCCAGCCTTCCTCATCCAGTAGAGATCTGGTAAGCTGTCATTCACATTTTCCTTTTGCCCACTAGAGCAGCAGTTCCCAACCTGTGGTCTGCGGACCCCCATTGGTCCATGACAGATTCCCAAGTGGTCCACAGGCTTGGGCCAGCAGAAAGGTACTTTTCTAACTGGGGCCTCTGACAGAAACACATGCATGTTTTTATATTTATTACTTCATTTGTGCAGCAGTTTTAAAAGCACTGCAAATTCCGTGTACATCCAGCTGCTTTCGGGCAAAAATAAAAGCGTCAAGATAACGCTGCTGATTATTGTACCTGCTAGAGAGAGATGGGAGTTTTGTCTAGTGGAAGTTTTGACTCATCTAAGATAGCGCAGATGGTTAATATGCCTGCTGCAAAGAACGTGTATCATACAAAGAACAGTATTTTATGTGCCTAGCACAGTGGGTTATTGCTTTTGTCACACAGATTCTTTTGTCACCTTGCAATTCATAAGTTGCAATCGAGCACAGTGAGCCATGTGCTGCCATCAAAGAGCTGGTTGCAAGCTTCATGTCACAAATTAGAAAGTTATGTTTTTTTCCCCCCATTCTTTTGATCCCGAGTTTGTGCTTCTCCAGACCAATCACTCTTAGAACATGCATACCAGTGTGAATGACATATGAATCCTACACCTTGTAATCCTCTGTAAAGTGTTCGGAGACCCTACTCTGGCATGAGAGGTATTATGAAACAAACTAATTACATGTGACAGAGAGGCTATGGAGGCCCTTATGGCTTTACTTCCTGTCCCCACCACATATTTATGTGAAAAAGCTTTCTCAGATCTTCTCTACCTAAAAAGTAAAAACCGAAATCGCTTGGAAAATGTAGACTCTGACCTGAGGAATCAACTTTCCTAACTAAAACCAAGCATCAACCAAGTGCCAACCTTCTCATTAAAATGTTTCGATTTTTGCATATTTTTTTCAATATAAAAGAATTTTATCTTTAGTAATTCGAGTATTTATTTGGTGCGTACTTGTTTGTGTATTTTTTTGCGAATTAATGTTTTAATGTTTAAAATTTAAATCATACAAAATGCTTGGGGGTCCTGAATTCCAGTAGTGATTCATTGTGGGGCCTTGTGAGTCAAAAGGTTGGGAACCACTGAGCAGACTTCAGCTATTGTTTTTCTTGCACAAGGTGACAGCATTCCTCCTGATCGTATGTGCATATCGACCTAAAAAGAGTACCTTGGGGCTAGAGCTGGCAGGCTAATACTTTGCCAATACCTTTTTCTTAATGTTGTTTAGTCATTATTTTTTGGGTCCTTCACTTTTGTTTAAACTATCTTCATTTTACAGTAACTCCAGGTCAAATGTGTTTTTTTTTTCTTTGTGCCACTTAGTGTCATATTTCCTGTTCTGGCCATTAAAATAAACAAGACTTTCTGCACCAGTTCTAAATACACCTGCTTGCTTGCTTGGAAGCACTGGGATATTTCTAATAAAATTATATTTAATGTCTAATTTATTTTTAATTTGAAATGTTTATTGCGAGCGCATGACAATTTCGTTTTGGCAGTGGCAGTTTTATTTTTGTGACACATGCTTGCAATAAAAAATAAAATAAATGCACCACTCACAAAGGATTACCAAGGCCAAACCTGTAATTTTTTTCAATGCTGATTGAAACAAAGTTTCAGTTTTAATAAGTTTCACAACGGGTCTACTGAACATAATTATGCTTGTGTGTCCCTGAAGCCAGTAATCTTAATGGCCTTGCTTGGTTTCACTGTATTGTGGGGCGAGGTGAAGGCTTATGTGAATGGGGTGGGGATGTGATGTGCATTTATTGTGGTTGGTGGTGGTGTGCATCTGTGGGAATGTTGCATGAAGTGTAACGATTGTGTTCTTTCACGATTCATCAACTGCCTTTGAATGGAGTCGTTTTTAGTGATAATTTGTCCTGTTTTAGCCGATCCAGCAGACTTGTGATTGTAGGTTATGTACTGTTTGCAGTGTTTACTGCATGCTGCCAATATTACACACAGTAAATATTGTATACAATGTTTATCACAAGTTGTAAATATCAATGCAATATTGTACTTGTAATCACATGGCAGCTTCTGGACATGCAGTATGGCCTGACACCCCAGCATGGCCATGACTGCCTAACCGGAGACTGGTCCCATCATGCAAACACATAAGGTGATTGTCTTTCCGATTATTGGCTGCAGGGTTTTTATACAAAATAATAAACTGAAAGTTAGTTTGTGAATAGTTCGAGTAATAAAATATTTCTGAATGTAAAAGCCTTGGAAGTATTGAAATGTGGATATTAACAGTGAGACTGAAGCCCCTATGTGGACCGTGCTGAAGATATCTGACGATTTTAAGTTAGTGACATTCTGGAATACTAACGATGGGATGTCGAAGAATTTCTGGTGAAGCATCCTCGATCTAAAGCATGATGTCCACGTCTCTTTTAGGATCGGAACATGATCCTTGGCAAGAATGGATTCTTCGTAAACCCCTCCGACTCTGTGGCGGTCATTGCTGCCAATATCTTCAGTATTCCTTACTTCCAGCAGACTGGAGTCCGGGGCTTCGCGCGCAGCATGCCCACCAGTGGAGCTCTCGACAGGTAAGTCTGTCCTTGTGATAGCTCTTTCCATCTCTGTTTTAGTTAGTCACTAGCCACTAATAAATAAGTAAGCTTAATTATGGCCACGTCAAAGAATAAGATCCCTAATGTAAAGGCAAAATGTTGACTTACTTTTCATTTTGTGAACCTGAATACTACTTCGCCCATAACTGTAGTCCAGAGTAAAATGGGGCCTTCAAAAACACTAAAGCTTTTAGAATTTGCTCTCAAATCCACACAGAGCTGGCTTTAGGGCGGTGCGACCGCACCGGGTGCTGACCTAGATTGGGGGGTGCTGACCTCAGGTGCGGCGCTGTGTTTAGCAATGACATACGAAACTTGCGATTTGATAGCACCTACTGAAAAGTTCCTTGTGCGTCCAGCCTTCAGGAAGCAATTAAAATGTCAAGGTACCTCTTGTAATTAATGTTCCTGCTAGGGCAAGAGATGGAAGTTTTGTCTAGGGGCAGCTTTGGTTCGCCATAAAGTAGCGTAGCGGGTTAATATGCCTGCTGCAAAGAACAGAACTATATTTTATGTGGATAGCTGAGTGGATTAGTAAAACCTGCCTTTGCAAGCGCTTAAAAACAAATGAATGTATGTGAAAGGGGGGCTATGGAGAGATGAGGGGCACTTTTGCCGGGTGGTAGTGAGTGAATCCGAGGAGGTGGTCATGGGGTGTGGGTGCCAAAAAAGACTGTTGCACAGGGCGCCGCCAGCACTAAAGCCGGTCCTGTATGTACAGAACATTCTACAGTATCAACAGCTCCAAGTAACACTGTTCTATCTCCATCAACTTTAGTGTGAGATCAGCTCGGTGAGCCAGGCTGTAGCATTTGTCTGGCATTTCAATGAGAGGTTCTCAAGTAGGTAGGTGATTGACAGATGTCACTATGTGGTTGAAAACGGCAGACTAAAGTGCCTTTGTTTTCAAAGGAAGAAAGGTCATATTTGAAAAAAATGTATAATTGAAAGGCACACATCATAAAATCTTACAGTCCCATAAGTGGATGGATGTGTAAGGAGGGCCCGATAAGAGTATCGAGTGGGGATCGTAAGTATTTAGAATGCAAGCTACAGTATTTAGAATACAAGTTACTGTAGACACCATCAACGTAATACCCAATGATATATATCCCAAAGTGCATTGAGACTCGAAAAGAAAACAAAATGAACATTGAAAGTAACAATCCGTCTGATAAACTACACTCACTGAGGCACACCGACTGATTAATGGTACACAAAACAGGGTCTCCAATCCAAGTCAAACTGATCCCTTCAGTTTCTGGGAGAAACACGTTTGAGTTTATTGTTGAAGTCCTTGCCCTAATTTTGACTTAGTAAAAACAAATGTGATCCTCTTGGGTATGTGGCTAATGTTCAATGCAAATTTTCAAATTAGATAGAACTCATCTCTGAGAGCTGATGGAGGAATACCTAAATCCACTTTGCACATCTTTTGTTCCTGAATAATGTTCAGAAGAATATATCCCGGCTGGGGCTTGTATGTACAGGATTATATCCTTGGGTTGGCCAAAGAACATCTTGCCCTCTTCAGTCGCGGCTCGCAGCGCTCAAAAGGGGTGGGTGAGGCACAAGAGGGGGATGTGGGGAGGAGGAAGCAAGGGATACATTTAATTATTTAAAAAATAATAATATGTAAACGTACCTGATCTGCTGACCCACGCCGCTCTCCTTTCCATCGTCACTGCAGGCACAGGCTCCCAGTCTGCCCTGCGGCCAATCCTGATGCTGCTCAAAGCAGCATTAGTATTGGCAGGGAGCGCCCAGCTAGGGCACTCCCAGGCAGTCTAGGAGCCTGTGCAGGCTCTCTCCAGCCCAGCAACTGTGTTACTGGGCTGAAGAGAGCCTACTGTGCATGTGTGTTTGGCCGGCCCAAGACGGGCGGCCAAACATAAATACACAGTGAGGGAGAGTGCTGTGCACTACCCCCCTCCAACTGCTAGTCACGCCCATGGCCCTGCCCCTTTCAGAACAAAAGGATAATAAACATAGTTTTGGAACAAAAGGATAATAAACATAACTGAGGAGCCGCCCCTGGTCCTCCTGCTCCCGATGCCCTTCGTTTGCATGGAGGCACAGAATCCCACATCTAGGCTTCATGATCAAGCCCACGTACCATATGCAGATGCTGTCCATCTTGGACAGGGACATCTGCTTGCAACACTGTTGGCAGGATTAAAACCCCAAAACCTCAGTGGGCAACTCTTAACTTAGTCTGCCTTAACAAGTGCTGTTTGAATTTTGAAGAATTCAATAAAAACTAAAGGGGGTTGTGGACCGGTGCCTGTTACACATGGAAAACCATGAGCTGATGCCAGCACAAAGCATAGCACCACCTGTAGGCCAGTTGTTATCCCTTCCTAGATCGCCAGTGCTTCAACTGGGGTTCAGTAGCTGCACATAGTGGTGCCGGAGAGTTGCTGTCAAGGGAAAAGCTTTCCAGATCCAGTCTGCTGCTTAGGAATAACCAAGTGAGGAATCTGTGGGAAGATTTAGTACCCACCACAGACAAGGATACCGACGACGAATAACTTAGTCCCACCTTCTATTACGTTAAGAAGACTATCATTATTTGCGTTTATTTTTCTAGCAATAGAAAAGTAATGAAATACCTGTAGGCATATTATTTTTCATACAAGTTATACATCCTGACCGGTAACATTAATATGGGACTTTTATTTCATCAATTAAAACAGACCTCATTGACTTAGAAATTGCAAGCATTTTAATGTAAGACGGATCTATACACATTCAGTTAAAACTATACATTGAGTTAATTACCAACCTGTTGTTTTTATCATGCGTTCAAAGATAGGCTTACATCTTTTAAGTCACCTTCTAATGCGGCTAAAACCCAGTATGGGCTTTGCAGTTGGTTGAGCTGCAGTATCCTGTTTCAATAATTGATTTTTTGCTTCCTCACTGTACTATTTTAAAACAGCTTGTTATGTTCCTTGGTTTGTCAGTCCAGTCAAGTTTTCCTAGAAATTATTCCTGTGAGGTAGTGCATTTCCGGAACAGACTGCCTACTTTTGCATATCCAATGACATTGATTTGTTAGAAGTACTTCTTTGTGTCTGCAGGAATACAAGTTTAAAATGACCATGGGCAAAGGATTATGATAAAAGAAAACTTTAGTTGATAGGCGCTTTTGGTTCAACTGTTGACCAGTGAAAAAGCAGAGAACATTTTCAGGGTGAAAAAAGTAAAATTGTCATACATCCATGTACGTAGCTGGCAAGTGGGACACGTCATGTCTGACACCTTCAAATAGTTCTGTTTGTTGGCCACTAGAGCCCTGCATTTTGAGACTTCTAGATTTGGATTTACCATTATGCTTTCTATAAACAAAGAAGAAAAAAAAACAGCGACTTTAACCCCTGCTGACATAAAACACAGTACTGTGTGAAAATGTTACATATGACGTGGCCATCAACGTTTCTCCCACACTCCTAGTGTTCAGTTACAATTTCCTATACCCCAATAATGCACACATCCTGTGCCCCTGAGCTGTAAGTTGCCCACTGCCCTCCTGTGGCACATCACTCATTGCCCACCTGTGGTACATCAGCAGTGCTCCCTGTTGCACATAGACTTGTGCTCCTCTGATGCTCATCTCATGTCACCTTGCAATCTCTGATACAAATCCTACGGTGCCCTCAGCTGGACGCGAGTACGCATGTTTCTGTGCATGAATGCCTGTATGTTTGTTGGATTTTATGAAAATGAGTTACCATAGCAGTGTTGATAAGTGCATGTTGGTGTGCCTACCCACTCCATAAATGCATTCACTATATAAAAGCCTTAAAGATGTCCCCTGCAACTCTTCTACTCCTGTCTGAGTAAACAAAGTTGTGTAAGATGTGTACAGTATTACACTTGGTAGACCACATATATACATGTGCATGCTTCTTCCAGCCACTGAGATACCCCCGTCAATATTGCCATCCTTAAATCCCTTCCATTGAAGGTCAGTAATGTTGAGCTCAGTCGGGTTCTTGATTCACCACACCATTTGTGTGTTAATTTTTTTTCTCATTTGAGTCTCACTAGAAGCCAATATATTTATTTGTAGTTGGTGCTTTATAAAGAACAACAGTAAAAATAAGGTGTTGGAGTACCAGTGCATTGTATGTCTATGACATACACTATACAGAAGTCAAGCCTATTGGTTTTGTCATTGCTTGCTTAAAAATGTAACTATCAAGCACTGTTTTTTTGGGAGTGAAAAAGGTTATGTAAATGATGTAGGGTTTAGCACTGTAAAGAAAACATTCTTACACACTTAGGGGGTTATTACAACTTTGGAGGAGGTGTTAATCCGTCCCAAAAGTGACAGTAAAGTGACAGATATACCACCAGCCGTATTACGAGTCCATTATATCCTATGGAACTTGTAATACGGCTGGTGGTATATCCGTCACTTTACCGTCACTTTTGGGACGGATTACCACCTCCTCCAAAGTTGTAATAACCCCCACAGTCTTGCAACAAGTGAGGTACGTCTGTTATTCAGCACTCTTCAGCAATTTGAAGTTCGTTAGCGAAGATGATTAGACCACACTTCACAAACTGATGAATCCATTGAGTTTTCAGAATCTTTCCTACACCTTGAGGAAGACATCTGCTTGAAGCACACCATGTACCAGTCCACAGTTGTATAACTAACTCCAAATTTCTACTTTACCAGGGTTGCTAAAGCAACAAAGATCGCATTGTATGAAACCCCAACAGGCTGGAAATTCTTTGGAAATTTGATGGATGCAAACAAATTGTCCCTTTGTGGCGAGGAAAGTTTTGGTACTGGTAAGTGACATTTTTTTTATTTATTTTTTTATTTTTATTTTTTATGCAGCTGTATAAATTTGATTTTATTTACCGCAAATGTTTCACCTAAATAAGCAATTTATTTCGAGAAACAAGTGCATGCAGGCATTAGATGATTCTGTAAAATTGCTCAAGTTGTTTGCAATGTCAAGTAAAAGAAAAAAAAACTGTTTCTCATTAATTTACATGTACAATGTCAGTGTGCGGGTTTCATTTTGTCTTGAAATGAGCAGTCCTCCTACGCAGGAAGGCGCGCTCGTTGGCTTGAGCAGGAAGTGGGGGCCCCCCTCCACTTGCCTAGCAGAGGATCCTGGGGGGATTACGTAAACTGCAACTCTGAACTAGTTTTTGAAACTCTGGTGGTCATAATAACACTTCTAGTGTTTTCTTTGTAGGAAATATATTTACACAGTTCAATCCTCAATTACTGAAATGAGCTCAACTCAAGGCAGCGAGATCTATTTAATGGTTATGTCTTTGATTAAAAGTAGAGGCAGACTCAGTGTGGCTTTCAGTAGCTTTGTACAACCAAATGTGAAATAACATATTTACACAGGTTTGCTAAAAACCTTTCCATTTTTAACTGTACATAACATTTAATCTATAAACATCTTGTATCTCAAAATAAATTCCAGACATTTGCCTGTTTTTACATATTTTCGTTCCTTGAGGGAGAAGGATGTACTTGTGAGAGGGCAATGACCAGAACCACAGGAGTCATGTGGCAGGGGGAGGACTAATTGTAAGGCAGAGTTGTTTAAATTATGCAGAAAAAAAGGCAATTTATGTGGCGTAGTGCGTCATATTTTGTGACTATATTACTTCATTATTTTGCAAACGGTGACACTATCTGGGAATTTTTTCACCAGGACAAGTGTGACGCCCAAACACAGCTATAAACAACTGAAAGATGACCATTCAACCTCTGCAAAGGGGCTTCCACGGCGTGGTATCACGTTGCCATGTCTTTTTTACTTTTGATCCATTTGACCTAGAAACAACTGTTTTTGTTCAAAACAGCAGATTATGCAACAGATGTGGCAGGATTATGTGGCAAATGCAGCAAATCCATAGTTATGCAGAAAACGCCATGGCCAGAGAATCGCATAATTCCAGTGGCCCTGCAAGTACTTATCACCTGCCTTTTATTTACACAAACAGTTTGTTGTTTTGGAGAAATGTGCTTTCTTCATAATCATTCCTGTAACGCACGACCTTTGTCCGTAATTTTATTGGTGCCTAGGGAGGTAATTATGTCACTTCTCTTGGTTCTTAACATGCTCAAGTCAGTTCTGACTTTCTTTCTCTCTCTCGTTTTTGCTTTGTTTATGTCTTTGTCTCTTTTTTTCTTTGTTCTTTCTTTGGGTTTAGTCTTTCCACATTCTCTCACATTTTTTGTTTTGCTCTCCTTTTTGCTCTTTCTTTTTTCTTTCCTCTTCTCTCCTTCCCTCTCTCTTTACATTGCTTGTGGGATTGAGCCGCAACAGGCTATAATGAGATGTACCAGTTGGGATAAAATATTACTGTTAATGAAGGATCCTCGTTCCTACAATGAATGATACATACAGTGTTTTTTATTAAGAAAAAAGGGAGATGGATGTACGTAATTTTTTATTGAGTAAGGAATACAGGAGGAAACTGGGGCGGGCTATTTACATTCTTAAATTTCTATGGGAGAATCTGCAATAATAATGGTTTTTCTGCTGAGTTGTGTATAAACTTGGAGTTCCTTTGTGTATGGCTGTTTTTCGATTGGATTATAGTTTGTCTTCCATGACACTTACAGTGCTTTACACAACCTCTGGGCTGAATACAATCCCTCTGAGTAGCACTGAGCCGTGTAAATAGCCCTATAAGAACGCATCCCTATAAGAACACATGGGGTAATCGTATCTACTGCACAGGGCCGGCTTGGAGGGGCTATGGAAAGATGGGGGGCACTTTTGCTGGGAAGTAGTGAGGGAACCAGAGTAGGAGGTCATGGGGGTTCCAAAAAAGATTGTGGCATGAAGCACCCCAGCGATAAGGCCGGTCCTGCTACTGCAGATGTAATCCAACCAATAAAATGTTCTGTGTTAACATTCATGCCTAAAATAGATGTTTAGAGTGCAAGGTGATTTTGCAAGACTGTGTTAAACACGAGTAAAAATAAATTTGGCCCATAATGCAGCTATTTGCTACACATGTCAGAGGTGAGCCTTGCTTTAAAAGGATAGATAGAAAAAGTAGAAAGGGCTGTGAAGTGGTAAATCCAGTAAAAAGCCCTAGTAGAGTATATGCCCATCACCTTGGTTAACAACTTTTTTTTTTAAAGGGTACTGGATATGCCCCGCCTTATGCGTTGGCTAGAAGACTCATTGAATTAAGCCCAATGTGTCCAGGCATGAACTGAACTGCTTGTTTGTTCCTCAGTAATTTCACTCCAAATATCAAAATCTCCAGGAAAAGAAGATTGGAGTACTTTAGCATAGAAGGTGAGACGTTTTCTGCTATGAAAGTGCCAACATTCATGGATGGGTTAAGAGGCCAATAGATGAGATGACCGGAAGAGGAAATACTGGGGATAACATAATTTGGGGGGGAAAAAATCTGCAAGCATGATTAGGCTGTTCTTTTCTGATACTCTGGGTGTCCTGAGGATCTACAGTAGTAATATTGGGACCAGGTGAATCCCCAAGGCAAGTTTTAGATAGAAATAAAGTCCCTAAAGGGTCCAATCAATTAGTACCCCCTTCCTTAAATGTGTTTGCTTGCTTTTCTTTTTATTACATTTTAAGATGTTCTGTGTGATACAAAGAGATGTAACAAATCAGTTGACCATAGAATTCTAAAGGTTGTACTCAAATCTAGCCCCAAACTATGTTTAGTGGCAAATTGCATCTCTTTCTCTCTCTACTCCTTTGTCTGCCGAACCTATGAAGGCTTACTAACATGCTAAATGACATCTAGCCATATTCTTCATGTCATATCCTAGACTGGTCCTTGTGATAAGTAGACTTCCCCTATTTAGTGTTTACCATGAACTTTTTAGGTACAGGAGTGATATGATGAAGCATGTAACCCTGCAGGAGATGCCTGAATAATACGTGAGCTGGAATTTGTGATGCAGACAGTATTAGCTGCCGGGGCAGTGGATGTCTATTCCTGGCTTCGACCAGATGCAGTGTTGCATAGTTCAAATAAACCTCCTTACGTTTCCGGATTCATTTTCTGAGATCAGCTTCTTCTCACCCCCGGCATGTTTCAAGGCGATAGGTGTGATTTTGAACTTGTTAAAGCTGAGTTGCAGATCCAGGTTCATCTGAAATACTCATGCTTAGATTTCTATTCCCTTTGTCTTGGAAACAGACAACTTCTGAAGTCTGTCACTGCAGCATACAAAAGTACTCTTTCAATCTAGAGCTAGTAGTGCTTTTGCCTATCTGCTCTAAGATCATGCTCAGCAACAGAGCACTACTTCTAGCATAATTCAGAGCAGGAGGGCAGAACCTTTGATCAGATGCCAGCTTTTGTTTAATGTACATATATTTGCTGTTTTGTACTCCTTAAATAAGGAATGTTTGATCAAAACCACTCTTTAGTATAGAAATGTAAGAACGTGAACCTATATTGATTCGTACTTGTGTCCGCCGTCTTTTACTTACTTTTATTTTCTTGTTTGACCTCTTTAGCTGCATGTGTAATGAGCTTTTTATCATGAAGTTTTGTCCTGAATTTTTGACCCTTTGTCCTGATTGTGTGCTGTTACTGCCCAGAATTTACTTCCATGCCATATGGTTACCCCTACTTTCCACCCAATGCTTTTCCTCATTTTACCCATTGATTGTCAGTGGTCTACATAGTGCCGGGTACTTTCTGCAGTGTATTTTTTTTTTTTTAGGGACACTTTCCTTAGCATTTCTGTCTTGTGCCCAAGATGTATTTGAATGGCATATGTGGCACAACTTTGTATGATGCTTATACATCAATAGAGCAGTCAAGGGGTGAAACAAACCTGTTTTTTGTTGATGATGTGGAATTAACAATGTAACACCTGCCCATTGACGTCAATGAAGAAAACAATTGTGGCTGGACTTTGACACAGCTGGAACTATATAGAAACCCAGTATCCCGTTCTACTATGCTTCCGAGAAGCATCTGGGAGAGAGATGCAGGTCCGGTTGTGCATCTTTGGAAGGGAGATGCAGGGCACGCCTCACAGCTGTTAGACAGGGGATGCCGGTCAAACTGTGCCCCTGTTGGAAAAGAAATGCAGGTTAGGCAGTGGAGGCAAGAAGCAGGTGTGGCTACCCAGCTTTTGAAGGGGTGATACAGTCCAGGCTCCCTGACTTTTGGACTGCAGATCGGCTCTACAGCTATTGTGGGGAGAATGGACAGCAATTGGGCCAAGATGTATTCGGAAGAGTAAAGCCCGGATTAGCCAGCGTGGGAGCATCTGGCTCAGTATTTTAGAAGATTTATGCAGTGCTTAGTCTTTACTATTGCAACTTTTGGGCACACCTGGCGTAAATGAGTTCAGACAATGATTGTTCAATTTAACACCTAATGTATTTTAGGGACCTGTTTGCATTAAAACATGTTACGCACACGTGGCAATGAAAGAAGTGCTAAAACAATACTTTCCGTTATTCAGTGATTTCTGCTCTAATATTTGTTGGGTTATGCCCTTCAACCCAACAAATGCTCACTTACACATGGCAGTACACCAGAGTTCCACAGAGATGCTGCTACAGCTCTGCAGCGGTCTAGTTGTAAGTTATAAGGTGCACTGTACACTCCTCCTCCAGCCCTCTGGATGGCAGACTACTCCTGATTCAGTTTGTTTCATGCAACCTACGTCTCAGACCAAGGCCATCCCGTTTTTTGCCATGGGGATATAGCCAGTTCAATACCGGATAACACTAAAGGGTGCCTTAAAATACACATTTACGTTGCTCTTTTACCTCAATTCCCATTTAGTACTAAGATCTAGCTTATTTATTGGCAACAGCGGAACTTTCCCGCTAGTCGTCCTCAATTATATGTAAGGTTTTTCTTGAGCATAAACCAATTTTTTACTGTTTTATATAGTTTAATTGGTTATTTGAAATTTATTATTAACCAATTAAACCCTTCGAGGTGAAAAGAGTACACCCCCGCCAAAAAAGCAAAACAGAAAAACAAAACTACTGGTGTTAATTGTCACTTTGTCCTGATCTACATATTTTTCTGTTTCAGGGCATTTTGTTAGGCATTTTCAGGTTTAAGTTGAACACGTTTTCCGTGGCCTCTTGTACGACAAGCCAACGTGGCATGTCACAGTGTGTAAAGGGGCCTCGAGCCCCTGTGTGGGTCTGCATTGGGGTTGGGGCTTTAAGACCTCTGCCTAGTTCCAAGACTTAACCAGACACTACTTTGTCAGATTGAGGAGGCGACTGAGGACTTCAACAGTTTGGGTGGTGCGCTTTAAGATTATAAATATTTACTTTCGGTTTGCAAAAGTACTCCATTCCTTAAGCATTTTAGTCGCATCTCGCAGTATTTAGTTATTACTGCCAACATTTCACTTTGCAGCCACTGCTATTTATGCCGAGGAAGTGTATTTATCTTCAGTGAACTGCGTACAAGTCTCAGACATGTTTTGTGTTGCAAGTTATGCATTTTTGCTGACTGTTCGATTTTGACTTGTATATTTTTTTAGGCTCAGATCATATTCGTGAAAAAGATGGGCTCTGGGCTGTCCTGGCTTGGTTGTCCATTATTGCTACACGCAAACAAAGCATTGAGGAGATCCTGAAAGAACACTGGCAGAAGTATGGACGAAATTTCTTCACCAGGTAAAACCTTTGACTGGGGAATGATGAATACTTTGACATTAAACTTTGTCGGAGACCCAATGCCCGAGGCCTTTGGTAGACTTGGCTACAGAATTATATTTGTTTTAAATGTTTTTACTTCATGAAACTGTTAATTATAATTTCTGTGCAATATGTATGATCACCTACAACCTAATTTTGGTGACCACCCATGAACAAAGAGACAATTTTACACGTACTACTTATGATTTTTTTTGGACACATATACGTTTTGTTATTTAATAATTTATTATCTTTTATAGCCTAGACGCCGTGTCTCTAGGCGCTGTAGGAGTATTTTTAAAAACACAAGGTTGACTTTCTACTGGCGGTACTGTAGTAGCGTGTGGCGGCATAGCTACCATATATGTCACAATCTTCACAAAATATGAGGATGAGTTGCTGGCGCCAGTTATACCCGGAGTTAGCCAAGCTAGGGTTGGTAATAGAAGCATCATATGCAATTTTATATTTTGTAGAACCTTTGCACCATACACAAACTTGTTTCCCCTGCACTGCGGCAGTGAAATATATGCAGCATGAGGATTGGTGATCGAGAGGATACGCAGGGCATAGAATGTATCTCGCTTCTTCTGCCACACTATCGCAATAAACGCAGGTGAATTCTCACCTTCCTTTTCCAGAGTGGGAAATCTAATAGAGGTTGCCTCTACGCATCGCCTCCCCTCCAGATGTACCCTTTAATTTCCTCCACAGGAAGGAATAGGTTTGTCCTCTCTTGCCACCAGCCTGCAGCTGCTCTCAACACTTCCCTGTTCAAAAGGAAGAGTTATTATGCACTTGATCTCTCCAGGTGTCTCACCCCACTACTCATAAAACACTTTGTCACCTTCCCTCATATCTCTGGGAAGAAAGCTCCCTTGTCTTTTCTACCACCTTTACTGATTTCAAGACATATTGCAGAGCTGTCTTCACTATGCATTCACCCACCTCCATTTTGAAGCCTTAATTTCCCCTCATGCGGCACATGAACGCGTCCAGCGTTTGTGACAGTTGTGGCAATCCCACCTTGGAGATGCTCTGGAAAAAAGGAGCTAGTGCTATGTGCTCGAGGGCCTCTGCATTTTCAGTCATGAGCTACAGAGAGTGTATTGAGACAAAGGATAACTGTGTCTACTATAGCTAATAGAGGGATGCTGGGGTGACTGGCTGTCGCATTCACTTTGATCCTTGCTATGGTCCTAGATGAGAAGAGTGAGCTCACATCACTTAGCAGACTACCGCTTTGCCCAACCATGTCAAAGTACTTGCTGCACCTGGTTTCTGATGACCGGATCTTTGCGGAACTCTTTTGCCTTCACTGCAAGCCATTTCGGATGCCTTCACCGGATGCTGTGGTATTTTGTCAGTCGCTTGCAGCAGCTCATCACCACGTTACAGTCTATACAGGGGAGAGAGTGCACGGCACTGGCGTTCCATGCTGCATCACTCTCGCGTGTGCTTGGTTTATTGGACTGCACTCGTCTCGCTGCAGTCACCCAAGCCCACTGAACATTTGTATTACCCTCCTCAGCCACAGTCTCCTAGCCATCTGCAATGCCCAAGGACATCTTTATGTTTTATTTATAAAACGCAACACTTGCTGGGGCATATTGGTAGAAGATCAGTGTCAAACAAACAAACCAGTGGTTAATACATACAGACGCATTCATTGTGACATACTTCTCCGATAAATTATGCCTTTGGTTGTGCACCGATCTGAGGATGAAGAGGAGACCAGTAATCCAGTCTGATACTGTGAAAGACATGGTATCTGGGAGAGGTCAGGAATATGGAGACAGGCTCCACCGCGCGGCATTGATTTGGGTAGGAAGAGCAGGGTCCCTTGTATGCCCGATTCTATTTAGGAAGGTCACTAGATCCTCCTTGTTTCACCCCTCTCCTTTCCTGCATTTTGGAGATCAGACCGACCTCTCACCATCAAGAGGCAATTTGCCATCTCCTTCAACCCCTGCTCAAAGCACCCAGTCACCTTCCTTGTTGCCTCCTGTGAGGACTGCAGGACATTAGATGCAGCCTTTCCTGTTCAGCAACATGCATTTAATGCTTTTTCTAATCTTGGAGTGAGTTATGGCCACAGCTTACTGACCTGAACAGCAATCACTTACCTACTTTCTTCCTTGGCTACAACATAGGCCAGCTCTGACCACGACACCTTGCTATGTGGATATTATCCATCCAACCTTTAACTTCATTAATCCCCTACTACATCCAACTTTCAACCCCTACCCACAGAAGAGCCACCCACCCACCCACACAAGAGACCTGCCTGCTATGGACTTTATGCTCCTGTTCCCCAGTGAATACAGGGCCGTGTATTTTATCTATCCCATAGTCAAGCAGCTCCTACATTGGTGTCTTATATGAAATCATTTTGTTCATGCTTCTGAAAATTGCCCCATCTCATTGATGTCACCATTTTCCCTTGTTTTGATCCAACTTTCTTCATCCTCACTCATTACAGCCATGTTCACACTGTTACTGCTCATGGGTATGGGACACATGACCTATACAGCCTTGGTATGAAAAGACACTTGCAATAGTTTGAGTTTTTATGACTGCACAGTAAGAACATGCTCAGTAAGAACATGCTTGTGTACTGCCATGGTGTCTCACAACTCTCTCTAGGCCTCCCATGATGGTTGGGGCAATCTTCTCACCTTACCCTCCTGGGAAGTGGCAATTCTGCAGCTGTTTTCTTTCCCTGATAGAACTGACATAGTATATGAGACAATATGGAATCATTCCACACGCTGCACATTTCTATCTGTGTCAAGAGCCCCATCAGTTTCATCAGTCCCAATGTGCTGCCTAACCATCTCGCCCTCTGCTGTATAGTTTCACAGGCTCTCTGCTCGACAAAGGACTGGAGGGCACATGTCTTCCCCTGCAGATGGTTGGTTGTGTTAATCCCACCTACGGCACCAAACATGATTGGGCATGCGCAGCTGCAACAGGAGTTAGTCAATGAGTGGCCGCAGGCTGAGATGACACGGTCATGCATTGGTGGTGCGGTCAGTATTAGACTACGGCAAGCACAATAGGCTAGAATGATTGACTATTAGCACCTGCATAGGAAGTGGATACAACTCCAGTCTATTCCAATGAATCCTATGGACATCTTCTTGACATATCCAAAACTGTGCACGTCCTGTCCATGCAGAGGGAAGCGTTGCAACAGTTAAGGTGTTCTTTGGAGATGGTGGTAGACAGGAGGGTGGGGGTAGGGCTTCAGGGGGTACAGTGCAGAACGAGGCACCGGGGTACAGTAATTTGTTGTACATACTTGCCATGCCATTGTGGTTGTTAAAAACCCTTGTCCGGCAGCCTCTGGGTAGATCATGGTTATCGGTTGCTGTTCAATGGAGTCAGTTGAGATGACATCTGTGTCCTCCTTCTGGCAAAGCCCCTCCCATGTACTTTCACACATTGATTTTCAGATGCTTCATTACCCCTGCCACTCTCACCTATGGCCCCCATCAGCGACCACTTTCTGCTCTTGCACAATGTAGCCCCCCCTTCTACATTTTTGCAAACCAAATTCACAAACAATCAGCAAGCCAAAATTTGCCAGCCAGCACCAGGCATTTTGCTTTGCCAATGCTTGAAAGTAAGTCTTCCTAACATAAAAACATTTTTCTGTGTAAGAAAATTCATAGATACAAATTTCTGCAGGTGGACATCCTGGTGCATACATGTGTCCACGTGATCTGACTGATTTTGGTTGTGCACGCTCTGCGTTGTGCGTCATAAATGTACTCCTGTCTAAATGTCTTCATGCGATTCTGTAAAATCCACTCCACAGAATTCCTCTTCTTTTCACACGTTTTCTTTATTAAGGTTGATCAATCATAACACCTTCAGCAATCTTCAACACATCCTTTTCTCTCTACTCTCCAGATCCCTCTCCCAACATTCTATCCCTGACCTCAGCTCACTACCTCATCACATTCTACATTTCTTAAAGGAGGTACTACAATGAATACTAATACTATAATGATCTCCACACACCTCCCCCCTTTCATTAAAACAAAAATAATCAATATGAACCTAATATAAATAACTATATACAATAATGTAAAATATCATACAAAACATTTCAACGATTAAGTTTGCAAACATTCCCCAAGTCCCATGTGGATCCATTTTCTAAGACCACCACTTTTTTTTTTACATTCGATACACGTTGAGGAAAATATTTGCTTTCTCCTTTGAGAACTATACCCTTCTTCCTTACCGCCACCCAATCTCCTTTTTGTATTGTACAAGATTTCACACCCATCCTCCTATTGTAATATGTGGCATATTTTTCCTGCTTCTTTTCAACTCTTGCCCTTATTGACTCTCTATCAACCATCACTCTGTTATTACTAGTCTTCAACCACACCGGGCACTCCAATACACCAGGTTCCCTTCCCTTTAATGATACAAAAGGTGACACTCCTGTTGTAGAATGGGGAGACGTTCGATAAGTCCATATCATTTTACTCAACTCTTTTCTCCATGGAAGTCGATTCGCCAGAGATAACTGTATATTTTCCATTATTAATCGGTTTACCCTCTCCACCAGACCATTGGCTTGTGGATGGAAAAGAGCTACCCTCTCATGTTTGATTCCAACTCTTCGTATATAATCAGTCATTTCTGATGATATAAATTGCACCCCATTATCGGTTACAATGCATTTTGGAAAACCTTCCTCCATGAATACCTCCTCAAAAAATTCTATCACTACTGAAGTTTTCACATGCCCAACTACCTTAGTAGTGAACCATTTAGAATGATAATCTACTAACACCAAAATATATTTACACCCTACTCCCAAACTAGACATAGGCCCAATGAAATCTATAGCCAATTTTTCCCACGGACCACTAGGAAATTTCACAGGAGCCAGGGGTACATGCCTCAACACCTTGGTCTTATCGCTATTGGCACATGCCACACAATTTTTTACTGCTTCTTCCACTTGCTTGTCCATCTGAGGCCACCAAAATGTCTGTCTCACCTTCCTTTTCATTGTTCCCCTGCCCAGATGTCCTCGATGGGTAATTTCAATAATGTGTCTACGTATATTAACAGGTGGAACAAGTTGATCTCTTCTTAATAATCTCCCATTAACTATACTTAGTTGATCTCTAATTCTAAAGTACCTTACCAAATCACAATCCAGCTCATCACTATTCTTCCAACCATTAATTACTCTCTCTTTCACGACTTGCATAGTTATATCACTAACTTCTGCCTGTTCCCACTCTTGTGCTGTTATAGCCATCTCTCCTAAAATGGTACTCACCACATCTTTTGACTCCATTTCCTGAAACTCACCTTCATCCACTGGCGCTCTAGACAAGTAGTCTGCCACAACATTCTTATCACCTTTCACAAATTCCACCGTAAAGTTGTATCCCAATACTGACAACAACCACTTGGAAATTCGCGGGGTAATACTACCTTCTAAACCACGCCCCCCTTTAAAAATGTAGGTAAGTGGCTTGTGGTCAGTTTTCAACTTAAAGGGTAAACCCCACAAATAAAATTTGAAATGGTTTATTCCCCAACAACAGGCTAGGGCCTCCCTCTCTATCACGGAATATGAAACTTCGGCACCCTGCAATCTCCTGGATGCAAAACGTATGATGCGTTCTTCACCATCCTTAACTTGAGTTAACACAGCTCCAACACCTACGTTACTAGCATCCGTTGTTAAAAATGTTTTGGCACATGAATCAAATATTCCTAAGGTTGGAACCTTCGAAATATGATCTTTTAGTTCTTGAAAAGAGCACTTACAACTATCATCCCAGACATACACTACTCCCTTCTTCATAAGTCTCCTTAATGGTTCAACCATTTCTGTAAAGTTCTTAACAAACTTGGAGCAATATTCTGCAAGACCCAGAAATGACCTTAACTCTTCTTTCGAACCCGGTTCAGGAGCATGCTTAATTGCAGAGACAATGCTCTTCTTTGGCCTAATTCCACATTCATTTATTGTGTGTCCCAAATATGTCACTTCCCTTTTTCGAATCTGACACTTTTCTCTTTTAATTGTTAGGCCATTCCTTTTTAACCTGTGCATTACTTCATGAAATAAAAGATCATGATCAGATTCATCCTCCCCTACAATTAGTATATCATCTTGAAAACATAATACACGACTCATGTCCCCAAAAACTCGTTCCATTATCCTTTGGAACACCGCAGACGCAGAAGCAAGTCCAAAGGGCATTCTCTTATATCTAAAAGCTCCTAGCGGTGTTACAAAGGATGTTAAATGTCGTGAATCAACATGTAGGTTTATTTGATGGTACGCCGACGACATGTCCAAAACACTGAATGTATTACCCTTCGCCTTCACTGATAGCATTTCTGTAATATTTGGAAGAGGTTGACGATCAACCCATATACATTTGTTGAGGTCTCTGAGGTCAATGCATAGACGGATTTTACCATCTTCCTTCGGTGCAACGACCACCGGAGCCAACCATTCCGACGATTCTATCGGTTCGATGATGTCCTCTTTCAACAATTTTTCCAATTCTTGTTTCAATGGCTCCCTCATTAAATTTGGGACATTTCTTACCTTGTGTACAATAGGTATCGTATTTTCTTTTACTATAATCTTATGCACAAATCCTCTTAAAAGACCCAATTTAGGAGAGAAAACTTCAGGATATCTTGCAACTAATCCATGTTCTATAGATTCTGTCACCACACCAATACCTATCTCCTCAGTAAGTGACACAGGTTCCTTTGCGTTTGGATTCAAAATTATTCCAAGGTCCTTCTGATGGCGCCAACCAAGGAGATTTGTACCAAAGTCTGTGATGTACACTTTCCCTTGAATGATTCTTTCCTTGAAGGAAATAGTCATACAGCACATTCCTATAATCTCTATTCTTCTCCCTGCATAACCTACGGCTCTTATATCGGGAATTGTTAGATTCTTACACGAAGAATCTGTCCATCCAGAATCAAATACTTCCTTTGAGATGAGGGTGAATAGGCTTCCCGAATCCACCAACAAATTTACCGGAAAACCATCTAACATGGCTTGGATATGCGGCTTGTCCAGTGCTTCAGTGCTCTCCTTCTTCACCCCTTGAAGTGAAATCACCTCACAATTGTGAGAGACCAATTCTCCATGAACCGTCAAGATTATATCCTCCATGGTCTCACATACATCTTCTACCTCCTGAATCATCTTATTATCCATGCCATATTTGAATCTGCAAACTTTGGCAAAATGCCCTTTTTTCCCACAATTGCGACATATAGCATTCCTGGCAGCACATGTTTTACTGGAAGCTATATGCCCTGGGGCACCACATCGATAACATTTTATAACTCTCCATTCCTGTGTTTTACGTCTTTCGTCTTTACTGATTTTTACATCGTCACCATTCTTATCACATCTATTCCATCGTGTTGCACTGCGAGGTTCCTCTTTTTTATTAACTTCTGCCACAACTGCTTGTTCAACCTGTATAGATTTTACATCCATTTCTTGCAGCCATACAGCCGCATGCTCCATTTTCTTAGCAATCAGTATTGCTTCCTCTAAGTTTGGATCCTTCATCAATAACTTTTCGCGTATTCTTTTGTCACTCGCACACCTCACAAGCTGGTCCCTTATTAGGGAATCCAGCAAATGATCGAATTCGCAAGATAGCCCCAGACCTCTTAGACTGGCTACATAGGATACAATGTCCTCATCTCTTTGTTGTACTCTAGAAAAAAACTTATGACGTTGCAACACAAGATTCGACTTTGGAATGAACTGTAAGTCTAACATCTGTATAGACATTTCAAAGACGTTAGAAGGCTGACCGTCTCCCATTCCTAGCGATACCTCTGGTAAATTCTCATATATTCTTCTTCCCTCAATTCCAAGATGATGTAACAATATGGCTTGGCGTCTCGGAGGAGCATATCGATCACTCCCAATAGCTAACATATACGTGTTAAAAATCTTCTTCCATTGTTTCCAGGGTATGGATGGATCACCTGGAGTTGCTAGGAACGGTGGTGGCGCTGATATACCTTGATCAGCCATTATATATATATTCCTTGCACTATTCACTTGTCACTTTTCCAGTTGGATATGTAAGTTATTTTCACTTGTGTAAATTATGTATTTATTTTCAGATTTTCATATATTCAGTTTACAAATTAAATAAATAATAAAATGGTGTAACTTCAGTCTTTCTTCACCCTTTCAGGAATGAAATAGTCTTTTTTTTCTGTTCTTTTTTTTTTTTTTTTTTTTCCACTTCCTCTTTCTCCAAGTCCTACTTCCTTTTTTTTTTTTTCCTCGTTCGGAGATGCAGGTAAGGTTTCCTTTATTTTATGCTCCTTTTCTTCGCACTGTATAGAAATGCGAGTCAAACACGCATTTCAAATTATCGCGCGCCAAAGAAATGCAAGTCAAACACGCCTGTCTGTACGCGTGTTGATTAACTCGAGGCGGCGTACTATGACGCACGCCTACCCATTTCCAACGCGTTGTGAAAGCACGTGTTGAAAGCTGATCTTTCAATCGCGTCTTTCAAACGCTGAGCACGAGCAGTCTTTAACGGCACAGTTTCTAAAACGATTTCTATAATGACAAAGTATCGCGTATTGACGCGATTTTAGCATAAGAATTGCCGCTTTTAAAGCAGTTTTAGAGCATGAACTAATATTATGAACTTTGAAGTTTTAAGTACCTTTTTTTTTTTTTTTCTTTCTTCACGTTTCCTCGAAGGCCAAAATAAATAACTGTTCATTATAATCCAGGAGTGAAGGTGTTCTTTAGCCTGTCTCCTGCACAGGTCCTCGTCGCCAATGTAAAATCCACTCCACAGAATTCCTCTTCTTTTCACACGTTTCTTTATTAAGATTGATCAATCATAACACCTTCAGCAATCTTCAACACATCCTTTTCTCTCTACTCTCCAGATCCCTCTCCCAACATTCTATCCCTGACCTCAGCTCACTACCTCATCACATTCTACATTTCTTAAAGGAGGTACTACAATGAATACTAATACTATAATGATCTCCACAGATTCTTTGTATGTTATTTTTCAAACTTAGGGAATTCACAGACATAGGCAAACATGGGCATACTGAAAATGACACTTTTTTTTTCTTTGCAAATTGATCACCTAGAGTGGACGCTATATACAGCTAGTGTTTTTCCATCAGTGCGTGCCACTATTCCTAGCCCTCCCTTAGCGGCTTTATATGTCTAATTAGTTTGCCTAATATCCAGAATCCTGATTGCAAACCGCATTTTTGTTGTAGCATTAGTAGCAAAGCTCGGTGTGGGCTCCAAAAGGACCGGTGGAACTGAAAGATGTAGATGATGTGTTCAGTTTGCTGACTTTAGCCATGGTCCATGCCACCTTCGAGGGAGGGAGGGCAGTGAGCGAGGCCTGTGAAAGACCAGTGAACTATGTACTTCTTGAAACCAGCAGATAACATCCGTTCTCTGTAACACTCGGATCGTTTCTCATTCATAATTTTACAATGCCTACTTCCTTAACCCTTACAGGTGCCTCGTATGCCTTGTATTTGACTTTCCGTGGCTCTGTGGTGCACAGCGTTTATTGAGTTTATTAGCCAGGCCTCTTAATTTCACCTGTCAGGTGTACCTTCCATTTAAGAGGCTTTTGCCTCCGCCTAAGCCTCAGGTAGCTGGTCTCCAGGACCGCACGTCTCTGCTGCTCAGCGAGTTGCATAGGACATGTCATTTGTTCACGGTCCCTCGACTGGTCCAGGGCTGTGAAGTAATGGGGATGCAGGCTTTGGTGCTATCACTGCTGATGACTCGAGCTGCTTGATGTCCACACCAGAAGCATCAGAGAACGAAGGTTGTCAGTCTTTCCCTTCCTGGCGGCTGGATCTCAAGGGCCACCGCTGCTGCAGGCCACGAAACAACTGCAGGGATCGACTCCTAGCTCACCGGGTTCAGTCGAAGACGCGATGCGTCCGTCACCGGGCAGTGCGTTCCTGTTCTTCTTGTCTTAATGTTTTACAACATTAAATATTTACATAATTTTGAGTACGGCGCGAGTCGAAAGCAGTTCTAGATCTATGCCAGGTTATCAGGATAACCACCGTCTCCTTACATTATTCCTTTTGTCTGTACGTATATGGTATGGATATATGGTGCGGTGTTAAAATGTGGCATGGATCCGGCCATCCTTGGTGTACTGGTGCTATCTTAAACGAAAGGGGAATCTCGCAAAGTGTAGTTTTTAAGACGGAAGCTTCAATGTGGGAAGGGGGTTTCACGAGTTTTCTGTGGCTCTTTTAAATGTAGTTGAGCAAGTTTGTCCATAAGGTGGCGGTCTTTCTCCTTTATGTCCTTAAGAAAGGACGAGGTTGAGACAATTTAAACCTCCGCAACCTGTCCTATAATTGTCAGTATAAACTGAGCAGCTTTCCTGTCATTTGCATATTTGAAGTACAAGTGGTGTAGTAAGAATGAATGTTCTCAAAGTCAAACTTTTACAGCAATTAAACTTTGAGAAACATTTATTATACATTCAACTAGAAAGCAAGTCTTCTCTCCAAACGGGCGCTCATAATGCGCGGTCATGACGTGGAGCAGAGTACTGCAATTATCAGATTTACGGTAGTGACCAGTGGCGGTGGCATGGATTACACGCACTGTAACCCCCGCGCCGCCATCTGCCCTGCACGTCACCTAGGCAGTGGTTAATTTGTAAATAAAAAAACGTGCCGTGCTCAAAGCTTTTCTCTGAAACGCGCGGCTGCTGCAAATAAATGTGCGAGCACCGAATACTAAAGCAGCGTAATCCTGAAGCCATCTCGGGCCTCTTTAATCCATTTACAGTAACTCCCTGCCCCTTCAGCTCACTCCTGCAGTTTCTGCTTTCTCCCTTTGTGACACTTTGCCGTCTTGCTCTTCTTCCTTATGTCCCATTAGTGAATTTTGCGCTCAGTAAAGTAAAAACATAAGTGCCGGCCCCCCAAAAAGATCAAATGAAGCACTGCGCTCCTTCTGTCTGCTAATCACATCGAATTAAAAAGTTATTTGTTTCAACTCAATTTTTTAAGTAATCCAGTCTGTGCTCATAGGTCTGCCTCGTTTATACAGCACCACAGACTGTTATAAGATGGTTGATACCTGAATACTTATAAGAACACATTTTTCCTATCACATTTCCTAAACACTTGCAAATGCGCAGCCTACTTGTCGCTGTAATGCTGTGGGCCGGGGGCACACATACTAAATTAATTAGTATAGCATGAGAGCAGCATCAGGATTGGTCTGAGCAGCTTGGTACGCCGATCAAACAGTGCACTGGAGTCTGTGCAGTTTCTCCAACCTCAGGTTGGAGAAACCTAAGTGTGCATGTCAGTTTGGCTGCCCTAAGACTGCCGGCCAAACTGACAGGTGCACTTAGTGCACTCACTCCACTCCTACTCCTCCCCCCTCCCATGGCCCAGGCACTCCCTGCGCATGCTGGCTGAGCCAGCAGCTGAAAAATAAAACAATAGAAACATTTTGTTTTATTTTTCAGCTGCTGGCCCGGCCAGTGGGCGATGCTCCTTTGCCATTGTGAAGGAGCTGCCCCTGCCTACAGGCACTGTTACCAGTCTGTAAATTGAGCACTCTTTGCTGCCATGTCCTAATGTCTGTCCTGTGTGTTGTGAGCCCTGGGAGCACTGAAGCAGGATCTGCCTCATATCTTAAAGAGGTTGAAAAGACTGCTCCACTTTCCCACTGCACTCCCATTGGTGGCAGGTGACATTTGAAAGTGGTGGGGCATAAAATTTAGGGATGAGTTTTAAGTAGCAAGCAACCACTGCATTTTTGTTTACTTTCGCCTTGCATTATTTTGAAAACTGTGTAACCCCATGATCTTGGCATCATCGCACCAATTTGCATAGAATCACAATTACAACTGAAATACTTGACCCCTGTCCTGTGCGCTCTGCAGAGAGGCCAATGATTGGATGGCCATGTCTTCTGAACACCTTTCTGACCCACTGACAGACCCTGTGAGAAACTTGCAGTGCCTCAACCAGAGCTCTCAATCATGCCACTCAGTTCAAAGTATGCACTATACAAGAGTCAAGTGCTACATGTCAAGTACAGAAACAACATCCTGAATGTAGCTAATATTTTACATTATCATGTGTATTAAATCGACACCCATGCAAAACTGATAGCCTACCTGAATGACAAAGCTATCCGTAGACTGCTGATGCCTAGTTTTGGTCCAAAACCACGCTCATGAAGATCATCACATGGTCAAGTGAAGATGAATGCACAATAAATGCACTTGTCGGCCTTATACTCCAAAATCGGGATGCAGCACCTGTGACTAGGTATGTGGGGTCTGCAGTACAGAAGGTGAAAGAGCGGAGGTCTGCAGAGAGCACAGGAGTGCATAATAACAGCTATTTGTATTGTAAGATGAAAATTAATTCTGGCAGCTCTGACGCTGATGAAAATCTGGCTCTTTTTTTCTCATCAGCCTTCAGTCTCCCACAGAAGGAGAGATTAGCAAAACAGTGAAAGAAAACCAAAAAAAATAAACTCAACCGCTGTCACGATATTTTTTATTCATATTTGTTTGTGCTAATGGCATATCCATTATAAGATACTCTGGCACATTTGCCATTTTATCCTGAGCGCGATGATTTACAAATATCCAGTAACCTTGTCCCTAGGGGATCTCTTGAACGAGGTCAGTTAGCAAACAACTTGGTGCTTTCACTATACAGAAGTGATGTGAAACCTAAAGGTTGTACCTGCTGCACTTTGTCCTTAAAGCACTTTCTCCAGGATGCTTTCCAGGTGCACAAGAGCCTCCAGCTCTGGTGTAAACAAGTAGGGCACACGTCCCAGAAAGGGAGCTGGCATTGAAGGCAGAGCTGCATGTGAACGTGGCTGGTAGAGCGCGGGGAGCACAGCGTGCCATGCCTAGAGGTTGTGACGAGGCCTATGACAAGGCCTGGCCCACCTCATCTCTCCTGTCTCCATCAACCACACACACTACCATGAAGGACACTTGCCATGGCCAGGAGTCGGTCTCTCTCCACCAGCGACCCTGCCATCTTGCGTGCTGCAGAGGAGTCGAGCTTGAGACAAACTCCTGTTCCTTGATGGGCCGGAACGTTCTGGCTCAGTCTGGTCCTGACCTGATCTAGACATAAAGAAAACACCCTGTTCTCCTCCTCACCGACCGCTTTGCCAAGCAACAGCCCAAAAGCCTATGCCGTGCAACACCGGCTGCAGTAATAAAAACACCAATAAAAAGTCCATGGCGATCGTCGACCTGCATGAGGGAGCTGTAAGCTCATGCAGAGTATATCACGTGACACCTGATCCAGCACCGCCATTTCTTATGCTGTAAAATAGGAGGCGGCACGTGAAAGACATATTTGTACTTATTATTTATAAAGGGGACCATCATCAACAGATCATGGCGCTAAAATATTAGACAACTAGTGGAGCATAGTACACATGGAAACAACTGGAAACCGGAAGGATGGTGACTTTGGAAACATTTATTTTACCAATTGAATTGCATTGAAGACAGTGATAGCAATTGTAACCTAAAACCAGCATGCTCAGAGAGGAGGAGCGGACGGGTATCCAGGCAGAACAGCACTGGAAACTGGAATGGAAATTCCTCCTGTCTGTTCCGAGAGCAGCTGTCTAGCGAGCTATCAAGCTGGAAAGGGATGGAAAAAGAAGGAAGGGGGTTGACTTCCTACAAAAGCCAACGTGAACCTAACCAATCCTGGAGCTGCTCTCATGCTGTTTTCAGCATGGGTGCAGCTCCAGGATTGGTTGGAGCAGGCTAACCAACATTGTGTCGTCCGGGTGCTGAAGAGACTGAAGGAGAGCCGTGGGAGAAAGGAGCAGTGTTTTTTTCCAACCTGTCTTCTAGGTAAGGGGCATTGTCCTTACCTGCAGTGCAATAATGATTGTTTATGACCCACTCTTCTTGTTATGTGCCCCCACCTGTGTCTTGGCCCCATAACTATAGGAAAGTTAAGTAAAATTCATTATTGCCCGCAGTTGAAACCATAATGCTTGATTGGAAAGAATAACGCTGCCCTCTTGTGTACAACAATGGGATTCCAGGAAGCACAGTACGCTGGAATCCCATGCTGGTGATGTGGCCTAAGAAGACAGCCAGAACATACAGCCAGACCACCTAGAGGCATGCGCATACCAGTAAAGCTAATACCTGGGGTTGACTCCAAATTAAGCTAGGATTCTTAGTGGGAGATCAGGCTACAGGGCAAAGGACTCTGCTAGGCATTGAGGATTTTGAAAGGGCCAAGGACCAAGCAGAGTTTCTAAGTTCGTTTAGGATGAAATTCAGTATAGACTCATACATGCAAACCTTCCTAGAGTATAGCAGTTATCTGGAAGAGTTTGCCTTGTCTACATATATAGTTGCCCGTTGGATTGTGTGTACCCGTGTCTGACTTCTGGGTATGCTTAGTGATTTCCAGGTCCATAGTCTGTTCCTTCCACTCGGTGGGAAACAACAGAAATAGATGTCAGTCCAGATCTCTTTTCAATTGTAACTTGGTGGATTCAGTGCCTCTAGCTTCCTTTTTAAGTTGCATGTCTTTGTGGAGAGCGAGGTAGTCAGAACAGGATGTAACTCGACAGCTGTTGTGTTGGGGATACAGGCATTCGTACGTCTGACCGTTTGCTTATTACGCATTGGAATATTTCCATGCAGCAGATGGTACAGCAAACTTTACAAAAGGTATTAGTAGAGAAGTCAGGAATGCACATTCGGCTCTTTCTCCTGTCCTTGGGCCAGTCTGTTGTTCTACCTGGTCAGTCGAAGCTCATGTGCGGGAGGGGCAGGCTGGCGTGCCTGGGTGGGTGGGGGGTTTGCTTAATAAAAATGAAAATAATAAAAAAAGAAAAACACCTTGCTCACTGCCGCCACACCCCCCCCATCTGCTTCTCTTCTGCAGGCACGGGCTCCCAGCCTGCCCTGCTGCCAATCCTGATGCTGCTCAGATCAGCGTTGGGATTGGCGGGGAGTGCCCAGCCAGCACTAATACGCATTTGTGTTTGGCTGGCCCGAAACGTCCAGCCAAACACACATGCGCTCTGAGAGGAAGTGCTGTGCACACCCCCTTACTGATAGTCACCCCTGCGGTCCCGCCCCTTTACAAGAAAACTATAAGAAACACTGTTTATTATCGTTTTCTTGTAAAGGTTTTGCAGCTGCCGTTGCTGGTGGGGGGGGGGGGGGGGGGGGGGACTGGCAACGCTCCTCTGCCCTAATGGAGGATCCTACCCTGTACCTTGTACGTTTTTGTTCCTTATCCATCCACTCCATTAATTAACATGTTAACTACAAAAGCTATTGTCATTAGTGCACACTATAAACTGAATTGCTTCTTGTTGCTGAGAAGGTTTTATCGCTGAACTCTCTGGTATTTCTTTTGTTGACCTTGCAAGTTTTAAAGGCGTAGCCATCCATGCCAGAATTTGAACCTGTGATCTAAAGTGCCACTGCAACACGCACTCAACTAACAGAGGTATTCAATTGTAGGAGACTGTAGAGTATTTTGTGTCTAAACCCCACATTACTAGTCCAGGACTAAATTACGATCCTTGTGCACCTGAGTGTTTGCACAGGGATTGGAATTAGAGTTGTTTTATAATTATCACACTGCTTTCCAGATAGCTTCTGGCAGATAAATCTGCCACATTTTAGTGGGAGGTAAAGACACAGAAAAAAGGAAAAACGTGCAGTGTTGTGTGTGTTCTAAAGTGACAGCGCATTGCTTTCATGTTGTACACTCTGAATAGGAAGCATTTACCACACCCAGTAAATACCTCACCCCAGCGAACTAGGGTTTACCGAGTGTGATAAATACTACACCGTGATCTTTAGAACTTGTAATGAGGGTCACAGTGGGAAATCCCCCTCTTTGGAAAAGCTGGATCAGAAGTAACCCGAAGAATTTGGCTTCATTAAACTTCTCCTCTAGGGGAACCATAGACCAGGAGGAACCCCAGATGCACTGGTCCCAGACAGTCTTTTCATGCACAGGAGTTGAGCTTGCAGAACCTTTAGGTCTTGTATCTGTACCACCTGAAACAAATTCATTGTCTGCAATGAGGAAGGAATTTCAATTGCAGAGTTGGTTACAAATTTGTTACTTCAGTTAACCAAGACAAAGCAACTGGTAAGTGCCTCAAACCCTTCACTTCGACTTCCTGGTTAAAGAAGACCAAGGTGAGGGCTGCAGCCATTCGGAAGCCCCGTGGACCTCACCAAAGAAAATGGCTTCTTCACACTCTCATTGTGTTCACCTTTATTTTAAATATGTCATGAGGTTCTCAATAAAAAAAAAAAAGTCTTCGCACAAGTCATTCAGTTTATAATTATAATTTTGTGTTTGCTGTTTCTAAAGAAGTAATGTAATGTGTGTTTTTGCTTACATTATTGGGTCTAACTTTGCCAGCACATTTTGTAATATTTGAAATTCATTTACTCTGGACATATAAGGTTCAGTTTGACTCTGCAAGCATTTAGTCCTATTCATCACTTGAAAATAGATCCTGTTATGCGTGTGCAGAAGGCTTGCCAAATTCCTGGAGAAATGTTTAAAGATAAGTTATAGTCTGGTCTCCTGTGTGATGAAGTGAAGCAAAGTTAATATTATGCCCAGAAAATCTAATTTAATTGAAGCGTGTGATTTGACTTAATGTTTATAGAGTAAAATCAAAGGTTATTTGCCCCAGAAATACCATTTCAAATATTGCGAAGCGCTCGTCAGCATGGATAGACATATAATATTTTCAATGCAAGTATGATTAGATAAAAGAATTTCTGATTATCACACTGAGCAAGTTGTGCAAGACTGTTTTTTTTCAGGTTTCGCCCATACAGCGCACATGCGCTGCCAGTGAAATCTATTAAACAAACAAAAAAAAGTGCTTAAAACGGGTTTGGGGCTTGCCCCATACTTATCATTACTTACCGTTGGTTGGCTCAGATGCCACTCTCGTTTCCTTGCTTCTCCCTGGTCCTGGCCTCGTCACCTTGGCTTCCTTCTGGGGCGTCGTGAGTGTCCCTGCCATGGAGCATGGACCAGGTACAACTTCCTGTCTGTCGGCAGTGTCATTCCTCTGCCCTCTTTCCACTGTCCATTATTGCTTTATCACCCCCACCCTCCTCCTGCTGTCCATTGTTGCTTTCTCATCCCGACCTGCTACCACTGTCTGTGCTTGGTTTTCCACCCCGCACTCGCTTCCTGCTGTTTGTGCTTGCTTCACTCCTCCTCTCGCTGTCTGCTTGCTTTCCCGCCCTCTTTCATTCTGCTCGCTGTGCTTGCTCTCTCACCCCCTGCCCTTCCTCCACCCGCTGTCTGTTCTTCATTTCGCTCTCTCGCCCTCCCTCCGCTCACTGTCTGTATTTGAAGCTCCCTATTTCGCCCCCCGTGTTGCTTGCCTACTGTGATGTTAACGCTGGCCATGTCACAGCATTTATTTTTTTACTTTAAGCCATTTTGCTGTGCAGCTATCACTGCTGTGCAAGATGTTTAAAAACATTGACCTAGATGTTGCTTAGGCAAAACTTTTAGACTTTGCCAGTGCTTGTTTTTAATTTAGAACCTCCAGATATATACTAAAAGAAAGATGCACCCAATAACTGTGTAAAGAGTTTTGTATTTTATTTTAGTGTGGAGTGGGACAGCGGTGCTCACTAATAAAGGGGAGCACTATACACTGGCCGTAACATAGTTGTCCTGTGTGCATATAAAGAACTTCTGTAACCTACAATCCATGCCGACAAAATTTGATTTTCTGCCTCGTTATGTAACACTTCTCTTTGAGTGTGTAGTTTAACTCTGTTGATGCAGGCTGTTCGCAATATAATTCTACTCCCGCCTTCCATATTGTTGTATTCCAAGATGTTGTTTCACTATGGAATTTCATTTCGAGGGGTGACTCAGATATTTGCGCAACATTACCAAATACTACCTGTAATAAAAAAAAAAAAAAAAACAGACATGTTAGTTTTGGTGATTTTTGTTATATACTAATGATAAAAGATACCTGTGTATAGACAGGAGGGCTTCTAAATGTAATCCCTAGTTCATCTGATAGTCATCAAACCCATTCAGTAGAGTAAATAGGCTGCATGGCAAAAAGTCTCTTGTACAAGCAAAATCTGAAATGTTATTTGGTTAGTATATTCTAAAATGAGTTTGAGTTATTCACCAAGGTCTGCGTTTTAGGGCTTAATGAATCCCATATTTTAATTTTTAACTTTTGGTGCATGGAGATTTGTATCTCACCAAATATTTAGACTTACATTACTATGGTGCTATGATTTTAGGATTCCCTTATGCAATAGTGTTGCTGATCTCTGCAGGGACATGTATGCCAAGGTCTGGCAGCATGCCAGGGCACCATTAAGGGCTCATCCCACTCACTCAATCAGGATTAGGGGTGTGTGAAGATGCAAGGCTCATTTCTTAAGACCGTTTTCACATAAACTTCCGAAAATATGAAGGTTGGGTCTGGGCTGGCCTGTGAACTGCGGGACTTTTGCAATTCGTTTAATGTTGCCTACTATCCATTTTAAGCAAACACGCCTTTCTACAGCTAAAAGCTTTTTGGCATGTCAGTAAGCATTTTTACGTAACTGTACATAAGGGGAACCCAGTGTAACTTTCACTTTGAGAGCATCAGTCACCCATGCAGAAAATGCAGTGAGCGCAGTATACGTCAGCTTTTGCAGCAAGCCCCTGAAAAAGGGAAGCCCCAGCTTCGAAGCCTTACTAACACTTGCAAGAAAAAGAAGCCTTGGCTCTGCCACTAAGTCTGCCTTAAGAATGAAAGTGACTTTCACTCCTCTTTGAATTCACGCATGCATCCATACAATCATTCATCCACTGGCTCATTCCTCTGGCACAAACTCAGTTGAAAAGAGACAGAAACTAAACATGTGCAGGTTAAACTAACAGAATGCAAGTAGTAAGAAAAACCTGGTACAGTCTAAACCCGACGAAAATATGCTCGAAATAAGTAAACTAAATGTAGGAATGGATGTTCACGCAGTGGTATTGTACGTAGTATATCTTGGTTTCATGTTCGCGCGTGGTCTCCATGTTTAGAACCAATGTGCTGGTCGTCTGAAACCTGCTCATAGTCCAGAACAGCATTCGATGATGGTCGCTTGATTTAGAGGACGGTGGGATGCTGCACGCTGCGGATGGAAGGAGCCATAGAAAGTCGTCCATTAGTACTACATGGGGCGCTGTGGTATCTAGTACGCAGAGACAGGGCAGGGTAGGGTTGCTTCTTGGGGGCAGGTCTCATCAGCGAGTGTGCCTGCTTGTCCTGCGTGCCCCCCCCCCCCCCCCCCCCCCCAGACCTGCCTCCCACTGCCCCGAAGTGATGTCCGGGGTGTGGAAGGCCCTAGAGCCCTACCACTTCTCCAACACTGAAACAGCATCCATTTAAGGATAATAAAAATAAGAAAAACAAAGATATGTCACAGGGGAACTATAAAATGGGGAAATAAAAAAAAATAGAGCCCGGTCAACCGGCCCTGACACAGTAGCGCAGTTATTTTCAGGTAGATATGCACATGTGATCATACACTGGGCACAAGAGAGGACTGATGCGCACCGAACTATTGCCCCATTCAGTACGCTGTCATGGATGGAAGGAATGTGCAAATGACATTCAGACAGACCAGTAATCAAAGAGGGCCGACTCAAAGGCCCTCTATATATCTGTATTAGTTTGTATTCAGACATATGGGTGTGTGTATATTACAGTATACTGGCACAGCTCACAGTTTAAGGCCTTTTGAAGAGATTCTAGAAGGAATTATTCCTGTGCAAATCTTCTACCCCTGGGGTTTATCAAGGTGGGTAACCATCAGCAAAATCTTTCCAGACAGCGGTAATCTGTGGGATTTCATGCAACAAAATACCTGTCTGCAGGCTTTAACACAGTGCATAAACAATCCATCAAAGTAAATAAAACATGCCTACTGTCTTTGCCGTAACTTTTATTAGTAAATAGATCAGACCTATGGCTTCTGAAATACTTTTTTCCCCTGTGACCCTATCAAGCCTATAGGTGTTGTCATAGGCATGTCATCATAACATATCATGTCATGCATGCATACTGCACTTAAGCTTTCCTACAAAGCAGCCATCAGATATATGATCATAACATTAAACACGTTTACAAAGTTACAGTTGACGTAGCAAAATACCATATCATCAAAGAGGGTCTCGATACTCTCACAGTGCAAATCTTATGTAACCTAACCCTTTCGCTGCCAGACCTTTTCCCCCTTAGGGGCCAGGCCTTTTTTTTGGCTATTTGGGGCGGTTCGCACTTATGTCCACATAAGCTACCCACACCAAATTTGCGTCCTTTTTTCCAACATCCTAGGTATTCTAGAGTTACCCAGAGTTTGTGGGTTCCCCTCGGGGTGACCAAGAAATTAGCCAAAATACAGTGAAAATGTTGTTGTTTTAAAAAAAAAAAATGGGTAAAAAAAGGGCTGCAGAAGAAGGCTTGTGTTTTTTTTTTTTCCCCTGAAAATGGCATCAACAAAGTGTTTGCGGTGCTCAAATCACCAGCTTTCAGGAACAGGCAGACTTGAGTCAGAAAACCACACTTTTCAACACAAGTTTGGCATTTTACTGGGACATACCCAATTTTTACTATCTTTTTGTGCTTTTAGCCTCCTTCCAGTTAATGACAGAAATGGGTGTGAAACCAATGCTGGATCCCGGAAAGCCAAACATTTCTGAAAAGTAGACACAAATCTAAATTTACCAAGGGGTAATTTGTGTAGATCCTACAAGGTTTTCCTACAGAAAATAACAGTTGAAATAAAAAAATATTGAAATTGAGGTGAGAAAAAAGCAATTTTTCTCCACGTTTTTACTGTGTAACTTTTCCTGCGATGTCAGATTTTCAAAAGTAATATACCGTTACATCTATTGTACTCTTTTGGTTGAGGGGACATATTGGGCTTGTAGGTTCATCAAGAACCTTGGGTTCCCAGAGCCAATAAAGGAGCTGCACCTTGCAATGGGTTTTCCGTGTATACCTGGTATACAGCAATTCATTTGGTGAAATATGAAGAGTGAAAAATAGGTATCAAGGAAACCTTTGTATTTCCAAAATGGGCACAAGATAAGGTGTTGAGAAGCAGTGGTGATTTGCACATCTCTGAATTCCGGGGTGCCCATACTAGCATGTGAATTACAGGGCATTTCTCAAATAGATGCCTTTTTTTGTACACACTGTCTTACATTTGGAAGGAACAAATGTAGAGAAAGACAAAGGGCAATAACACTTGTTCTGCTATTTTGTGTTCCCCGAAGTCTCCCGATAGAAATAGTACCTCACTTGCATGGGTAGGCCTAATGCTCGCGACAGGAAACGCAAGATGATCACATCACATTTTTACATTGAAAACTGTGTTTTTTGGGAAAGTACCTAGCTGTGGATTTTGATCTCTAGGTCAGCCGGCACCTAAGAAAACCTATCAAACCTGTGCATTTTTTTAAACTAGACACCTAGGGGAATCCAAGATCAGGTGACTTGTAGGGCTCTCACTAGGTTCTGTTACCCAGAATCCTTTGCAAACCTCACAATTTGGCCAAATAACACTTTTTCCTTATATTTCGGTGGCAGTAAATGGAATCTGAGAGGAGTCACAAATTTCCTTCCACCCAGCGCTCTCCCAAGTCTCCCGATAAAATGGTACCTCACTTGTGTGGGTAGGCCTAGTGCCCGCAACAGGAAATGCCCCAAAACACAGCGTGGACCCATCAAAATGATCAAATACAAAACTACCTGTTTTTGTAGGAGGGAGGAGACCTGGGTTTTTGGTCCTGGGCTCAGCAGCCATATAGGAAAACCTACCAAACCCAAACATTTCGGAAAACTAGACAACCAAGGGAGTCCAGGGAGGTGTGACTTGTATGGATGCCCCCAGTGTTTTCTTACCCAGAATCCTAAGCAAACCTCATTTAGCTAAAAAATCTAATTTTTCCCACATTTCTGTGTGGGATCACCTGATCGAGAAAGCTACTGAAAAACACATCCCTGCTGACCTTTGGGCTCTCAATGCTGAAAATGCTTTCGACTATATGGACTGGTCTTTCCTGTTCCACATTCTTTGAAAGTTTGGCTTTGGGGAGAAATTCATAGATATGATCCAAGCCAACTATGCTCATCCATAATCCATAGTAACGGCAAATGGGGTTAATTTGGATCTTTTTGACTTAGAGCGCGGCATGAGATGGGGTGCCCTTTTTCCCCTCTCCTTTTTGCTTTAAATATTGAGCTCCTGGCAGCTAAGCTGCAGGCGACATATTCCATCTGGGTCCTTACCTTTGGCTCTGTGGAACATAAAATATCTATGTTTGCTGATGTCCTACTTTCACTGATCTCTCCCAAGACGTCCTTGGCAGCTCTGCAAGTTGAGCTGGTGGACTACGAAGCAGTGGCAGGTTTTCATATTAACCTCCCCAAATCCTTCCTTTTAACCTAACTCTCCCCACGGAGATGGAGGTGCTGGCAAGCTCCACTCCATTCCAATGGGCCAAAAAAGACCATACCTATCTCAGGATTAAGATCATCCCTAAAGTGACCGACCTTTACAGTGCAAACTACTCCCCAGCCCCAACTCCTTCAACAGCTTAAAGCAGATCGCAGTCATTGGGCGCCCTTAAAATGCGTTGATCACATTACATTTTCTTACCCACAGTGCCGGGCAAACCTCAAACTCCGACATGTACAAGTAACCACTGTTTCTAAACTCAGTATCTTGTGCATTTTTTTTAGAATTACATCTGTTTCCTTCATACCCATTTTTCATTCATTAGATTTTACCATATTAATTGCTGCGTGTTCTGTGCACAATGAAAAATCATTATAAGCTACAGCTCAGTTTTTGGCTTTGGGTACTGTGTTTTTTTTTGGGGGGGGGGAATCTACTAACCCTGTACATCCATGCAACCACAAGAGTTTAACTGATGGAACTATTTATTGCTTTTGTAAATCTGCTATCCTGGCAAAAATTACAAATGAAAACATTGTCACCAATTGCTATTTTTCCTACTTATTTTCATTCTATTTTTTTATTTCAACAATTAGTTTCTTTAGGATAACATTCAAGGAAATACACAAATTATGCCTTGCTGAATTCAGTCTTTTGACTACTTTGGGGAAATGTACAGCCTTCCAGTCTCATCAGTGGACTGTGTACCTGTTTCCACCACAAACTGCATTGAGGTTGAAACAACCAAAATTAGGAAAAAGGGACTACCGCTTAGAAAAATGCAAGAACTGCATTGTATGTTCATAAAGCTGGAAAGATGTTGATTGTAGCACAAGAAACGTTCGTTGATGGCAATTTTAGGAAAAAAATATGCTTTCTTGCTCAGCACTTTTTGTCCATTTTTTTTTGCTAACACCCCCCCACCCCCCCACCAAAAAAAAAGCTATATTTTGGCTATTTTGTTCATTTCCCTCTAAGGGAATACACAAACTCTGGGTACCCTGAGTATTCCATCGATGTTTTAATAAAGGGTGCAAACTTAGCCTGGATACCTTTTGTAGAAAATAGATTATGATGGCCTAAGCGCGAAGTACCCCATACATCAAAAAGAGGGCTCAGCACTGGTGGAAAATCCTCAGCAGCTAAGGGGTTGGTAAGAAAGGCCTTTGTGGGTCACATGTATGTATGGTCATTTATGTTTACAGGCTACAGATGTTCAAGCTTGCCTAAGGGTTTTATTCCACTGTATCTTTTTGTTCATTTTAGATATGACTATGAGGAAGTGGATGCCGATGGAGCCAATCAAATGATGAAGGATCTCGAGACCATAATGTTCGATCGTTCCTTTGTAGGCCAGAAGCTCGCAGTTGGTGATAAAGTTTACACTGTTGAAAAAGCAGACAATTTTGAATACAGCGACCCTGTCGATGGAAGCATTTCAAGAAACCAGGTTAGACCAACAAGCTCTTATCTAGGCAACACGGTATTTACCTTTTTTGGGGATTATTTTTTATCATTTTTGGGCACAAGTGTAAAGTTTTGTTAGTCAAAGAAAATGCATTCTGAAGGCATCAGTGTGTTTTCACATGATGCAAAGAAAATTTGTGGTACTTTTTTTGTTCAGCCACTTAAAGAAAACACATGCTGAAGGAAATGACGATATATTCCAAAAGAACTATTAATCCTTTTGAATTCATCTCTAAATTGAACCAGAACTATGCTATCGCTGCCCTCTTTTTCGCCATTTTTACCTTGTTACAGTCACCCTTTTCCAAATATTAGCCCATGCCCGGGCTGATCTAAAAAAAAAAAAAAAAACAACAAACTACTTAGAATAACCCTGAAAGTCAACATTGTGTTTACACAAGTTTTGGGGATGAATGTAGCATAATAGTGATTAACACAGTGCTTAACTTGTGCCAGTATTTGCTGGCGCTCTACACTGGCATTTATTTCTTGGCTCTGGCGCATAGTTATGATAGCCTACCACATGATGGTGCTATCTGTCCATTTTTTTTTTATACATCAGCAGACGTTTTAACAATACATAATACATAATTAATAACACCAGCATACTGAAGTAATTTTTTACAACTGTGGGTCATCGGGAATAGTCCATATTCTCACTTTTGCAGAAGTGTGATATTAAATCAGTAGTGGTACTGGCATTTGGCAGCACTGGCTGGGACAGTGGATGGTAAAAGCTGCAATGGCCTCCTGAGAAATGTCTTAGACCATGACACATGTTTTTTTAATACACATTAAGCACTGGGTTAACAGTAAGTGCTCTGGAATTGCTAATTTATCGGTACAGTTAATTTGGTTGAACCATATCCTGTATGTTAAAGATTTTGAAATATAATATTCATAGTATTGTAATTGTATTGTAATCGTATTTATATAGCGCTTACTACCCCTGACGAGGCGTCGAAGCGCTTTTCGATGAGTAGCATGCTACTCCGGTATCCAACAAGAATTAGTGATGGATTAGTATAATTTAATAAGGAGTACAGTTTTAGTATTATTATGAGTTAATTTGAGTTGCGGATATGAGAGTTTGTTAGTTAGATTGACTGGAGTAATGGAGGGGTGGAGGAGGAAAGAAATCCAGAAGTGTTAATTGGGAGTTTATCCTTCATTTACTCAATCCAAAGGCTTGATGAATAAAAGGGGAGCGGAGGGGAAAGAAGATGTGGAAGGGTTAGGGAGAGCATAGTAGCAGAGTGAGATGAATGCAGGAGAATTTAGTGGGGTTGTGTGGGAGGTCACAGAGGTAGAGTGAGGTTTGGTGAGTTAGATGTGGAGGTGGAGGGATGAGCTTAGGCAGAGATATTTAGGAGATGAAAATGGTCGAAGGGATTTGGGATGAGTCCGAGTGAGAAATGGAGCCATGCAATGATCCACAAACATGCCAGGCACAGAAACAACATATACACATACATACACATATATATATATATATATATTTATATACACACACACATGAATACACACACATATGCACATACAATACATAATTAGAATCATGGGTAAAAAATACTTAGTCTGACAGGTTTAAAGGAGTGTGTGTGTATTTTATTGTTATTGGTTTAGTTTCTGTAAAATGAGCATCGTGGCCTACCCAACCGGAGTATTTTCTACGAGTATGTCAGTAAGCATAACCTAGCATGTTTTATATGCCCCGTTTATATTGTACACTAAGGGTCCGTGATGGGCCACGGGGTAAAAAACGTCTCCAGCAACCTTGTGTTCCTTTGGCAATGTGATTGTTACTAGTGCGTCTTTGTGGAGATGTCCTCGTGCTTCTGAGCATCAACAACGCACCACCGGAATCGGCGGTAAACGCAGTGGGGTCGTTTTGGAAAGCTGTCCATCATCCTGGTAAAAAAGGCGGGAATTCCTTTACCTACTTCGAGGGTGGACGGGGCGTGGCTCAGCGGGCGGAGCTTACAGGTGCTTTATAAAGGGAGAACATTCTACTTTGTGTCTCCAGGAGTTGAAGATAGAACCCGCGCGTCACAGTCAGATACAGATTACGCTCCAGTACATCATCAGTTCAGTACTCGCAGTAACGTAAGAATGAAACTGCAGCGTAAAGCCAGAGACGTTTTAAGGCATGGACAAAGTGACAATTGCCCAAGGGTCCCACCTTCCAAGGGGGCCTCTGGTAACATGATTGTTCTAACAGTGGATCTCTCCTTTGTCAATTTTTCTACATTGCTTCATTCATGCAGCCATGAATTGGTAGAAAATAGGCAATACAATTCAAGGTTGAGCTGAATGGGGACCTAAAAATATGTTCGGCCTAAGACCACAAACAATTCTTAAGACTATACTGAGTAAAGCAACATTTGGGTCTGTCCAAAAATAACTTTAGTCAACATGAAGAGGAAAAGAGCATGTGTGTTTATCAGAGTGGACAGCATTTCTTAATATTCTGAAGGAATTTAGAAAACACAATGCAATCTTGCAAGACAAAAATTTTCATTTTTTATTCATTACTTTTATTGGGGTCATCTACACATTATACGGTTACATTACGAAGTTGTTCATTCCTTCAATGTCAGAGCAATGCAAGGTAAGAGTCTGAAGCCAGTACCAGGGTCACAGTGATTCTCTGCCTCCCTGGGGCCTTGCAGATGATGCATCAGTTCCTCCAACCACTGCTTACCCTGCCTGACCCAGGTCTTTAGACCCAGAAGAGTCCTATTTGTTCTTATTTGCATCCCTACGCAATACATTTATTTCTAAAAAGAGGTGATCAACAGTTTGGAATTCTAAGGACAACTAGGTACGGAGGGGAGGAGCCAAGTGCATGAGCACTGCCGGGGTCAACAACATCCGACATCCTCTATGCATCAACCCTGTCAGGTAGCCTGCAGTGGCAGTTATTTTACAGCAGATGTTCTAGCGCCTGCAGCGTCTACAGCCATTGACTGTGCAGTAGGAGGTTTGCAGCAAGGAGGTAGCACCTGTTTATTAAAGTGATATCTGGGTCCTGCTGCAGCAGCTACCGTCAGCAGGTGATATTCTGTCATCCAGTTCACCCTTTGGCCACCTCGACTTGCCATCACCACCCCAAAAACAGTGAAGCAACTTTGCATGCGATCTGCTTTTTCATCAACCAGGAGTAGTCAACGAGCATCTTTGCTGGAGATACGGATTAGATTTACCAGCCACAAACGAAGCACACCAGCATTGTGTCTTCCTAGCAGCCTCAGAGTTTAAACACCCTGCTCATAAGCAGACTTTTTGGTGAAACCAGCAGCAGGAGCACCGAGGGTAAAGCCACCACCAGACAGACAAATGGCAGTGATCAGCAGAACCTTTGGTGGTGAAACCAGCAGTCCGTGTTCTGGACCTCACAGTACTTGTGTGTGCCAGTGTGCCAGATGTAAAGAGCCCTGCATGCTGTAAGGACGAAGTGAGGTGGAAGAGGGGATCAAATGCACGCAAAGCTGTCACACTACATCGAGGACCTCACAAAGCTTCCCACCATCCGCACCACCACAAGATAACAAATTCTAAATGAGTTAAAACTACAAGGTCATAAAAATCAGTACATTAAAAATAATTTATAAAATCTACCTTACGAACCACAATACATGTAAAATACTAACTAATATTTAAGTATGCAAGAAAATTAATTCAAAAGGTCACATGTGCAATAGTGTTGTTGAACTCTACCTTTCAGGTTTCCGCCTTTTTATTTTTTTATTTTTTTATTTTTTTCGTCCACTGTAAAAAAAACATTACACCAACTGCCTAGCAATAACCAGGGATGAAAGTGTCAAAAGACAACAAAGGCAGGTCGACAGGCCCTCAGATGGCTCTAAGACTGGCACATATACCTTTTGTGAATACTGAAATAAAATGTGCAGAGAAACAGAAAATGCATATTCTGTTGAGTAGAGGGTTTTCACACACTCCGTTATCATCCGTGTCCTGAAAAGTGACTTTTTTTGTAACAGACAGACTGTAATGAAGAAACCAAATCAGAAACGGGTTGGGGTCTTTATTTTCTAATTCTTGCTTACCTAGGGCTCTATTTGTCTAACTATTAAAAGAAAAATCAGTCCTGCATGGTCTTCTGGCACAATAGTACCATCCAGGACCCTATTCTCCATAGACAATGTTGAAAACTTGTTTACAACCACCCACAAATCCGGCACTTTTTGTTATTATTGATACCTCCATTAAGTTGCCCTTTGTTTCTTTTTAATTAAATCTTTTCCTTTCCAAAGTAGAAGTTGTGTACTGCCCTCTGTATCAAGTGATTAGACCGCGTCATGGGGTACTCGATTTAAGGCCGCAAATAAAACGTTGTTTCTTGAATTTTTTCGGGCCGTCTATTGTAGATCGGTTTAGATCTTCCTAGTGGAGGAGCGTCCAAGTCTGAAGCTCTATCACTTGTTAAACTACCTTATACTTTTAAAATCTCAGTTCCTTCAGCATTACTATTGCGACAAATCGTTATAATGGATAGAGAAGTTGAGATTACCTATTATTATAATAATAATACAAATAATAATTATTACTTCATAATTAAACCTTTGGCGGGATACAATTAATTTCTCTGCTAAGTAGAGTGAGGGTGGAATGTTGACAAATGATAGCAGCGCACTGACAAAATCATAGTGCGGTCCAGAAAGGGTTCACTGAAATGACAAGTGTCACATATAGAGACGGACTCTCTAAGTACAGAGATGGTTCGCTCCCTGACCAGGGATATCTTAAAATGTAACAGCTACTAACACCTTATTCACCCACATCATGAAAATAAACTTCAATTCCACCCGGAAAACACCGCACTTAAGACCAGAGGCGGTTCCTCCATTAGGGCGAAGGAGCATCACTCCTCCACTGCGTGTGCGGGAAATGTGGAATATGAAATGTTAATAAAACAAATTGATTACCTTTTTATTTTTCAGACTGGCAGCAGCCGCGTCTGAGGGTGGGGCCAGTGGCAGGGAGGGGCAGTGTGCACTTCATTTAAAGTGCGCATGTCACTTTGGCTGACTGTCTTTCGACTGCCTGCCTGATACTTGCATTTTAAACACTCCAATCCGAGCTGTCTTAGACAGCTGATGGAGAGCAAACAGAGGCACCCATTGCCTGAAGGAGAGTCGAACCTGCCAATCCTGGTGCTTCTCTCATGCTGCCGGAGTAGCATGAGAGCAGCAATGGATTGGTAGAGTGGAGTTGGCTGAGGCTCTAGAAGCCTGTGCTGGAGCCATGGACTGCGGGGATGAAGAGGAGCAGTGAGTCAATGGGTAAGTAAATCTTTTAATTTTTTTATTTAAAGTTTATTTAATTCACTGACCAGCACTGTGAGCCTCCTAGTGCCTTCAGCCTCAATTCCTGAGCTCTCAATCGTGGCCCGTAGCAAACACTGTTTAAAATAGACCATGCTTGAGAGCTTTGGCATTGAGCCTAAGGGCGCTGCTACTTTTTACTAGTGCCTGTCAGTGGGTTAAATATTCGTCCACAGGTTGCCACCACGGCTTAAGCCCCTCCCCCTTTACATTTTTGCATCACGTAAAGTTCTGGATCAGCTTGTTTCCTCGGACTTACATATATGTGCACAATGACTAAGATGTTGTTTTAACAACAAATACATACACGAGCAAGCATTGGAGCACGGAAGTCAAGCTCCGTGCTCCTGGCACTGCCCAGGGTGGACGTCCCGGCCAGCGCAGCAGCAGGGCAGAACCCAAAGTAAACATTTCCTCTGCCGCAGTGGTACGGCTGTTGCCAGTCGTGAGCGTCCACCAACCCCGTCCTTTGGGACATTGGTTAAAAAGCAGGTATTACGTGGCTCAGTGTATAATGCAGTGTAAGGCCAGCGTGGAAAGGTATTTTGCATTTTACAGGTTGCGACTACAGAATGCCCCTTTCAAACATACAAAACCCATGTTGCCAATCAGACAAGACGTTCTCTCTTGCCAAAGGTGTTTTGTGACCTTTTCTGCGTTGCAGGTCGTATGGGCCACCTCAGTAGGATGCGTAAATTATTCGTGACTGCAGTTTCAGCTGCAAACCTTTCTCGGATACCAACACCCGAGCTCGGGCAGCAACTGGTTTGCGAAACGAAGCTGTCCCAGTGCGACAAATTCCACTTTGGGAACCATGTCGGGCGATCTTGGTAGTGGAGGGAAGTGGGGTACATCCAGGAAACCACTGCATGTTCCCGCCAGCGTATCCAGAGCACGTCAGCACGCGCGCTTTTTAAGTATCGTTCTGCTTTGAAATGAAAATGTCGAGATGCCAGGAATGTAAACGTGGGGTCTGAAATCTGCTGTCCCTCAAAGGCCTCAATTCTCGCATTCAGGGCCGTATTTATACTTTTTGGCGCACAACTGCGCCAATGCAGTTGTGCGTCAAAAAATTTAACACCGGCTAACGCCATTCCAAAGCGCCATGCGGGCGCCATATTTATGGAATGACGTTAGCTGGCGGAGCTGCCTGGTGTGCGTAAAAAAAAATGACTTACACCAGGCAGCGCCGGCGTAGGGGAAAATGGAGCTTGGGCGCCAAAAAAAAGGGGGCAAGTCAGGCTGAGGCAAAATTTTCGCCTCAACCCGATTAGCGCCATTTTTTTTTACTCCCAACCCCCATTGACATGACTCCTGTCTTAGCAAAGACAGGAGTCATGCCCCCTTGCCCAATGGCCATGCCCAGGGGACTTCTGTCCCCTGGGCATGGTCATTGGGCATAGTGGCATGTAGGGGGGCACAAATCAGGCCCCCCTATGCCACAACATTTTTAAAAAAAAAATACTTACCTGAACTTACCTTAAGTTCCCTGGGATGGGTCCCTCCATCCTTGGGTGTCCTCCTGGGGTGGGCAAGGGTGGAAGGGGGTGTCCCTGGGGGCATGGGAGGGCACCTCTGGGCTCCTTCCGAGCCCACAGGTCCCTTAACGCCTGCCCTGACCAGGCGTTAAAAAATTACGCTAAAACGGCTGGACGTCATTTTTTTTGACCCACCCACTCCCGGGCGTCATTTTTGCCCGGGAGTGTAAATACGGCGCACATGCCTCGGAGTCATTTTTTAGACGGGAACGCCTACCTTGCATATCATTAACGCAAGGTAGGTGTCCACGCTAAAAAATGACGCAAACTCCAAGATCTTTGGCGCTAGACGGGTCTAACGCCAAAGTATAAATATGGAGTTAGTTTTGCGTAAAAAAAAAAACGGCGCAAACAGAGTATAAATATGCCCCTCAGTCTTTCGTAGAGGGCCACCAAGTGTGGCTTACCTCAATATTTATGAAGCAGGAGTTTTTCCAATTTAGAACTCTACTGTACGAATATTTGACAAATCAAACCTTAAACTTCTCCCTAAATGATTAACAATTGAAGCACCAAAACGGTACCCGAAGGAAAACCCCAGTCGACATCTCTCCAGACATTCAGCCACAGAAACCAACGCAATAACCATCAATGTGAAGTACACAATGGGTAAGCTTGAATAAATGCACTTGTATGCGTTTCTTGTTCTAGCATACACAATTTGGTAAAAGGAAAGAATTCCACAGGGAAAAACAGAGTTACGAAAGCAATACGTGGTAATACATGAGCAACTTTAAAGACACCTATCACCTGCAAGAAGGAACTGCAACCAGATAGAAACTGTGCAAATGTATTTTTTTGAAGAAGTGCGACAAATCGTTACTAATTGTGAATTATGTCCGTAAACCAAATTACTTTACTGAAATTCCTGCTCCCTGTAACAGTCAAAAAGGTGCGAACATTATAGGGAAGTATGCTCGTGGTCACTTTTCACAAATAAACAGTCGGTATCATTTGTTTTCGTATGCGCTTCATGGAGACATTTTGAAGGCAATTTACAAGCAGCAAATTTAGTTCACTTATCAGATGAATTTTCGCTTTGTGGGTTCACAATTCAGTGAAAATGTTTCCTAATTCTATTTCGGAGGCCGTTTAATGCCTCTGTGATGTATTCTACTTAAGCGTCAACAGTCACAAGTCCAAAAACTCTTGCATTTATCCTTCCCAGTATCAAAAACAATTGGCACCATAATCCAAGTGACAACTGGCAATTCTTCTGAAGATGCGAAAAGAAGCTCTTTGGTAACTTGAACTCACCAGTCTTTTAAACTCGATAAACTTTGTTTGGCTCCCTTCCCTGAGACCTGAAAGACCTTCCACGAGGCATGCTGTATGCACACTATGGTCCTTATCTGACTCCTCTCTGCACACCGAATGCCTGCCATGATTGGCCAATTTATTATGTTTCTTTACAGTCCCGAACTGTGTGTGTGCTGCGTTCCAGTAATGTTCCCATTTTTTTCTTTTTTTTTAGCTAAAATGTCCAACTTGAGCGTTATGTTGCTGGATTTACCCCAAAAGTCCTTTGAGCCTGAGTGACCAATTTAGTCTACAGTGAAAAGCATGTCATTGCATCCAGAAACCTCACAAATTACCTGTAAAGTTTTGTCACCTCCAAATCTGATCGGGAGTTCAGCTAAACGGGTACCAAGACTGGAACCCTCCCAAAAAACAGCGTTAATCCTCCATTTTCAATGTGGGAGGACTCTGTGAGAACAGAACTGCTCAGCTACACCGTGGGAATGGTCTGAATTTCTCAAGGACAGTTCGGTCAGGTTGGCATCAGGTGGAGCTGGCAGACTTCCATCATGCCTTGATGGTGACCTAAGGGGGCACGGCGCCATGGACTGATATTTGCATAGCCATTTTGCAGAGGTGAGAAAATAAATCCATTCATCCACTTTGAAAATATAGTCCCCTCCTTTGCACTGGACACTTTGCTCCTGATGAGGACTAACAGGCCAGAGATCATGCTAACAAAGAGAAGGTCTAAAGAACCTTGACCAATCAAGGAGAAGTGGGGACATTGCACTCCAGGCCCCTTCAACTAGAAGCCAGGCATAGAAATAAGAGTTGGAATTGGGGTTGTAGTGCTGAGGGTAGCTGAGAATGAGCGGCTTCCTTATCACTTTCAGTGGAGGGAGAAGTCCTTATATTAGGAGGAGTGTTCTCTCCCTGATGGTGAGCTAAGATAGGTAGCAAGATGTGAAGTATTCTATGCGAGCTACTCTCCCCCACCCCCTGCACCCCATCCCAGAATATTATGAGAGAGTCTTCTCTTCTGCTTGGTGATCGGAGGAAGCTTATGTGTGAGGTAAATTATCCTGTCTGAGCTATTTTGCTCTCGGTCATAGAGATGGGAGATATAGTACTACATGTTGTGGAATATTCTGGCAGAATGACTGTGTGCACATGTGTTATGCAGTAGAGGCGAGTGTGCTTGGCCAGTTTGCTCACTCAAGTCATGTCCTAGACTTAAAATGCCTGCTCCTTGAATTTCTTTTGGTTTGCTTGATTAACTGCAGTGTTCTATGTTTGCATTTGTTCTGGATTCAGCCATGTGACATTGCTGTTGGCTTGTATGTGTAGTGACTTGTCTTGCTGTGCTTTTTACGTCTGTGCATTAGTTTGTCTGACTGTATAGGAGGAAGGTAGGTTGTGATCTGGTAATACATGACCTGTTACTAAAGTATCTGGCTGCGTTGAAGGATAGTGTGTGGTGATCTCTCCTTCACTTGTGGTTTTCGAGGTGCCCCTGCTGATGCTGGAATGGGTAAGGGAATATCAAATGTGACTGGCTCTTAGAGACGAATGAAATGAAAAATGCAAGGACAGCATGTACCATAACGCTGTGGTAACTTACTGAATGCAGCCGTTTTGAAGGCAAACACCGGTGGACTGTTTTGTGCTGCTTTGTTTGAGGGCAGCCACTGTCTGTCTGTGTTTTTGAAATGTGTGCCTTCCAGGGCCACCGATCTGCGCACATTGGTTGCTCCCTTGTTGGAAGAGGTATCCGCGTACTGTACCATTTGCATTATTCTGCAGCTCTCAGTCCACAGGACCTAACAAGGTTGAGTTCCACTGAAGCTCTCTAATGAAAGAGAAACATCTTGATTTCAGGAAAATACCACAGTGAAAATCGAACTTTGTATACTAAAGGAGATTACCTCATTGCGAAATTCATTGTATTTTACTGTTCAATATGGAAAATGACATGAAAGATGCAAGGGCTTCATTGATCATAATGTAATGGCCTTTTCGGATGGTGGCCCTACTGAAGCCAAACACCTGTGAAGTCGCCTGTGCTTCTGAGAGCTGCCGTGCTCTGTGTTTGTTCCCTCAAGAGTGTAGGTCTCAATGTGGGCTGGAAGCTGATACAGTCTACAAATGGACTCTGTGCTGAGGTGTGGGGGGGGGGGGGGGGGGAGTATTTCGTTCAGCCTCTATTGCACAGATTTCATGGTCACACCGGATACTAGAGTGATTGCTGCCTACTTTCTCACACCGTCTGGCCCATTGTACCACAAAATGCACTGAAGCAGAAAATCATTTCGCACTGAGCATACTAGCACAAACATATGCACTCAACATCTTCATCAAAATACCAGTCTCACTGGACCAATACCAAATTTCTCACTGTTTCAGACTCCCTCTGAAGTGAACAAGGCAACCAACCTCTCGGTGAGAGGATGCTCTGCTCCGGCTCACATATGGCTCTGACTTCCATATGGAGCCAAGCCCTTAGGTACCGTAAGTCTTATGTCGGGTTGAGGTGCAACCTCTTCAGACTCATCAAGAATCTGTGATCTTGTTCTTTTGTGGCAGCTCAGACCATCCAGCTATTCCAGTAGCTTGCAGCATGATGGCTCAGTTGCTCTACACTAACTTCCAGTGTAGCCTGGACATTTTGAAAACCAGTGAGTACAATTTTCACAGGGAAGGGGATGGTTTCCTGTAGGTGATTTACTGCCTTCAAGTCAAAAATTACTTGATGCCCTCATAAGGATTTAAGGGCCAAGAAGACCAATGACTATCTAAGTGTGGCTGTTCCAACAATGAGGCCTCAATTATAGAAGGGCCAGATTTCTTTCTTCCCGAGCAAGTCTAAACACTAGATCCCCTCTTTACAGTGTCACGTAGGTCCGTTACTGGGAGATAAGGAAGAATCCTTGGGGTAACAGTGCATGATGCATTTTAGGACCAAAACATCCAGGACTGATTCCACATCTTTTAGGAAAAGTAAGAACAGTAACTTCCTACTCTCAGATAACCTTCCCTGCAGAGCCACAGCATAGACAGGAAGGAGGTTTACAGCTTGGAAAGAAAGTTGTTGAAATGTACCTGTTGGGGTACAATGGGGACAATGGTAAGAACCATGTTAAAGGATAAGAATATCTGATCATGAGACTTTTCTTTTCCCCAGAAACTATACCATTGTTTAAGGGTAACGCTCTGTGGACTTGAAACTTCAGTTGATCCCTAAATGTTTTTAGCCCCTGAAAATGGTATCTTCCAGGCTACGTTGATGCAAATGAATGAACCAGAGAACATTTGCGATAACCTGAAGACGTTGCAAGGAGGCAGCAGAAAAATAATTGAACTATTTCTTTATTGAAATCGACTTGCCCACTAGCAAATCTTTTGTTTGTACCTGAAAGTTGTTCCCTGGTGACCGCAGTGCACAGGCCACATGCCTACCCTGGGCGAGAGATTAAGATTTTGCTTTTGCCAGTATGGGCAGAACCCCACTGGGTGTTCTGCGTTCCTGAAATCTGCCCACCCGGGGACAACCAGAGACAGAAGCTGACTTGGATAAGTCTAGCAGTGTTCTTAAGGCATGAGTGAGAAGTTCATGTAGCGTGTAGTCCGGGCATTAAGTGCACAGGTCACAATTCTGACCTATAACTCCACTATAACAGTGAGATCAGAGGTGCCACTTCCTGTTGAGGTGAGTGAGAAAACCAGTGCCATTCTCATCATCCTCAACTAGCTAGCCTCAAATGTGGATGGTTCGCTCACTCAAGAGCCACCCATTCACCAAAATGGAGTATTCTCCTCTCATACACAGTCGAGCCTCACCCTGCAAGAGACCAGAACTTCTGTCTTCACTGCCTATCTTTGCCATTTACCATACAATTTTAAAACTGTGAAAGTCGCCTAGAAGAGTACAGTGCAAGAGATCCATGCAAAGAGCCTACCCCAGTATTTCTGCTTGAAGGGGAGACCATAAATACAGGTGGCAGGGTAGGAGAATCTATCTTTTATTGGCTCCTCCCTGTTTTGGGGGTTGAGACGTGCAGCTTTCTGGTCCATGAGTTAATGGTAAGCGTGAAGTGTTTTTTTTTTTTTTTTTTTTTTTTTTTGGCTCCAAAGGGCTTGATGCATGATGCAGACTTTGCCTCACTGAGTCACGAGTGACTGAAATCAGGAAGAGGCTGATAAGTTAATGAAAAAAATCTCTCAGTGCCAGAGTACCAGAGTACCAGTTTTGTGCGTTAATTCACTTTTTTAATAAATGTGGTTTAAGCAGGATAAGGAATCCGTTCTTGCCTGCACTGGTGGGAATTAACGCGTAATTGGAAGAAAACTCCTTGGGTGTTTTGCAGCATTAATTATACGTTTTTTCCAGTTTTTTTATTGCAATACCCAAATTGTTTCGCAATAATATGAATCAAATTACGATAGCAAACGTAATGCCAAGCTGGTGTCTGCCTCACACACACACACACACACTCCCACCCCCTACCCCCACATCCCCCCGTCTCCACTACCCTGTACTATGGCCTTGTTAAAGGAAAGATAACCAGTGTAAAGCCATGGTTTTTATGTATACTTTAAATTCAGTCCTATCTCACGCTTACAAGCTACTTTCTTCCTAGACAAAGGATTGTTTAAAAAAAAAATATTACTTAGTAGCGAATTTTATTAACAATGGTAGCATCCTTTGTTGCATGAAATACACCAAAGTTGTGCGAGAACAATCACTTCACGAAAAGCCACTACAGCAAATTTGCGGAAAACTTAAAATTGCATTTTTACTAAAGGGTGACTGTAACTTTATGGCGTTTACTTTTCCACAATGTAGAAAAAGTAGTTTTGGCTTCCGAAAGTCCAAAATTCCGTCTCAAAAGTGTCTGGAGACTCCTAGAAGATCTTACGATGTAATTTGTCTGAACGTTTTTTATAGACTCATTACCTGCAATAACCCTGGAGAACTCAATTCTCCACCACAAACTTCCTTGCAAGGAAATATTTGAGAAGGGGTATGATTAGCCGCTTGAGTCGAGGTTGGCAAGCCAGAAAATTTTGAGGTGCAGCCGAGAGCGTGGTTTGATTTGGCGCCAGCACCCAAAGCGCAAACCCAGCCAAGGCCTGCTTAATGGAGGAAGAATGCAACAGAATCATATATAGAAAAGTAAAATATTCAGCGAGCCCATCAGGATTTTTTGTGTCAATACATTAGAAATGGTTCTTTCTTATCAGCCTTAGCTTTGCCTGTCATATTCTTTCAGGGTCTGTCCTACTTCGTATAGGGGAAACCGCCCTGGCACTGGCTCCTCATAGACAACAAAGGCAGAGCAAAAGCCAAGGCTTTGATTCATGCTAAGACTGAGCTGGAATTGGCTTTTCTCCTTCTGTGTCCTTTCCAGGGTAAAATTTAGACTGTTAGACTGGTTCTAGGTCTCCTTTGCTACAGAGGTTTGCATCTTCTGTTACAAAATGTGCTTCTTTTACTCTCTATTTAACATCAGAGTTTGCCTGTTTCCATCAATTTCTGCTCCTCATTCCCTTCACTGTTTACCTATGTTAAGCATCCTCCCCAATGAACTCGTAGCTCTAGGTATCCACCTATTGACTGCCTCCAATCTGGCTGCTTCCTTCTGGAAATCTGACCTCCAGAATGGGACACTGTACTTCAGATAAAGTTTCACTGGTGATGGTGGGCAAGGAGTTTACTGCTCTGAGTTGTCTTTATTTTCTACTTATGCGTCTCCCATGCGGCAGCTTTGTTCTCCCATTGATTTTGTCATATTGCTGGGCACTTTGGGGTAATTCAGTGTGATAAAACCCAAAAGCCATCTGTTCTTGGGTGACCTGTAAGACTTACACTATCCAGTGCCTACCACTTATCTGTGCCTTAAGTCCATTGCTCTGCTCGTGGATGCATAGACCATAGGTTTCTAACTTCCAGTGTAACAACATCACATGTGTTTCCTCTGCTTAGAAATCAGCCATGTGCCTGGCATTCAAGATGGAGGGGTAGAGGGGAGGTTAATTTACAGGCACCACACTTTTTCAGGGCCAAGGTCTTCTGACGCAACATTTATTTTGAGATTTTAAAGAAAGCTTGACCTCTTTATTAATAAAGGTAACATGGCTCCTAAGTTGTGGTAGATGCTGCATTGCCACATCTTCTGTTTCGTTGCAGGGAATTTCTTTTCAAAATTTAAAAATAAAAGTTCTTGTTTAATCACAAACCGCCTGAAGTTGTAGATTCGGGATTTGATAAAATGTTTAATGAACCTGGCCCGCCACGTCCCTCTGTAGGTAGGCAACCGTTCCTGCTCTTCCTAGAAGCCAGCACCAGAGGAGGCATGGGTCCTTCTGGCATCTGCTCATCACCCCTCTAATGTTCTGCTCACTGTCAGAGGGTTCAAACCCTCTAGCTGGTGTCAAATTTGTTTTGTGAACCAACTCCCACTCTTGTCACATCCTCATCATAAGAAAGAATACCTTTATTCTGTCCTTAGTTTATTTTGATCTTTTGTATTTGCTTCAAACTCTCAGCAAGATCTAATTGGCAACCATGAACAAGACTGGTTACTCGTTTGCTAGATCAGTTGCCCGAGAACTTGCAGGAAGCATAGCGCTGCTTGTTTGTAGTGTCAGGGAGCGGTCTCTTCCCAGTTGTGTTTGTTCCATGAGGTCAAATAAGACTTGGTTACAGTCATCATTCTGAATTGATTTTAATCACTTTTGTTCCATAACTTCTGACCTATCATGGTATGTTGACACGTCATTTGTTTGTGTGGGTGAAATCATCTGCCAGTTGCTCTGTATAATTCTGACCTCTGTTCTACCCTAACTGATGCTGACTGAGCAGCACTTGTGCTTTCACTAAATGGGTAATCAAGCCATTCAGTGGGCACTAGCATTGACAGTATTCAACCAGTTGCACTCTGAAGAGATGCTGTCTGCGCTCCTACCTGCTCTGGTGGTGAAAGGAAGATTTTTATTTGGCCTCGGCCCATGGGCATCAGAGTTCTTTACACTAGGACCATAAGAAAATAATTGATGTGGAGTAAAAAAAACTTAAGGCTTGATTTAGAACTCAGCAGACACCATTACAGCGGTGACGGATATCCCATCCGCCGAAATCTAAATCCCATTATATTCTAAGTGATTTAACTTTCGGCAGATGGGATATCAGTCATTGTTGTGATGGAGTAACCCATCTACCAAGTTCTAAATCGGGCCCTTAATCAATTTTTGTACCTCGAAAGGTCCTCAGTGGTGCTGTTACTGCCTGAGTAGTGTGTTCGGTGGGCCGATGGAGTGTGAAGAAATTTGGATGGGGTTTCCTTGGACAAATGAAAGTTCCCTCACCCTTCTTAATTTTTAATTTTGCCTCATACTCTCAGGCAGTTGCCTAGGAGTGGTTTGGGGGAAGTTGTGTGCCATTTATTCATAAGATGCAACTCGCATGTTCAACAGTGCCTAATTGTGTTAAGTGCTGGATGAGGGCTAGGAAGGTGCAAGGAAACATTGTTTAAAATGCACTTTTTAGTGGTGTGTATCATACAACTTTGCACGGATGATTTGAGAAAAGTGACCTTTTGTTAACAGAATATTTTATTTAAGCCTTGCAGCTAGTTTAATGTAAATAAAAGACACATATTTGTTCATTATCTATAGGTGCAATTTAACTACATTGTTCTTTTCAGTTTGAGTAATGTAATACTACCATGTATTACACCTGGTAATATGATTTTATTGTTTAACTTGTTTGTTTCTTATAAACTGTATGCCATACGATTATTGATTACTGTAATGCTCCAATGGCTTATGACATTTAAATAATCTGAAGTAAGTCGCAGTGCTTGAATTGGTTTCGTGTGCCTTGCTCCTTTTGTTTGCCTGACAGTGCCTCAGTGGCTTTACTCAACAACATCATATGTTTATCTACGTATCCCGCAGTAGTAACTTCCTGTTTTTCTTTTACTCCAGGGCCTTAGGCTGCTCTTTGCTGATGGCTCCCGCATCATCTTCAGGCTCAGTGGCACAGGCAGTGCTGGAGCAACTGTTCGCCTGTACATCGACAGCTATGAAAAAGATCCCCAAAAGATATACGAGGATCCACAGGTAATTCCCAACATTTGTCTTGATTTTATTCATTCTGTAATTGATAATTGCCATTCCCTGATAGTCTGTCAGGAAAGGTGTACAGATGAAGTATTTTAATCCCTTTAAAATTAGATAGCACACCATTTGGAAGATTACAGCATGGTTTGGAGTTCCAAAGTTCAATTTCTGTGTGTTGGTTTGATTTTATACTCTTGTGAGTTAGAATTTCTAATATTTAATGCCATTGTCTTTTATCTCGTCAACCTGTACTTTGGAGCAGCACTTGTGCTATTTAACGAGTGGGGATTAACATACTGAGTGATAAAAGTAACTTCTATTCCAAATTTCTGTATTGATCGTGTGTAGAAAAGTACTACTTTGTGTCCTGTCTTGGAATATATGTCCAGACTAGGTGCAATAAGTCCTGTCCCACTCATCTGCACAAGAAAATACCATATAAGGCATCCTTCACCACCCATTTTTGCTGATCCCAAAACCTGGCTTCTTAATGCTTTTGCTTCTGTAATGTGAAGTTTTCCACTTAGTTCAAAGAAATGAAAAGATTCAGGGAATTGCCTTCTCTCTGCCAGCAACCTGCCAATTCTTGGAAAATATTTGTCACCAATTGTCACTAGAAATGCATTTCATAGATTTTATACATTTTAATCCTAGTTACAAAACATACAAAAGAAAACTCATGTTGGGATGGAAATGACCCCCCGCAGGGTGAACAATCTTCTCCCCCTGCCCTTATTACCCAATTGTGAGCATCTAATACCCTGGTTTTGATGTTGGCCCTAGCCTCATACTAATTTAGTGTGTGCCCAGAAGCCTAGGCCAGCCCCTTGACATGACCTGGAACTAACCTGGATCTGGAGGGGCTCAAAAGCGTGTCCTCTTTTGTTTCATACTGGACCCCCATCCCTGTCCTCTTCCCTGTGAGAGGATTAACATGTAGAGCACTGGGGGTAGCATATTGTGGTTTGTCGATCGATAGTTGTGACCAAACCTTTGTACCTGCTCAGTAGGCTTCCACTCCCATGGGCTAACTCCTTTGAAGTTTCCCTGCTACGAGCCTACCCAGGTCCTAGCGCTAACATCCCAGTGCATGAGTGTGTGTGTGTAGGTATGTGAGTGGTGTGTGCATTGTATCTGGAAGATTGCCTGGAAAGGGAGAAGTGACCTCATCTGGTTCTTCGAGCACAGACAGAGAATCCACATCTCGGTCTACTTTTGCTCTATAAACACTGGAGCTGCTGACTCACCTGTTCCAGTTCCAGGTTCTCTTTGAGCCTGGAAAGACCTGCCTTTCTCGTCAGTGCCGCCTCCTCAGTTCTTGAAATCTGCAAGAAACTGAAGACCTGGCTCTGCACCTAGCATGGCACTGGCTCAGCCTACACAATTCCGGTTTCGGCACAAGGATACTCCGTGTGAGTTGTACACATTTACGTAGCGAGGAAGGAGGGCTGTTGTGCAGTCAGAGCTGGTGCCTGTTTGACAATACGCTGTAACAACCGCATTGTCAGAGCAGTGCTCTGGTCCTCAGGCATGACATAAAAGTACTGACGCAGGCCACATGATAAATACACACTGGTCCCACCCAAGCACCACCGTTTGATAAATGTGCTGCAGTGCCTTCTCGGTGATATGAAGCACTATATGAATGCTAATATAATATTTAATTGTTGTTTTGTGTCTCCAGGTGATGTTGGCGCCTCTAATTACTATTGCACAGAAGATTTCCAAGCTTCACGAAAGAACTGGTCGCACTGGACCGACTGTCATCACATAACTGCTAATGTCTGATTATGCAATGTAATACACTGTATGTCTGGAAGACTGGACCTTGACAAATTTCTGAATAAATTCTCCCCCCCCACAGTCCAGCCCTTCCATTGGTGTGCAATCTGTTCTTTAGGGATGCCTCACCCAGACCCATGTCCTGTATAACCAACTAATGAAAGTACATTTTCCATCAAACTACTTCCTTTTGTGTGCGTTTGGTGAAGGCAGTAAAATGTGTTGTCATATGTTTGTTAATGTTTGTGTTAGAAGTCCTCTCATTTGATGTAACCAGTGTAGATTTTATAGGGTACGTCCTTTGCGATGACAACAGACTGTGAATGTTAATAGTGGAAGAGCACAGTAAGCACATACTTTTCTCTCCAGCACTGCTTTCGAGTTTACATTTCAGTTACATATCCTAGTAATATGTCACACTATTGCCTTTTTTTGTGGTTTTCTGATTTACTTGCACCTGCATGCATTCTGTTCTGCTAAAGCCTGTATATAGTCCACCTGCCTCTCAAAGGCAATGTTGGACCGTGTATGTTACATAAATGGATCCTACTTGCATCTGCACCTCTTCTGTCATTTAGAACGTTTTGCAAGTTAGAGGATCAAGGACATTGAACAGCGGAGTGAAGTCTGTCCGCAGTGTGCATCTACATATTTCATGCACCGCAACTTTCTGACTGGTACATTAGGCACCGAAGTGTCCCGTATAGGATGTTCCGGCAGTGCTGCCCTATGGTGCTAGTAAGTGTGCAGTAGGAGGACTGGCTCTCAATAACTCGGTGTATATACTAACGCACAGAAGTCTTATTTAACTGAAGTACTGTGATTTTGCTGAAAACTTTTAGCAAGAAAGATCTGTGTCTGAATATCTGGAAATTTACAGGCTGAAAAATTACATCCCATAAAAGATGAGCATTAAAATTCAGTACCTGTGTTTTGATTCCATTGCTTTGCGTTTCTTTAGCTTGATCGTTAAACAGAATGTGGCCACAAATGTGGGTCAGTTGCAGCATCACATGGGGTGCATGTCAGAGGTACATTGTTCCTTAAATCTACCCCAGAGTTGATCGGGAACTATAGTTAGAAATGATTATGCACCTGTAGCTCCAGCGGGCATTTGAGAAGCACACTAGAGCATTAAAATAATTCAAACTTCTAGAAAAAGTTAAATCTAGAAGGTTACTGTTTCAAGACTACTGTTCTGTCCAGTGGATTTAGGTGTGCATCTACGGGAGCCTCTGCAGAAGTTCCCAAGATGGTGCCAGCGTGTTCTTGAGTGGGACTAGTACAAGAACGCTACTGCCTACACTTAAACTGCTTCGTCTGTAACTACATTGGTCACTGTGCAACAGACCGGGTGCAGTAATCAGAAACACACTGTGGAGGTGAATACTTAGAGCATCATGACGCTACCACTCTCTTTAGCCATCCTTATTGGTTTTCTCAGACTCCCCAAAACCTTAGACCACAGCAGCCATACACTGTTTCCTCTACCTTACATCATCCCAGTTCTCTCCTTACTGGTGCCACACCAGACCCTCCACAAAACATCCTAGATTAAATATCAAACAAAAATCGGAGTTCAAAGAACTGCCCAACTGCATACCCTGTCACTTTTCCTGTTTGGAACGCAGAACTAGTTTGCAACAAGAGTTTGCCCTTCTCTATGTTCTCTCACTTTGCCCCTACATTTCCCATCTATTACTGAAACCTGGATTGAGCCCAAAGATTCTCACTCTTGCATCTCTCCACATCGACCACATTACCTTTACCCACTGCCCAGTCAGAATTGCAAAGGCAGACGAGCTGCCATTCTTTACAAATCCCTCAAGACCCACTTCTTCGGACACCCTTCACTTCACCCCCCTCGTTTGAGTACCATAAAGCAACATTTTGACCCTCTGCCATCCACCAGGTGCCATTGCTTGATTTTTTTTTTTTGGGAGATCTTTGCAGTGTCTGAATCAATAATATTCAGCGCTTTCCCCCTATCATGGGAGACCTCATTAAACTGGGCCATAGCAAAAAACATCAATACTCCATGGTCTTAAAACTCCCGTAGAGCTTATTTCAATACTCCAAGTCTGTTAATTCCTTGTGCATCCCATCTGACCCTTTCAGTCTTAGACAAAAAGATAGGATACAATAATGTACACGTGGAGTCGCACCAAACAACTTTCTCTTTTCTTGATGGGTTTGATCAAAGTTCGTTGATGAAGCAAAAACAGGAACAATGACAGACATTCCAAAAGGGTCTATAGGGCTTCATCCTTCTTGTTTTCCCTCCAGGCACCTCTGGACCGAAAGATCGCTCACTTCTGAAAGGGCCTCTTACATTGGCTTAGGATGTCACTTCGGTAAAATAATTTAACATGAACTCCTAGTTAGGGTGGATTTAAGTTATAGTGGTGAAATATTTACCTCTGTATCTTTAATAAGATAAAGAACTTCACCAAATGTTTAGGAGCACCTGCACTTATATTACAAAACCGGATGTCCTATTTTGCATGTTTAAACCTTAGTCACCACTGACAATGCTGCATTGTCTTACAATTGAACGTCGTAAAATAGTAACTTGAACCAGTCAGCACAGTGGAGAATGTCCTTTAATCTAGAATCAGCCAGAAGGCTTTTGAGGGAATATCAATTGTTGCAGAGTGGGCCTCAAACAATTTTGTATCCAACCCAGCTAGGGACATTCTCTTTTAACCAGCAACCAAGTGCTGTAGAAGAAACTGGTGTAAGAGGTTTGCAAATAGAAACGAGTAACCGAAAGAAGGATGTTCTCAAGTTTTCTGTCACCTGCACATAGTTATTAATTCATTTCACCTCGCAAAGCTTGGGGTGTAATGGGAAAAGCAGGACGCACAACAGCAGGAGGAGCATTTTTTTGTACCTCTGGTATTAATAAAATGATCTCTGTTTGCAGAAAACTGCATTGTGATAATATCTAATGTCACAAGCTTAGCGTATAACATCTTCAACAATAGTTCATCACTATCTTTCAGACTCAAACATTTGTGACACTACATTAACATCTTAAGTTTAAGTATAGGGTGGCATTGGCAGATTCAGATACCAAATTTATTTTAGCAATCTACGTACTAGAAGACCTTCACCTGCTAGCTTAATTTCCACCTTGAGTTGTACCATGGAAATTGCTGATCTCTGCTCATCTACATACAATATGATTTTTGAGGCGATGCCATCTCATGAGAGGATTTATCTTCCTTTCCATACACCAGCCAGACCAAATGTCCAGGGCTAATTTATATGTTTTTGTCATTCCTGCTTCTCAGGACACCCTATTGTATTTAGAAGGCAGTTCTGAAAGGATGTCTGTAAGTGCCCTAAACGATTCCAGGCTGTCACTAAAGGTTGTCCTGTATAATTAGATTGTGATACTGTCCTTCTAGGGATGTCAATAACTGCAGACAGAATGGTAACAGAATTTGGAGATAAAATGGCAGCTCCAGAATGGAAGGATACTAAGGCGTCACCCTCCATAGAGGAGCTGTCGTAACTACCTATGCCACTTGCCCCGTGGATCTGCACAGATACCTGGATATCATTACAAAAGGAGAAAAGGCGTACACATTTCCATAAGCCGAATCTTGCAGAAAGCATCTGTTGTCCATGCCTCGAAGTCTGGTTTCCAACTGAAGAACAAATGCCATTGAGCTATTAATCATGAGGCAAGTATGTTCACTAAAAGAGGTCACAAAAAATTCATTTAGGCCATTGATGATCCGAGAATGCAGCTGCCAGTGACTGCCATCCGGGAAACTTCTGGTTTACCAACCTGCTGCTGTGTTGCACTGACCCAGACACTATTCTCCTGTCAATGATATTCCCTGATGAAGGCAGACTCGGTTTGGTCCACTAATAGTTTTGATCTGGTCCTCCCTCAATCAATGGATGTACATTTCCACAGCTAAATTAATAAGCACCAAAATTGCTCAAATTGTCTCTTCCATTATAAAGCTTTATACTGCAAAGGAGCCTTCAAGAAACTTTAAACATACATTAACAATCCCTCTTTGATCATCTTCTGCCAGTCGAGAAGCTGCTGCAACAGCCACAGTATTCCCAGATATATGCATCCTATTCTAATACTAGATCTTGGGATGTAGAACCTATGGCCTGACCATTCCATGCATCTGTGTAAACCAATTACCAGGCTATCTTTTCCTGGAACTCTTGATATGAAAGGGCTACCTCAGAGAAGGTTAAGCTTCTTTGTAGCACCTTATTTCAAGGCACTGAATTGCCCTATAATACAGGGGGCCAGAAAATGTTGCCTGAACTGAGAATGGAGGTAGACACAACAGCCTAGCTAAATGTGGATAAAAAAAAAAAAAACACCTGAAGGCCCAGATTTAAGTGGTAGTAAAAGGAACTTATCTGAGTTAATTAGAAGTCCTACCTTCTGCGATGGTACTGGATCAGAGTTTTCCCAATATACAATGAAGTCCAAGGACAGAACAATACTGTTCTGCGGTTGCTTTAATGGGAATTCCCTTTCCTGAACCAAGAAGATCATATCATCAAAATCGATGATCATCCTGAGTCCCTGAGCTATGAAAGTCGGTACAAGTGGCTTCAGCAACTTGGTGAAACAAAGGAGTGGAAGACAGACGAAAAGGAAAGGAGGAAAACCCAAACGCCTGCCCTTGTCAAAGGAATTGTAAGATGCCTACCTCACAGTCCGATCTATCGACCCAACAAGAAGTACCTACAAGTCTAAACCACATTATTCAATCACCTTGAAGAATATCCCTAAGGTGAACTATAGCTCCCATCCATGGTATTGGCACAAAACAAGGTGAATTAAATCTTTCAAATGTATTAAAGGGCAGTACTCATTTATTCTGACAAAAATGTTGCTGACAAACCCTGTTAGTTCTAACAGACATTATTCTATAACCCTTTCATAAGCCATTCCTTCACCTCAATGGAAATGAAATCCTGATGAAAATGAACCAGGATTGAAAACGTTCCTGAGCCGGATGTTAATGAAAATCTATTTGAAAGCTGTGCACCATTTACAAAATCCAAGGATCATTTAAAATGTGTAACCAATTTTGGGCATAGAGAGCTTGTTGCGTAGGTTCTCATTATCCTAATGAGACTACTGGATTTTGAGCGGCAAGATCGTTCACAGTGTGGGGGACTGAGTCTGACCCACGGTGGATGACACTTGTCACTCTAAATCCGGGTTTTGCTCCTGCTAACTAGCAGTGCCTCATCTCTCCCAAATGGTAGAGACAATTGGGCAGCCAAGCGCATGACATATTAATACTTCTCAGGGAAGTCGTGGTCACTCAGGTCACAACCAGTTCTCTCATACACAGTGCGGTCTCATAAATAAATGACAATAGAAGCAGTATAAGTTTTAAAGATTGGTTTAATAAAACAACTGCATTTTAGATTGCAAAGCGTGAGCTGCAATAACCAGAACTACACAACACAGTAATATTAAAATAGTAATGATGAGAGTGAAGCACAAGAATAAAGCTATCATAGTGCCGCTAGATCATTCTCTCTCTAAGTTATATTTTCGCGCACAGCATCTTAAGCTCTAAGCCTGCCTTTCAGGTTCCCCCAGGAGGTCATCGTCCCTCATACCTGAGCAAAGGCCTGTAATCTGCGTCAGCATCTGCAACGGGGCATTCAACATACAGTTGTGGGTCCCTGGCTGGAATCTCCCTCTTGACGTGTACTAGGACTAGAAAGTGCTTTTATAACTAACACGCAGATGTTCTAAGAAAATGTCCCTACGTAAGGATGTGTATTTTCTACGAATGTTGGAGACTAAACTTCTACCACGTTTACCAGCAATGTACCAGACTGTAGCCTTGACTGAAGCACAGGGCGATCAAGAATGCATTATTTGAGAACACAGTGCTGAACTAAGCTAAACAGTGTGATAGAAGAAATTAAAACAAGACTGTAAAAACTGGTTATTGTAATATAACAGTGCGAAGCTGAATAAAATATATCTAGGGCAAAGTGTACAGCGGCCCAGTATGTGCATGAAGCTATATAAAAAATGGCTACACTACACCCTCACCTTGTCAGTAGAAAGTGGTTTAAGCTAAAGCTAAAATGCCCTAAGCTAAAATATATTTAAAACCCTACTTAATTCTGACAAGTCAAGAGGACACACAAGCATACTATTCGGTAATTTAAAAAAATGAGCATGCGGCCAAGAGCTGAATTCAAAGGAAAATGTCAATTTTGGACAGTTCTAAATCAAGCAGCAGTCATAGAAAGCAGGAGGTCCTCCACTTCAGCAGATGACAAAACTGGTAAATCCGTGCTAAAGACCACTAAGGAGCAGGTGTGTTCCATAGCCCCAATGTCAACCAAGGCGGCATCCCATGTAGTGCCTATTAACGAGTTAATGGTAACTTCCTCCAGGAAGGGTAGCTCGTAATCAGCTTCTCTGAGCAAACGCAGCCGCAGCGCGCATGTCTGGTAATGAACCCTCAATGAGAACATCAACAGATCAGCATCAATCACTGAGGGGTGTTGCTGTGAAAGACAAACTTCCAGTGCATGTTCAAAAGAGCACCAATGGCACCGAAACACGGGCTGCACACAATTCAAAACCGGTCTGAATGACAGAGACCAGTCACACCCCAAATGTTCCAGGAGTGTTGCTCCAAAGTGCTGCATCATGCGTTCACGACACAGCTGCGCTGATGGGAGCACCTTCATTTGTCCTTGTTGCGGCGGGACAGCCATTGCAGAAAAACAACAGCAACAGCAAAATGCCGGCTAATAAAGCCAGTTATTGGACATCCCCCAAAAATGCTTCCGAAAATTGAGTCAATAGGCAAAGGTATCAAACCGAATATAGAGGAAAAGGTGTGAACAAAACCAATACCAACAACTTTTGAAAAAATGTGCTAATCCAGCGGGTAGGTGTTACTGGCACATCCTTAATTCCTGTGGATGCAGCACTTTTAGAAGAGTTAACTTCACGGAACTGCTGTAATTCATGTAAAACAGTGACATGATCATTTATGTCAAAAGGTGTTTCCGCTGCCTCCACGCCAGGACCCTCAAGATCCAGAACAAACATTTGTGTTCCGATCAGGCACTCGTATGAAGGACGACCCCCCAGGGACCTTCTAGGCAGGTTATTTAGTGCTCTCTGAACTCCATACAGGTGGGTTAGCCAACTACGACCCGTACCTAACACTCTGGCAGTTCAGGATTGCTTTAAAACGCAGTTTAATCGCTCCACAACTCTATTTCCCTCTGGATGAAATGGAGACGAGTACTGGAGTTGGACCCCCAATGAAGCCATGGTGTCCCTGAATGCCCTTGAGGCAAAAGCAGGGCCCTGGTCCGAATGGAATGCTGCAACTGCATATGTACAGACAAAGACTCGCAAATCTTTAATAACAGTCCGAGCATCAGCCGAGCGCTGTGGCCACACCCACACAAATCTGGAGCAGGAATCAACAGCGACTAATATATATTTGTATGCACTATCCGGTGTTAATGGACCAAAATGGTCCAAGTACACACATTGTAATGGTCTATTTGAAATTAAGAGGGGTGTCTGCAGCGGGCGCTTGGCCGTTGAAACTTTAATTTGTTGACAGATGTCGCAACAAAGGACATACTGCTTAGTCTCTTTATAGAGACCAGGCCACCAATAACGGGCCTGCAAGAGTGAAATTGTAGCTGCCACACCAGCATGTGCAGATGCCACCCCCTCATGCGCTGCTTTAATCAATTGAGGTCTTACATCTTTATTGGGGATGTCGCGTACGCCTATGCCGGGAATTTTAACCTCAGCGTTCAGCATACTTCCCATCAAGTATTGATATTTATTAGGAAATCCTTTAGGATATGGTGTGCCATCAACCGTAGCTTTTATGGCAGCCATAATATCTGTGTCTGGTTTAGAACTCGAACGAGTCACAGCAGCTACAGTGGCGACTGCCACTGCTGACTTTGCGGCTTCATCAGCCAAAGTATTTCCAGCAACGTGTATTCCAATGCGCTGGTGTCCAAGTTTATGCACAACATGGACTTTGGGTAGCGTCTCTTTTAGGTCTGCTACCTTCCCCCACAGAAGTCTGTGTTTTATGGTGTTGCCTTTTGAATCTCTGAACCCATTCAAACGCCAGTAATGCAGATATTCATTAAAAGTCTGGACGCAATAATATGAATCACAATCAGTGTAAACTGTGTCGGATCCGTATGTTCTAGTGCCATCAGTAGAGCTTTTAGCTCAGCCAATTGTGCTGTACAATCCCCTAAGGTCTGTGTATAGGTATGTTGGGGACAGAATTTCTCCCCCTCCATATAGCCGCTCACGACCGCGCAGGAGCAGAATATTGATGTTTAGTTCGAATCGCTGGTTGCGCAGAGCCATCGGTGTACATGACTACATGATATTGATCAATAGGCAAGGTGTCACCGGGAACTGGATATTCTACTTCATATTGTAGGAATTCTTGAGTTTGTAACTTTGGGTCGAAAATGTAGTCTACATCAGTGTCTGTTAAAGACGTAGCCCATTGTATCCATCGTGGATGAAGTGCTTTTGCGTTCGGGACGCTAGCTTCTGTAACAGCCTCTAGGGCTGGAATAGGAGACATGACAATAATGCGTTTTCCTTGGGCAAGAGGTCTTTCTTTAATAAAAGCCATCTGCACAGCAGTGAGAATTTTCTCCCTGGGTGCAAAACGTTGTTCAGCAGCTGAATACAAATATGATTTGTATGCTATCGGGACTGTCTCACCTTCATTAAATGTGACATAAGTAAAACCGATGGCCACAGCTATTACCCTGATGACCAAATGTGTCTTATTGACCCGTGTGTGTAAATGTTTTGCTGCTAGCATATCTGTCTGCAATTCTCGAAGGGTGCGTGTATGTTCAATTGTCCAGAATTTACTTGAAAAATCGGGATGTATCAATTCATATAAAGGTTTTATGCGTGTTGCATAATCAGGAATGTATGTTCTGCCAAAATGTAGAAAGCCCAACAATGATTGAATTTTTTTATTCGTATTTGGTGGTTACAATTGTGCACATTTTTCTAAAAATTGTGGCGCTAGGCTCTTCCCTTCACTCGACAGCTAATATCCCAGGAATAGGACGCTGAGGAAAGCAATTTTTGACTTTTTGAAGTTAAATTTGTAGCCGAGTTCGGCAAACCCTACAAAAATGCGGGCTACCCGTCTTAAATGTTGTAGTAACTCGTCATCCGTGAGATATATGTCATCCACATATGACAATGCTTCAGGGTCTATCTCGTGTAAAATAGCAGTCACACGAGCCGCAAACAACAGAATTTTTTCTGGGAGCCTAATGCGCTAAAGCTAGTTAAATCCCTGCTTTCAGGCGCTATATTCTGGCAGAAGAACCCATTCGAGAAATCTAATGTTGTTTTGTATTTTTTCCGCACAATGTTGCTCATTAGTGCAGTGCTATGTGAGTTTTGTATAGTATATGTTGCATGTATGTCCGTTTAAATGTCTGTAGTCTAAGACTATTCTGTATGAATGGTCCGGTTTAGCTACAGGGAATAAGGGGTTATTCATCGGTGAGACACAGGGTTCAATCACACCATGGTATTCTAATTGCGTAAGTATCTCTCTCACCGGTGCCCTTGCTTCATCTTTTATGGGATACTGCAGTTGTGGCTGAGGTTCACTTTTAATAGGAATGACATGGTACGGAGAGTCCCTATCCCACCCTACGTGATTTCTATATAACGCAGGTGCCTGTGCTAGAGCCCATTATATAGAATAGGACTCAGCAAGTTCCTCTGGAACAAGGGGCGAGAAGGAAGGTTTAATAACCTCTTCTCCATATGGGCAGGTGCGGACAAAATCAGGTGGAAAATCTTGTTTGGACAACAAAATGTCTTATATTTTTACTACACGGTCCCAAAAGAGTGCGTGTATAGTGCGTTCAATGTCTCCTTCCAGTTGTATAGTTACTTTATACACCCTATCGGGTTCAGAGACACGCATGTCTGCTGTTTCTACTTGTATAAAGTCATCAGTTGCTTCACCTCCAGATGCTTTAGAAGATTCCGGCAAACTATTGTGACTTCTGCCGCGCTGTCTAGCAGTGCTAGAGCCCAGTTCTTGTTCTTCAAGAGAACCCTCTTCCAGAGTGGCATGTCTAAATGAGACAGCTGCCACTTTTTTCTTTTTAAACTGTTGTTTTTGTTGTACTGGTTTCTCTTCCTTCTTAACAGAAACCTCCGAAGAGCGTTGCGATTCCTGTCTCGGTTTCACGTACTCTGTTCTCCACTCTGATCGCCCACCGCTCTAATTTCTCTTTTCCGATGAGTCCTGAAAGGAACGAGATTGGCGTGTATCAGTATATTGATATCTATGAAGCGTTTTTATATTATATCTATTCCTGAGATTATATCTATTCTGTGGGGTCTCTACTCATGGAGATTCTCCCCTTTCTTTTTTAGGTGTTTGTTGTTTTTTCTCCCAGCGTTTCTTATTACACTCAGGTTGTTGTTTAGTATTGTGTTTATTAATTTTACCCTGAAATTGAGGTTTTTGTGGTCTGGCCCCAAGGCTATCTCGACCGATACTTGAATAAGTTTCCGCTATTATTTTAGGCAGCTCTCGTTCCTGATCTTGGTGCGGAACGTTACAGAGCCTCATGCGCACTGTGAGTGCAACTGCTTCCCTTTTAAGGTTACTTAATATGATTGAGGAAACTGTGGCAAAATTGCCCATCAGTTGCATCCCTAAATCTAGGGCCGGAACAGCCCCATATTAATCTTGAATTTGTTTAAGCACGTCCGGTAGATTGGCTAATGTCGGTGTACCGTGTGCCGTTGTATAGAGCGTGGCAAAGACCGTGCCCCATGTGTTACAGTTTTCAACTGTAGGGACCATCCCAAAGGGCAAGCACATAGTTAATATCCTATGTTTATCCTGAGGTCCTGTATGGGGAAATACTGCCGCCAGCGTATTAATTTTTAGTGCTAGCCAAAACAGAGTCTCCTCTCGTTTGGATGGGACTTTACCCATAATAGAATGTACAGTCACCTGATTTATACCTGGTGTCACTGCATGTGGTTGTGCTGGAGCAGCACGCGCTGGGTTTGTATTTAAAGTCTGCATCACAAATTGTACTAATTGTCTGTATATTGCTATTAACTCAATGTATAAGCGTCGAACCTCAGCTACTGCCATATTCGCAACTGAAGGATGTGGTGTATATGTGGCCAATAAAGGTCAGGTAGGATCGCCATTACTTAGTGGACCTAACCTTACTGGTAATATTGTATGGGGTAGGGCACCATCAAGCCAATTATTATGTTCTTGATAAGATAGAGGTATCTCTAAATATGCGAAAGCCCTGTATTGCCCAGGCACGTTCGCAACTGTATATGTATGAAATTTATTTGTGTTACCATCTACTGCTGGAAATGTGACCCAAGAGTAAAAAAGTTCTGTTCAATATGCTGCGTGGGTGTCCACCACAAACCTGACCGGACCACCCTGGGCCATAAGGCCATGTGCTAGCAAATGCGCTGTGAGAGGTTGTCTCATGTTAAGAGCTATTTGTACAGCCTGGGGATTCGCCATCATAGAAGCACTAAGAGTCTCAGAGAAGGCACACCAGGATGGGGTTTTTCCTTTTAAGGTTCAAGCTTGAACAACCACCAGCTGAAAATAGTATTACCTATACGGCGGTGGTGGAAATCCTCAGTACCACGGACGTCTCTGTATACGGAACTGAGGGGTCATTATATAAAGATGAGACCTGAGATATGCCGGTGGACCCGAAAATTAGAGCCTGACCAAACGTTGGTGGCTGAGTCTGACCCACGGTGGATGACACTTGCCACTCTAAATCCGTGTTTTGCTCCGGCTAACTAGCAGTGCCTCATCTCTCCCAAATGGTAGAGACAATTGGGCAGCCAAGCGCATGACATATTAATATTTCTCAGGGAAGTCATGATCACTCAGGTCACAACCAGTTCTCTCATACACAGTGCGGTCTCATATATAAATGACAATAGAAGCAGTATAAGTTTTAAAGATTGGTTTAATAAAACAACTGCATTTTAGATAGCAAAGCGTGAGCTGCAATAACCAGAACTACACAACACAGTAATATTAAAATAGTAATGATGAGAGTGAAGTACAAGAATAAAGCTATCCTAGTGCCGCTAGATCATTCTCTCTAAGTTATATTTTGGAGAACAGCATCTTAAGCTCTAAGCCTGCCTTTCAGGTTCCCCCGGGAGGACATCGACCCTCATACCTGAGCAAAGGCCTGTAATCAGGGCATTCAGCATACAGTTGTGGGTCCCTAGCTGGAATCTCCCTCTTGACGTGTACTAGGACTAGAAAGTATTTTTATAACTAACACGCAGATGTTCTAAGAAAATGTTCCTACGTAAGGATGTGTATTGTCTACGAATGTTGGAGACTAAACTTCTACCACGTTTACTGGCAATGTACCAGACTGTAGCCTTGACTGAAGCACATGCCGATCAAGAATGCATTATTTGAGAACACAGTGCTGAACTAAGCTAAACAGTGTGATAGAAGAAATTAAAACAAGACCGTAAAAACTGGATATTGTAAAATAACAGTGCGAAACTGAATAAAATATATCTATTGCACTTCCCCTTCTTTTTCCTCTGTTGGGGTGGGGAAGCACCCTCCTATTCTAAAAAAAAACATCAGGTTGGTTCACTAATATGCTTGTTGGTAGAAGGATCAATAATAGCTGGCATGGCAGATCAGTTGGTCCCATATTGGCTGGCCATGTCAAAGACTTTGGGCCAAATGTACCAAAGGATTCTACCCATTCTGTGTCTATGGGAAAATGTGTTTGTACGTATGGCCCTAAATCCTTAAAAACTCTAGACATGAGTAATAGGCCTTGTCTAGGGAAGTGAAGGCCTGAACTTATTTATTTATTTTGATAGTGTAAGCATCTCCGAACAATAGGCTCTAATTATTCCGTTCTATGTCTGAACCCACCATCTCCTGCTCCTCAAACCTTTGGTTTCTTCTAATTAAAAGAGATTTACATCTTTCATAAGATAGTCCCAAATTAACTTTTTCCCAAGAAACGGACAGCTCTCGGATCCCAACCGAAAATTAGACTAGGATCCACAGTGCTTAATTTGAAAATAAAGAGGTGCCGGTGCTCAAAGCCCTTCTCTTAAACACGAGGCTGCTGTAATTAAATCTACCAGCACTAAATACTGAGGCAGCGTAATCCTGAAGCCATCTCGGGCCTCTTCAATCCATTTACGGCCACCCCTGCCCCTTCAGCTCATCCTGCAACTTTCTATTTTCTCCCTTTATGACGCTTTTTAGTTTTTCCTTCTTCCGTCTTTCCCATATGTGTCTTTTGCTCGCAGCAAATGCTTGAGGCATAAGAAGAAGCCCCAGCCCTCACAAATAAGTGCTGGTGCTCAGCACCGGAAACAACAAGCACAAATTAAGCACTGAGGATCCACGTGCTCTGCAGAACGTCTTGCTTGATCCACCACTTAAAAAACCATGATTATTGGACCCAGGATGTCAGAGAGCTTTTCCTGGCATGGTGCTTTGATTCTATCCCTCTTCTAGGGACTTTCCCGCCTCTGCTGGGAAAGGGAAAGGTTACAGCTGCCTTGTTTGCTAAAGTCCACCTCATCCAGTATCTTATTGCCCTATTGAAGATTTAATTCTGGATTTGACATAATCGTCCACGTACGGAAGAGGCGATCACTATTTGGAATGTGGTTGTTGAAGCAACTGTGGGGCAAACATGGTAGCACCCAAAAAATCACTGTATTAACCTTCTGCAGTTTCAACATTGTGGGTTAGACTCTGTCACTTTAGGTCATCATCTCTTTGCAGATTTGAATGGTCACTTCCAAAAATGCTCCCATTACTAGAATCGTTGGATGGCACCAGGTGCTTAGTGTTAGCTGTTCTCTTGCCACACTAGGTCGGTCGCTCCACACTAGAAGGAAAAACCTGAACTTCCAGGACTGAATGCAGAGGATACGATTTACTAACCTCCAGCTAGGGCAGATGTATTGAATTTGCTATCACAATTGAATTTCCAGTGTGAGAGCAACAGTATTAAATTAGGACACCTCTTTATGTGAGAAACTAGCCACTGAAGCAGTCAAAAATTAAAGGTTTCCTTGAAACGCCTCACCTTGCTCCACATCATCACCCCCTATTGCCAGCTTCCATAGTCAAATGTTTTAAACAATATTGATACTGCAGCTAAACCAATGGATCGCACTCCTCGCCATGCATCTATTTTAAATAGCTCAAAAGTAAGCCGAGTTCTGGTTCGGCTGGATGATATGATTGCCTCCACAGCACAAAACCTCTGTAGCAAGTGGCCACGTATACATTAAAGGACCGCACAGGCCCAGACTGGAAAAACAAAACTACAATGTAACAAGATGCCTTGGATGTCCCCTGATCAAGAAACAAACACACCCCAGACTGGACGACCTAGATACAATGTACCAGGCTCCCTCATGAGTTAAACACCTTATGCAGAAAGTAGCGTTATAACCACACAAACAAATGTGCCTGCGCTTGAGGCTAAACTCAGTTAAACAGAGTAGCGAAACACTGAGAGACAAACGAAACAGTCAATTTTGGATTAACGGGCAAGAAGACTGAGCACGAAGAGACATTTCACATAGGAGGTAAGAAAGTGGTGTAACGAAACAGCCTGTGCCCCCCACCCTCCCCGAGATTCCCTTAGCTCACATATACTCACTCATAGCTTTGGGTTTAAAAGGATTCCCCTGAAGGGTGGGGAATCGCCCATGCTGCCCAGGGGGTGGGGAGGCCGCTGTTACGCCCCTACGGGGTGGTTTGCTATGCTGTGGTGTATTATAACAATCTGTTGAGTCTGAAATCCCACACCTGTGTGCTGCTGCAGGCCATCTGTAGCATCTTGCATGTCGTGGAAACACACCTGGGTGGAAGAGCACACCGTGGTAGAAGATGAGAAGAAGTAACATGATGAGATGAAGCTGTTAAAGTGTTCCAGGGTTCAGGTTGCAGCTGCATTGCCTGGTCGCGAATGATAACCCCAATGGACCCTCCTGCGCCCAACCCCCAGTACACCTCATGTAATTCTTACTACCATATCATAGCACCATGGAATGGCACCTCCTCGCATCCAACCACCCTAGAAATAGGTTATTTTTATGGTGCTCCTGTCCAAAGTGCTTCCCATTTAAATATACATTTAATATTACACCATCAAAATGGTACTCAATTTACTGACCCCAGCTGCCCTCTTCTCTGCCCTTATTTCAAGGTCAATGCAAACAACCTTAACAGGTCAATATAGTGATGATTTTAAATAACACCTTTTTAGTACATTATAGCACCTGTGGAGCTGTGACCTGACCCTTGTGCTCCTTCCATCACTGACGATGCATCTATGTGTCCATAATGACCAATAAAGGTCTGCAATTGCAGGGAGATAAATAGAATCTGTCTTGTTCCCATTACCGATATCCTGACCATGACAACATCCAATCCCAGATCCAAGGTTTCTGGGACAGAAACTATCGTCATGCTTCCTCTGCACTGGATAAGGAAGGAGTTCACACATGTTTAGGTCAGCACTGTAGGGCCTGGTCTCTGAATCCCCAGGCACATTTGTTAACGCCACATGATTCCCCAGGCCAAAAAAGGCACTGCCCATGTGATTACTACATCTTGAGATCATACTCTAATCCTGCCTCTGTCTCCTGGACGAGCTTTGCCACTGATGCGTCATGGACGTGGCTGACAAGGAATTGACTCCACATCACATTCTGCATATCTGGAACCCCCTCGCCCCAAACATGCCCCTGATGCCATCCAGGGGCATCAACTATGCATGTGTAGATCCTAGACCATGGATAGCTCTGCATCTTGGCAGCAGTAATCAGTAAAACAATATCAAACCTTACTGGATCAGACACTTGTTGCAATCTGTGAGGCTTGGTTGAATTTTGACTATATGGAGGAGTAAAATGACTTGCACCCGGCCATGAAAAAGCTGCATAAATAAGACACGTAGGATATGAGAGCTGACAGCCAGTGCCACAGTGGTCTATAACTGCTGGTAACTCTTGCTGCAGACAGGTTGCAGCTTGTACCACGACCAAACACTGAGCCTCTGAAGCATATTTAGCATCTGCTCCTGCCCAGCAGGTGATTTTCCCTTTGTGGTAAAGCTGTTCCTGCCAACAGCTCATCACTTGTTCTTTGTGGAAGAAGCTGAAATGGCAATCCAGGTTTTGTACGTATGACTACCCTCACTTTTCCATTCCTCACCTCCTGATGAAGGAACACTTAACCTATCACAACTTCACTCTTGCCTTTACACATCCACAACCTTCACACAATTCACATGGCCAGCCGAACACAATTCACTTCATATCATATTCCATATCACTACATCTGTCATTGTACATTTGTGAAGAATACTTTGTGTACATGAAATATTTGAGTCATGTTCAAGTGATTAGGGTAAATGTCACTTGTGTTATGAGACCTTGTCATGTTTGAGTCCCAGTAGGTCACATGTCCTCAATCAAAGCTGACGTGTAAGTGATGTGCATAAATTCACAAATGAAGTGTGGCCTAGAGTAATAGGAATCCACAAATGCTGATGATTAATTTAAGGGTTTATTTCTGAATAGGGGAAACGGGGTGGAACATGTATGAAAAAAAATTCTTAGTTTTAAAAAACAAAGTAGGAGCCAAACGAAGTAGCAGCTTAAAAAAACAAAGTGTATGACCGTTCTGGTCAGGGTCAATGTGGGTTGAGGACAGAAAAAAAATACTCCCTTCTTATATGTTCAAGCTACAAACTATGGGGGACATTCACAATGGTAGACATACATATGTAGTGTTACTCACATGTACATTTACTACTGCAACTGGTAGTAACTTTACTTTCGGAAACTGTGAATAGCAAAAAAGTGTAACGTTACTCCGACGTGTATGATTGCATGTCTTTACTCATGGATGAAGTCTCCTACTCTACGATTTAGAAGTGTAATAGTTTCATCTCGCATGCAAGTGGAGACCTCCGCTACCATAACAGAGCTCTCCCAAATTGATTATGTAAGGCAAACAGAGATTGCATATCCCCTATGTGGCAGCCCTGCATATAAGTGGGAATTGTTGACCAACTTGTTGTTCCAGTTCTTAGTTCTCTTTGACCAAGGAAAGGGTGCCCCTCAGAATTCCCAGAGGACTCTCTGCAACCAGATCTGGTGTCTACCTGACAGCCACCTTCTCAGAGGTGAAGGGACATCACCAGGAGTCTGATGTGGATAAAAAACTGTTTATTATATAGTCAAACCCAGAGTGCAAATGTGTGTGTTTGGCGCTAGGCAGCATGAATGTGTGCTACCACATGTGAGAGAGCAGGATAGCACCAAATCTTAGTAGAGTTGGCAATCTCCTGCTCTCTCCCTCTCACAGAAATCTGCACTGCAACTATGGTTGCTCCTCTGTGTTGTGTGACAACTTTCAAAATCTGACCCTATTTTATGTAAAAAGTGCACCCGAGGGGGATCAGAGACCTGGATGCAAAACTATATGTTGCTGAACACAAGACCACGTCACGGCCTACGTGTAAGATCCAAGTTGCTGGTGCAGAATTGGTCCCTCATTTCCATGACAGCTCTTCTTTCTCAAAGTGCTCCGACAAGCCGAAGCACAAGCAGAAAAAAAGTGAAGTGGGTCTCTGTCCCGTTCTACCACTCAGACTCCAAAGTAAAGGTGGGAGGGCTTCACAAGGTATTTTTCAGACATTTAAGGTCTCCAGCCATGGAACTGAGGAATGATTCCTCAGATAGTAACCGCATACCCTGAATTTCCAGGGCTGTTGTTGACCTTGCACCAGATCAAGCACTTCAAGGAGTCCATGGGGCAAATTTGCTGGCATGACTTTGGCCCCAAGGAAACTCACAGGCCCCCAGTCAGGGTATCACCAGCAAGCCCTTCCTATCTGCCCACTTGGGAACCCCATGTCAAAGCAGGGAGTATCCTAGGATAGGTATGATGACACTTTATACATTTATTTACAGAATGCCAATGGGCTTAGCGCCACTTGGGCCACCAACAGAAGAGAGTACTCTTTTTCGGTGATGATCTAGAGGCAGCTGAGGCATTAGAATTGCAGCCACTCTCAGTTGAAACAGTAACCGCCTCGACCGGCTCCTTTAGAGTCCTTGCTACCTTTTAACAGTTCCCTCACTAATACTTTGATGGACACTTGGTTGAAGCCTTGTTCTTGCCTGCTTGTGAGTAAGCAGGCTACCAGACATCATAGGCCTGTGCCTGGTGACATTGATTTTCTCAACAACCACCGTGGCTCTGCCAGCCTTATTGCACCGGCCTTGATCAGTAAGGTGAATCCTAACTCATTTCCTACCGCTTTTTCAGATGGGAAGTCCAAGAGGATTGACAGCTTTGGAAAACTGCGTGTTTTCTTCAGCCAGTATAGAATTGTAACCTGTTAATGCTGTTTGTGTGCTGGGTCATTACACATATGGTTTGTGGGATATGGCTAGTAAGATCTTGCTGGCATTCCCTAAAGATCTTAGGGCCTCTTTGCCTTAGACAATGCATAATGAAATGGACTATGATATCCACCCAGGTCTGGATACCTTGGGATTGCCTGGAGACAGTACTCAGTACTAGTGTTGTACTTCGTTGACATGGGTGGAGGCCTTCCACAGGATTCTCTAGTGATGTACAGGCCTCCCTTATGGATATGCCCTTTGATAGGTTGTGCCTTTCCGGTGAGAAGGCAGGCTGCATTGGGGTGCTTCAAGAACAGCAGAGCTAAGGCATCTTCGTTGGGACTGTTGATCCCTGCAAAATAGTTTTTACATCACTTGAGAAAATTTAGAGGTTACTCCAGAGGGATATAATATAGACTGAAACAGCCTTACCAACCACAACAGCAGGCATCCCAGTCCTTTCAAAGCCATGGATGTGGGTCTGGCAGCAGGGTACGGGTCAGCAGGGGTATACGTTTTCGATTCCACTTGTGCTACAAACCCCTTTAGTTAGCCCTTTGAAGTGTATGCTTAACAGGTTGGCTGGATCTTTCAGATCTTTCAAAATGGTTAGACTCTGCCTTTCCTTTCTGACCTGCCCACTATTCATCCCACACCAGAGCGAATTTCTGATGAATACCTGTCCATTCTTTTTAAGAAGATGTGGTTGTTGTTCTCCAAGGGTCCATTCTAGAGTGTTCTGAATTCTGAAAGAGGAGATGTTATCATCACTTTTTCCTTGCCCTGAAGAAGGATGGGGCCTCGGGCATACACCGGACCTTTGGCCTCTGAAAGACCTTCCTTTGGAAGGCCAGCACTGGCCCGGATTCTGTGTGCTCTGGACCCTGGGGACTGGATGGTGTCCTTAGATCTGTTGGATGTGTATTTTCATATACCCGTCCTGCAGTCTCACAGATCTTATCATTGGTTCAAGGTAGATTAGGAGCATTTTTGTTTGCTGTTCTCACTTTCTGCCTCACCAATGCCCCACGGATGTTCAAGAAAGTGATGGCAGTTTTTGATGACCATCTTCTGAGGTCTCTGATACTAGTATTCCCGTATATGAACAATTAGCTGTTGAAGATGGGCTCACCAGTGCTTAATTTGAGCTGGTGGTTTCCAGTGCTCAGCACCAACACTTAATTGTCAGCACTGGCACTAATGACATCTGCCACATAGTGGCGCTCTTTGTGCAATATAAAGATAGGCACAACAACAACTGATTGTTATTTTAATATGCATTTAAAACAAGCCATGCTCATAGCTTTAGGGACTGTGAACATTCTGAATTGTCAAACGTAGCAGTGTGATGGTTAGCAGTTTTGTAGGTACTGTCATTGGCAGAGCTGGCAGTGGCAATAGCTAGTGTAAGCTGTGGTGGCCTCTTGAGAAGGGCCTTGGCACTTATTTTCTTAAACAATAAGCATTGGGGCTCACCACAGTCAGTTGTGGACCACCTCCAGATGATTATGAACCTCTTGACGTTGGGTTCACTATCAATGATCCGAAGTCCCACCTGACTCCATCTCAGAGGGTTTCATTCATTGGAACAATTCTGAACACAGTGGAGTTTAAAACTTTCCCTCAGCCAAACATGTCCTGGACATTACACTGAAATCCTGATGTTTCATTCTTGATCCTGGATTACAGACAGCAGCTCTGCCGCTTCGTGGCATCTTGCATCCTCCTTGTCAGCAATACCAGCCAGAACATGCAGGTTCTAATGGGTCCATCATCAAGGCAATCTGACTCATGCGATCCAGATCTGTGAGGTATGGAGTGGTGGCTGATGAAATACAGTAGGTTCAGCTGCAGCCAAGTTACCTCAACCCCCAGCACTGACTGTGGTGATGAGCGCACCTCTGTTGGTCTGGGGAGGTCATCAGGAGGAGGTGGAGATAAGGGTGTTTTGGTCTTGGGTTAAAGGCCTGCTCCACATCAATGTGCTGGCGTTGCAAGCCATTCTTCTGGATATGAAGGCCTTCCTGCTGTCCATAGGGGAAGCTGCTACAGGTACTCACAGACAACACCAACGCCATGTGGAACTCAAGCTAGGGCTCAGGGTACTTTGTCAGGAGGCTCTGTGCCTGTAGAGGTGGGTAGAACACCAGGGCATTTTACTGATCATGAACCTGTCAGGATAACCAAATGCTAGAGCGGTCAAGCTCAGAAGGCTGTGCCTGATAGATCACAAGTGTCATCTACATTCAGATGTGGTGCAAGGTGTCTTTTAACCATGGGTAAAACACTGGCTAGATCTCTGTCACAGCACAGTGTTGAAAGTTGTGTGCACTGAAGGTTCTTTAAGAACACTCATTGGGAGATGTGCTCTGACTGGAATGATACTGGGGCTCTTGTATGCCTTCCCACTCCTGCTTCTTCTGCCCTAAGTTGTGAAAATGATCAGGAGCCCAAGTCATCCTTCTGGCTTTGGATAGGTCAGGAGAGCATGGTACTCAGGCCTTCTAAACATGAGAATCTGTCCTACAATCTGGCTGACACTTCGTAAGGACCTCCTGTCTCAAAAACAGCACAGGCTGCCCAGCAGAATCTGTGCAATCTGTACCTATGCCCGGAGATTATGCAGCAGCACCTAACTGCATTTGATCTGCAACCTGAAGTGGCTGGTATAATCTTGTGCGCTGGGACAAATTTGTGGCCTTCTGTAGCATACACATAATATATCCACTGCAGACAAGGGTGCCAGTCATCCTTTTGTTTGTTTTATCTTTGTTCCAGCTCGACCTTACGCAGGTCACTATTAAAGGTTATTTGTCAGCCCTTTTGGCCTTTATATGTTTGGCAGAACAACTGTCCTTGCTTAACTCAACCGTTCTGATGATATTTCTTGAACATTTGACACAATGTTGCCCTACCTGATCATTTGTAATGCTATGGTGGGATCTTAACTTGCTCTTGATGTTTCTGATGTGTACTCCTTTTGATCTGATGCATAGCTGCTCACTCATTTTTAAGATCATCTTTGTCGTTGCGGTTATGTCAGCTCATTGCGTGACTAAACTTCAGGCACTTTCAGTGCAACCGCCGTACACCACTTTTTACCCCAGACAAGTTGGTGCTGAGGACTCGGTTGTCATTCTTGAGAAAAGTTGCAACTCCCTTCCATGTTGGCCAATGCAACACTCTTTCAGTGTACTTTACTCCCTATCACCCTTTGAAAGAAGACAGGCTCTGTTAGTTGGACCACAAAAGGATGTTAAGGGTCTTCAAACCCAAGAAAGGGAAGGTGGGGCAGAAGAGATCTTCTGCATTAAAATCTTCTATGCACTTCCAAGAAGCAGCCCCCTCAAGGGCTTAGAGCACATTTCACCAGGGCTAGCACTGCTAACACTGGATGGTCATGCCAAATGGCTGTCCATTACCTCTTCTAGTCTGCAACATGTGCTCACGAAGCACTGGTGGCACGACAGCCAGGTCTGCCAGTAAGGAGATGTTGTCCACTTGGTCCTGCAAGCCTTTTAGGTCTGAGTCCACTTCAGAGACCTTCCATCTTTGGTTAATGTGTGGAAACTATGGATGGAAACATCACTCACAAGACCAAGGTACTTCCATTCGGTAATGCTTTTTCTGGTGGTTACTCTATTTAGTTGCTGATATCTCATTGCACTCCTATCTCAACGTTCCATGGAGTGGCCTCTTTTGAACATCTACCAAGGTACCAAATCATTGTTCAGAACACTGGTACTAATATTTGTTCAAGCTCTGCTTCTGAGGTCACTGACAGAGAAAAGACAAGAAACTGTCACTGGGGTATTGGCTTAAGGTTTGTTACGCCATTGTTTAGCGGGGCAGGGCCCCCAGTTCTTCTCCTCAACCTAAAGGCATTATCAGAGATGTACGACTTTTATTAGTGGGCCTAATTCGCAAGATTCCATTTTGTAATATAAATCTATGACTTCGAAGCCTCTGCCTTTGCATGTGCATATTCCTCTGATTTTGTGGCATTTGCAAGCTGACATGTGAGTGACTGCTATAGACCGACCAGTTTCTGAGTCCCTATGTGCAGTTTTTCTGTGCACCTACAGTTTCTGCACTTGTAAAGAGCCAATGTACACATTTACCTAGGTGCAGTCAGCAGTAGGAAGTCCATGAATGAAAAGCATGAGCATGCATATAACGAAAACTGTAAATCAGGCACCTTTACTTTTCATTAAGTTACAGCACCCTTGATGGCTATAACACACACTGACACACAACTGCATGCAGAAATGCAAAGGCATCCGATGGGTGGCCCTTTGGTCCCCTTACTCTACCGCTGCATCGTTGCCACTTTAGGGTCCTGGATGAAGAAATATGCAGAGAAGGAGGTAAGTCTACCAGTTCACTATGCCGCGGTGTATTGTAGAGATCTACTCAGTCTGACATCTTACACCCCTATGTTTTTGAGGTGCAGGCCATTTGGCAGCATCTTGCATTTCTGAATCATATGGGTGAAACAGCGCTTTGTAGTGGAAGACGAAAGGAAATAGCAGGACAAGGTGAATCGTGTAGAAATAGACCAGGGGTCACATGTCAGCTCCATTGCGGGTGGCGAACCCTGATCGTAACAGTCTTTAGTGCTCCCAAACCCCTTGTACACCATGAGTAATTCTCTTCACCAGACCATATCCGCCTAAGGTACCCTGACAGGCTGGCGGTCCAAAAAATGGAATTCTGACCCTGGCGGGAACCGCCAACACAGCCCGCCAACTTAACACTCCGACCGCCGCGGCGGTACAGACAAACAGCGCGGCGGTCACCGCCAACAGGCAGGCGGCAGACAATGTACCGCCCACACTATCATAACTCACCAATCCGCCACCTTTTCCGGGGCGGGAGCACCGCCGATAAAAACACGGCGGAAACAGACTACGAACGGGAAAACGCTCACCAAAACACACTCCACGAGTACGGAGGACAGCATGGAACCCGAATTAAACATCCTACCTGCTCTCGTCTACCTTCTCATCTACCACGAGTACGAAGTCCGGCGCAGACGACAACGGTGAGTACTGCACCTACGACACACGGGAGGGGGAGGACGAAAGGTTACGGGCACACACATATGCGACCCCCCCCCCCCCAACTATGTACTCACCAATGCAGAGCACCAAGTCACAGTGACACCGCCCAAACACCCCTGAAAAATGCTAGGACATAATCATATTTGGAATAAACATTTATGTACCAAAAAGCTCCAGAAAATTAGCGTACAACCATGAAAGATATCCACAACAAAACAAATGACATACACATCAGTGTATAACTGAAGTACCAAGTCCTGCACATCCTACGAATTCAGCATGTCCGTGGGCCAAAGTCTTGAGAAACAAGGGCAAAGCCCACACAGGAGACCTGAGTCCTTTGGAGAGAACACTGCAGGGGCATCAGATGTAAAAACTACAGGCACCTCAGGGGGAAGGGAAGGGGGGGCACCACAGCCACATGAGTCCACGACGCCAGATCCACGAGGAGCCACCATGCCCACTGTACCATCCTGGGGAGTGCAAAGCCACAGTCTCTCAATGTCTCTACAGTGGGTGGGCTGCCCACTGTACCATCCTGGGGAGTGCAAAGCCACAGTCTCTCAATGTCTCTACAGTGGGTGGGCTGCCCACTGGACCATCCTGGGGAGTGCAAACCACAGTCCATCAGGTGGATGACAGTCTCCACTGGTCAAGGAGGAGGCACGGTGGGCACAGTGAACCATCAACGGTGCTTGAGACGGCGGTGCCCTGTTCAGCGGTGCTTGAGACGGCGGGGCCCAGCGGAGCGGTGCTTGAGAGGAAGGGCCCAGCGGAGCGGTGCTTGAGAAGAAGGGCCCAGCGGAGCGGTGCTTGAGAAGAAGGGCCCAGCGGAGCGGTGCTTGAGAAGAAGGGCCCAGCGGAGCGATGCTTGACAGGAAGGGCCCAGCGGAGCGGTGCCTGAGAAGAAGGGCCCAGCTGAGCGGTGCTTGAGAAGAAGGGCCCAGCGGAGCGGTGCTTGAGAGGAAGGGCCCAGAGGAGCGGTGCTTGACAGGAAGGGCCCAGCGGAGCGGTGCTTGAGACGGCGGGGCCCAGCGGAGCGGTGCTTGACAGGAAGGGCCCAGCGGAGCGGTGCTTGACAGGAAGGGCCCAGCGGAGCGGTGCTTGAGACGGCGGGGCCCAGCGGAGCGGTGCTTGACAGGAAGGGCCCAGCGGAGCGGTGCTTGAGAGGAAGGGCCCAGCGGAGCGGTGCTTGACAGGAAGGGCTCAGCGGAGCGGTGCTTGAGACGGCGGTGCACAGCGGAGCGGTGCTTGAGAGGAAGGGCCCAGCGGAGCGGTGCTTGAGAAGAAGGGCCCAGCGGAGCGGTGCTTGAGAAGAAGGGCCCAGCGGAGCGGTGCTTGAGAAGAAGGGCCCAGCGGAGCGATGCTTGACAGGAAGGGCCCAGCGGAGCGGTGCCTGAGAAGAAGGGCCCAGCGGAGCGGTGCTTGAGAAGAAGGGCCCAGTGGAGCGGTGCTTGAGAGGAAGGGCCCAGCGGAGCGGTGCTTGACAGGAAGGGCCCAGCGGAGCGGTGCTTGAGACGGCGGGGCCCAGCGGAGCGGTGCTTGACAGGAAGGGCCCAGCGGAGCGGTGCTTGACAGGAAAGGCCCAGCGGAGCGGTGCTTGAGACGGCGGGGCCCAGCGGAGCGGTGCTTGACAGGAAGGGCCCAGCGGAGCGGTGCTTGAGAGGAAGGGCCCAGCGGAGCGGTGCTTGACAGGAAGGGCCCAGCGGAGCGGTGCTTGAGACGGCGGTGCACAGCGGAGCGGTGCTTGAGAGGAAGGGCCCAGCGGAGCGGTGCTTGACAGGAAGGGCCCAGCGGAGCGGTGCTTGAGACGGCGGGGCCCAGCGGAGCGGTGCTTGAGAGGAAGGGCCCAGCGGAGCGGGGCTTGAGACGGCGGTGCACAGCGGAGCGGTGCTTGAGAGGAAGGGCCCAGCGGAGCGGTGCTTGACAGGAAGGGCCCAGCGGAGCGGTGCTTGAGACGGCGGGGCCCAGCGGAGCGGTGCTTGACAGGAAGGGCCCAGCGGAGCGGTGCTTGAGACGGCGGGGCCCAGCGGAGCGGTGCTTGACAGGAAGGGCCCAGCGGAGCGGTACTTGAGAGGAAGGGCCCAGCGGAGCGGTGCTTGAGACGGCGGGGCCCAGCGGAGCGGTGCTTGACAGGAAGGGCCCAGCGGAGCGGTGCTTGAGAGGAAGGGCCCAGCGGAGCGGTGCTTGAGACGGCGGGGCCCAGCGGAGCGGTGCTTGACAGGAAGGGCCCAGCGGAGCGGTGCTTGAGAGGAAGGGCCCAGCGGAGCGGTGCTTGACAGGAAGGGCCCAGCGGAGCGGTGCTTGAGAGGAAGGGCCCAGCGGAGCGGTGCTTGAGAGGAAGGGCCCAGCGGAGCGGTGCTTGAGAGGAAGGGCCCAGCGGAGCGGTGCTTGAGACGGCGGGGCCCTGTTCAGCGATGCCTATCTCCACGGCGGGGCCCTGTTCAGCGGTGCTCTTCTGCACCGCGGGCCCTGTTCAGCGGTGCCTATCTCCACGGCGGGGCCCTGTTCAGCGGTACTCTTCTGCACCGCGGGCCCTGTTCAGCGGTGCCTATCTCCACGGCGGGGTCCTGTTCAGCGGTACTCTTCTGCACCGCGGGCCCTGTTCAGCGGTGCCTATCTCCACGGCGGGGCCCTGTTCAGCGGTGCTCTTCTGCACCGCGGGCCCTGTTCAGCGGTGCCTATCTCCACGGCGGGGCCCTGTTCAGCGGTACTCTTCTGCACCGCGGGCCCTGTTCAGCGGTGCCTATCTCCACGGCGGGGCCCTGTTCAGCGGTACTCTTCTGCACCGCGGGCCCTGTTCAGCGGTGCCTATCTCCACGGCGGGGCCCTGTTCAGCGGTACTCTTCTGCACCGCGGGCCCTGTTCAGCGGTGCTCATCCAGCAGGTCAAGGGAGCCAGACCTGGCCTGGACTCCCTGTTCAGTCGCCCTGTGACCGTGACGTTTCTGGACCCTTCGGGGACCGACTCCTGGCCTCCTTAGTGTCCTCCTTCCCAGCTGGGATGTGGCATGTGGGGTCCACCTTCTCCGCGCTCCTGCTGCCCTTCCGCTCCTTTGATGGGGCTCTCGGGCCCTTGCCTCCCCTAGATGGTGTGGGTGGTGAAGTGGCCGCACATTGCTCCTTGGGGGCAGCCCTGTCGGTCCTCGCACGGCGGTCCTTGTTTTGGCGGGTCCTCTTGCCGGGGGGGGGCTGGACGTGTCCTTGCTGCTGATCGATGTGTCACTGCTGGCAAAGGGTGGGCTCCAGAACCCAGGCACAACAGTGACACCCGAAGCTGGGCTGGTGGTGGCTGCGGTGCTCTTGGGACTCTTTGAAGATGGATGGGGGAGCTCATCGGGGGGAAAGAGGTTAAGGTTAGCCAGGAAAAGTTTTTTAGGGCCAAGGTAAAGGGTAGGAGAAGTGGAGATGGAAGTGGAGGTAGAGGAGGTGGTTGTAAGAGAGTCAGGTGTGCTGTCATTGGGTGAAGGTGCTGGTGCTGTAGGCTGTCGTGAGGTGGATGGCTGTTGGGTGGGTGGCTGCCTGCGTTTGTGTGTCTTGGAAGAGGGGGTGACAGACACAGTGGGAGAGGACACAGGGGATGTGTACATGGCAGTGGGGGTGGTGACTGCACGAGTGTGGACTGTACTGGAGGGTGAGGTGGTGATGGAAGCACTGGCTGATGTTGGGGTGCATGCAGGTGTGAGTGTAGACGTCACAGGGAGGGAGGAGGGAGACGAGGAGGAGGGGGACACAGGGGTGGCAGTGGCTGTTGGCATGTCTGCATCTGGGTGTTGCTCGGGTGAGTGTTTGCGGGATCTGTGGTGCTTGTGTTTGGATGAGCTGCTCTTGGGTGTTGAGGTGTGTGCAGGCTGGTCTGATGGTGTGGATGGGATAGGCTGAGGAACAGGAGACAGAGACAGGCTGGAGGCAGTCAGAAGAGGGAGGCTGGAAACAGGGACAATGGCTGCCGTCAGTGCTGAGGCCAGAGCAGTGAACGCTCGTTGATGGGCAGCCTGACCCGAATGAATGCCCTCCAGGTACGCATTGCTCTGTTGCACCTCCCTTTGCACACCCTGGATGGCATTCAAAAGGGTCGTCTGCCCAACAATGAGCGTCCTTACCAGGTCAATGAGCTCCGCACTGAGGGCAGCAGGGGCAACAGGGGCAGGGGCTGAGGTGCCTGGGGCGAAGGAGACGCGCGCCTTCCTGGGCGAACCGGCACGGAGCGAAGACTGAGGGGCTGCTGGGAGGGCGGGGCTGGTGCGCTGGGTGGCGGCTGTACCTGTAGAGGTGGGGGGCACGGATGTTGCCGCCACCCCTAGGGAGCTCCCATCCGAGGACGTGTCGCTTTCGCTGCTCTCACCAGCGGTCCCCGTCGTGGTGCTCCCCTCGCCCTCCGGATCACTGGTGCCCTCGGTGTCTGTTCCTGGGCCCACCGGGGCCTTGTGTCCTGCAGCTCCCTCGTGCTCCGATGCCAAATCTCCTCCGCCTGATGATGCTAATGCACACATGCACAAGAAGATGGAGAGAAAGGGTGGGGGGAGAAAAAAGAAGACCAGGTTGAGTGCATGCAATGTCAACACCGTTGGCGGAGAGGACAGACACAGGTGCCTAATGCACTAAGCCGCGCATTCGGGGTACACTACTCAGTACTACTGACTAAGACAACAGGCCAAGAGACGTCAAACGCGCACATGGGAGATGCTGGACCTTCAATGGCTGTACTTGTCACCCTACCGAGGTGGGGGCTGGGGGCACAGGGCCATGCCTAAGGGAGAGGACTACACTACAGAAAGCGCCCTGGCCTAATGTCACCCACAGCCCTCCTCCCCCACCCAGACGCCTCCACTGCGCAGAAAGATAGGAGAATGTGCTGATACTCACCCCCTTGTGTCTGCTGTGATGTCTTAAAGCGCCCATCCAATTCAGGGTAGGCCACCGCCAGGATCCGGGACATCAGGGGGGTCATGGTGCGACTGGCACCCCTCCTAGGTTGGGAGGCCATCCCCAGCAGTGTTTCTGCGGTCTTCCTTGTTCCGCGGCGGATGTCCTCCCACCTCTTGCGGCAGTGGGTGCCCTGTCTGTTGTGGACCCCCAAGGTCCGGACTTCCTTGGCGATGGCACGCCAAATCTCGATCTTCTGATGGGCGCTGACCTATTAGACATGTACAGGGTGGAAAGGAGGAAATCATCAATGGCCTGCATGTTAGATGTAATTGGCCCCCCCCCACCCACTTTGCCATATGGCACATGCTCTCATCTGTCGGGCGTTGCACTCCTCATTCGCCCCCCACCCCACCAACTTACATCCACCCCAATCCACACAGGCATAGCCCATTCCATTAGCACCGGTGTACTCACTTGTTGGTCTGGAGGACCGTAGAGTAGCGCATACTGGGGGAGGACCCCATCCACGAGCTTGTCCAATTCTTCAGACGTGAAGGCAGGGGCCCTTTCCCCAGTCGCAGCAGCCATTGTATCTTCCAGACCGAGGTCACAGCAGCACTTGCAGTATAGGTCCTCTCCTGTGGATGATCAGGTCTCGAGTGATTAAGCAGATAGAAAATGGCGGTCACGTCCGCGGCGGTGCGTACCGCGACCGCCGGCGCACTTCGTTATTGGCTCCTGAAACCCATAGGCTTCAATGTTAACCAATGCGGCTTTGCGCCGCGGTCTTCGACCGCCTACCGCCACGGTGTGCCCCGCCAGCGCAGTGACCTCACATCCCATTGTCCCACTTCACAGGTCAGGCAGCCGCCATTTCAAGGGCCCACATGGCTTAATTTTGACTGCGACACACAGGCCTAGGCCTTGCATTGCCACACATACACGCCTTTCAACCCATTGCCATTCTTTAACTGTGCAAGCTGTCTGTACGTACCTGTGGTTTGGCTGACTCTGTGCTCCATGTTGTCCTTCCTAGGCACCGTCCGCTGGGACTTGGGATGAGAAGGAGGAATCCTCGCGTGTACCGACCGCTGGTGGACCTGTCGACAATGGAAGAACGCCATATAATACTTCGATACCGACTTGACCGTGCCACTATCCATGAACTGTGTGCCCAGCTGGAGCCAGCCCTGATGTCCCCCATCCGCCAACCCACAGGGATTCCCCCTCTGGTGCAGGTTTTGTCAGTCCTCCATTTTTTGGCCAGTGGGTCATTCCAGACCACAGTGGCCATGTCATCTGGAATGTCTCAGCCTATGTTTTCTAAGATTTTGAGCAGAGTGTTGTCTGCCCTGATGAAACTCATGCGGAGCTACATCATTTTCCCCGAGGAGGGTGACTTGCCCACAGTGAAGGGTGATTTCTATGCCCTTGGACATATCCCCAACATCATTGGGGCCATTGATGGGACCCATGTGGCTTTGGTACCCCCAAAAGACGATGAGCAGGTGTACCGAAACAGAAAAAATTATCATTCGATGAATGTCCAGGTGGTCTGTTTGGCTGACCAGTACATCTCCCATGTAAATGCCAAGTTCCCAGGGTCAGTGCATGACGCGTATGTGATGCGAAATAGCAGCATCCCCTATGTGATGGAGCAGCTACAGAGACAACGTGTGTGGCTAATAGGTGACTCTGGTTACCCCAACCTGCCGTGGCTACTGACCCCAGTAAGGAATCCCCGGACAAGGGCAGAGGAACGCTACAATGAGGCCCATGGGCGTACAAGGAGGGTGATTGAGCGAACCTTTGGCCTCCTGAAGGCCAGGTTTAGGTGCCTGCATATGACTGGTGGATCCCTAATGTACTCACCAAAGAAGGTGTGCCATATCATCGTGGCGTGCTGTATGCTTCACAACCTGGCTTTGCGACGCCAGGTGCCTTTCCTGCAGGAGGATGGTCCAGATGGTGGTGTTGTAGAAGCCGTGGAGCCTGCGGAGAGTGAAGAGGAGGAAGACTCTGAGGACGACACAGACAATAGGGACAGAGTGATACAACAGTATTTCCAGTAACACCCAGGTAAGAATCACCCACGCCATTTCACAATTGCTTCTAGCCTCCTGCATCTGTACTTTCTGTAGTTCCCCACAGATGTTTTTTATTAATTTATGCCTTTCCCTTCCCTTCTCAGTGCTGTCTGACTCAGTACCTGACTTCTGCTTGGTTCGCCCATGAAATACAGCGTATTGACATTGGTATGTTGTCATGACTAATTGACAGAACAGAAATTGAACAGTAATATGTTATCCATTTGTTAATAATACAGCATGACTCAAAACAGGTTTGTGTGCAAAATGTGATTTATTTACAGTGCTAGATATCGGTACATGTGATTCTGAGGGTGATGGGTGGGGGTGGAGGAATATCCATGGCAGAGTCCAGTTCTCAGTCTCACAGGTGCATTGTTCTTTTGCCTGTGGAAGGATGGAGCATAGGCAGTTCATGGTTGGACAGGGTGGCAATGTGGGACAGTGGGAAGACTTGAGGGGGTATGTCCTGCTGGCGGGGGTCTTGACATCCTACTCTGTCTTTTTCTTTGGTCTCAGGCTCCTCTTACGGGGTGGTTGTTCTTCAGCAGGAGGTGGGGTTCTGGGGGGCTGTCGAGGTGTTGGGACCTCCTGTCCACTAGCGCCGGCGGAGGTGGTAGGCTGTTCCTGGTCCGGCCTAGTGACAGGGGCCCTGTGTGGTGCACCATGGTCCCGCAACGCGTCCTCTATCCTGTGGAGGGCCAGGACGATGGTCCCCATTGCGGTCCCGATGATTCTCAGCTCCTCCCTGAACCCCATGTAGCGTTCTTCCTGCTGTGCCTGGATCTCAGTGAACCTGGCCAGTACCGTCGCCATCGTTTCTTGGGAGTGGTGGTATGCCCCCATGATGGTGGTGAGGGCCTCTTGGAGAGTGGGTTCCCTGGGCCTCTCCTCCCCCCCCTGTCGCACAGCAGCCCTCCGAGCTGCCCGGTTTCCCCCGGCCTCTGTCCCCTGGCCGGTGTGCCCGCTCCCACTGCCTCCAGGTCCCTGTTGTTGTTGGGGTGTCGGGTTAGCCTGGGTGCCCTGTAGTGGCAGACACACCGCTGATTGAGCTGTCCTAGAGACAGAGGCATGGGCCCGCTGGGTGGGAGCTGTGCTGGTGTCGGCAGAGGGGGTCGGGTCTGGTGTCGCCTGTGTCTGGGTGAGGGGAACCGACTGCCCAGAGGTCCCCGATGGTCCGGGCTGGTCATCAGGTTCACTGTCGACAGAGCTGCTATCCTCAGTGTGGGCCTGTTCCGGTGGTGGGATGGACACTTCTGGACCCTCCTGGCTGGTGTGTTGTCGTTCGGGTCCTGCATGGGGTAAGAGAGTTTGGTTATTGTTTCTGTGTGTGCAATAGCATGCGTGTTGTGGGTGCCCTTGTCCCCCAGTGCAGGCATTCCCTGGAGGGAGGTGTTGTGAGGGTATTTAGTGGGGGGGAGGGGTTAGTGCAGTGGTCATGCTTAGGTGATGGGTGCCCATGATTTGTGTTGGCATGCAGGAGTTGGTGTTGGGATGGGTGGGTTGTGCTGGTGAGACATTGTCAGGAAGGATGTGTGCTGGGGGTGAGGGTGGGGGTGTGGGTTGGCATGCTGGTGGGGTGGGGGGGATATAGTAGTTGAGATGGGACTTACCAGAGTCCATTCCTCCGGCTACTCCTGCGAGGCCCTGAGGATGCAGGATGGTCAAGACGTCTTGCTCCCACGATGTAAATTCGGGAGGGGTGGGTGGGGGTCCGCCGCCAGTCTTCTGGACCGCGATGTTGTGCCTGGAGACCATCGATCGGACCTTCCCCCGTAGGTCGTTCCATCTTTTGCGGATGTCCTCCCTATTCCTGGGATGCTGTCCCACCGCGTTGACCCTGTCCACGATCCGCTGCCATAGCTCCGCCTTCCTGGCTATACTGGTGTGCTGCACCTGCGAGCCGAAGAGCTGGGGTTCCACTCTTAGGATTTCCTCCACCATGACCCGGAGTTCTTGGTCCGAAAATCGTGGATGCCTTTGGGGTGCCTTGGGGTGGTGTGGGTGAGGTGTGGGGTGGTGTATGTGATGAGGAGTGTGTTGGTGAGTGGTGCTTTGTGCTACTATGTGGTGTGTGTGATGGTGTAGTGTGCCTCAGTGTGTCTTGCTTTGGATTGTCTGCTGTGTCTCTCTCTCCTTCTCTCAGTAATTGGGGTCGCAGGGGTTTGTGGGTGATGTGGGTGTGTGTTTTATAGTTGGTTGATTGTGTGGGAGTGGTGTGTGTATGTGTATCAGGTGTGTGTTTTTCAAATTGTCCAATGTGGCTGTGTTTTGGTGATGTGTGTGTATTCTGACCGCGGCGGTGTGTAGCGCCAATGGAATACCGCGTTTGAATGACCGCCGTGTGGATTCGTGGGTCGTAATGGCATGGGCGTATTTCTGTTGGCGTGACGGTGGAGGTTTGGTCATCTCCAGTTTATCGCTGCCCGCCGATGTGGCGGGCTGCAGTGGAGGACGGATTTTTGGAGGTTTGGCCGTTGTGGGTCAGAATGACCGTGGCGGTTGACCGCGGCCGCGGCGGTGTTATGGCGGTCTTCTGACCGGCGGTAAGGGCATTTTACCGCCGAGGTCAGAATCACCCCCACAGTGTTCAAGCTTCTCCTGCTGTGGAAATTTTCTAGATACGAGTTCACAGGTGCTTTGGTCTCCCCTGCTAGGCTTCTTCTCTGAACCTCTAGACACATTTGATAACTCCATGCAACTTGGCAGTGCAACAAATGCTATAAGTCACTCCCCATGTGGCTATTACATCTTGATGTAATACTCTGACCCTGCCTTTTCCCCCTGGACAGATTTTGACACTGAGGCAGAATGGCCACAGCTGAAATGGAGTTAAAGCTGGCCCACATTCTGTGTATTTGGAACACTTCCCCTAAACCACCCCTGATGCAATCCAGAGGAAACAGCTATTCTTATGTAGTCCCTAAGCCAGAATAGATCTGTATATTTGCAGCAGGAATCAGTAAAGCAGGGCCAAGCCCGACTGAACTGTACACTTGTTACCCATAATAAGACTTTGGTGACTTTGTGGGCATCGCCAGTCACTAGCAGGAGCTGCTATTATGGCGGTTGCTGTCAATATGTTAAATGTTTGGTGGACCGGTCCATCAAACACATCGGCCACCTTTCAAAGTTTCAACAAGAAGTTGTCTCCTGTGGTGTGGTGATCATTATTTTTTTACAGTCCTCGCCAATGGGTTTTACCTGGCAAAAAGAAACAAATGACACCGTCCACTTTAAATTAGACAGCTGGTGTTGCATGTAAACTTCTGACAGCTCGTACTTCTTCGGGCTGTTGGAGGAATATGCCATCAATGGAGCCAGAGTAGGCTCCATCACTGGCAAACTTAAGGTCTGCCCTCCTGTAAGTCTGGATTTGGTGGAGAGGCAGTTGTGGCGGAGTACACTCTACATTTTACTCTAAATCAGGCCCCATGTCATTTGTGAGACTTCTAATGTCCTCTGCCCTCAATCACAGCTGCCATATAAGAAACATTCTACATAAAGTCAAACATGACGTGTTGCATATAGTAATAGGCATGAACAAACACTCACAACTAACTTAAGCATTTTTTATGATTAGGGAAATAGGGTGAAAGATGTCTGAAAAAAAAATTGAATTAAAAAAATGTAGTAGCCAAAGGATAATACAACAAACTATAAACAAAACAAAGTATATGACACATTCCTGGGCAGGAATAAATGTGCATCACATGTGAACCATTTCAACTCCTAAATTTAGGTCAGTGTATGAACAGCAAGTCTTGTAAGTGTATGTCTCTGTCATTTTAAGTTGGATGATAGTTGAAGGAACGGATACTCGCAAACTTGCTGCTATTCATGGTTCATCAACGAGGCACAGAGGGCAGGAAAGGTAACCAGCAGTACACACCTCTGCAATGGTGTGAGCCACACCCATCTGTCTTGAGGTGAGTAAACCTCCTCAGTATGCCAAGGGACCTCGGAAGAAACCATGAGCAAAAAACCTTTCACTGTTTACCGGCATCTCAATTGTTTCTGTTGTAAATGCCCATTTCTGATCATCTCTCAGTTATGTCCCTATATTTCTCAAATTTGGCCTTGTCGCCCAGTTACACCTCTTGATTTCTGTAAAGATTAGAACATTCTGCAAGAACCTTATTTCTAACAGAAGCAAATTCCTCTGCTATGTAGTTTGGGACCCTTTAACTTCTCTCCTTGCCCTTTTGGAAATCCAGATGATTGAGATAGCAGCAGGATGGAAATTGTTGGTGTTGCTTGGTGGCTGGATGCTCATAAGTGGTGGATTTCAACTTCTGCCTACCTGATAATCCCACCAAGCATATGTCACCAGGTGCATCTCCTCCAAAATAGCGGAGGAGCATGTTCCCCCTGCTCAGTCAGGTAGGCAGTGACAAACAAAATGATAATAAAACAATTGTATTATCATTTTATTTGTCGCTGTCTTTCTGACAGGCATGGAACGTAGGCTGGGGCAGGCAATAGGGATGAGGAGGAGGAGTGGTGGACACTAGAAAGTGTGCATGTCAGTTTAGCCGGCCATACCAACATGTGCACTTACATTTCTCCAACCAAGCTGTGTTACGCAGCCGGGTTGGAGAAATGGCAGAGGCTCCCTGTGCCTGAGTGAGAGTCAAACCAGCCCGCTCGGGCCAATCCTGATGCATCTCTCATTCTTGGTATAGCATGAGAGCAGTGTCTCGATTGGGAGCCTGTGCTTTAGTGGCGACTGGTGGGAGGAGAGGGAGCGCGCTTGCAGCAGGACTGGGAGAAGTAGCAGCAGGTATGATTTTCTTTTTTAAATTTTATTTTTACACCCCAAACCACCTCCCTGACATGCCCCCTACCCCACCACTTTTGATTGCCAGTAGCTACCACTGTACGTCAATATTATGCATTGTAAATGATGGTATATATTATATACATTGTAAATAGTAATTGGTTGGAACAATATGATACGAAATGAGCCTTTGAATGTGTGTTAAGAATGTGCCTGCCAAGAAAGGTAATACACACATTCAGTTCCCACACTCACACACACATGAACGCTCTCTGTTATGTTGATGTCCTGAAAATTTAGCATGAATGCAACACTCATGAAGCTTCATTTTATTTCAAGACCAGAGGATCATGTTATGTGTTCTTAATTTACTACTTTTATTGTGGAACCAACAAATCACAACAAAACACCACTTCTCCACAAACCTTGAGTCACAAACTACAGGTTGAGGGGAAGTGAAACCACCAATCATTCATGAGCTTAGCCTATATGTAGCAGACATCAGGAAATAGCAGCGTCTTCTCTTGCCCCTAAACCATGAGGTAAGCCCTCTGCATCGCTTCTCTCTGTATTCTATTGTTAAACATTTTCATAGATGTGCTGATCATCTGATAGTATGTTGGCTTAATGGGCTGTGTTTCCCACAGTTGCGATTCTCAATTGGTTTGTTTCTATATTTTGGAATGATTTGGGGACTTGTTCCTCTTTCCTGGTAATTGGGCTCTACTACTGACATGCTACATTTCATGCACTGACAGTTTGTTTGAAGATGTGACATGGACACTACAATGACCAGCAAACATGAATATTATAGAATAGATTCAGTACTAGAATAATTTACAAAATACAGGTCCCATAATTTCCCACATGCATTCATTGCTTGCATCTGGGACATGTGTTCGTGTCCTTGTGGAGAAGCAATGGTGAAAATATTGAAGGAGGAATGATTAATGCTATTTTTTATCCAGAAGTCAGATTGTTTGGTGCGTGACATAAACAGTAAAAATACAAATTACACCTTAAACCATCTTAAACCAGAGTGGCCCTTCTGATTTCTAAACCTTGTATTTCAATATCTATTTGTGTGAATACATTTGCTATTGGTTTTCATATAAACGTAAGCTTATAATGTTAACAATAGTTACGATAGGCCTTGAATCTTTCATGTGGTTCTGAATTTGAAGAGGAAGACTTGATAAAACGTGACCTATATTCTTTCCCTAATATTTATGTTTTAATTGTCATGGCTTAAGATACTGGATCCTGGGCCTGTGTAATTACTAAAACCCTGACCTCCACTTTCTGGTTGTAGCTGGCTACGTGGATCCCATTCTAAAGGTGCATACTTTTTTGTCAGGTTTGCCTCTGTAGCCATAAAAATGCAGTCTTTAACCAAAAGAGGGAAATGTTCTTTAAATCTAAACACATGCATTTTCATAAGAGCCACAAGTCTTCTATACAATGGATTTTCAACTCTGTTGGTCTTATGACTACTAGTTGTCAACTGTCCAAAGTTATTGACACTCATTGCATTATTTGACCCTCATGTCTGGAGGTAGTATGCAGGAAGAAGAAATTAACTAATGTTATTTTGGAGAATGCACAAAACAATGATGATAGTTATGATACCAACGATTCAGAATATAATAACTGGGATGATTCCATTAGCTTTAATATTATTTGTGGTTCTCATCCACCGAAAGAGAATGGCACTTAGTCAATCTTTTTTACTTCATATCTGGAGGTAGAACTTAAAATGAAGAAATAACTTAAAGTTGCTCTGTAGAATGCACAATAGTATGAATATGATAATTATAACTCAACTAATTCAAACAAGGAAAATGGAACACTTCCAGTACTTTCTGCTTTACTCCTGACCCAACAAAGATGCCCATTACTCTTGCCACAACTTGTGTCCGTCATCCTAGATGCCAAGGTTAAACCAATGTTTGATCCATCTATTATTTAGCACCCTTATTCCCTAGCTATCCCGTATTATATCCTAGTATGACTACACTGTTCCCTGCCTAAAGATTAAGGTATAAGAAGCTAATTTTGAAGGTGTGGGGGTTCAAGTTCTGGTTTCTTCATGGTCATGTGTCTGTTTCATTACAAAGAGTTTCAAAGAGTTTCAAATTTCAATGAAACAAGTAAAAGGTAATTTGTTTCTCCAAAGAATGCAGTTGAGAGTGCTTGGGTTTCTTGCCAAGACAAGCTTTTATATTTGGTCAATTCACCTTATTAACATGTTAGTACTCATAGAACAAGACAAGGGGACAGATTCATCAAGTACTTTTATTGCTCTTGCGTCAAGTAAGTTGACACAGGGACAACACAAGCCCTTTAAGTGAAATTTACCACCTAGCATGTCTTTGCGTGGCATAGTAAACCTGGAGTAACGCAAGGCAACGTAAGTTGTTGCTTTGCATTATTCTGTCCTGGGAATGTGTTCCATGGTTGGAGCGTTGGTGTTCTAATGCATCCACCCAGGGTTTGGTGCATTCCCAGATTTACTAACACTAGTAAATCTGGGAATGCATCAAAATGGTACGCCTTCCCAGGGGAGTTGTAAGGAAGAGAAATATGTTTATTTATCCTTGTTTTTGCCTCTTTCTACATGTGCTGCACTCTGGAGTACTAGAAGGAGGAAAACATCTCAGAGGACTGTTTTTATGCTCGATGGTGAACCTTCCAGCACAAAAACAATCCTGGCTGTACCGCAAGCCACCTTACACCATGGTGCAAGGGTGGTGCATTGGCACCTGTGCAAACGGAGAGCAGAAATGCACCATATCCTAATAGATATGGTGTATTCCTGCCCTCTCCATTTAACATAACAGAGCATATTGTCTTCCAGCAATATGTTGCACCAAATATTAGTAAATCTGCAACAAAGCATCTAAAGATTCAGTAGACTTTCCTGTCTCTCTGGGCTTAATGAGTTTTTTTGTTTTGCTGATAATGACAATGCAACTCTTTTGCTGGAAAGACTCAATTGGCATCCTTACGAGTTTGGTGGTCTTTTGGCAAGACCACTGCGGTGGCGGCTTCCAAAAGACTGCCATGTTGGCAGCAATCCAACCGCAGTATTAAGAGTCACACTGTGAAGACTGCCAAAAAAAAGCCGAAAAATCCGAAACCTCCAGGACACTGGAGGGTGGAAAAAAGGCAGTTCCTCCACCAGCACCACCAGCCAGACAAAAATCCACCCACTAGATCATGAGCCACAAATCACCAGAGCGGTACTTCCATGGGGAAAACCATTGGCGGTGTGAACCTGGTCACAACTCACTACTGTCAGAACACAACATCACATTAGATAGTCTGAACCTCACACCTTACACACATCCACACATCTGACACACCTACTCACTTCACTATATAACACACCCTACACAACCCACAATCCTTTGCAACAAAAATGCCATTAAAAGACACCGAGAGCAGGCACTTATGTTGAGACAGCACCTTTAAACTATAGGTACACATTCACATCACACTCAGCACACAACCCACACCACACACTACCACAACTAACACATTACACACATCACGGGCACACACAATCCACGACAACCTTCTCACCCTCAACGCAGCACCCACACCTCACTAATCACCCAAAACTGCACCCTTACACTCACAACACCCCCACTCACCGTCTACACAACCACTACCATGTGCCCACAAAAACAGCCACGTTTCACTGATGACAAGTTGCGGATCAAGGTGGATGAAATTGTAAGGGTAGAGCCACAACTGTTTGTAGCACAGGTTCAACAAACATTAATTGCCAGAAAAATTGAGTTATGGCAAAGGATATTCAACAGGGTCAACTCAGTAGGCAGCCATCCATGCACAAGGGACGACATAAGGAAGAGGTGGAACGACCTACGGGGGAAGGTGCATTCCATGGCATCACACCACCAGATCGCCGTGCAGAAGACTAGCAGTGGGCTCCCACCTCCTCCCCCACATTTCACATATTGGGGGTAGAAGGCCTTGGACATAATGCATACAGAGGGCCTTACTGGAATACCTCGGGGACTGGAGTCTGGTAAGTACCCACAGCATCCATGTCACACATTTGTCTTGTCCTTCATGCTTCCTCACCACCCAATTACTCCCTAATTAACAGAATGTCCCACTACACCTACCACCTAATAACCTAATGCCCCTCTCCTGCATGCCACCACCCCACTCAGCCCAACTTTCCACACAGCCCTTGGCAAAAGCACATCAACTACTGGCTAAACATTTCACTATGACTCCCAGAATGCACTAACCCATCAATGTGAAAACCTGGCATGTGCACAACACATGACATGTAATGCATGTAAAACTAAAGTACAAGCCACACCATCTAGATTGTTCTAGTGAGGATCAGTACATGCAATGACAGCAATGCAATGGCACACTCACAATAGCAGCCAAAGCAAAACACAGCTCCAGCTCAGTGACTATTCCTAATGACCACAAATCCATATCCCCAAGCCTGAAATAGACTGACCTTGGTTAGAAAGTAGGATGGCAGACTCCATGCACACGCACAATATCCAGAGGCAGGACTATTACCCTTGCATACTCACATACTGTGTTCCCACTAGGACACCATTGTGCAATATGAAGTTATGATGTGCGCCATCTAGCAAGCCTGACTTCAGTAGGTAACAGAGCTGAACAGTCATGTAAATTATCAGGGAAAACCAGAACGCATATGCAGTGCAATATGTACCAAAATTTTATTACTGCTCCCAACATGGAGTATGGAAATCGTCCCAGAGTTGTATGTACAACCAAGATATGGTGTACAGCATCTGTCAATGTCATTGCAGGGAATCATGTTGAACCACTGTCTACATCTCACAAAGAGGTAACCAAACACACTTTCTAACCTGAATTCGGTGTCTCACTCCCTCCAGAGGTAACCCTGCCATTGCCACCATTGAGAGGATACCAGAGACTGAGAGACTGCCAGCCCCCCTCAGGATGAAGGCCCCAGGGAAGACGGCACGCCTGGATGTCTGGGCAGTGATGAACAACCTGGCCCATCTGGGACACCTGGTCAATCAACGACTCCCTGCTTTACCCTGCTCACATCAACCCCTCCCACCCCTATGGTATCCATCACAACCAACCATACACCCCCAAACCTGTGTCCCAAGGACTGTTTAATCAATTCTGTGCCCCACAGTACAGAGACCTGAGTCGAACCTTGATACCCCAGACAATGATGGTCCTTCCTGCTACCACTGAGAATGGGCACACCATGCCCAGGGGCACAGGCACCTGGGGGTGGGGTGCATGGGAGGGATGCTGTGGGCCAGAGGATGGGGCCTCCAAGGGACTCCACTGACCTGGAAACTATCTCCCAAGTCTGGGGAGCATGCAAAAGTTCCCAGGACAGGATGGGACAATTAATCACCATGTTGGGTGAAAGCCAAAGGCTGCAGAGGGAATACCACCAGGACGTCATGCAGCCGGGACAGGCACAAAATGCCACCATGTCTTCCATTTCAGGGGTGCTGAGGAACATCCACACCACACTGTGTGCTTTCTCAACACACCATCAGGCCCCTTCTACTAGCAATGTAACATCTTCCCTAGCTTCATCAGTGACAGCTAGTGGAATGGAGGCCCTGCCAGAGGAACCACATGCCTCAGACACCCCTCCCTCTGTAGCTGAAGAACATCCCCACAAATGTGGATATCCATCCAGACATCCGGCTGCAGCAGATGTCAAGACCAAACCCACTGCCAGGAAGTGAACCTCTCCTGATTTGTCACCCTTGTGTGCCACTGAGACACCATGTTCACTGTTCTGAGATATAACTCGATTTTCCCATGTTACAAAGACACAGGACCTGTGTAACCAAATGTTGTAGCAGCTACTCTGATGAATCAATCTACCATGACTTCACTCATGACCTTTTTGTTTATTTATGCACATTTAATTTGACATTTGTATTCTGAAATGCACAATAAATCACATTTGGACACAGCTACTGTATATGTGTCTTTAATAACACAACTGCCAACTGTGGTCTGTCCCCTGAATCGAACACGAAGTGTAATGGCCATCAGACAGAGGCTCCCTCAGCAGGAGACACATGACAACATGAATGTCACTGGACAGATGTCAGGGAGGTTGAAATCCAGAGAAACACAAGGGTTCAGCCAGTATTCCAATCTGCAGTTAGAGCATGACAGAGAGTACCATCAGAATGGAAGGCATGGTGGCATACTAAGCACATTTACAAGTAAAAGAAGTCATGCCGATGGTAGACTACCTAAAAAGCAGGGTCACCCAGATTGGACCTATACATCACCAGGTATAGGCTCTTCACATAACCATACCACAGCTACATATTCACATATCCCATGGAACACACAAACATCATCACAGAGGAACACAGTACTTAAACCATACACTAACATAGGCCCCATACCTGTAGGATTGTCACTCACCTTTGTCAATATACACTTACCTGCACCTTGGACAGCAACGTCAGTATACAAACACAGCTTGGTCCCAAGCTCATCACTAAGTACCCCACCAATTGTGAAGCCACAGTCCATGATGCAAACATCAGACATGGACCACTAACAATAACTGACACATAATAGACCATTTCACATTCCCCAACCTCAGTGGTAATAGGAAAGGATTAAACAGTTACAACCCCACTTGTATGAACGAAGTACTAACAAGGTACCCCCACTGTATCTACATCCATATTATCAGCTATCTGTCTGGTACTTTCATGTCTGTCAGCAATTAACAAAATTAACATTGCCTAATGACAATGAATACCTCAAGCCTAGTTTGCAGAGCCAAACAGGAAATGGCTATATCAATGAGTGGAAGGAAAAGAGGATAGGAGATTGCAAGAAACATACCTCAATACTGAGTAGTCCATTACAGAAGTGCATGTTAGGAATTAATGTAACTATACATGACATAGCAGAACATAATGTATTATACACTTTACAATCTATCAGCCTGCATCCACAACTCACACATAGTCATTGGAGCTCATGACTCCCCCACTGAAGACGCAAGTCAGGAGGAGTAATGGCATCCATCTACTTCAAGTTGACACATACAACACATCAAAAGGTCCACTTCACCTATCTGTATATCAGTTGTAGTACTGATTGATGAGAACTGCCCTAAAGTTACCTGCTCCTTCTTCCTCTTCACCACTTGCCATATCAGCATTTCCACCCACAGGTCCAGCTGCCTTCCCCTCATCTCCAGTCAATGGTATCTGATGTCTCAGGGCTAGATCATGGAGCATGCAGCAGGCAACGATCATTCGGCATACCTTTTGAGGCAAGTAGAGGAGGACTCTTCCAGATAGGTCCAGGCACCTGAATCATGCATACAGGAGCCCAAATGTTAGTTTGATCACACGCCTTGTCCTCCAGTGAGCCTCATTATAATGGATTTCCATGGCGTAGCTGGATATCTTGTGATGATAGGAGACATAACTCACAGACACACACTACAATGCAAACTTACCAAGCAGCCAGGCCCTCTCTGTTTGTAGTCGTACCATTAGATGGGGGCATTGCTGTTCCGCTTGATGTAGGAATCATGCACAGATCCTAGAAACTTGGCTGTGAGATGTACTGGTCTGCCAGACACATCACCTGCACATTGATTGAGTGGTAGGTCTTCCTGTTCCTATACACCTGTTCAGTGGCACTGGGAGGGACCAGGGCTACATGGGGGCCATCAATGGCTCCTACCACATGAGGAATGTGTCCCATATCATAAAACTCTGCCTTTACAGAGGCCAAATCCACATGTTGGAGTAACCTGATGTAGCTGTCCAGGTGTTTCAACAATGCACACAGTACATCATTCAACACCAGACTGAACATGGGCTGAGATATCCCTGTTGTTAAGGTGACAGTATTCTGAAAGGACCCTGTGGCCAGGAAATGTAGCACTGACAAGACTTGAAGGATGGAAGGTATGCCATTGGGATTGCGAATGGCAGGCATCAGATCTGGCTCCAACTGAGTACAAAGATCTATGATGGTATAACGATTCAGACTATATGTCTGGATGATATGCCTGTCATTCAGGGTTTCCAGGTCTACCAGTGGACGGGACACTGGTGGTTGTTTCACTCTTCTCATGGCAGCATTACTATGTAGAGAGAAATGAATATACTATGAGTTAAGCAGTATGCACACATCATTTACACATTATATATTACCTGAAACCTAACATCTGTAGAGGATGTGTAGTCCTCCTGACATATATAGTACAGCCTATAGATATGCACCGATTCAAGCATAATTGCTGCACATTGGCTATGTAAATGGGAATGTACATATGAAACTAATGTTTGTGTACATATGTGTAATATTCAGCTATCCTGCACTATTCACACATATGTCTTGTAACCTACCAATAGCTACCCGTGGCCTATGTATCTCAGAGTAGTTTTACATAGTTGTCACCATATATACTCCCTCATCATGTCATTTAGTAAATATATGACCATCATGTTGCACATACATATATGTAGCTCTTTTGGTTGAATAGTTGAATGACGCAGATTAATAAACACCTCCATCGATGAAATGTGCTCAAAATGGCAGGCGCCTGACCTACTGTACTAGACAGTTGTAAGTGACCTATGTCCACCAGCGGAAGTCGTCATGTCGGTACGCGGTCGCAACTGCTGTGCAACTTGCCATTAGGTAACATTGCAGCCTTTGGTGGACGGGGTCCAATGGCGATGACTGCCAGATGTGACGGGCCTGTACGTGGTGGTCGTGACCGCCATTTTCTGCAGTATTGCTCACTTGACTCCTGACACTGTTGCCAGCAAGACCTCCACTATGTGAGCTGCTGTGTACTGCCTCTGGAAACCATCTTGCCACGTCCTGCAGGTCCTGTAGGTGATATGGCACCTGCCTTCAGCCCAGAAGAACTTGAGAGGCTGGTGGAGGAGTCCTACCCCTTTATGAACTGCTATATGGGGCACCAGAGGAGCAGGTGAGTCCTATACCTTAGCCATGCGTGATAGATGTTGTGCGTGATGTTGCATCAGGCATGTGCACTAGGGTGGGTGTAGATGCATGCAGATGGCATGCTTTGTAGGTGTGTTTGCTGACAGGATGGGTATGTGTGTCAACTTGCTGTGACTGGTGTGCAGTGATCACTGTACATTACTTTCTCCTTTTGTCTGTGTTATCCATGCAGGTGAACACCCATCAGAGGAAGAGGATCTGGCGTGCCATTGCCAAGCAAATGTGGACCCAGGGTCCATAGCTGGCGGAGCACCCATTGCAGAAAGTGGTGGGAGGACCTGAGACACTGGGCCCGGAAGACCGCGGAGGCCTAGCTGGGGATGTCCTCCCAATGAGGGATGGGTGCCCATAGGACCCTGACGCCTCTAATGGCCTGCATTTTTGGCAGTGGCCTACCCTGAGGTGGATGGGCATTTGAGGGCAGCACAGCAGCCACAAGGGGGTAAGTACTTAAAGAACCCATGTACTTTGCTTTGATAGTTTGGTGCTTGCTGTCACACTTTAGCAGCTGTGACAAAGTAGAAGGTGCTAAATGTATGTTGACTACTGGGATTGCATAGTACTCTAATTGCCTGACTAAGAGCTGGAGCTCTGGTCCTAGGCTAGCTCATGTGTTCGTTTAGGTCACCTGTGTGAAGGTACATCTATGTCTGCATGTGGCGATGTACAATTGACAGTGCCACATGTGTGACTCTACCCACTACTAGAGTACCTGTCCAGTATTTCCTGAATATATGATTATGTAGCTTTCAATGGCCTACCAATACTAGTGCACATATGGTTTATCCACCTGCATCATGTCACAATGGTTACTTGGGGTCATATCTAGTGGAGTGGGACAATCCAGGTTTCCCTTAGCCTAGCTGATGTGGACAGGTTGGACAGGCATTGATTTTGCCTTACTTCATATTTCGAGATGGCTTGGCTATTTTACTATTTCTCTGTAAGGTGTTGTTGTGGCGTATGTTGTAAGTGCAATGGCAATCATATGGGTCCATAAGTGCATCATGTGTACATGTTTTTTCAGTGGGATATGTATGATGTGTGGACCTAGGTACTAGTATTCACATGTCGGGATTGGTGTGAGTGAAGTGGGTTCACTCATGTTGATATGTCAAAGCTCTGTATCTGCATGTCACATGGTATATAAGTTGCCATAATTGGTATTAGTTGGCTGTACTTTGTTCAGGTGCTGTTACACTGCTCTCTATAATTGTCAGTGGATGTATCATGTGTGCTAGGTCGGCCACTGTTGCCGTACATGCATGTATGGTGTGATGTGTAGTATCTGTGTATGGTGACTACAACTAAGCCTCTAGAATTTGATACATGTAGTGATTTAGCAGTTCTCCAGACATGTATTCTAAGATTCAGATGGCACCTCAATGGGACTGCCACATTTTGTTTCTTCATCAGGGATTGTATCCATAATGTAAGATCTGTACAGAGGTATTGCAATTTCAGGTGCTATGTAGTTAGTCAATAGAGTTGTCTTTACTTGCATGGCACATTACTTATGGAAATGGACAGGGCTGGAGTTGAATGTGAACATGCATGATATGCTGTTATCTGTCAACTGCTGTTCCTACTGGTGATAGGAGAGATATGAACAAGAATAGGACGGATTTTCAGTTTTAGCAAGGTCATGTTGTGCATAGGTTTACAGGTGAATTAATGGAAGGCTCCAGTTGTGGTACGTTACATGGATTATGATAGCAGTGAGAGATATGACATGAAGGGCTTGGATAGAAGTGACATGTTGTGACATGGAGTAGGATATGTGGTGTTCCATAAGCAATTCCCTAGCCAGGAGATGTATATATGTGAAGATTGTGATGACCCTCTCTCTCCTTCTCTATCTTTCCCACCCTACCTCTCTGTTTGTGTGCATCAGCATCGGCAGGTGAAGGACACAGGGCACAGGTGAGTGGGGATGCTGCTGGCCACGGGACCTGGAGTACTGATACCACGGATAGCAAGGGACCCAGTGGCCTGGAGAGTGAGGGGAGTGCCATGGGGGAGACCGGATCTTCCACTTCATCATCTTCGGAAGCCTCCTCCAGTGAACACTCCCTGGCTCTGGTGGACCCTTCTGGGACTACCCCAGCACCATCTTTATCTGCCACCTCCCTGTCTGCCACCGCCCTTCCTATACCTCCCCACCCAGTTGTCTGCACCCGCTCACCCAAGAGGGTGGGAGTCTCCTTCGCCAAAGGCACCTCTTCCCCTGTCAGCCCTACTGCCCTCAGTGAGATGGCTATTGACCTCCTAAGGTCCATCTCTCTGGGTCAGTCGACCATCGTGAATGCCATCTAGGGACTGCAACTCAAGTCCAGCAGAGTAATGCGTTCCTGAAAGGCATTCACGGTGCAATGGCTGGTCTACAGAGATCCTTTCAGGTTCTGGCCTCCACAATGATGGCAGCCAGTCAACCTTTGTCTTCCATCCCCCTCCACCTTTCTCTTCCCAAACACAAACCCCTCTTCCCTGACCCAGCCAAAGCACACCGACAGACAAGCATGCATCCACCTCAACATCCAAAGGTAGTGCTGACAAACACAAGCATCACAAGACCCACAACTGGCATGCATGCAAACAACACCCATCTGCAGACACAGCAACAGTCACTACCTGCCCTGACACCCCCACTACCCCCAGCACCACAGACACTACACCAGACATACCTGCAGTCACCATACCAACATCCACTGATACAGCCACAACACCTATCTAACCCACAGTCATCATGACAGCAGGCCCTCAGACATCCACCCCAGTCACTACATCCACAATCACCACAACTACCGACACACCTACACGCAGCATATCCACCAATCCTGCAGTCACCACCCCAACAGTCACCCATCCACTACGGCATCTCCCTGCACCTCTACCCCTCTTCCTCCCAAGACACATAAACGCCCACACTCACACACCCAACAGACACCCACCACCCGCAAGAATAGCCCGCACACACATGCACCCAAGACATCCACCAAGACACCTCTTACAAACACTACCTCTCCCTCCACTCCCAAACCCTTTTGCATGACGTGCCTGTTTGAGTAAAAATAAATTCCTCTCAGAGTTGTGCCTTTTCCCTACTCTTCTCCCATCCCGTAATACCCCTAGACAGTCTGTGTCCCACCACAATTCCAGCCCTTCCACCGCCAAGACCTTCCTTGCCACCCCTGCAAGTTCCCATGGCCCTCCCCCAGCCAAGAAGTCGACCCCTCTGAAGAGTTCCCAGTCCTCCCCTAAGCCTTGACCTAAGCCCCCCACTCCCAAACCCAAGCCCAAGGATCACCCACCCAAACCTAAGCCCAACTACCCCCTTCAGCCCCCCAATCCCTGAGGTGCCTGCCTGCCCTCTTGATGCCCCAATCTTTGGGGGGTTACATGGCAGAAGTCAAGTTGGGGCACACACATGTGCATATTGTGCATGTTGCACTTCTATATATTGGACTAGCCTCTGGCCTTGGACATTTATTCAGATATTTTAATATTTAATATATCACAGGACCAACTTGTTGTTGGTTTCAAGGTTACATCTTTGTCCTGCATTTCTTTACTAAGGGCAGTTTTGTCTTGGCTGACACTGTTTGTGTGTGAGTGGTGATTGTTCTACCAGTTGTGTCTGGGCTGCATGTGTGGTTGTGTGCACGGCATTTGTCCCTCAGTGATAGGTGGGAACATGTTGTGTTGGTTTTGTGTAGTGTTTGTGTTGACATGTGTTATTTACTGTGTTGTGTGCCTTTGTGTGGTTGTACTGGGAGCGTGGGTGTGTGTGGGGATTGGTATGTCAGATCCGTTGTGATGTATGTTTGTGGGGTATGTGGCATGGCACATTGTTTGGATGTGTGATTGTGTGTGTTTGTTCTCTGGTGTTATGTTGTGTTGTATGTATGACTTGTCAAGTGGAGGTGTGTATTGTGGGTGCTTAATGGTGTTTTGTGGTCTTGGGTTGTGGTGTAGTTGTGTAATTTGTGGTGCTGGGTGTTGTTGTGTTTGACCGTGGCGGTACTGTGTATCTGGGGGTTGGTGTGTGTTTTTGGCATGTGTGTGTGTGCTGGCCATATTGTGTGTGTACTGTGTATGTGGCAATGTGTGTTATGTGCGTGTAGGTGTGAGGTTGTGTGTGTGTCACCTTCCCCTCCTGTCCAGGATGTGTATGTTGTGTGTGCGTATGTACATTGGCATTTTGCAACAATGACAGGTAGGTGTGTGTACTCACGGTTGGTGTCATCGCTGTCGTCGTTGATCGTTCCTGAGTCGTTGGGCGAACAGGAGCAGAGGGAAGACATGCTGTTCAGGTTCCATGGCGACTCCAGATTTGGTATCTGTTCCTGAAGGTAAGTGTCTCCTTTTATAGAGTTGGTTTCCTCTAGGGTTTCTGTGGTGGTGCGACTGCGGCGGAAACTTTGGAGGTGTGCAGCCTCATAATCTGTCTGGCAGGAACATTGTCTCTGCTAACCGCATTGGTGGCGCCGGCGGTGGATTGGCTGTATTCTGTTGGGAAGACCGTCAAATTATGACTATGGCCAGGTACGACCCCCAACATGGCGGCTCTCAGACCACCGAACTTGTAATGACCCCCAAAGTCTTGTTGCTTAATATTGTTTACATATTCACTGAACTTGCAGGCTCAGAGACTGGTCCAGAAGCCCAGGGTTTCCTTGTTCAATTATCATTTTACAAAGAAAATAGAGATATATTTCAAGGCTTTTCCTCAGTATCCAAAGTTCTGTACTCTCTGAAAACAGTGTAGAGTAAACATGTTTTTGATGAAGCTAGTAGGTTTAGGAAATTTGTATCAACCATTATCACTTCAGTAACCGGTTACAACATCTGATCACAAGTTTTAGCAATATCAATGACCCTCCTCCTTTCCCAAAAGGAGAACACACTGATATCTCCCCTAAAACCTCTACAACACAGGACAAAGGAGAACATTTCATTTTCTCAAGGTTCACATCCTATTTTCTTCCGTCTAATAATTGGTTGCACAATATGTGTTTTTTTCAAATTTAGCAAGCAATAGAGTATAACTGGGTTCTTCGAACAGTACAGGTTTTACAAATATTTTCTTTCCTTTGTTTCAAGATTTTCTGTAAGGCCAATTCATTTATATGAAGGAGAATCAGGCTTCTTTCCAAGGGACCTGTAGAACATCCTTCATTTCATCTTATGGTGAATGTGTGACCATAAATTAGAGAAGAAAATAAATAAGGAAAATAACTGTCCCTTCAAAATGGAAGTCGTTCATCTCTGGGATGTTCTTTTTCCAGGAAAATGGATGGTGAAGCTAGATTGTCTGGAAAAGGGAGTTCCTTAAATTTAATTGGCACACCAGGGTTTACCAAATAATGTCTTGTTCCATTGGATCTGTCCTCTGCTCTGCGTTTCCCTAAGTTTCTCTATAAGACTCAAAGAGAAATTGTACAACTTTCCAGAGTTCAAGATAAATCTTACAAAAATATATGAGGATCATGTCATACTCGCTTATCTCTCAGGAAAGTGTTTAGAATGGTAGGGCTTTTGTAATTGTTTATTGAAGCCTTATTACCATGCCCCCTTTATTACTGTACGCATTCTGTATAGAGACAAAATGCCCTTAGAAAAAGATACTAAAGAAGAGATGACTTAGTTACATGCCAATTTCTGGAGGTCAGGTCCTTAAAGTGTTCAGTACTCAACTTACGAAACATGATCTGTGAAGGAATTATCAATTCATGTCAATTGTTTATATCTTTTGTATGCTCCTTTGACATTCAATTTCACCAAAGGCAAGGCACATTTTAATGTACTTTTGCAGGTGGACATTTCTACAGCCAAACGCATAAACCATCTGGAAGGTGCCAAGATTAAACCCCTGATAGTGTTGGGAATGGCAGTCAGGAGTTCTGTCCCCCATCAACAAATTTCAGTTAGGGAAGAATTTCCTCCTGCTGTTGACATGATGTCAGGTTGGCACTTCTGGTACCTTCATGACAGGAGAGGTTATCCAGTTGCTTTCCACGCACTGTTGCCAATCTTTGTCTCATGTTTGAACTCACAATGTCTCACTTTTACAGTGTCATCTTGCCATAGATATGTTCTTGCAAGACTGGTTACATTTGTGTTTTTCCTCCTTTTGGTACGATTTTCAGGTCCCTGGTTCAGATTCTTAGACCGAAGGCTTAACGGCTCTAATACCTCATTCTAGGTGGCTTAGGCCTGGTTCCGATCTCATCTCAAAAGAGCTATTGATGTTCCTATATTTCTTCCATTTTACCCTCGCCTTCTGAAAGATCTATATAGTAATAGTCACAATCTGATCCTGTCTTTTAATCTACAGTTGATGGATTTGAAACTTTATGCTATTCTTGGTCCCTGAGGGACCTTTTACCTTCAGCTAGTAGCTTCAAGAAATAGTCATGGCCCTTGGGTACCATCACGACTTACACAAAAGCTTAGTAAGCTTGGAGTTGGTGGGTTTAGGTAAAGTAACCACTATCTCATATTAGCAAATATCACTTCAATTTGAAATGGCCTTCCCTCTTTGGCATTTCAGGGCAAGTCTTTCAGGTATGTTAATGGCTGCAGATAAGCTATGCTGCTGCTCCTGAGTTGGATGAGGGTAAACTCATAAGGGAACATCCTTCAGTTTGTAAAATACTGATGAATATCAGCTATTCTGTCCTCTACTTGTTATTCCTCAATAATGGATATTAAACAAATTCTGCAAATGTTCCAGACATGGCCTGAAAATGACTCCTTGTCAATGCAAAATTGTCATCACTAATCTGTTTGTTTGATTTACTTTTGAAAGTCTTAAATGATAGGGTTGAGGTTTTTCTACAAGACCATGGTAACCTTTTGGGGTGTTCTTTTCTGTTACCAGATGCCTGAAAAATGCATTCGCTAGTGCTTAATATTCTTATTTTCCTTCTCCTCTGATGTTGTGTGCAGTGTGGCCTTACATAAGATGAATATGAATGAAAGACTAGAATGTCCCTCCTAATTTGATTTAGCCAGATGGGCTAAAGCTATGTCATTGGCTGAAAAAGGCACAAAAAACATTTTGGATTCATAACACTAGAGGTGGCATGGTCTCCAGAGCCTTTTTGCTGAAACAAGGTTAAATGACAGTCTTAGATCAGCTCATCGGTCGAATGTATCAACATTCAGGATGTTTTATTGCAATCCGGTGGCTCATGCCTATTTCATACTAGTGAATGTGCACTAAAAACATACTATGAACCTACAGTCTTGTAACAAAATACAGATTATCCCAGCTAGAATACAGCTAGAAACGTGCATTAAATGTCCCTTCAGTTGCACATAGTGATGGGTGTGAGTGTAATGGAGAAGATAGTGAGTGTTCTTCCTATGTGGGTAGGGTGCATCTTCTTTTTGTATATTGTTGTGCATTACCAGAGTACTGTGCAATTTAACACCTAAATCCCCCTGAAATGTTTCATTACATTCTACACTGTTCAGTGGGGCATCTCTAATCTCCCATCTAATACATTATTTTTCACCCAAAAATCCATTCAGCAGTATCTAATGAAGGTAAGAAATACACACTCCCATTGAAGATTTCAGGCCAAAGTGCTATCACGCTATCTTCTTCAATGAACACCACTTCCATACCCTAAATGTTCTCATGTGTCTACAGCCGGTTTGGTTGGCAGTTCAGTCTAAGTAAGGCAATTAACACACTCACAGTTTTTATTTTATCCGCGGCGTGAGAAATGCTTTTGTCAGAGGAGTTCCTACATCCTCATGGATCTAAGGGAGCCCCACCCCCCTTAAAGCAGTTTTTAGGGTTGAGCCGACAAGTGCTCAGTCCCTGTTGTAATCTCTCTTTGGGCTTTTAACCACGCCCATGTCACGCCTGTCACTTTCATTGGTTTGTGGGCTTGCCTTTTAAAATACGCTTGATTTCATTAGTGAAAGGCATGCATACGTCATGTCTTTTACGGTGTTTAGCCCTCCTCAAGCGCACCGGCCAACTACTGAAAACTTACGAGGCTCCATGTTTTCAGCCTGGTTTCTGCACTACTTTATCTTTTTATTTTCCACACAGCGAGATTGCGCTGGGTTTTACATAGCGCAATGGCGCTGGAGTTTTTGGTTTTCAATTTCAGCGCGATTGTGCTGCAGTTTACGTAACGCAATTACGCTTGTTTTTTTTCTTTCAATTTGTGTGGCAAGAAAAGTCCAGTTAGGAGTTTACAAGCTAATACCTCTAACTCGAGGAAATGCGAGCCCCCTTGCATTGCAAATGCTTGTTCAATTTGCTGCTATAAATCCATACTATGCACTAGGTTCACTGTTTTGGTGGGATCCCACTCTTGTGTTCTCCAGAAGGCATCCCCGGTCAGAGCCCGGAAAAAGAATGTTCATATTAATTTCAGTCTGCTATCACAGATGGGGCACCAAAAATCAAGCCGGGTTCTCAGAATGACCTAGTATGCAAATAATGGCCATTGAAATTCATCATATGTAAATATATGTCATAAAAGTGAGTGCATGAATAGTTATTGTGGATAGCTTGAAAAAGTAACTGGACTTTATTATTCTGTGGCCTGGCAAGCCAAGCACTAAAGGTGAGCACTAAACAGATTAGAGAAAAATTCAGTTTTTCAACCACCCTCTTCTTGAAATGCGCTTTTTACAGCACAAAGCAACTTGTTTGAGCATGTAAATTCGTGCTGTTTTTCTTTATTCAAAGGCAAAGCTTACCATCTGATGCCCTTACATGCTTGTTTAGCCTCACTAGGCCTTTCGGTCCTGACCCCTGCGACAGGTGGTAAAACGTCTCAGAAAGAAAATTGAATAAAGTTGACAACTTCTAGAACGTTTAGCCCCGCTATTAATAAGAAACAAATATTAGTTTAAGATTACAAATTGCTGGAATGGAAAATCTCAATCCACGAAACATTTTCCTTTCTGTTGGAGTATAAACAATTTCATTCATGTGTTCTTTCGACTTCCGAAGGAATGTTCCTGTATGTGTCACGTGTAATTACACTGCACGATTTACTCTGGCCGGCGGCCATGAATTATGAGTGAGCTCTGCCTGTCAGGCTGGGACCGGGACTGTGTCACAGCCCTGAAATGTACCTGGGGCAACATTCTGAATGGGGTCTCTGCTTTCTTCTGTAGTAAAAATAAATATCTGTAGTCAATTGGGGTCACCTCGGTCATTAATGTTCGTCTGAGCAGGAGCAGGCCGTCTGTTTTGTGCCTCGAAAGACAGAATTTTTTAAAGAAAAAAAGTGAAGGCCTACATGTTTAAGATTTGTAGCTCACTGAAATAAATTGTACATATGACCAATAAGTCTTGGCTTTTCTCTCGCCCCTTTCAATACGTTAGGAAAGGGCGCACGACCCCCGCTAAAAATGCTCGAAACAGCACAGCGAAATTCATCCCGCGTGAACATTTTTGCCTCAATCTACTAACGCCAGATTTACAAGGCCCTTGCACCACACTTGCGTCATTTTTTTGTTGCTAATGTGGCATTGAGGAGACCATTTCCGCGCGCCATATTTACAAAGTGGCTCAATGCTTGCATTGCACCACTTTGTAACCCCTTGAGCCACATTATACCTGCGCCAGTTGAAATGTATGCGAGAGGGCTTTCCCACACAGGGAGGTCGCAAAAAATGGCGCAGTGAAATCTACAAGATTTCACTGTCACATTATGGCCGTCATTTTTAACACCTGGTCGGGGCCGGCGTTAAAGTGACAGGCCCATAGTAACCTATGGGTCTCCCTAGTGCTTTGCTGCACTAGCACCATCATTTACGGTGCTAATCCAGCAAAGCAAAAAAATAACGTCATGAATTATGACACCATTGTGGAAACGAGCGCCATGGTGTCATTTGGTGGGGCACGGGTGGCGCAACAAAAGTGACGCTTCGGGACCAATGCACCACTTTCTTGTAGATCTGGCCCTAAATGTTCTTTACATATTATCAAGCACGGCTCCTCCGCTAGGGTGGAGGAGCGTCACCCCCTCCGCCAGCAGCAGCAGCTGCCAAACTTCTTCAATAAAATGATCATAAACTATGTTGATTATTGTTTTATTGTAGAAGGGGCGGAGCCATGGGCCGTGACGAGCACAGAGAGCACTTCGCCTCAGTGCGCATGTATGTTTGTCCTGCCGCCTCACGCCGGCCAATCATACATGTGCACTAAGCTCTGTCCAACCCGGCAAAGAGAGCAGGCAGACTATCCAAGTATGCCTGGGAGCGCCCTGGCTGGGAGCTCCGACCAATCTGTACGCTGCTGTCATGCTGCCAGCAGCATGACAGCAGCATTCAGATTGGCCAGGGCAGGCTGTGGGAGCCTGTGCCTGCGGCGAAGGAAAGAGGAGCTACAAGTTGGCAGCAAATTCAGGTAAGTCTTTTTATTATTCATTTATCTTCCACCCCCTCTACCCACCCCCTGCTCCGCCCTGCCCTTCTAGCTGCTCCTGCATATTATACTAAAACTTTAGCAGACGGTTTATTTACAACATTGTTGGAGGTGGTACCATAAGTGGTCTATTGTTTTTTTCAAAATGCCGCAAAGGCATTTTCTATTGACAGCTGCTGTGTCCAAGAATAGTGCTAGAAACGAATGTAGAAAGCAGCATAGGACTGAAAACCAAAAGAAATCCTGCCACTTTTTTCACACTAGCCTCGGTAGTGTGCAGAGTGTGCTTGAGGAGTGAGCCTGATCACTGCAAGGCGAGTTTGGGGTATTCTCCCCCAAAAGGAGCTTCTGAAAAAAATGGGACAAATTAGGTAAAATGGTGAATTTTACAACACATTTCCATCATAGACTGCCTTTACCCCCACATCCATTTCCCCTCACTCCTTTCTCTCAACCCCCTCCACTTTTCACAGGCCATAGCCCCTCTGACTTCCTGTCACCCCTCTTTGCTGTGGTTCACTCCTTTTTACTATCACTCTTTCTCTTTCTTTCTCTCCCTCTCGCTCTCTCATTCCTCCAACTTCTTTTTCCTCTAACTTTTCTCTCTCCCCATCTCTTTTTTACTTGATCCCTTCCTTTTCTTCAAACTTTCATACTCTGTTGCATCCTCTCTCCATCTTCTCTCAAGCATTACCAATAAGGTAATGAAGAGTGTAGTGGAAGTAAAATGGAGCGTGTAGCATTCACAGTGTAAAAACACTGAAGTACTCTTTAAAAGCAATCTGCCATAAGTAAAACTACTAAATAACATTAAAAGAATTGGTAAAGCCAATAGGCCTGGATTTAATGTGCCATAGCAGGTGTACACAGGCATTCACAGATTCTTTTTACCAGGGGCAGCTCCTCGATTAGGGCGGAGGAGCGTCGGACCCTGCCAGCAGCGGCAGCTGCAAACCTTTTACCAAAAAAACGATGACAAACTGTGTTTTGTATCGTTTTTTTGGTAAAAGGGATGGGGCCACAGGCTGTGACGAGCACTGAGGGGAAGTGCACAGCACTTCCCCTCAGTGCGCATGTATGTTTGGCCAGTCGTCTCAGGCCAGATAAACACACATGACCAGTAGGCTCTCTCCAGCACAGCAACACAATTGCCGGGTTGGAGAGAGCATGCGCAGGTTCCCAGTCTGACTGGGAGCGCCCTGGCTGGGCGCTCCCAGCTAATCCTGACACTGCTCTGAGCAGAGTCAGGATTGGCTGCAGGGCACACTGGGAGCTTGTGCCTGCAGCCAGCAGTGGCGATGGAGGCTTTTTATCCCCCCCCCCTCTGCCCCGCCCCTTCTGCGCCCCACATCTGCTATTTACATGTGTTGCACACACAATTGTTTTTTAGTACATGAAAGCCATCCTTATTTACTTTGTCAGTGCTGGAAAAGTATTGTAGGAAGCACTTCACTGTCTAAGGCCCTCATTATGACATTGGCGCTTAAAACTGCCTACACCCACGGCGACAACCGTCAAAACACCGGTGACGGCCATGGCGGCGGGCGGCGCTAAGGTGGCGCTGCTGCCAAAATCAGCGCCACACCAGTAGACCGCCGCAGACCATATCATGACCCATGATACGGCCTGGAGGTGTTCTGTTGGCTGATGCTGCTGCTGTCAGCAGTGCCCCGTCTCCTGCCAGAGGACCCCCTGAAATCAGGTAAGTTGGGTGCTCCAACAGGGGTGGAGGGTGGTGTGTGTGTGTGTGGGGGAGGGGTGGATGCATGTGTGTGCGTGAATGTGGGTGTGCGTTGCATGTGGTATGTGTGTGCATTTGTAGATGTGAGTGTGCATGTATGTTGTGTTGTGTGAATGCGTGGGTGCTTGTATGAATGTAATTGTGTGTGTATGATGCATGCATGCATGGATTAATGTGGGTATGAGTGTGTGTATGCATGTGTATGATGGTGCTTGCAAGTGCTGTATGTCGGGGGAGTCGGGAGGAGGAAGGTGGGGAGGGCCATGGGGAGGGGTAGCAGGAGGGGGGCAGGGAAGACCCCTATCAGTGACAAGGAAGGAATTCCCTGTCACTGATAGTGCCTACCGCCATGGTTTTCGTGGCGGTACCGAAGCCACAAAATCCATGGCAGTAGGTGGGGTCATAATCCCGTGGGTGGGATAGTGATGGCCGCCCTGGCGGACGGAGTGGTACATTGGCGGTTTGGCTTGAGCCAAACCGCCAATATCATATTTTGGGGAAAGGTACCGCCAGCCTTTTGGCAGTACTTTTCTCCAAAATACCGCCGTCCGCCAGGGTCATAATGAGGGCCTAAATGCGATTTTGCCCACTAAAAATGCCTGCACTACTCTTGTGTACTTCCTTTGTACATTGCTTAATTTATTAGAGGTTGCGTCTTAGTGAAGAGTTGTTTTTAAAATATAGTTTGTGTCTCCTTCTGCCCCCTTAAGGGACCAGTGTAACACAGCTTTTTGAATGAAATCCTCAGTGGTCTCAGCAAGGGCTGGATAGGGGTGTGGTCATGTTAAGATTGTTGCTAGATTGCAGTTGGCTACAAATACCTCTGTGGCACTCCCAGGCGTGTCTAATGCAAAGATATGGACTGGGAATATTCCAGGGGTATGTTCTCCCTATTCCACAGGAGTGTGGTCTCAGGGTGTCCAGAGGTGGGCGAGGGACAACTCAGTGTTAAGCTATGACTTTACCCGTGGCCAATAACAACACAGTCAGCAGCAGTCCCTTGTGCGCTAACATCCTGCTCTGTCTTCCTCTTTGTGTGCACAGAGGAAAGGGAATGCAGCAAAGACTATTTCATTTTTTAAATAACCTATACAATTTTAGGGAACCTGTGATAAACTGCAGGGAGAGAAAGTATTTTTAACATTCTTGCCTTGAGAGAGCCACTGAAAGTGTGGGAGACTGTTGTGTCAGAGGAAGGATGCTGTAAATGACATGAATCACATCCTTTTCTTATCACCTGGACTCAAGTTATGGATCTGTACATCAAGGCACAGGGAATCTAACCACAAGGTGGTCTGCATTTTAGCTAAGTGAATAGATGCTGCCTCAGCTGTCAGTACAGGAGCGTTCACATGCTTCTACCAGAGGACCAGGGTATAGTGCTTTCTTATTTTCTCGGTCATGGTGGACCCTGTGCTTCTGTGGGTGAGGAGGTAGGGGTAGTGGTGAAGCCATTTCAGTACTAAGTGAGAGTGCCAGGGCTGGAGATGGTGCATCAAACTTGGGGGTGCTATGGGGTTGCCACATCAACAAGGCACCGAGAGGTGTGGATGGCCTGGGATCATGGTGCCACTTCTTGCTGCCATCTCATTCACTATCACCTTTAAAATGGCAATTTCCAGAAAAACGGGGTAGTGTCTCTCTGGAGTAGCTGGGCATTAAGAGTGGGCTGCCTGTAAATGCCTATGTAATATTTCCAAAGGACTGTGTATCCCAGCTTGGCTGAGCCTACATTGCATGTTACACGGTGGCTGTGTACATAGTTGGAAGTGTGTTGTATTTATACAAGGCTCCTCAAAATCATGGAGCTGATTCAACACATCCTCTTTGTCAGGGGTAAACCTAGATCACAGTGATGGTCATCAACAAAATTAACCGGGAACCAGCACACAACCAACAATTTATTAGTACTCGGCATACAATGTAATGAATACCTACCATGGACAGCTTATATGCCACCTCTAGTGTTCTAACACAATGCCATTACAGAACCAAGCGGCAAGATAGTTGTCATGTGACCCCTGATATAGCCAATGTTTGTAATATAGATGGGGCATATATATATATATATATATATATATATATATATATATATATGTGTTTTGCTTTTCACTAATGACTGAGCTGACAAAAATCTCTGGAATGCACTTCTTAGTCCAAAAATATTTATTATTTCACTATGCAAGGTTCCTAAAAGGAGATTAGCATGTTGAAAGCACACGTTTAAAAATAGTCACAGCAATGAAATGAAAACATACCAAAACGTTTCTCCACTGCAAGATACACAGCAAATATATGTATCTATATTATAGTGCAAAGCAAATAATTAATAAAAATACATCACCATAGGACCTGTCAGGTGCTTCATCTTTCTCCTGCCAGCAAGCCGATGACCATGTTCGACTGCGAAAGAGAAAGAGAGATCTCTACTCTCATGGGAAATCTATATCCCTCACTGTCACTCTGGGTCTGTTTTATATCTTTAAAAAAACGAAGGAGCTTTCTGGCAAAAACCCTCCTGTTGTGATTCAAACATGCTTGCTAGTTTAGGTGTGCTTTGAAAATAACACGTTTGGGTTTGGCCACAATCCCAAGATGTCAAGTCAAAGCAAGGTCGTTCCCTGCCATCTGAGTACATCCTTATCAACCGAAGCCCTTGGTGAGAAAAAGCATGAAAACAGACAGAAAATGTGAAAAATCACTGGCAGCCTTTAACATGGCAGTGTCTAATGCTATGATAAAGTCAATAGGCAGAATAAAGCGAAGGCTAAACTGAATACAAAATGGAGTCTGTAACTGGTGAACACCGATGTGACAGTGGGCAGCTAGGCCAAGTGCAAAGTGGTGCAACACGAAGTCAGTGGTCAAAACACACATTTCCCTACTATATATATGTATAAATATATATATATATATATAGTCAAGGGTGTTTCTTGTACAATGCAAACCTGAAGTGATGTATTTCATGGAACTCTTAAATATGATGGGAAAGGAAAAGGCGGAAGTGTAGAATAAAGTAATTGCCATAGATCACGCAATTTGGTCAGATGTGGAAGCTGGGATTCTTCCCAGGTTTCCTGCTTGCACACTTCAGTCACTAGGTGACCATGCCATTATCCTGTTTTACATCAAAGTTTAATGCTTTGTCTTTAGTTCTCGTAGGAGCTCCCTAAGTACATTGCATTTTATTTGAATTGTATTTTTATTGCGCTTTTTTTTACTCCTGAAGAGGTGTTGAAGCACTTTGTCAAGTGCTGCAGAACGCACTACAAAGAGGTCAGCCCCTATTAGCATACCCCACATGCAGAGACTTTAATATAATATCAGATGTAGCCCCTTCACACCCCAGCCCTCAATCCCAAACACTTGTATCTGATATGTGCCCCTCCTTGGTCTGTTCAAGCAGCACATGGTGTAAAGAGTCCTTCCTTCACAGCCCATGTTAGCATTAATCTATAGTTGTATGTACAGATTGGTATTGGAGTGTGCACCCTGCCCTTCACAGAAACTCCAGTAGAAGGGAAATTATTGAACAGTTCTCAGGCCTGCTAGAATCTATCTAGGCATATTTTTCTTTAAACAAGACAAAGCTCTTGCAGCAAATTAAAATGTGCACATCTAATTTTCTAACAGGGTTGTTGCTCAGGCTCCTCGTTACGATCGCTTTTGAAGTGTGCCTGAAATGTAGAGAAAGCAAAAAAGGTCTTTGTGATTGCCGGGATTTCTGTTTTGTGTTGCTCCTTATAAATAAATAATGTAATTTAGTCTAGTTGGTAATGTGCCTTCTCTAGAAATTTGACGGCTTTTAACGACCTACAATGGTTTCATTATATCTGCATATGTTGATGCTGAACATCATGTTTGACTTTAAGACCTTACTATGTATGTCTCAAAAGCTCCCAGTATAGTTTATGTGTAAACCTAGTGGCATATTTATGATCCCCTAGCGCCACCTTGCACCACATTAAAGTCATTATTTTTTACGTTAATGTGGCCCAACAAGGCCGAAATCCCCACACTGTATTTACAGAGTGGCACAATGCATGCATACTGTGGAATCTAATAAGGAGATCGGGTGATAACACGTAGGCGAGATCCGATCTCCTTTTTGAAGATAGGAACAACATTAGCTTCTTTCTCTGAGTCTGTCAAATTACCTTCAACAATTGCCCTGTGGGCATTGGTCAATAGTGGGGCCCAAAAATCATTATTATATTTATACAAGTCAATTGGGACCCCATCTGGGACTGAGGCCTTGCTATTAACTGTGCTCTGGATTTAGTTAACTACAGGAGCATAGTTAATTAGATCAGCTAACCATTCGTCGCTAACTGTAGTAGATGAAGGGACTAGGGCTTCCCGTTGAGCGACTGAAACCTCCCCGGGGATTAAAAGAGCAGAGCAATGATCAATTCAATCCTGACTGCTGATGTGACACTCAATTCCAGAAGAAAACTCATCAGTAAAAAACAGACGATTAAAAATCTTGCAAAACTAACTTACTGCTTTGTCTAGATCCTCCCAAGCCTTAACCCTCAACTTATGCTTCCTTTTTGATAAGGCTTGTGTACAGGCCCTTCTGGGGCTGACTATAACCTCTGCACGGTTGCATGGCAGGTGAACTGTGCCCTTTTTAAGCGCTTTAAGTGCCATTGTACACTCACTATTAAACCAAGGTTTAGTTGGGTGCTCACTTCTCTGTTTTTTAGAAATTAGTTTGCAAGCTACCTCACTACTAATATTGCTAAAACTCTGGAGAATGTCTTCAGGGGGCCTGTCTAGTGACAGACAACATGAGAAATAATTCACCATATTTGTAATTAAATTATTAAGAAAGATGTCCGGGTTAACATTATTCCACTTTAGACAAACTCCTTTATTTGCCATATAGGCGGAGGGAAAACAGGTGGCCCTTATCTGAGCTGCGGGATAATTACCAACCAAACAAATGTAGATAGGATTATGATCACTAAAGTGTGAACAGTGCACTTTGAAGTGTCCCAAGCTACATACCAAATTAGAGGATACCAGCATGAATTCAATCGTGCCACCCCTGGCTCTTCCTGTAAATGTGGGTGGCCTAACGTCATTTTGGTCAAATATGTCTGAACCAGGCTATAGGACAAGCTTAGTTTATTTATAGCTTCACCATACACGGAATGTGAAAAATGGCCACTAATATTCTCCTGTGGATAAAAAAAACACGAATGCGTTCCCCGCTAAACCGGAATATTGAAATTGTCTGCCCACATTAATTAATGAAATAAACACTTTCTCTTCTCTACTGTAAAATGGTGGAAGAGTCTTCTCCAAATCCTCAACAATCTCTGCTGTTTGTAAAACGAAGTGATTATTATAAAAAATAATTAAAATCATATTTACCACCTTAGCTTTTTGCAAGTATAAAATTTGGAAGTTGGGGGTAGAACCTACCACCTCAGCCTTTACGTTATCTAATGCACAAGATAGAAAGATGGCTAAATCCCACTCCCCTCTTCCAGCCGGCGATGGAATAGCGGGTGAGCAATAAGATATATACCCATTAACTATGACAGGGTTGGAGGCCCATGTTTGCTGGCACATATGATGACATAAGTAGCAATATAATTCAACCAGTCCTCATTAAGAAGTTTATTTCGAACCCCTGCCACATTCCAAAATAAAAGCTGCAAACCCTCGACATTTTCTATACAGCTCATATCAGAATTAGTTTCTGAGGGTGGCTCATCAGAAGCGGGACAGGGAACATTAACTTCGGGGAAAATCTCTATTGACTTAACCACAACCCCAGATTCTTTGAGCTTTGATAGGATCGGGCGTCAGTCAATATCCGACAAATCTGAAGCGGTTAGGATGAACATGGAGCTAAAGAGAATTGCCTGCTAAATGGCCTGTTGTACTTATGAGGCCTGTTATGAACTTCCTTCCAGGGATCCTCTAATGGGTTTTTATAAAAGAAAACCCAATGATCTAACCATTATTCCACTTTGAATTTTATCTATACAACTCAGGCGAGACAACAAAAAATGAACCCACTTAGCATCCTTAAAATGTAACACAACACTATCCTCTGCGATGGCCTTTACCTTTTGGGCCAACCCAACTAACTCTGTGAACCATGATAAGATTATCAATCATTGTTTGGTGGCAGTTAGTGGGTTTTTTTACACCAATTTGCTGCTTTGTTCAATCGGCACCCAGCCCCTTTGGCCTGAGGGATAAGTTGTGATTTATTCTAATGGACTTAGCCCCATTCGGTCCGTTTGGAGGAGTACTCTGCGCGATGGAGCAAGTCCCATCCCTATTGCCTGAGCTGCTAGTAAGTGATGTAGCGCTGACAGGGTGAGCAGTAGAAGTCGTGTTGACAAACAGTGAAGGGCCTGCGTTGCCTTGACCCTCCTGAATGACGGTGGGGACAAAAGTAAAGGCCTGGCCATTTATCTCGGTCAGCTCTAACCGAGAACCCTTTTTTGATACTTTTATCGATTGGTCCAATTGATTCTCAATTTTCCCTAAAGGGGCCAATATCGGGTCCAGAGTGTCATTAATCAACTTCCCAATGTTCAAAATAAGTTACTCCTGTAAAAACAACAATCCCCCATTGGCCTATTGCCAAACCCCCAAAGACACCTCCTTACTGGGGCTAAGGATATTTTTATGAACAGCGACCTTCTACTTTTTAGATCTTGTGATAATCTCACCTCTTTTCCTTTTCACAACAGCGGCCTTGGCGATAACTCTAATCATCATTCCCCCTCTTACAGCCTGAGGCGGCATATTTGAAGACCTTTTGCAAACCTTCAGTGAATTTCCACACCAGACAGCTGGCGCGACTGGAACTATCAATGGGGCAGCCTGTAGGAACTGGCAAGTATCTCCCACCGGACAGTTCATCACCTACGGCGAACCCGAAACTAAAACAGGAGCTGGAACTAAGGCTGAATTACAAGATGCAGGTGAAGACAGTGACAACCTTCTCTCGACAGTTTGATTTCCTTAGTGAGGTCACCCACAGCTCTTTGTCGGAAGCCCTCCAGTGAGGAATTAGAAGTAGATGGGGCTGCTGGAATATTACAGCTGCAGCATTGCAGGAAAAAAAAACACAGTCAACCACAAAACGGCACTGTGGGTTAGAAACGCCCCAGTTTGCCCTAGTTCACACCTACAAGTCACTATAAGTAGCTGGCTAACCCCTATATTTGTTCAATGAAGATTCACTGTACCTTGTGCCTTGATTGCCACCAAAGCGGCAGTCATCAGACCATCTTCCACAAAGTGGGGTAACAGGCCAAGCGAGATGGCCCAGCCCAGCCTCACTGACCACAGACGGGCCTGCTTTTGGCCCGGTCTTCGCCCGGGCATGCGCCTGTGTGCATCCCGTGCTGTGGGCACAGCGCAGTAGTTTTATAGCCTCCTGGCGCTCTGCTGTTGTTGGCGGCTTATCCCCGGCTGTGGGCGGTGCTGGGGAGGTGAGTCCCCAGGGTCCCCCGGTCCCATGGGGAGGGTCCTGCGCTGTGGACAGAGTGCGGTAGTTCTATGTGTCTCCTGGTGCTCTACTGTCATCGGCTCGCCTCTGGTTGCGGACGGTGCTGGGAAGGTGAATGCTAAAGGCCCCCCTGTCCCGTAAGGACTTTTCATAGTTGTTTTAGGGCACAGCTTAATGACGCTGTCCATTACCTTTTCAATGGTGACCATTTTCCGTAGGACTATACACAGGGCTGCTTCAATTATGCAATTCTGCGGCTGCAGCGTTGTTTGCATAATTAGGGACTTGCCACATAGTCCATTATCTGCTGCATAATCTGCAGATTTTAATAAAAAATATATTTTTACCTCCAACAGATCAAAAGTTACTAAAATGATGTCGCATATGTTTGCGCGTAGTGGAAGCCCTTCAATAAAGTTAACGGGTTGTTTTTCAGTTTCTTGTTTCTGTATTTGTTTGTTAAACTGGTACTAATGATGTGAAATCTTTGGCCAGACAGTATTACGATGTGTAAAAATGACAAAATAAAGAAATATTACTATTAAAAAATATGATGCGTCATGCTGCACAATTTGGCTTTTCTTGCCGCATAATTTAGTCAAACCTCCTGCATAATTTGGTGATCCATTGCCGCATAATTCCAGGGGTAGCTATACAATACCAATGCCCATCAAGGGAAATGTAGGTTGATTCTTGTCTCACTGAACTGGAGTATCATGATTCTGTTAACCGGGTATTTGGTTAGTTCAACTCATCCTTTTGCGCTGCCTTACCCTTTGCCACACATAACTGGGTCCCATCGACGTTAAATACTCGGTTCGCCACGAGTGTGAGTAAATTGCACCTGAAGTGATAAACGCAAGAGATTTCACTTTTATTATCTTCAGTGGTCCGTGTTCGTTCACTGAACCCTGCTGACTTGACTCCCTTTCTGTTTACCCGAGTCGTGTATTTTGAATTGCAGTTACTATTTTTTTTACATGTCTGATAGTCTATGTATGTTCCTGCTAATGTGTACTTATCAATGAGGAGATTGCTGTATGAGTGTGTCTCCGTGTGTAGGCTGGCCACTGATTTTTAAACAAATTTGATTGCATTGTATTTGGCATTAAAAAGTCACATACATGGCAATTCTAACTATAGGGCGAGTGTCGTGTATACAAAGCATTAGATGGTGAGTGTACATTATGTAAGGGCTGTTCGGTATCATGTAACATGTTGAACATACTCCAAACAATACAGTATGCCTGTGCGGATGTCCTGTAGAAAGAGACAGCAGAAAAAAAGAAGAAAAAAAACAGAACAAAGAACTCCAGGTTGGCGGCCTTTTTACCTCAGCGACGTCTGGTTCTCCACCAGCCGAGGCTTAGACGCGGCGTCTCGCGGAGCCTTGACAAGCGGAGGAGCGCGCGTGCTGTGCCAGACCAGGGGATGGGTGGGCGAACAGGAAGTGGTTGAGATAGGGATGTACATGCCTTGGGCTGTCGCTAAGAAGAATCTTAAAAGAGTCCTTCAAGGTGTAACTAGCTAAAGATAAAATTACCTCTTCCCTGTAATTACACTTAAAAAACGAAAGTAGTCCAGGCCACAGTATGCAACCATGCTCCGTGTTTGCCACCCCTGACTCGTAAAAGCAGGAAGCTACTGTGAGCATTGTGAGTTCCTGAGGGAAGAAAGCAAAAACTTCAGGTGTAAACACTAATTTAAAGGTTTAAACATGTTGCAGATGATTCCAAAATAATATGATTAGAGACCACTTAAAGTCCCTAATTCTTTTCAGCGATCACATTAAACTGTTGCTTTTATATTATCCCTTTTTTATAAATACATGAATCGAAAACTGCATGATTCAGTAGGGATGTGTATGCTGTACCTAATGAATAGACACAGTGTATGACTGCCAGGTATTCCACCACATTCCAACTTCATGGAGGAATTCACATATGTTGAGATAATTTAATTTCATTATCAATGCAACCCATGAAAATAATCATTGTCACGTTAATATAATTTAATATCTTTTTTATTTATTTAGTTATTTATGCATTCAGAAATAGTTTCTATTTACATTCGGAAAAATCAGTCTGTGATTTGACAAGTGTGTGAGTCATTATAGCTAAAGTGAATGTACATGTCTTCCTGAGGCTCGCCTATACAAAAGTAAAGCCCTTCATGCCCTGGTACAGCCAAGAAAGCAAAGTGTCAATAGGCTGACAAGAAAGCATAGTGTATGACCAATTCAACAGCAAAACCCACCCAATCGAGAACCCTACTCATAATCAAACGTACAGCTGCTTTCTACAAAACGACCATCTCAGATGTATTGAGCAAGAGCAAACCACTCTTCATACTCATCAAACATTGTGTTGACCCATCTCACAGTTCCAGCCATACTTTGCCCAATCCACAAATTTAATGCCATTATCCACTGCAAAGAGGACCTCCTTTATGCTTCTTTTTTTCACAGTATTGTGAAGTCAATCACCAATCACACACTCAGAACAAACCTATCCTCAACAACATCAAAGGCCCCAGGCTCTTCCCAGATTCACTTAAACCTGTACAAATACTCCCCATGCTGAAAGAAGAAAAACATGTTAACGTCCATGACTTAACTATTGTCTCATCACACACAAGGGGCCCGACGTACAACCTTTTGTTTTGCAACTAGCAATTTGCGATCTGTTTGCGAATCGCAAATTGAGAGTCACAAAACAAAATGTACAACAGTGTGAACCACACTGTTTGCAATTATCAATGGGTCACAAGCGACCTGCCTCATTGATATTCATGAGGGAGGTCACAATTTGTGACCCATTTGGGAATGGCTGTACTCACAAGGATGGTGGCCTGCTGGGTTCAGCAGACCACCATGTCTCTGACTTATTTTCAATAAAGCAGCTTTTTTTGTAAATGCAGCCCATGTTCCTTAAGTTTTCTTTTTGTTTTTTGAGAGCAGGCAGGGGTCCAGAGGACCCCTGCCTGCTATGAAAAAATATTTTCGCATGCATTCAGAAAGGGGGAGGGGTTCCTGTGGGGACCCATTCCGTTTGCAAATGGGTTAGTACCAGTTTGAAATTGGTGTTAACTGCAATTGTTTTGCGACCACATTCACGATCACAAAACAATGATTCATGCCACTGCGACTCGCAATTAAGAAGGCCCTCGGGACGCCATTTCTTAATTGTGAGTTGCAGTCCCTATTTTGTGAGTTGGTAACTGTGTACCGACTTGCAAAACAGGGATAGTACATCGTGTCTGGCCATTTTGCAGTCGCAAATGGTGATTTTCGTCTTTTGCAACCGCAAAAAGAAATCATAGATCAGGCCCATACTTCCTTGGAGAAGATAAGTGAGAGCTCAGCTGCTCAAAGAGCAGGTACAAATCAACCTGCATGGCTTGAGAACATTTCACATGGAGATTGCAGCCAAAAAACACATCGGGAAAGCCCTTATTACTAAATTACTGAAAAACCTACAAAGCATGCCATTACCCCAAATAAAAAAGTGTCATGGCACTAAGGGGAAGCTTAAATAGATAAGTGAACAATCAACAGGTATGTTTTAACAATTACTTAAGTTTAGTTAATTACATGCTGCATATAGCACGAGAGGAATGGTGTTCCATCTCGTAACCCTATCAGCAGCAAATGAACGAAAGTTGTCTGGCTATCCTAAACCCAGGCGCTGTAAGTAGGTGAAGAGAGCCATGAGTCTGAGCCGAATTATGCTTGGTGAAAAGAGAGGACATGTAGTTGATGTTAGAATCATCATATATGACCTTATCACACAAACAAAGAGCTTTAAAAACACTTCATTTGTGGACCAGAAGCCAATGATGCAGAGCGAGACAGGTAGTAATAAGGGGACATTTGTTGAGACCCAAAATCAAATAGGATGATTTCATCCTGGACCAGATGCAGTTTTTAAGTCAGATAGCTAGGAAGACCAACAAGCAATAGTCCAACTTGGATGTGATCAATGTGTTCACTTGGGCCTTCCTGGAAGAGTTGGAAAGAAAAGGTAACATCTACATGAAATGGGCATCAGAATACAGCTGTGAGTGAAAAACAAAGCCCAAATTGTAAACCATACCCTTTTTGTGTGGTTGTGTCAGAATAGTGATACCAAAAATGTCATCAGACATAAATATTGCAGTCTAAATATTTTCTATACAAATATTGCTCAGTTGGGTGTACATGTTGCTTTATAAACTCCAACGGGCAGATATTTTAGTAAAAGATATTTAGGATACAATATTTTTTTGGAATACAAACAATCAGCCCATGTTAATCTAGTACCATACCCCCTGAACTTCACTGCTTTAATAGAGCACCTGTGAGTCGTAAAGGCCAGACATGCAGTCAAAATTCATCGATATGGTAAAGTATAACTCTGCCTAATAGTCCCAACCATCAAAGATGTCCACTGCCAATAAGGCTTTCTAAACAGGCTAAGCTACATGTGCTCTTTCAAAGTGATGTACTTCACGACCCCCATTGCACCCCTGCTATAGTGAATCCAATCTTACTTCTGTATGGCCCCAGATGGCTGACACACCCTGTCGAGGGGTCTACAAATATAAGCCACCTTCCTCCCTAGACCTACGACACTCAGGCATGAGTAACAGGAACCGACAAGCTAGGCTGCAGGAAAACAGGAGGCTTTGGGCATACATCCATGGCTGCCAATTGCTGTCCCTGTGATTATAGACACAAGCGATTGTGAATGTCCTCAATAATATGAAACAGAAATTAACAGCAGTCGACCCTGGAACACAAGACAAAAAGGCTTTCATCACCGGTTGACATTTAACCCCTCTTCTTTTACATTCTTTTCCTCTCCTCAACAGAGAATAAAGTATTTTTATGTTTTTCCGCAAGGGTCCTATTTGTAATATTAAGATGATTTGGCAATAATGGTGAAATGAAATCAATATGTTTTAAAGAATGCATTGCAGTGTTATGTTCCAGTAAAAAGAGTGAGGCTGCTTCGAATCATTAAAAGGTGGACTGTAAGTGCACTGTACCACAATTTGTCTATGCATTTCTAGAACAATCCAAATTTAATTCATCTGGGCCTCAAAATGAAAGTTGTCTGCTTCACGGCGCACATCTGGGACCCTCGACACCGAGGGCTAGGATTAAAATGTGGGTGATTTATACAAATGGAGACAGGTACGTGATGAATAGAAAGATGTGCTTCCTCTTTTCGCACTCTCGCGGTCTAACATCCTCAGGCAACATATTTGTAAAATGTCTCAGTCAGATGACATCATCACAACATCTGGATAATGGGAGAACAAAATGCTTAATGGTGGAGGAGCCGCCTTTCCCTGTCTCAGGGGCATGTGTAGGCCTAAAAGGCATTGGCTTTTCAGCCAAGCCACACCCAAAAATGTACAGCTTCCTTCGGTATCCCTTCTTACAGTAAAGAGAGTTACTCATGTTTTCATTTACAAGGTATGCGGATCCAGGCGTGGAATACAGATTTGTAAATTTCCTGTACTAAAGTCCATGTTCTCGCATTTTCACTTTTCTTTTTGGGAAACAAGGCTTTACATATCATTTACAAAGCAAACAACTATGACGTCTTTTACTTTTCATCCACACCACGGCAAGTACTGTCATCGCCTACATGCACCATGCCATTTTGTATAAACTTTATACTAGAACAAAAATAGTACAAATCCATTTTGAACCATTTTTGTTTGTTCTGAAAGTTGGGAACCAGCAGAATTTTGCACCAGGACCAAAATAAAGGAGAAGGATTGTGGAGATATTGCAAGAACAAATTAAGAATTTTCTGCTAAAAAATCATGTTACATGTGTAAAAGATAAGGGGTCATATTTACAAGAAAGCGGTGCATTGGCCCCGATGCGCTACTTTTCTTGCATCGCAGCTTCACCACCTATCGACGGACAATAGCGCCAACATTTTTGATGCTATTGTGGTGCTTTACTGCACTAGTGTAAAAAATGCTGACGCTAGTGCAGCTAAGCACAAGGAAGATCATTGATTAAAAAAGGTGTGTCATTTTAACACCGGCTCTGAACAGGCATTAAAAATGACAGAAAAATGGCGCAGTGAAATATTGTGAATTTGATTGTGACAATTTTTTGCGCCTCCCTGCGTCGGCAGGCCCCCCTTTCAAACATTATGCCTAACTCAGGCATAATGTGGCGCAAGCATTGGGCCACTTGCTAAATACGGTGCGGGAAAAAGGCCTCTTTATTGCCACCTTAGTGTAAAAAAAAAAATGCCAGTAGGGCGGTGCAAGCTAGCGCCTAGGGGCTTGTAAATATGCCCCAAAGATTGAAAAAAAACGGAGATATAGATTTTGCCTTTTTTTTGCTTTTTCTTTATTAATAAAGAATTTCAAAGTTATTTTGCCTCAAACTTGTTAGGATAGGAGGACTTAGCATTCATCTTGCATGGTCAAGCACCTTTATATGTTCATTGATTTTTACAGAGCTGGTGTGTTTTTAGTTTAGCTATAACCCGCCCCATGGTGGTGATCGTGCTGATATCTCTTTTAAGAGTGTTCCAGAGTCTGGTATGGGTGCAGAAATTCATTGTCAGAATATTCTCTGACATAGAAATTTTCCTAAATAACGTTTAGGAAAGATAGCCCCATTGTAGTGACTTTTAGAAATTCTTTTTTTTTTTATAAACAGATTTTTTATTGTTTTTCAAGATGTATGTTTTCAAACATTTAGTACAGACAGTACGACGCAATTCAATTTGATGTATTATTGACATTTGAGCATATGACATTTCAGGGAGTATATGTGTTGCTCCAACAAGGTACAATAATGAAGGAATTGTTTCAGTCCAGCCTATGCCAGGGCCTCTTGCAGGGACCCCATATCTTGTCATGTTTCATGGGGCACCCTCTCGATTCATACACCCGCTTCTCCTGATTTGCACACCAGTCCATTCCTGTTCTCCATTTTTATAGGGACGGGCCAGAGGACGAGTTCCAAGCCGCGGCAATGTCTCGTTTTGCCACCAGCAGGGCTTTGCCAATAAGAGCGCGGTTTGTCCGCGATCTCACTACATCCTCCATTACCCCCAATAACACTAAGCTAGCAGAGAGCTGTAATTCGATTTCCAGTATCTTGTTTAATTAGTTTAGCACCCTCCACCAGTAAATCTACAAAACTGGACAGGACCAGACCATGTGGAAGAAATCTGCGTGGTCCCCGGCACAATGAGGACACTGACCATTTGGCCACAGTCCAGCTCGATTGAGTCTGACAGGTGTTAGTTATGCTTTGTGTAGATAGTAAAACTGTACGGTGCGGAGCTTTGCCGATATAGCCAGGGTCTTGGGGGCTCTCAATGCCTCCAACCATTCCGAGTCGTCTAGGGTGCTACCCACGTCTCCCACCTTGTCCTGGTCAGGTCCAGGCCCTCTGGTGTATTATTAATTAAGATCTTGTGGATCTGTGAAACCCCTTTCCCGTCCAGATTCCCCATGAGTAACTTGGCTTCAAGTGGGCTAAATGCCGGCAGTGGGCTTGCTTTCAGGATATGTGTTCCTATGGCATGTCTGAGTTGGAGATGTCTGAAGAACTGTGTTCGAGATAGTTGAAAGTCTGTCTGTAGTTCCTGGAAGGTCTTTAGTGTCTCCCCCTTCTACACATCACCCACCAAGGAAATACCCAACAAGTCCCACTCCGCAAACCCCTCCAGTGCAGCAGTAGCGCTCATCCACCTCCCTCTCCACAGCGGAGTCTGCAGAGTAACCACAGCATTCCAATGGGTGTGCCGTAGCGCCGCCCGCCAGGCCAGAAAAACTGCCTTGGTAATCGCCTCCATGCGATGGGGGAGAGGTGTACCATACAACATATCAAGGATGTGCGGGAAGCCCAGGATTCCCAATTCCACCTGGTATGCCGGGTCTGACCAACCTCCATTGAACCAATCATGAATCACCAGTAACTGGGTTGCCAGATAGTATAGGTATGGATCAGAGGCCCCTAGACCCCCTTCGTATATCCCTTTCCTGCAGTACCTCGCTGCCACCCGTTGGCTACCTCCAGGGCTCGGAACCACGAACGAGGGATTGTGAAAGGAAAATTCTGGAAAGCATACAATAGCCTAGGCAGAACCATCATCTTATACAGGGCAACACGTCCCATTGCATTCAGCGGCAGTGTCTGCCATCTCTGTAGGTCTGTCTTGACCCGTGTCAGCAGCGGATCTAGGTTCTTTGCCCAAGTCAGTTCTGGTAGGAGAGTCACCCAGACGCCGAGGTATTTAAAACTCAGTCTATGGAGGTGTATAGTGTCTTGCCAGTCAAAACAGTCACGGGTGTTTATCAAGGGAACTGGCATTGACTTTGTGGGGTTCATTTTCAAGCCTGATGCCATTGCGTAGCTTTCAAGGAGTAAAAGACTGCGTGGGCCCGATATACTCGGTGCGCCAATGTATAGCAAGACGTCCTCCGCGTACAGGGCTATTCTGTCCTCCCTGGCATGTCCCCATTTCCAGCCACAATACTCCGGATCCGTCCAGAACATCTGAGCCAGAGGTTCTATAACAAGGGCAAAGAGAAGGGGGGATATCGGGCAACCCTGTCTCGTCTGACTTCAAAAATTGATGACATGGTCCCATTGACCTGCACCCGGGCCGAGGGATCAGCAGGCAGCACCCAGACTAGGCGACAGAACCTTGGTCCGATGCCCGCCTTCTGGAGCACCAAGAGGAGAAAACCCCAGTCTACCGAGTCAAAAACCTTCTCAAAGTCAATAAATAGCAGCGCCAGGTCCCAGGGCAATCGATGCCGCTCAGCAAATGCCACGTGTAAACGACGGATACAATGGCGAGTGCTCTGGGTTGCCATAAATCCGCATTGATTGGAGTGGACCAGTTGCGGCAGGACTCTCTTAAGAGGCGCTGCAAGAATGTTGGCGAGGATTTTGACTTCGCAGTTAATCAGAGATATCGGTCTATAGTCCGCACAGTGCAGCAATTGGGGTTGAGATTTGGGGATCACCACAATGGTGGCCGCATCTAGTCCTCTCTGAAAGGATTCTCGTTGCTCCACCTCCACAAAGGGAGCCATCAAACGAGGCACCAAATCCTTCCTATACGTCTTATAGTATTCTGATGGGAAGCCGTCAGGGCCCGGGGTCTTCCCAGCTCTCAGCCCAGAGATGGCTCCATCTATCTCTTCCTCACTCAGAGGTTCGTCCAGAATCTGCACCTCTGACGGGGCAATCACGGCAAGGAGATGTCATCCAATAGCCTGTGGGCATGGACCGGATCAACCGAGTCTGACGCCTTGTATAACGCTCTGTAGTAGCGGGCAAAGGCCTCTGCTATATCTTGGTGTCTCTCAACCTTGCCATATTCTCCGTCCTAAATTTCGGGAATAATGCCCGAGGTTCTATGGTGAGAAACCAGCCAGTGTAGCAACTTTTCCATCTTGTCCCCCCACCCATAGTGGTCGCACGCCATAGGGCTTTCGCTGCCTCTAGAGATAGGACCCTGATTTTCGCGTATTAGGGAGAGCTGTTGCGTCACCTTCTCGCTGGGCTCTACCTCTTGTGTGTGCTCGAGACCTGCTGCCCGTTTTTCTTATAGTTCAATATCGTGGGTTCTTAAGCGCTCTATCTCACGTATTAAGCCCTTGGCCGACCCCCTCAGTACAGCCTTGCCTGTGGCCCATAAGGTACTAGGAGAGGACACCGAACCGCCGTTAAAGATAAAATAGTCAACCTGCGCCTTTTGCAGTTGCCCCACAAACTCCTCGTCTTGCAAGTACCAAGCATTTAGTCTCCACATAGGGCGGTTCGTCGGTCTGGTATGGCCTATCACAAAGCGAAGTGGTGCATGATCAGATATACCTTGCGCTAGGATCTCAATGTGGGTTAGGGCATTGCAGTCAGTGCTGGGCAATAGTAGCAAATCGATTCAGGACTGTGAGCCGTGGGCCACCGAGGTATGGGTAAATTGCCTTTGTCTCGGGTGCCACAACCGCCATGCGTCACAGAGCCCTGCTGCCGCCAGCCAGTCCGTGAGACGCGTCGCCATTTCACGCCTATGGGTTGTTAATGGGCCATCTATGTCCAGGGCGGGGTCTGGAACCGCCTTAAAGTCACCCCCCAACATAGTGAGTCCCGGGGGTAGGCCCAGGAGAAACTGAGTCAGTTCTTTGATAGCCCCGTGTATTAGCGTCAGAGGAATGTACACACTGACAACGTTGATCGTCACCCCCTCCACTCTGCCGGTAATGGCCACAAACCGACCCTGACTGTCTTTCCAGACTTGCACCACTGTCAACGGAAAGGAGTGGTGTAGTAGAATCGCAACACCTCGCGAGCCTCGCATGAACCCCGCATGGTACACCCTGCCAAAACCTCTTCGTGCCAGGAAGGGGCAGCGTTCTCTTGTAATAGGAGCACATCAGGTCGGTATCTATGTATGAAGGTAAATACTGCAGTGCGTTTGATTTTATCTAAGAGCCCATTAACATTCCACGAGATAGCCTGTATTGGATTCATCGAGAGCTATGTAGGAAATTGTGGCGGCCCTACCCCTTGGGTATGGTTGTACTGGGTTTGAGGTTCCTCCCTTTCTGCTTCCTACGTGTCGAAATAAGAGCTTTGTTGTACCGTTTAAGTCTGTCTATCGTCTGTCTCGTACCTCAACCAAAACCAACAGGCATGTCAACTTGACATTGAACAATAGTGAACACCCTACTATAGGACTTAAACTTCCTATCCCCCCCAACTCCCACCCCATACTTCCCCCAGAAGCATCTGTCGCCCTTACCCATAAACATCACACCCCTTAACCTGGCGGGATAGAAATGATAACCGAATGAGCAGTGGTGGACTCCTCCATAGCGACGGATCACTGAAATGAAGCAATTAGTAATGATCAGTTAGTTATAACATTAGTACTTCATCATGACAAACATCTTCTCCCCAGAGACATCCCTCTGGTCATCAAGTTATAGTGCCGGACTGTAAGATAAATCAGTGTTCCCAGATGAGTCAGAACTTGTCCGTGGTGGGCTTCGTGGCCCCATGTCTTTCTCGGCTTCTCTAGGTCTCAGTGGCAGCTGGTGATCTTTCGAGTTATCAGATGTGGCTACTAGTGGGGAGTTCGAGCGAGAGCCGCGGCGTTCCCTGCGTTTCCTCGACCGCGTGCGGTGTCACCTAGCAGTTAATCATTTTGGTTGGGTGTTTGTTCGGTCCCCGATCTGTGTCAGACCAGGGCGCTCGCAGATCGGTCTGAGCTGCAGCTCCTCCGTCAGCTCTGTCAGCACAAGTTTTGTTCCCATGAACCACTGGTAGCTTCGCGGGGAACAACAGGCGGTATTGAATATCCATTGTTCTCAGTTTTTGTTTGACTTCAAGAAATGAACGTCGTTGTTGTTGCACGTCCCTTGTGTTGTCGGGAAAGAGGAGGACTTTAGCCCCATTGCAAAAAAGGTCCCCTTTAGAGCGGGCCTCTTGTAGGATCACATCCCTGTCTTTAACATTAAAAAGGCGAAGTATCACCGGCCTAGGTGGAGATCCCAGCGGGGCTTCATCTGTAGCGCTCTATGAGCACGTTCGATGGCGAACCATGGGGCAAGACGCTCCACTGGCATCCAGGAGCGAAACCACTCTTCTAAGAAAGTGGCGAGGGACGTCGCAGCCGTGGCCTCCGGCAGGCCAACCACCCTGAGATTGTTGTGTCTTGACCTATTCTAGGCGTCCTCGGCCCTCCGGTAGAGCTCCGATGTATGGGACATGAGTGTGGATACCTGTGTCTTGAGAGCGTTCCCTTTGTCCTCCACCATGGATATGCTGGTCTCTGCCTCAGTGATGCGAGCCGTGGCATTGCGAAGGTCCTGCCGGACCAAGGACACTTCCTCTCTGACTTCTCCTATCTTGGCCTCCACCGCCACCTGGGATGTGTGAATGGCCCGAAGAAACGTCTCCAGATCTCCAGACGCCCCCGGTTGATTCTCTCTTTCACCCGGGGTGCGGGCCTCTGTTCGGGGTCCACTTGCGCTCGTGGTAAATTGTAATATTCACGTTTGTGCTGTCGACTGCCGTGTTGTCTTGTCTTTGCCCATATTTCTGCGGTGGCTCCCTGTCGACACCCAGGTCGAAATCTATTTGGAGGGGGCCTCACCGGGCATGGCGCTGGACTCCGGGGCGTCCAATGTCCCAGCAGAGGCACGGGTCAGGTCCACACTCCCTCCACCTATCTCCAGTGGGTCGCCGCCAGGGCCCAGGGGGCAAAGTCCGTCAATGTCAAGCTACGGCCCAGCGCGGTTCCAGATGACCACCGACCTCATCTGCCTCCAACGTGCTCTGGGACATGGCCGCGCCACGTCCCTCTCGGCGCAGCACGATTTTCCCCGGCCTCACTGCGCCCCCAGCTGCAGTTCCGATCGGGGAGGCGAGGAGCAGAAAGGGGGGAAGAAGAAGAAGGGTGGGTTCCCCAGCAGGGTGGTGCCTCTCGAGGTATCTCACCCCTGTCTCCTCCGGCCGCTGGATGTCTCCTCCGTCACTGTCCCAAGGGAGGAGGGCGGGGGAGAAGGGGAAGAGAGAAGGAGGGCCAGCAGCAAGAGAGAGGGCCCTCTCCCTGTGTGTATCAGCGCCGCCTCCTCTGCGGCGTCTCCAGCTCCCCCCTCCGAGCCTCGGCCCCGGTACCTTTCGGCTCTCGCCGCCTCTGTCGGTGAGTCACATCATCATGGCCATGCGCCGCTCCCCATGGCCCCAGTAGCGCCAGTCAGCCACTGCATCCAGGGCCGGCTTAATCATCAGGTTTCTTTCCGCCGGTCGCCCGCTCTGGCCGCCATCTTGGGTGAGGGTCATCTCGGGCCCTCGTCCTCTTTTCTCTGGGAAACCGGCAGGGTTTTCCCATCTGTCAGGGAGGGGGGGAAGAAGGAAGGAGGGCGACCCCCACCTTCGGAGCCGCTCCTCCGGGTCCTCAATGCTCTCGCCGCCGCCGGTCACACCCGCCGGCCGGCACCAGTGTCGCAGATCGCCCATGCCTCACTGCGCCTCACTACCGGACCAAGGCACCGGTCGGAACCGCCAACATGTCGGGGGGGGGGGAGAATGGCGAGATGCCCTAAGCAGGAGGATGTCGCCGATGAAGGCGGATTCTAGGTGGAATCAAAGGCAGATGACGGAGGGGTACGGAGCACTACAAAAGTGCGTCTGCCATCTTGACACCTTGGCCATGCCCCCCTAGAAAATCTTTTTATTAAACAATATTTATCTCAGACAATATTCATGCACAAGTAAATTTGGTACACAACACAGGGCCTTTGGTGCAACTATTTACAAATATATGTAACCCTCTGCCCTGCATCTTATGTGGTCAAGAATAAGGGAATGAACATTAAACTGCTTCCAGCAGACACGAGTGGGGAAACTGGTTCATGCAAATCAGTTGTATATGGGGTATAGCATCTTTAGGGATATTCTGCCCTGCAAAGGATCCATTGTGAGCTTTTATGTTCTATTTGTACCTATTGATATTTTTAAGCCCAAAAATGAGGCCTCCTGCATCATTCTGGACTTTTGAAATCTTTTGATCAAATGGGTAGATTGGCCTGCATATTGCTACTTATATCTGATCATTGAACACATTTTATGCCCAGGAAGGATACAGTCTCCCTAACAAATAGATTTATCACAAAATGGTATCTTACATGCTATGATCCAAAAGTGTAGTTAGAATCAAGGTGGAGAACAATGACAAGTAATCCATTTGGGACCAGGTAGATGCACCATGGATGAGACTGCTTCCGGGTCGACTACAGGTCACTGACAAGATGGCATGTAGTGTACCCTGCCTTTCCACACTGCTCTGAATGTGAAACCATTGATCATAGGTACCTTGCTCCCCCCTTCCTCCATATACTAGTCATTTGGTTTCTCCAAAAACCGAGAGATTTCTCTGCGAAGCCAAGCAGACATGGGCGCTGAGTGTGCGGTACCAAGGTTGTGAGTTCCCGGTGTGAACACAATTTGCTGCTCTCAAACCACAGTATTAGTGAAGACTGAGGCAACTGAGGAGCAGATGTGCTCCAAAAGGTATGACTTGCAGCGCACAGTGCATGAACAAATGTTTGACAGAGGCATCATTGTTGAAGGAGGAAATAAAACAATAAAACTAGAATTGCCATGTTTTCCAGGATCAACTTGGTACTGCCAGTCGAGCGGCTTGGCACGAAGGAAAGAGGCTTTCCTCCTCTTCCCCACAATGCACTTGGGTGTTATGCCGGATGGTAAAGCTGCAGAGGGCAGAAACGGTACCAAGAAGAGTGATGCGGGGAGATAACTCATGATCGAGAAACAGCAACACATGCAAATGGACACAGTCTGGCATTTTTGAAACAAGTGGCTTAGGCAATCATTGAAAAGAATGAGAGACCAACCCTAGCAGGTGACCTTGAGATCTGGTATACGGCATCCATTTGCCTCGATATCTGGGGAGTTTATCAACCTGAGGGAACGCAATAGGCATTTCTCTTGGCGGAATAAACCCGTGGGGAATTACAAAAGCGATCCGTATAGTGACAGAAAGCACGGTTCTAGGAATTTTTATCTGGATTGGCCAAGGGTGTGTTTGGGTGGGCCAATGAGGGCCCAATTTATGTCAGTTCTGGAGGTAGCCTACAAGCACTAGATTAACACTTGGATGTTGATTTACCAAAATGTCAGTGGTAGTGGAAAGGACATCACACATCCTTGACCTTAATGACACCACCAGCTGTGACATCATACGACCTTGGCTCTCAATCTTCTACAAAGTAATGTCACATGACAATAACCCTGATGACCTCACAATAATTGACACTAATCTAATTATAATTAAAGCATGACTAATAGAATAACACAACATAGAGAAATGATACCACCTGTGTTAGGGCGCTGATGTGATATGCAAGAAGATCATTAATTGTTTCCCTTAGTATTACATGAAAATGTATGTGTTACGTGCTCATCTGAAGAGGATAGAGTACCATAGAACACTCAACAGCATTGGGAAGCTTAGCACAAATGGTCATTATTTATTAGTTTCCCTGCTGTATACTGCAATGAGAAATGTATTGCTAAATCATAGGGAGAGAAACAATGGATTTAAATAAAACAGCAGTAGTTATGTGCACATGTAAACTATATAATTGACCTAAATTAATCTTCACTCTTAATACATTTTGAGTTAAAATCACCTGCATGGTTCTATCACTCATGTGAAGCACAGAGGTGAATGTTTTATTCAGACACTTAGGGCCATATTATTGAGAAAGTGGCACATGAGAATTGATGTCCCCACACCCTCAATTTACACCGCCCAAGTGTAGCTTGCCTTTGACACAAGCTAGAGTTGCAACAAGGCCATTTTATTCCAACATGATTATTTTAATGTCTCAGCCAGTACAGAATAGAGAAAGTCACCTAAAGCTGGCATTTATAAAAACAAAACACTAATGTGTTTGAGAGGCTCCTCAATGACTCCTGACTAAGGTTGCCAACTGGCAGGTTTTTTCCGCCATCACCAGTATTTAAATGTCCCAAATGGTACAAAAATAAGCAAAATCACCTAAAGTGGATATTTTAAGGCCTTATCTGTACATGCTACAAATAGAAACTATACATTTAAAAGACATTTAAAAGTGTTCTAGTGCTGCAAAGATTCCTCACTAATAAATAATGCAAATACAGACAGAAAAGTAATATTTCAAGTGAGTACATTCAATTTTATTCTTAGTCCCATTGAGTATCATGTACAAGCCTTTGCACACTCTTAAAACTACAACAAAAGGGCATTTTTTTCTTTTGGAAATGTAGCAGCCCTAGCCTTGACTGATAATTAACATAAACGAAGTGAAAAAGCATCACAGGGTTTGGCCATCAACATGGATAATACATTTCACAGGTGCGCTCTTGATGGCCACTTCTGCCAGTTCGGAGGACCAAAGATCATGTTTGGGTGGCCCTGGCCCACCTGCTAGAACTTGGCCTGAGTGACAGATGTGGCTTGTGACCACCTTGGGAGATCTCTGGAGATGTCCCCCATTCATTTGTGACTAGACGTTGTCCACAGTCATATCAATTGCTACAAACTAATATGAGCCATAAATGAAGCGCCATTCAAGGAACAGCCTGATTAAAACACACCCTCCTAGGAAGACTCTGGAAGGCATGAGGCAACAGAACTGCTCAATGATAAATTTGGTGCAAAGTACCAAATCCATGAAAATGGCACTTCAGATTGCTTTTCCTGAATTATTACCTGATCACCTTTCTAAGGAAGTTGTGGCACAAGCAAGGGAAACGCTGGGCTCGGTGGTTGATTTGACAGTACCAGCCAAAGAAAGCACAGGCCCTATTAATCTTATTACACCAACATTGCCCTTAATCTTGACTTCAGGTGGGTCCTCGCTAGAGGACAATCGATAAAAGATGAATCACAATGACTGCTCAGTTGCAGGGCTCAATTTATCAAGTATCTCAGGTGACGATGCAGCACCCAAAAGTCAGCCCTCCTAGCCCCTGTTTTCCATTAGCTGCATTAAAGGGCTGCAGAAAGAGACCCGGAGTCGGTAAGTATGTAAGGTAAAACAACAAGGGTCAGTATATGCACCACTGATACAGTTGTGGAATAGCGTACCCCAGGATCTCCAACCATCTCTTTATCTTATCACAGTTCGCAGAGGTCTGCGGGAGCCCCTCAGCAGAGGGAAGTAAGTCCTGTGAAGACCTGCAACATCTGCAACACCCACAAGAACAGGTGGCGACCACAACTTTCAGACTCTTTTTTAACCCATAGAAGCTCAACAGAGTCAATATTACAACAAAAAATGGATGAATTGCGAGTCATGAAGATTTCTCAGGAAGAAGCCCACAGAAAGACTAACAAACAATTGTGCCAAAATAATTCCAATATTCAGCTTTATACATTCAGGGTATCCCAGGTTGAGCACAGAGTATCACACCTTGAGTATTTCAAACTTGGCCAGGAATGTACTGCTATCAAACTTCAATCTGAGGTGGGTGAAGTGCTAATAAAAGTGGATGATGCAGAAAATAGGTCATGTTGTTCCAATTTACGAATCAAAGGGATACCCGAGGGGCATGAGAATGGTCAATCAGTCGTCAAATTCATCTCTGAACTTATCGGTAAATATGTGGACATGGATACAGCCATTGAAAAGATGGATCTCACTATTTCCCTGGTGCCCTATGTCCTCTCAACACAATCTTCCAATTCTAAGGATTCACGGACCATTCTTGTGAATTTTGAAGACATCCAGATTAAAAAACATATTTTGTCCAAATGTATTAAAGCTAAAATGTATCATGCTGCAGATAATTACTCTTTAACACATTTTTCAGATGTCCTTTGTGAGCTTAGTTCTTTGAGTGAGAGTTTCCAGAACCTAGGAGTTTTTGCAGGGATTTTTCATCAATCCAAACTGAAAGTACTCTACAAGGGTCATGCACAAATGTTTCAATCTGTCGATCAAGCAAAATACTTTTTAGTTTCTATTCCCACGGGCCTAAATTAAGGGCCAGGCATGATGAAACCATATAGCTTGCAATGTAATACTTAAATGTAAGCAATGGTTGCATTTTGAGACCAGCTGGCTACATGCTGGCACACCAAAAGCACACTGCAGTAGGCAGTCTCACAAGTGCTATGTCAAGGCACTTATCTAGGTGGTTTTGGAAGAGAGGGAGATGGTGGCAAGTGGGGCATATTTCAAGATGTGTGGGTGGATGCTTCCTAGTGAGTGGCTCTAGGAGTTAAATGAGTAGGAGTTGGACACCTTCAGAGTTGAAAAATCAGGTGGCCAGTCAAATAAGTATAAGAATACATTTATTGGAGGTGTGATGTGCAGTGAGGACATCAGTATAACAATGGGCGTTCTAGTTGAAAAAGCAGAGCCAACCTAGCTGGGTAATAATGGAGGCAGATGTATGGCACCCCCTACCCCTTTGGGATGAATTCCTTATGCCCTAGAGTAGTCATCCGCAACACTAATGGCATTAACAACCGAACCAAGTTCAGAGCTATTCTGGCATAGTTGAAGTCTGCTAAAGCCCAGATAATCCTTCTTCTGTAGACCAACCTGAAAACTCAGGCCTGTCTACCCCAGATCTTTAACTCTATCTCACATGCCTTTTTTGCACCAGTTAGCGCAGGAGTCAGGGGGGTAGCTAGTCTTATTACTTGTGACTTTCCTGGAGAGGTAGTATAGGTGGTAAAAGACCCAAGGGCTCAGTTGATATTGGTGAGTTTTTCAGCAGGCAATATGCTCTTACACCTCACTAGTTTTTACGGCCCCATTGAGGATGATATCTTCTCTTTTAGAGAAATGAATGATATTCTACTTCCACTTAAGGGCCTACTGATTATGGGGGCAATTTCAACATTGTTCAGGATGGTCACTTAGATTGCTCTCAGAAGAACAAGGTACAAAATAAACCTAAAGCTGTCTATTTTTCAGCACAACTATGTAAAGATTTTGCTTTAATCGATCCTTGGCGAATGGACTTCCCGAATGGGTGAGAGCATACTTATGACTCCAAGCGCTTCAATCCAGCTTCATGAATTTATTATTTTTCAGTGTCTTATAAATGTGATAGAAGTAGATCTGGTATTTTGGCAATTCATTTTTTAGACCATCTGGTCCTGTTTTTTGAGGTGATTCTATATACCTCTAGACCAGAATGTCCACTATGGCAGCTTGACAAATTGCACCTAATAGAGGACAGTTAAGTATCACACATGCCCTCGGATATCAAGGGCTTTTTTCATAGGAATTTAGGTACTCTCCAATCTTTGGAGGATGGGGTACCTGTAAGGCTTTCATTAGTGGTGAAGCAATTTTGTTCAAGGTTCAAGTCAACAAACTAAGTTGCTGGGTCGAATTAGGTCGGGTAATTAATGAGCATTTTGTATGTAATTCATCTGTATCTAAAGCTAAGGTTTTTCAATCCAGTCAGAATCTAAAGGGCTATTACATATACAAATAAAAAATAAATGAGCGATCTTGCTTTCACACAGATTATGAAGAAAGGGAACACGCACAGTGACTTCTAGTGTGGTCAACTAAACACAAACTAAATCGAGATGCAAATAAATCAATTTTCGACGGAGTCAGGAATTTCGTAGTCACACAACCCGAATTAATTTGAAAAGTTTTCCTTGATCATTATGCTAACCTTTATACCCCTGTGGGCTTGACTCCTGCAGAGCAAATAGAGGAATTCCTGCAACCAATAGAACTCCCTGTATTAAAGAGCGATTGTCAAGCCTCGATAGCTGCTCCTATTTCATTAGCTAAAGTGAGAGCAGTTGAAACACCAGTTGATCTAGTGCACTGGGAGGTACTATTTGCTTTTCTTCAGTGTTATGGGTTCCATTTGAAGTAGGTGAAGGTATTGCAAAATCTATAGAAATGGCCGAGGCAGGAGTTCTAATCAACTCCCAGGTGATAGGACATGTCACAATCAGAAGGGTTACAAGGCAAAGTTGCCCCATGTTACAATTTTTTTTCTCTCCCGAGTTCTTGCCAACCACGCTAAGTCAAGACCCGCTGATCGAGTCCTCCATTGCTGGAGCACCAAAAATTAAGATCTATGCAGACAACATTATCCTCTCTTTAGCTGCTACAAAGCAAAATATTCTTAATGCTTTTGCAAAACTCCAGATATTCACAAGCATCGGAGGCTATAAGACCAACCATAGTAAATCTGAAGTGTTGTTATTTAACAGTTCCCCCAATATTAACCGCAGAAATGCAGCAGCACTATTCTATTACCCGTCCTATAAGATATTTTGGTTTCCACATTTCCACATTCCACATTTTGCAGAGCTTTTTTTTCTAAATTATACTGCTACTCTGAATAAAGTACTCACACTAATACAAAAATGTCAAAACCCACAGTTATCTAGTGTCAGACATGTAGCCTAGTTAAAATGGCTATTCTGCTGTTATTCTGATGTATATTTTCAAATGTTATAATCAAAGTTAAGTGACAGTTTTTCGATGAGGTACATCAAGTAATTTGTCACTTTCTGTGGCAGGGGAAACTGGCTCATACAAATCTTGGAGAATTCAATTGAATATCGAGCACAGTGGGTTGGCACTACCACATATCAAGGTGTATTATCAGGCTGCTCTTCTTCATTGGCTTACTCGGGCAGTGACAATGAACAGTGACGCTCATTGTTTTTATCTCCAATGGATGCATGCTTCATGAGGTTGTAGCTTGGTTATCCGCATTTGTTAAGATCCCCAAATTGCCCAAACTTACTTGTTATATGGTGCCACATATACTTAAGTATTGAATCATGCAATTCAAGAAGCAAATAAAGTTCCCCTTATTCCATCCCCAGATCTGACATAAACACTGGGTTATGGAAAAATAGGAAAAGGTGGGAGTTTTTAAACTTAGTGACTTTATGGTGACAGGAGACATGAAAACTTGGGAATTGATGACTGCAAGCAATTCCGCGACCATCCAGGAGTTATCCTTTTCCTATCGGCAAATTAGGCATTTCATGCGCCACAATTGGGTGGAGAGGAATTAATTCTTGGAACAAGTTAGTAAAGCCTATTTTGTAAGCAACGATGGTGTGGTAGGGAATTGGTATAGCCTGCTCTCCCATCAATTGTAGGGTGTAATGGCTCCTGCAACACTGGCCTTGACAGGTCATGAGATAAATTTGTGCCCCTGGGGCTGCTATAATTTAATGGTTAATACAACCATTCGGGGTGTTAATTTTAAAAGAATGCCTTCTTACAGCAAATGGAAGCTCTATAATACTCTCAGCCGTCTTCAGAAAATGTTGCTCTGTGGAATGTTTCAGATGTGGTCAGGAGCAGGGAGATTAGCTTCATATTTACTTTACCTGCCCCATTCTAAACATTTTCTGGTAGCAAATATGTATAGCAATTAGTGAGCAGTGTCAGATCCAGATAACCCCGGGAGCCTTGGAGGCATTGTTTGGTATGCTGCCCCCATGGATGCAAGATTCAGTGAGACAGTGGCAATACTTATATATTACCTCGCTAGTGGCACGGTCATTAGTATGGCTAAAATGGAAATCCCCCGATGCTCCTAATTTTAAAATACAGGATAACTTGGTGCAATGAGAAATAACAATGAGGTGTCAAGCTTTTTTGTGTGAATGCTATAGCAATGTAAGGGCTTTTGTATCGATATTTATGCTGTAATGAACTAATTATTTTTTTCTACTGTCTGCTAAAATAAAATTTAAAAAAAGACAAGTAATCAATTTGCAAACTCACTTGGTTTTTATTGAAAACCCTCACCCACTCTACTACTGACATGCTTCATCAATGTTTCTCATCCTGGTCCCTATAAGCCAGGGTGGACTCTCCATTTTTCAGGGAACACTTGTGACATTTTCCCTGCTGAGGGTCTTTTAAGAGGTAAAAATACCTAAGGAACATCCAGGTATTGCTTTAATAACTCGTGTCCCGTGTGTAACTATTCCTGACAAAGATATCAAGCAGGGTTTCATGATACTGTGCAAATCTACATAGACATTGCACAACTTGTCAGCAAGCAAAACACCGAACACAAGCAAGCAGAAAAATGCAAACATTAACATCACTAGTATCTTCCTCTATTTTAGGAATGTTCCATGCGAGATAAGAAGGGGGTGGGGCGTGCACCTGTACTCACTCTCTGGGAAAAACAGCCTTGGTTATGCATGTCATTATAAGTCAGACAGTATGCTAGATCGCAAATGGGAGTAAAGGATAATGGCCATCAGCAATGCTTCCTAAAACCAGTAGGGGATAACACTTTCATATCCACATTGTCAAGGACCATGCCACTTATTAACATCTATACGCACCCTAAACTCCTCTTTCCTGCCCGGTGTAGGTGGACTAGCTGACCAATAGCTTGCCTCCCGCATGGACTCCTTCATGGGGTTTGTTGAGGTTGGCCTGGCTATTTAGTGTCTGATGATCCAGGGTAGTGAAAGATTGGCAGATACGTTATTTTGGACACTGAGGTCAATTTGCTACAGGTTATGCCACATGAAACAAATGAAATACAAGAGGAGAACATAATTGCTCGACAGGGTCATTCATATTTATTGGAGAAACGTAGTCATATTTTAGGGGTAAATATTGAAAACCCCTCTAAGAGTGTTGTGCGATCATTAACACCAATGTGTAGCACTCTCAGTGCATCCAATGCCAGAATACAAAATACCATGACAGGCTTTACCTCTCACCAGTTGAATTTAACAGGAAATAATCTTGTGCCCAATACATAACTCTGAATCACATGTAAGTATATCTGAGACTACTTGATACACTGGGAAAAATGTCAATCAAAATGTTTAGGGGAGGACAAAATGCTCATTATCGGTCCTGTATCAATAAATAGATTAGCAACATATATGTACCAGAACATACCCTGATATGTGATGGCAGACTAGTGGCAGAAATTAGTATAGAATATGATGGTATTTCGATTTTCTGCTCTCATTTTGTAATGGAGTAGCCATCGACTTGCATCTAGGTCTTGAATGTAACACATATATGGAATAAGCGACTCAGAGGGTCCCATAGTTTACATTATTTGGTTGTTTAACAAGTTATATATATTTTAATACTCTGATAGAGTATTTGGGTAGTGTTTTCTCTATTTTGTTTTTGAAGTATGGTGATGGTTTGTGTGGGTGTTTTTAGCATACATTTGAATATGGTGACTTGTGTATGTTGTATATAAAAAATGTTTTACCCTCCATATATGTTTATTTTACAGCCCTGATGAAGTTCACATATAGTGAATAAAACACGTTGGCTGGTATATTGAAGTAAATAAAAGCTGCATTGGAGAAATGTACTTGGAAGACTTTACATTTTCTTGAACTTCGTTGGTGCCCTTCCATCTATAATATATTAAATCAGATAAGTGTTAGTAAAAATAATTTAGCACAATAAGTGGGTTGCCATCATGGAGAGTAGAAAGCGTTCTGGCTTTCTCAGTGTTTGGTTTGGCTTTCTCTTTGCAGGACGCGACAGACGAGAATGAGGAGTCAGATGACCTGCCATCCAATGTCACAACAGCAAGGACAGGGGAGTGCCGGGACGAGGACATTGGAGTGGAGCAGGATGCAAACCGCCAGGAAGGAGCCTACAATGCCATGGAGAACGGAGGAAGCCGGACATAAACAACACAGGTAAGTGGAAACCGATGTGAAATCCTGAACTACGAGCAGTTGTTCAGGGTGCAGTGCACAGCCTAAAATACCTATGCACTCCACCCTTTAAAAGGACCGGGTGGCGAGAGTGCGGCTTGCATGTCGTACCGAACAGTACACCCTTCCCCTAGAGTCCTCCCCACAGGTTAGGGTTTATCAGGATACTGGCGATGAAAAATAAGTAAAAGACGAGAGGCACGTACATGACATGCAAGTTCCCAAGTGTGATCTTCTGGGCCATAATCTTTCCAATGAATCAGATAAAACATTCTACGGCGTATTCGCTTAAGGTCCAAAATTGCCTCTACTTTGAATTCGGGTTTCCGATCCATGACAACAGCTGTGTGTTTTGGGGAATCAAGGTTCCAGGAGCGACAAGCTTCAGTAGAGATACAAGAAACACTGGGTGTACTCGTAATGGTGGAGGGAGATCTAATTTCAAAGCAAAGTCATTAATTTTCTTGACAATGGGATATGGGCCTGTGTAATGTGGTTGGAACTTTTGAGGACCTTTGAGATTGAAATGTTGTGTGGATAGCCTTACTAGATCTCTAACCTGATAGTCGGTACTCATTCTACGATGTCTATCAGCATTCCGTTTATAGACAAGTTTTGCTTGTTCAAGATTATCCTGGGTCATTTGTTGTAATGCCTTAATGTGATCTACATAATCTTGTACTGCAGGAACCTCTGTTATAGTAGTAGGTGAAGATAATAGGAAATGAGGATGCAGACAATTATTACATTAGAAAGGGGTGATTTTTGCAGAGCTATGTTGTGCGTTAATATAAGCAAATTCCACTGCCCGAAGACAGCTATCCCATTCAGCAGTATTTCTCAACCTGTGTCACCTTACTGGTGTTCTAAGCATTGATTCACCCTTTCTGTCTGGCCGTCTGTTTGTGGGTGATAGACTGTGGATAGGTGAACCTCTATCTGTAAGACGCCACATAAGGTTCTCAAAAAACTCGAGATTAATTATGGCTCACTAGCAGACACTATTACTGATTGCAAACCATGCAGGCATGCAATAGATAGTAAAAAAGTTTCTGCAAAGATCTTTGAGGTAGGCAAATCAGATAATGGAGTAAAGTGGGCCATTTTGGGAAAAATGTCTACTGTAACCATGACTGCCGTGTGCGTAAGTTCTGTCTCAGATAATTCTGTGGTGAAGTCCATGGAGATGGTATGCTGTGGGTGTGGAGGTGTAGGTAACAGGGGTAATAAACCAACTGGCAATTTATGACTGGCTTTACCCTGAGCACACATAACACATCACTGTACAAACTGTTTTTTGTCAGTTACAAGAGTAGGCCACTAAAAATGACATTGCACTAACTCTATGGTCTTCTTTTCATCAGGATGACCTGCTAATAATTTAGTATGACACCATTGTAGAGCTTGTTGTTGTAAGGCTGGTGTGGAAACAAAGATACCATCTTGTATGTAACAGATATTATTCCATTATTGACTATTGTGTTTATGTATGATTTATTTTGCTTCTTTGGTTTGTTATGCTGTAGTTATTGCCTTCAGAAAGGAATCCTTAGATACCATTACCCTTTGGATATGATCTGGGGGTGTAATTGAGGGATAATCTGGTTTCACTTCTCCACCCTCATTTCCCAGGTGTGCTAAGGCATCCGCTTTCCCATGCTGTCTATCTGTCTGAAACTGACTTACGAAGACATAGTTAGTAAAGAAGTGGGTCCATCGTAGTTGTCTCATAGCTAGGGCTATGTGAATTTCAGAAATTTGATATTCGCATGGTTTTTACTCACAGTAACTGTATGTAAGACCCCAGTCAAATAATGACACCATTCTTCAAATGCCTTTTTGATAGCTAGGAGTTCCTTTTCACCCACAGAATAATTTACTTCAGCTGGGCTAAGTTTATGTGAAAAGTATTTGACGGAGTGTACTAGGCCTGTTTCCTTATTTCTCTGTGACAAAACCCCCCTGACTGCTGCATGAAATGCATCTGCCTCAACTATAAGTGGTTGTTAATTTAAGTATCTGGGTGTTGTTAAACGGGAGCATTAACAAAAGCCTTTTTTATGTGTTGATAGGCTTGCTCAGCTACTTCGGTCCAACTAAAAACCATGTGCTGCTGTGATGGAAAAGTGGCCTATGAATCGTCAATAAAAATGAGCAAACCATATAAAACTTTGCACTTCTTTTACGGATTTTGGAGACTTTCACTGTAAAATGGTAGTAACCTTTTGTGGGTCCATGCTAACCCTGTGGAAAGACAAAATATAGCCCAGAAAGGAAACAATGGGAGCATGAAACTCACATTTGTCTAATTAAACAAATAGGTGGTTATCGCACAATTGTTATAACACTGCTCTTACATTGCTCTTATGTTCAGTCATGGTGGGGAATATATCAGATAGGCAAGCACACATGTATCCAAAAAGACACTCAGTACTTCATTAAGGAAAAATTGAAACACAGAAGGGGCATTGCACAAACCAAACGGCATTACTAGATATTCTAATAAGCCAAATTTGGTGTGAAAAGCTGTCTTCCATTCATCTTCTTCCCTCACACGCACCAGATGGTAGGCATCCCTTAGGTCTAATTTAGTGAATACACAAGCATTCTTTACCTGATGGAATAGGCTAGAAATAAGAGGCAATGGATAGCGGTTCTTAACTGTGACCTTGTTAAGTGCACTATAGTCAAGTCAAAGTCCGTAACTCATCCCTTTTTTTCCAGTACAAAAAACAAAGGGGAAGAGGCCGGAGAGCAAGATGTCCGGATAATCCCAACGTGCAACATTTTGTCTAGATATTCCCTAAGAACAATGTTTTCTTTCTCAGTCAGTGCATACATCCTGCTACATGGGATACGCAAACAAGGAACCAGATCAATTTGACAGTCACAAGGGTGATGCGGACTCAAAAAACCTGCTTCCCTAGGTTTTGGGTGCTCTAATTTCCTGATTTTCCTGCTATACCGGGTTTTACAGGACAGTCTCATAAGAAAAGCCCTTTATTACCTCAATATAAGCAGAGTTTTAACACCCTGCGTCTTTGTCATTCATCGTTGATTAATGGCCCTCTAAAGCTCCCAGCTGCATAGGTTCAGAATCATCACCCTTCTCTGCATCTGGCTTCTTTTACTTGTAACTATCAGTTTGGAACAATTTTCCAGGGGATTGATCACTTGGGCTAGGAGATCTTTTAATTCATTTCGTAGTCCCTTATAGAATAAGGAACTCCTTTCACTCTCTGGGCAGCCAGATTCTGCTACCAATCTATTGAACATGGTTATGTTTGTTAATACGTCCTTATTTCCTTGTTTCAGATTAAGCAATTCTGTGTCCACGGATTGAATGAATGTATGGCGGTCAAATAACTTTTAAAATTCTGCCTTAAATGCAGGATAGTTATACAGTAGCGGGTCATCTCTTTCCTTAAAGGGGCCAGGCTTACTTTGTCTCAGTTACGTTGTCTTACCTGTCCCACACAATGAAAGCAGCCTCACACTTTGCTGACTCGATTCCATTCTCTCTAATTAAATCTGTCAAATCCCACATCACTGAATACTGGACCCATCTAATCAACTCTTCCTTCACACATGGTGAGGTTCCCAACTGCCAGGAGATGGGGCAGATTAGCCCATGCCTTAAAAGACCTTACTCCAATCCCTAAAACCTGAACAACTTCCACCTTAACACCAATCTGTTGTTCCTGGCAAAAGTCCTGGAAAGATGTATCTTTATCCAACTGAAGAAATTCATTCACAACCATGACTTACTTGACAGCCTTCAATTGGCCTTTAGACCAAGCTGTGGAACTGAAGCAGCCATTCTACAAACTGATGCATTTCTTCTCCTTGACAAACAAAACTCTTGCTTTCTGGTCTCTGGTTTCTTGCTCCTTAACCCGTTGGCAGCATTCAATAGGTTTAACCACAATGTCTGGCTTTGCATTCTCAAAGGAAGAATGTGAATAATTGGCACTGTACTAAACTGGTTCTACTCCTACCTTAACAACCGTTCTCAAATAATCAAGATGAACAACTCACTGTCTACTCCCTCCATCAGAACCCACAGGGTCCATGATGAGACATATTCTTCTCCAGTCTTTTCAACCTCTACATTGAACCTCTAATCATGATTTTCAAGCAATCCAAAGTTTCCTACCATCTTTACTCTGATGACATACAACTTTACATATGTGTCCTCACTGGCAATATACTCTGGTTGGATCAATCCTTAAAAAACATACAATCCTGGCTATCCCTCAACCACCTAAAACTAAACACACTGAAGACAGAATGTCTCCTCATCCTCCCCCTACTCCCTGCCTGTCCCGGTACAATTAGGGCTGAATTTGTCCACACTCGAAACTGCACCCTGAAAATTATTGATGAGACACAATCACTTTGATTCACACTCATTAAGAACCTGAAGCTGTAAGCCCACATAAACACCTCCACAAGAGCTGCCCAGTACCGGCTCAAACTTCTTAAAACCTATGAAACCTTTCATTGTGAAATCAGACTTCGAAACCACAGTACACTTTCCAGTCATCTCCAGGCTGGACTACAGAAATGAGCAACTCACAGATCTTCCCATAACTCACTGTGCTCCTCGAAAAGACAGTCAATTCCTTAACAGGACTGGTCTTCTGCATCATCTGCAAATCCCTACGCCATGTTACACCATCATATCTTGCACAAAAAGTAATCTGATCTGGAGGTACTCTCTCCAGTAAGAGCACAGACTCAGAACTTCCTCCCAGTCGTTTGAGGAATGATCCCAGAGTATGGACTCCTATCCCAGCAGATATGTGCACAAACCCTTACACAAAAAAGAAGAACCTAAACACTCACTAGCTGTTAGATCCTTCTGTTTAATCTCATGGTTCTTGCATCTCTCTTGATTGTTTCTACCCTGATGATGCTATGCCCCCTGAACTTTATGTAATTACCTTGTCATTTCAACAGCACCTTGTTGTATTACCTGTAACCCACATTGCCTGAAGTTATATCCGTCACTGCCTACAATGTTCCAGGTCTATGCTCTGTAAATCGCTCTGATGACCCCGGGTTCTTGTACGCGCTACATAAAACTACACGGAACTAAAAAAATAAATAGCAGAAACTGTGAAAAGAGAGGTGTGAGAAAGTGGATTATTAATTGGGATGGATGGTAGTTCACCACAAGCAATAATGTCACTATTCTTGTTATGTGCAGTAATGTTTTCAGTAACTTAAACCTTTGCACAACGCCTGGTGTCTACGGCACAGAGTAGACTTTTAAAAGCAGCATTTCATTAACAGTTATACAACATTTTATTTTACCTCTAAATTGGATTTTGAATAACTTTAAAAGAGTCTTGGAAATCTGTTTCTAGATTTTTCCTAATTGAAATTAACATTATTAAATGTAATAATGTAATCCAATGCTTTCCTATGGAAAAGCCAGCCTTGCTAGAGTGAAAATAACTTTTGGGGTCCGTTTTACTGTAAGTAAATGTGTACATTACATTTCTACATGTTCTATTTTTAAATACCATGCACCCTGCCCTAGGGCTTATAAGGCCTATTTAGGTGTGACATCTATATTTAAAAAGAAGGTTTAGGTCAGGGCCACTGGAATTATGCAATTGTGCATCCTCAGCGATTTTCACCTAATTATAGGTTTGCTGCGTTTGCTGCATAATCCATCATCTGCTGCATAATCTGCAGATTTTACAAAAAACAAATTTTGTTTCAAGCTCAAATGGTTCAAAAGTTACAAAAAATGCAGTGATATATGTTGCTGTGCAGTGGAAGGCCCTTTACAATGCTGGACTGGTCAACTTTCTGTTCCTTATTGCTATGTTTGGTTATTTAACTGGTACTAATGAGGTGCAACTAATGCTCAGAAAGTGTTACCAGGTTAAACAATTAATTAAATAATGAATAATATTACAAAATGTGACACATTAGGGCACGTAATTTGCCTTTTCTTGATAATAATTCATATTTTACTCAACTCCTGCTGCATATTTTGGCCATCTACTGCCACATAATTCCAGGGGCACTGGTTTAAGTCTGTCAAAAATGTGTTATTTTGATGGGTCGAATTTCCAGTTTAATAGTGCAACAGCCATGCTGCAATGCAGTCATATTTGCACTGTCACTGTAGTGCGTTGCACAATGGGTGCTTTAGTCCACTAGCGACATTTAACTTACAAGCCCTTTGGTACACTTTGTACCATTTTTAGGGACTTGTAAGTAAGTTAAGTATCCCATGAGGACTCTAGCCAATTGTGACATGTTTTAGGCGTTGGAGCACATATACTGGCCCTGTTTAGCAGAGTCCCATTACATTGGGTAAAAAAAAAAGCAGCATCAGTCAAACAAAATGGGGGTGATCGTAAAAAAGAGACATTTTCTTACAACAGAAGTTGCGGGAGGATTCTGAATAGTAAGGGCCTCATTTAGATCTTGGCAGTATTGCCGCCAATCCACTGCGGCAGTGGACCCGGGTACGCCGCCAAGAAGATGGTGTTCAGAACATCGTATTTAGATGTATTATGTCTGAGCTGCTGACCGCAGCGATGGTGTGCTCTTCTGAGCTGAGCCGACCATATTTAGATGTTGCAGTCCTGCAGGCGGTGTACTGGAGGCAGATTGCTTCTGGAGGTAAGACCATCGCAGGACCCAATGGACATCGTACAACGGCAGTGGCAATGGAGGAGAGGTAAGTCACACACACACACACTGTGCCTTAGCCAAATATGTGCCCCTGCACTACAAAATGCAAAACACATCATAAATACACTATTATCCAGTGCCATTCCACATCAACACAACACGTACATGCCGGAAACACACATTGCCATACATCCATGACAGAACATATACACTCTATTGACACTATACCTACACACAACACAATCAACACATAATCAACACAACTAAACACTCAGATACACAAACACACTTGCACAAAAGCACAACTACACACATCATGACAATGACCACCACACAACGACAATCACATGAATGCTACACACAGCAACACAACACACAAGCAAACATACACAACAACTTCAGAGCCAAATGCAAGTGGCACGCAATCAGACACAACCACAAGTTGTCTTATCATGTGCACACATGGACATAGTTGACAAGTGTGAATGCTACGTCAGTTCTGGTGGAGTCAGCGGGACTCGGGCAGGTTATTGGCTATGGGATCACAAACAACTAAATCAGGCGGGTGGCCCGCCTAGTAGGCGGGTGGGTTTTCTGCCAAAAAAACGATGCGGGACCGTTACCACCAAGATCAAAATCAGGCCCCAAATCAGTGAGATGGCAGTCATCGCTCTCCACTCTCCACTCTCATCCATCATTCCATTTTTTCATTTCCCATTGGCCTTGCTCTTGGCTTTTGATTCTTAAGTAAATACACTGGAAAGAAATGCAAAAACTACTGGGATATTGAGTACTTGTTAATTGGGAATGGAAAAGAGCAAAGGTTGTTGCCCCATTTCTTTAGCCTTTAAAAATCCCTGGACAGGTCCCTGCTCGCCCCTCCATTCCACCCAGCAGTGCTTCAGAACATTGAAACCAGTCTCTAATGCTTCTAAATCAATGTCTGTATCAAAATAAAACTGAGAGCACTCTGAATCTTCATGGATCAAATAATCTGAAAAATGTGACGCTTTAACCTTTTTTCCTTCAGCTGAAGGAGTCCTCCGCTTGTGAGAAGAACAGTCATGAAAGTCATATGCTGAAAGTGATGTTTTCTGTTGTGCTTGTGTTTCTTGTTACAATAAGATTGGCTTAGCTGACTTATTTCAGCAACTTCACATAATTGTGAATGCATGTATAAATTAGACTTGAGAGGCCAGAATACAAATGGCACCTGGAAAACTAACATTGCATTTAAGCAACTATGATGGGCGTTAGGAGCCAATGGAGCTCCTCCTTGCCAGAGAAAAATGATTATGTCAATGGGGCCCACAAACCTAATTAATGTCAATGCTCTGTATTATCCACATGTGCTTGATCAAATTATCAGGTAGGCGTATCTAATTCCAAGACCAAAGTCAAGTTATGAGTTGATCATATCCGTAAGTACTGTTGTTACAGTGATAACAGACACAAAAAGGATCTTTTGGAGGCTATGAGCTTGATCGAAGTCCCTTTTTGTTGCAGGCTCAAACTTTTATTTGAGGAAGAGATGGCACTGAGGTCAAAATTAGATTTTAAATTTTCAGCTGTTAAATTAATATTATGTGAGGGCCTTTGAAGCAGTGACTGAGCACTGGAGGAGATGCCTAGTCATACTGTGGTGCTGATTAAGCATTGCAGGCTTTAATTGTGCATTTGGGGTTATACCTAGGCATTTTAAGCAGTTCCCAGGCATTTGTACCTGTGTTTGGGAATATGATGGCAGTGTCTTTACATTTGAGGCTGCATCATTCTTTATTTGGTTACATGGTTATTGTGTTTAGCGTAGGAAGTCTTTACTTGCATATGTGATAGCTTAGCACCTTGACTGCCTCCCTGCCATATTGTGACTGATAGCTGGCATTTCAGGAAACTATTACAATAGTAATATATTCTTAATAATATATGGGATTCTGTAATGCCTGTATAAATGCACATGCCTATTTTTTATTTTTTTGTTTAGAATCGGTGACTATTGTAATACTCAGTCTCCGATAATGAAGAAAAGATGTCAGAACTCAAATATTCTAAGTTATTACATTTGAGTTCTGATGTCGCAATACTATTGCCAGAACCAGAAGCCAAGGTGAAAGGCAGGTCAGGTCATGGAGCAAAACTTAAGCAGCTGTTTAAAGGAACAAAAATGACTTGTTGCTTTTTTTCTTCTGCTCTATTCTAATAGCTTATAATGACAAGAAGAGAGAATACGTTTACTTTTTGCACTCCTTAGATAGAGAAAAGCTAGAATCCTTCTGCATGTTTCTACACATTCCGAGCTAGTACAGCTGTTTTTTTTAACAGACTTGTATTGAACTCGGATCAGTGCTGCGGCGTCGATGAACCTCACAGTTGGGACCCGTATCATCATTGAATAGGCCATGCGTCGGAGGGCACTGGGTCAGTGCCGAGCCACGCAGCAGCTCATATGCTTCAATTCTTGCAGAGAAACAGCTGAAAAACCCTTTTCCAAGGCCTAGTTCTTGATTGGCACCTGGGGTAAGGGTAGGGTTCACAGATAGCAGAGTCCAGCAGAAGGAGCAGAATTGCAGGAAGTCTTTGATATCCCTGAGACTGCAGGAACAGGGGGCAAGCCAGCAAGCCCTTGGAGTCACTTGGTTCTGTAAAGGATGTCAAGAGCAAAGTCTAATTCTTCTCACTCCCAGGCAAGAGGCAGCAGGCCAACACAGCAGTGCAGTTGAGCAGAGTGGCAGTACCACCTGGCAGCACAGCAGTGCTTCTTCCTGGTAGAATGTTCTTCAGATCCAGAACTATACTGATCTTGTGGGGTATGGGGTCCAATACTTATACCCATTTGAGTCTTTGCAGTAGGCGAGACTTCAAAGAGAGGCTTGTGATGTACATGAAGTTCCTGCCCTTCCTTCTCTGGCTCCAGGCACTCTTCAGGGGGTTATGCAGCATTTGTTTGTGGGAGAGACGTAGTCCTATTCAGGTATGCCAGCTGATCCCTCCCATCTATCTCAGGAAGACCCATCAACCTACTGATGGACTATCAGAATGCAAATGTCACACGCTCCCTTTTTTCTGACTGTCTAGAGGGAATACATAAAGCCCAGCTGTCATTCATCCCAGATGTTTATTCAGAGACAGGTAGAGGCACAGAATGTTTAAAGAAAGAAAATGCAAATTTTCTAAAAGCGGCATTTTCAGACTTACAATTTTAAATCTGACTTCACCATAAGGTGTGATTTTAAATTGTGAGTCAGTAGTGAAAAACAAATGTAATAGTTTTTCACTACCAGGACATGTTAAACTTAAAAGTACGTGTCCAACTTTTTAAATACACTGCACCCTGCCCATGGGGCTAACCAGGGTCTACCTTAGGGATGACATATGTGTGCCTGGCAAGTGGGTGCACTTGCCAGGTTAAAATGGCAGTTTAAAACTGCACAGACAAGCTCTGCAGTGGCAGGCCTGAGATGCATTTAAGGGACTACAGTAGTGCGTGGCACAATCTGTGCTGCAGGCCCACTAGTAGTATTTAATTTAAAGGGCCTGGGCAAATACAGTACATTTTACTAGGGACTTACAAGTAAATTAAATATGCCAGTTGTGGGTAATCTTACCATGTTTAGAGCTTCTGGAGCATGTGGAGAGGGGTCCCAGAGGCTCAAATATCTCAGGAGAATGTGTAGTCCTTAGACTGACTGCTGACTACTAGGCCTGGGTGGAACTTCTGGAGTTTTACTTCATGGAATTATGCAGAGTTCCCAAAAACTCTGTGAGATTCTGCCGAACTCCCTGAACTGGTAGAAGAATGTTTGCCTGTCCATTTGTGATGTTGTTTTTAGGCCATTAGCGTGTTCCACTCTAAAAAATCAGCAACAATAGCACGAAGCCATTTTGTTTTGCTTACTTCTGGCATTCCTTTTTGACTGCAATACCCTTTCCTAATTCTAATCCATCCAACCCATCTGCTCTTTCCTAAACCCCATCCCAAATGTTTTAATATACTTATACTTGTTTTTGTATCATTGTCCCTGTGTTCATTTTTGCATTTATTTTATGTTCTGACAACTTTTCTGTAGTTTCTTTTTCCTTATGCCTTTCCAGGTGTATGCTCTGTCTGTCCTCCAGTCCTACTTCTTCCTCCTGTATGGAAGAAGCAGGCAGCACAGACACATCCCATACAGCCATCGCAGAAGGGCAGGGGTGTGACCTCCACATTTTTAGTGAGGCAGAGGTGGCAGGACTGCGGGAGCATCAGGTTCAATGGGGTCGAGCGCAGTGATGTGTGTGTGCCGCAGCACTGGAATCACTTGCACCCAGCAACAGCTGACACACTGCTGGGCAGATGTACTTGACTGGAAATGTGATCTGCTCGGTGTCAAGGTTGTGAGGCTCAGTGAGTAAATAATAATTTTGTTTTCTAAAAATTCTATTTTTTTTTCAAGTAGTATGATCACAGACGGTAAGTTAAGTTCAAATCATATTTTTGATTTATCTCAAGACATTGTAACTCATGCTCTGAGGTAACTATAACTTGCGCCCCCACCATGCACATCAACAATTTTGTTGCAAATGTTGGAGCTTTATTATAAATTATGCCATAGAAGATGTCATTACTGATGTAATATGTGGGGTAAGTAGAAGTGCATGGCGAGGGTGCAAGTTATAGTTACTTTAGAGCACAAATTATAGTATCTTGAGATGACTGTAATAATTGTTGAATTTCTATGGTCTTGTGCATATAAAATCTGAATCTAACTATAACATCCCTCTAACCTTTGGTTTTGTAATGAATTTTTAAAGTCTTTTTAATTATATTTCCTACCCATAACATCCCTGTAACCTTTGGCTTTTCCAGAGAATTTCTAGGGTTTTGTAAACATTAAATAATATTTAATTACATTACATCAATCCAACTCCCGCCCGGGGTTGGAGCAGCCAGATGCCCCATAACACCCAATCCCTTGCTGCGCATGGCCTCCAGCCATGCACAGGTGTAGTTTGCTATGGCCAGGTTCTGCAGCCAATCCCCTGTATGCACCCTACCCCGCTTCATGCATGGTCTTTGGCCTTGCATGGAGGTGGGTCTGCTGCAGGCACCCATCTCCCAAATGTACACAAATTACAGGCCAGGGGACCTCATCCTCCTTGGCCCGGTCAATTCATTAAACAGAAGGGTGGCCATGTGGACCCCCTCCCGGGGCTGATTTTGGCCCTGTGGACACCATACAGTTTCCCTGCTCCCTCCTGCTGGGAACGGACTTACGTTTTTCTCTTGCTTGGTGGGAGCTGTCAAAGCTCCCACCAATCAAAAGCAAACATCTAAGTCCCAAGAATGGGCACCTCTGGACATAGGGAGCCCGCCCTTGGGGTCAGAGTCCCCAGAGCCATTAATGGCTCCAGGAACTGGGCCATGTGGCCTCCTCCTTTGTTTTTGCAGGACCTCACCCGGAGAGGTAGTGGTCCCTGGGGCCGAAAACAGACCAAGAAGGGGGCCGTGCAGCTCTCCTCCCTCTTTTCCTAAAGTGACCTGGCCCCGGAGAGGTGGTGATACCTGGGGCCCTTATGGGCCCTGGAGGGTGGTCCACACTGCCCCCCCCGCATATACATTTGCCTAGCCCCAGGGTGGTGGTGGTCCTGGGGCTATAAATGACATTTGGAGGGGGGCTGCACAGTAGCTGTGCATGGTGCCATCCTGATGTGGAGGATTTAGGAATTTGGGCACGCAGGAGGGTATTGGAAGTCAAGTGAATGATACTGCCAAGATTCTGTTAAAGGGTGAGCTAGGCATGATTGTCAACTCATCATGTCACTAATTCTTACAATGGTATTATATCAGGCCTGTCACATAACCAACCTGCGTTCTTCTCTGTGGCTTTATCTTTATGTAGATCATAGTCCAAATCTCGTGAATGTGTACAATACACAAAGGGAGACCGATTTGACCCATCTAAGGGACAGAGAAGCAAACATTATTGTTTGGAATGCAAGACTAGTTCAAAATGTTATGGTTTGAGGTTAAGGATTATGAAACAAGGAATAGGCTATCTGATTGACAAAGTACAATGCTGCTGTGCCTGTCAAAAATGTGTTATTACCAATCATTGTTTTTTATCTTCTTTCTTAAGCATCAAGGGTTAAAGGGCACCGATTCCAGCGCCTCGGCAGGTGTGACCACCACCACCCCCCCCCCACTACCACCAGCCCATGGGGAATGGTTCTGCCAGCCCTGTAAGTCATTTTTATTCCTCCCTACTAATATTATGCTCTTTTGTATACTTGACTAGATCTTTCATGTTGAATGTTGTTTGTTATCCCTGTATTTGTATTTCCCTCTGTTTTTCTGTATTTCCCATTTCCGCAACTAATTTTCTCCTGTCTGTGCCTTCCTTCTGCTCCTTTTTTAAGCTTCCCCTTGCCCCTCTATTACAATTATATGTCTTGTTGTGTAGTATCAAAGAGGTGAAAAGATTTTTGGCAATGTAAAGAGGATCGTACAGCCAGGCCTAAGTAGTACTCTAGTCACCAAACATGTCGGTGGTTTTCTTGATCAAACAACCAGTTAAAAAGTACAGGGGCAGAGACAGATTGGTCATCATGGTCATGTATCCTCAATATTGTCTTATACTAGCAGTTTCCATGACAGTGCACCCTGGCAGGAATGAGATACCACATCCACAACCAATACCATATGTAATGTCTTTTGCATTCACTTTTACCCCTTATCCATTCGTAGAATCATAGCTTTGCCTTATACTCTTCCCTTATTCCTAAATCTGCCTACCCTGGATCTCTAGCTCTCTATTAGGATAAAAGGATGTTGTGGTTGATGCAGTGGCTACCTGGTTTTTAAAATGTTGTCAAGCTAAAAATAATACAAACCTCCCAAATAGATTACGTTCCATAGAAAAAGATACTGATAGATAGATAACCTATCTGTAGTGAGGTATTGCTGTTGTATCTTGTGCAAAATCAATACTTAGGTGGCTATCTGGTATCTCAAATGGGTGCTAATGTTTTTCACTAGGTGCAAAGGCCACCACTTGCAGAGCCATCAAAGTAGGGACATCGGGGTGGAGGCAACTGAGGGAGAGGGCAATGTCCCAGTGGTGGCAGGGGCATGTGTTAAGTCACCTTGCTTTCTTACTATGTATTGTACTGGGTAAGCAAAGCAGATATCCTGCCCATTACCTCCAGAGTCCGGTACCTGCTCTTGGCATCTCGCAACCTAAAACTGCAGCATGGCGTAATGTCTGGTGATGCTGCTGCAGTTAGTTCAGGTGGTGATTGAATTCATGTGCATCTGCTGAGACACAGCAGCACAATGGAACTAAGTCTACAATGCACAAACCACAAACTGGAGACAAGGTGTGTCCCAGCACCCACTCAGTTGCCTCTTAGTGCTTCACTTCGTCATTCTATCTTCCTGTCATAGTTTACCTAAAAAAATAGTATTCTATCTCTCCATATGATGTTTGTGCTACATTTCCCGCCCCAAGTGAAGTTATCTTATCTTCCACATATGGATTGACGGTTACAATATTTTTCATCCCATCAATCAATGTGACTTTGAAGTTCTTCTTAGTCACAATGATTGATGGGAGGAAAACTTATTCATGATCATTTATTAACCCCCAACCAACCATTCTATGGCTAAACCTCTGCCCAGCCCAATCCCTATAACTTACCTCCCCACTATCAAGCTAAAGTACTTCTTGAGAATAATCTGTGCTGGAGGCTTGGGTGCAATAGTGGACTAAGGGCCTGACTTAAAGTTTGGCAGATGGAATACTCTGTGACAAATAAAAGATCCAGTTCCTTGCACTATAATTCATCATATTCTTCTATGCACTGTCTAATGTAATATAGAAGGGCCGCCACAAATTCAAAAAATCCCACTCCTCCTTAAAAGAAAAAGGGAGGAGATCCAGAACTAACATTTTAGTCAGCTTCCTGCTGTACAAACGTGCTGTTGGGTGGTTGCTTTTGTAGGGCCCCTCTTACCTAAACATGCCTGTAATAGTACTTTGGATTTTTTTGTTTTGTGGTGCCATTGATGCATGCAACTTCTGAAGAGACTCAAGAGGTGCGAGACCCAATATGCGTCTTGTCACTCTACAGGGTGCTGTCTTCATCTGCGTCTTGTGTCATTACGAGGATGCTGATGCCGGTGATGCTCGCACACTGCTCGGGACAGGGGTGATTTGTGTAAAGCTGTCACTCTTTTATTACTCATCACCTCCCACCATGATTGGAGCAGATTCCCCTCTCTCATGACCACCACCACGTGCAGTAGTTTTTTTAAGGTGCTCCTCCCACCGGATTGTGTGATGTTTTCCAAATGGGTCGTTTGGCCTTCAGTATCATAGTGTGAACCAGGCTTTCCTCGACAAACACTCATGTTGCAAATTGACCATATTGCAATGTTATACTCCTGCTTGCTGATCTTAAAGAAGTCCCAAACCGGGGAGGAGAACTTTTTTAATGTGCCACTGCCAATGTCCAAAGAACTGGAGGCAGGTGGGTGTGTGGACGATTGCCCCTCTGCAGTGTGTACTTTGACTGAGGCAGTGGTGGACGCAGGTCTCAGTGGGAACCTTGCAGATATGGAAGTTGGCGGTTGTGGGTAGAAGCAGTGCCATATCCCTCTGAGCAGGGTGAATAGGAGGGGTAACGTCAGTGTTCTATGAGCCACCTTCCATGACAATGACTGGCTCATCGTTCTCATCCCCCTCCATAATTCTAAAGCTTTTAGGAACTTTCCTTTTCTCTTGTCTCTAGTGATGGGTCTCAGACTCAGACGGGGTCCAATTCATGTCCAAATCATCAGAAGGGGGCTTGGAGAAGATGATGGAGTACCCTTTCTTTTTGTTGCTAGAGATTAGGAAGCCAGTGTTTCAAAACAAGGTGCAAATTTCTCATCATGAAGCACAATCTCCTGTTCTGCTCCTACTTCTAGAAGAAGTTTTGCTGGCTGTGGCTCCTGTTGTCAACTTTGCTCAGTTTCCTGTGATGACTGGATACTAGTTCACGGCTCAGACAACTCCAATTCAGACTCACTGCTCTTGGCTTTTATTGCAGTGGCTGCCTTCTTGAGAGCCATGGGCTTGGGCTTAGGTTGCCAGATAAACACTGAGTGCCATTGTCCATTACAGTTTCCTTAGGAGTTCCCTCAATGAAGAAAACATGCTGAAGAAAAAAGGTAACACATACTGTATAGATGCTAATTTATTAGGAGAAAAATGGGTCCATTTAGAGAAATAATCTATTAAAACAATCAAGAACTTGTTATGTGTAGGCAATAGGTTGAATGGACCTACAGTGTCCAAAGCAATTTTATGCCATGGTTCTTCAGGTAAAGGTACTGGATGACGTGTTTTTTCTACAATTATCCAATGCTTATCAGAGACTAAACCTTGGGGACAGGGGTCAAAGGAAAGCAGTGACTTGACTAATCAAGGATGGCCACCAAAGGTTCTCTCTCAATTTCTTGTACTTAGCTGTGCTATCTAAGTGCCTATCATGTGCTAAGGTAATACATTTTTGTCTTAGCAAATTAGGTGGAACAAAACAACCATTTCTAGTGCATATACCACTTTCAATGGAAAGTTCAGAGGAAATTTGGGCAAATGGTCCTAACTCATTGGAAAGGATGCAACTGGGAGGCCAGCTCTTTTTTTTAATAATATTCACGACCTTCAGTAATATTTCATCTTGAGAAGTGGAATCAATCCAGCCCTTTTCAGTGACAATTCCCTGCCTCACTGAAACTGCATCAATGGTTTTCACAACGCATTCATAATCATCTGTAATATCATCAAAACTAGGTAAAGGCAAGTGTGAAAGGCAATTTACATGAACGTTTTTCAAATCTTGTACATACTTGATAGAAAAGTCATATTCCTATAGCTTAGACAGTAAACCTACAAGGCAAGCAGACGCTTTACCAAAATCATTGCCATTCAATAGGTAGACTATTGGCTTGTGATCTGTATATATTTCAAAAGGAGTGCCCCACAAATAGGTTTTGGACTTCTGGACAGCCCAGACACAGGCTAAAGCTTCCATTTCTATAGTACTATAATGTTTTTCAGATTCAAGTAAACATTTAGAGGCAAAAGCAACAGTAGTGTCTTTGCCATTGATTCTTTGTCCAAATACAGCTCCCAATCCCTTCATGCTGATACCAACTTAGATTACACATTTTTGCTCAGCAATGTAAGGATTTAGAGCAGGGACAATGGGCAAAACGCACTGTGAGGAATCAGTAGGTGTAATTATACCTTCATTGGCTAGCCTGTATACAAGTTTGTGGAGGTCAGCACAGACACTAATGGGAACTGGTCTTACATTATGAACAACAGGTGCTGCGTTACTTTTTAATTTTATTTTATGTTCGAATCCCCAGACCATTCCCACCTCATTCCTGAATACTTTTGGAAATGTGGCAAATATCTTTTGCAAAAAATCAAAGTCAGCATCAATAGAAAGAACAGGTATTTCCCCCAAAAACAATAGGAATCTTATGGCCAGGCTTTAAAGAAATACCTAATCTGGCTAGATCCATCCAACCAACCAAACCTTTACCTTTTCCTGCTATGTAGACCTTGGTGCAAATGCTTCTTCCCAAAATGCACAGTTAAGGACAAAATAAACCTAGTCGATTGATATCTTTAGTCCCAAAGGTTTTGGGTCTGATATCAGAAGCTTGTAGTTGGACATTAGTAGGCCATAAGGAATAGAAGGTGTTATCTGCCAATACCTTAATAGGGGACCCAGAATCCCCCATAAACTGGAGAGATTTATCATTAATCACAGCTTGGCAGATGAGACCAACAACCTTAAATTTGTCTTGACTATTGTCAATAGTCAAAACAACATTAGAAAACCTGTCAGAAAATTATTGAATATCAGTATTAGCAATCTTGGAAGGTTCTTGAACATGTACATTGTGTAATCTGACACAATTTCCAATGCCTTGATTTACACTATTTTCAATGCCTTGTGACCTACAAACAGCTTCAAAGTGTCCTACTTTCTTACACTTAATACATTTTTTCACAAAGGAAAGACATTGCCTATGTGATTTCTTGAACCATGGTGATAGCAAATAGACTGTTTTCTTTAGAAAGTTTGATGGAAGCAATAGTGTTGTCTTCAGAAATGAAAGCTTGATTGGCCAGTGCTTGAGTAGAAATTATCAAAGGCTCTATACTTTTAGCAATGTCAACTACTTCAGAAAAGGAATAACTTCTCCAAGTGAGAAGTATTACTTGCATCTTTTTAGAGAAACAGTTGAACACAAACTGGTCTCTGATATTCAGATCAACTGAGCCCTCAAATTCACAAGGTGAAGCTAAAACATGTAGGGCTGCAATGTACTTTTGACCGATTCATCACTAGCTTGTTTATGCTTGAAAAAGCTGTGTCCTCCTAAAAGCACTCTTTCTTTTTCAGAAAACAGTTTTTTAAGTCTTTCTTTTGCTTTAATATAGGCATTCCATACAGCATCACCTCTTAGAGAAGGTACTACAGGAAGGGTATCAAATATATTCTAACCAACAACTCCTAATAGATTCAAAAGTAGTGCAAATTTCCTTGATGGGGTATACTCAAGGCAATCAATGGGAGATGGATAATTTTCAAAAATACAAACCCATTGTTTCCATTTGATTTCTGGTTTGCCAGCTTTTAGCAAAAATGGAGGAGGATGAGGAACATTTTGTGTATTTGCCATGTTTAAATGTAGGAAGTATATAAAAGTATATATGTAGTGTTAAAAATTCCACAAGGTAAACAAAAGACATCCCCAATGGATAATCTGCTTTAAAAGTGGAAAAGAAGAAAATTCTTGACAAATTCACCATTCTAAAATGGCCACCTGTGCGCATGACGTAATCATGCTGTTTCCCATGAATACTTGAAACTTCTCAACCTAGAAACATGTATGTAGCTGGTAGAGTGAGAAAAGCTAACACCACAAAATAAAGTGATGGACGGAGTGTTGAAACTTTTCAAACAATCACCCCAAGTCACAGATCTGGGATTAATATATTGTTATTTTGCTTGCCACGTCACCCCAGTTTGGACCCAGCTATATGCAGTTCAGTCTTGACCCTGCCCCCCCATGGAAACAGTCCAGCCTGAACTGCCAAGCCAGGTCCTCCCTGGAACAGAAACAAGCATCCTGGGACCGGTTTTGGGGTATCACCCCTCATCAGCCAGGCTCGCTTGAATCCGGTGGCGCAGTGAGCAAGGGACCCATGTCTTGGCATACCCAGGCCACTTAGAGCGCACTTGGCAACACCACAAAATAAAATGATGGACGGAGTGTTGAAACTTTTCAAACACTAAGCCCTAGACACAGATCTAGGTTTAATCCTTTTTTTGCTTGCCACGTCACCCCAGTTTGGACCCAGCTGCATGGAGATCAGTCTTGACCCTGCTCCCCATGGGAACAGACTGAACTGCCAAGCCTGGTCCTCCCTGGACTGGAAACAAGCATCCTGGGACTGGTTTCAGGGTTTCACCGTTCATCAGCCAGGCTTGCTTGAATCCAGTGGTGCACGACTCAGTGTGAGTGTTTGAAAAGTTTCAGCACACCGTCCATTATCCTATTGTGTTGCTAAAGTCATCCCTTCAAGTGGCCAGGATAAGCCCAGAAGTGGATCTCTTGCTCATTGTGCCACTGGCTAGGAGGACAAAGACAAAATGGTGGCCCACGGCAAACACATACAGACACACATTAGCCAGCCAAAGGTGTTGTGCCACGTGCTGCCATGGCCCAGGTGGGAAAGCCGGCTCGGGACGCGGTTGGGGTAGTGGTTCGTTTTCCTGGCCACGGGACTCGCCGCAGCCCTTTTTTTTGGCCTAATTTCGCACAAGGCTCTAGATTCAGCATCGGGCCTCGGCGAGTTCAGGGTGAGGCGCGCCCTCGGATTTAGGAGTGGGCCCCCCGACCCCTCACTTACCTGGTGACTGACTTTTCTTTTGGACTTCTTTTTCTCTATCATCTTTCCTCTTTCTTTTTCTTTCTTCTTTCCTTTTTTTCCAAGTAGGGGCCATATTCTTCTTTCTCCCAGCATGCCTTTCTTTCTACCTCTTTCCCTGCATGCATTAGGTTCCCTTTCTAAAATGGCGCCCTCATCTATTTCCTTCTATTGTCCTTTCCCAATCCAACATGGTGTATTTTGCCTTTCCTGTATGTCACTTCCTGTTTAGGGGTACTTAAGAAGTGGGATTTTTATTCTCCTTGCCCTGCAACACTTCCTTTGGTGGTGATCATGCTCCGTTTGTTTTTTCTTCTGATTCCAGCCTTTTTTCCTTTGCTCATTCCAGTTTCCTTCCAGTTATTGTTTTTGATTGGAAGTCTTAAATTTTTCTTGTGCTTTTTCTTCTGATCCAGGGAGTTCCAGTCATAGAGGTTTTTTTCCCTTTGGGCTTTTCCTCTGGGACTCCTTCTGGAGGGCACAGACTGCCTTTTGACGTACCATTGTCAGCAGCACCGTGGCTACCAGAAAGGGCCGCCCTTACCTTGGTCAGAGCAGGACCTACAAAAATCGAGAACATCTTTCAGTTCCAGTTGGCCAAAACCATAAGCGACAAGTAAACCGTGACAAAAGGAGGCATGGTAAACAAATAAGAAAACCCTACAATTAATTGAGCAGTGCCAATAACAAAAATTAAGGCCCTCATTACAACATTGGCGGTAAAAGCCACTTACCGCCGTGCAGAAGACCGCCAACACACCGCCGCGCCCGCGGAAATCCACCACAGCTATTATGACCCACAGCACAGAATCCGCCAAAATTCAGACACCCACACAAGTCCGCCACACCAAAGGTCAGTGATAAACTGGCGAAAACAAAACCTCCACCGTCACGCCAACAGAAATATGCCCACACAAATCCATGCGGTGGTCTTTCAACTGCGGTATTCCATTGGCGGTACACCCCGCCGCGCTCAAAATACACACACACATACAAAACATAGCCACATTGGACAATTCAAAATACACACACCTGATACACATAAACACACCACTCCCACACACCCAATACAATATAAAACACACCCCCACATCACCCACAAACCCCTACGACCACAATTGAGAAAGAAGCACAGAGAGAGACAACACCATCAACAATACTAGCATCCACAGGCACCCCAGACCATCACCCACATAACTTCCACGCACCTCACACAACACCCCACTACATATCAGCACACTTATCACCACACACACCACCCCACACATCACCCACACCACCCCCTGGCACGGCAAAGACACCCCAGGTTCTCGGAGGATGAGCTCGGGTCATGGTGGAGGAAATCGTCCGGGTAGAGCGACAGCTATTCGGATCACAGGTGCAGCACACCTCCATTGCAAGGAAGATGGAGCTATGGCGAAGAATAGTGGACAGGGTCAACGCACTGGGACAGCACCCAAAAAATCGGGATGACATTAGGAAGAGGTAGACCTACGGGGGAAGGTGCGTTCCGTGGTCTCAAGACACCACCTTGCGGTTCAGCGGACTGGCGGCGGACGCCCACCTCCTCCCCCACAACTAACAACATGGGAGGAGCAGGTCTTGGCGATTCTGCATCCTGAGGGCCTTGCAGGAGTAGATGGAGGAATGGACTCTGGTAAGTCAAATCTTAACTATTACATCCCCCACCCTACCTGCATGCCATCACATACCCCCACCCTCACCTTCACCCCCATCACTCCAACTCCTCACAAATGTCCCAACATCACAAACCACACATCCCAACACCAAGCCCTGCATGCAACACCAAAGCATGGACACCCATCACCAAAGCATGCCCACTGCACAAACCCATACACCCCCCTAAGCCATCATCACACAAGGTCCCACACAGGAATGCAAGCACTGGGGTACACCGTCACCCACCCATTGCACACCATGGCACACACAGATGTAATAAACATCCTTTTATACCCCTGCAGGACCCCTACCCAACGTCACCGGACAGGAGGGTTCACACATGTCCACACCACCAACAGAAGAGGCCCACAGTGATGACTGCAGCTCTGTCCAACTGGATCTAGATGACCAGCCCGGCCCATCGGGGACCTCAGGACAGTCGGTTCCCATCACACAGTCACAGGCTACTACAGAGCTTCCCCCCTCTGGAAACACCAGCACAGCACCCACCCAGCGGGCCCATACCTCTGTCCCCAGGACACGTCAATTAGCAGTGTGTCCACCACTACAGGGAACCCAGGCTAACCCACCACCCCAACAACAACAGGGACCTGGGGGCAGTGGCAGTGGGCACACGGTCCAGGGGACGGAGGCCCAGGAACACAGGGGAATAGGGAGGAGGACAGGCCAAGGGAACCCACTCTTCACAAGGCCCTCTCCAACATCATGGGAGCCTACCACCACTCCCTGGAGACGATGGCAACAATACTGGCCAAGTTTCAGGAGACCCAGCGCCTGCAGGAGGAACAGTATTTGGGCTTCAGGGAGGAACTCAGAGCCATCAATTCCACCCTGGGCACCATCGTAGGGGTGATGAAGGAAGTACTAAACACCAGGAGGGACACTGTGGCACTACAAGGGGCCCCTGACACTAGCCTGGACAATGAACTGCCCACCACCTCCGCCGGCGCTAGTGGACAGGCGGCACCGCCACAGGACCACCACACCAGCACCCCACCCCCTGCAAAGGGAGAACCACCCTGCAAACGGTCCCTGAGATCCAGGACAAAGACAGAGAACGATGCCAAGACCCCGCCAAGAAATGTCATCCTTCTGTCCCACTTTGTCACCCTGTCCATCCTTAAACTGCCCCAGCTCCACTTCCTAAGCCCATTTGGGCAATGCACCTGTGAGACTAATAGACTGGACTCTGCCATGGACATACCTCCACCATCACCCCTGACCATTTTGCAACCCCCTCCAATATTGAGCACTTAAATAAACTCTCTTGAAGCACAAAACAATCTGGAGTCAGTCTGTGATTTCGAAATTGTGTATTAGCAATTACAGTGACAAAAAGCTCTTTCAATTGTAATGTCAACATACCTCTGTCACACAGCTCTAGTCCATTAAGAATGAAAGCAGATGTCACACAGTGGGACCCACATCTGTGAAATCATAAGGTAAAGTGACAACTCAGTGACCATACACTGGGTGAAAACGGCAGACAGTAGAGAGGTAGTAGTGTTAAAGTACATGTAGTAGGCAGGTTTGTATTCTTACCTGTGTCTCACTGGAAATATTGCAGGATCACTGAGTCCCTGTTGTCGATGTCCTCTTCTTCTGCTTCCTTGTCTTCACTGTCCACAGCCTCCACAGCTGCAACAACACTGCCATCTGGACCATCCTCCTGCAGAAAAGGCACCTGTTGTCACAAAGCTAAGTTGTGAAGCATACAGCAGGCCGCAATGATCTGGCACACCTTCTTTGGTGAGTAGAATAGGGATCCACCTGTCATATGGAGGCACCTGAACCTGGTCTTCAGGAGGCTGAAGGTCCGCTCGATTATCCGCCGTGTTCACCCATGGGCCTCATTGTAGCGTTCCTCTGCCCTTGTCCTGGGATTCCTCACTGGGGCAGTAGCCATGACAGGTTGGGGTAACCAGAGTCACCTGAAAATGGCGAGGGACAACTGTTAGACACACACTAACCTGTAGGGATAACCCCAGACAACCATTCCCACTGTCTTGCTTCCAGGTGCTCACCTAATAGCCACACACAGTGCCTCTGGAGTTGACCCATCACGTAAGGGATGCTGCTATTCCGCAGGATGTAGGCATCATGCACTGAGCCAGGGAACTTGGCATTAACATGGGAGATGTACTGGTCTGCCAAACATACCATCTGCACATTCATGGAATGATAACTCTTCTGGTTTCTGTATACCTGTTCACTCCTGGAGGGGGAGGCAAAGCCACATGGGTCCCATCAATGGCACCCATGATGTTGGGGAAATGTCCCAGGGCTTTGAAATCACCTTTCACTGTAGGCAAATCCTCCACCTGAGGGAAAACGATGTAGCTCCACATGTGTTTCAGCAGGGCAGACAACACTCTGGACAACACGTTGGAAAACATAGGCTGGGACATCCCTGATGCTATGGCCACTGTTGTTTGAAATGACCCACTTGCTAGGAAATGGAGTACTGACAGCACCTGCACTTGAGGGGGGATTCCTGTGGGATGGCGGATAGCTGACATCAGGTCTGGCTCCAGCTGGGTACACAGTTCCTGGATTGTGGCACGGTCAAGCCTGTATGTGATGATCACATGTCTTTCCTCCATTGTCGACAGGTCCACCAGCGGTCTGTACACTGGAGGATGCCGCCATCTCCTCACATGTCCCAGCGGACGGTGCCTATGAAGGACAACAGCGAGCACAGAGTCAACCAACTCAGAGATACGTACCCACAGCTTACACAGAACATGAATCCTAATCCGAAAAGTGGCCTGTATGTGTGTTGAGTCTAGGCCTAGGTATGTGTGACGCAGTTAAAAATGAAGCCATGTGGGCCCCTGAAATGGCGTCTGCCTGACCTCTAAAGTGGGCCAATGGGATGTGAGGTAACTCCGCTGGCGTTGTACACCGTTGCAGTAGGCGGTCGAAGACTGCAGCGCAATGCTGCATTGGTTAACATTGGACCCTATGGGTCCCAGGAGCCAATGACGATGTACGCCGGCGGTGACGGTACGCACCGCCGCGGACGTGACCGCCATTTTCTGTCTGTTCAATCACTCGATACCTGATCTTCGACAGGAGAGGACCTACACTGCAAGTGCTGCTGTGACCTCGGTCTGGAAGAGACAATGGCTGGAGTGTCTGGGGAAAGGGCCCCTGCCTTCACATCGGAGGAGTTGGAGAAACTCTTGGATGGGGTCCTCACCAGCACACACTACTCTACGGTCCTCCAGACAAACAGGTAAGTACACTGGGAGCATGCTGTATGGGCTATGCCTGTGTGGAGTGGGGTGGATGTAAGAAGGGGGGGGGAGAGTGTGGCGTGCATGAAACAACGGTGAGTGCATGTGCCACATGGCAAGGGTAGGGATGGGGGCCAATGACTGTGATGGTGCAGTTGGTAATAAGTTTCTCTTCCCCCTGTACAATTCATGTAGGTTAGCGCCCACCAGAAAAAAGATATTTGGCGTGCCATCGCCAAGGATGTCCAAACCCTGGGGGTCTACCACAGACGGAGCACCCACTGCCGGAAAAGATGGGAGGACATTCGCCGCTGGAGCAAGAAGACGGTGGAGGCTCAGCTGGGGATGGCCTCCCAACGTGGGAGGGGTGCCCGTCACACCATGACCCCCCTGATGTTCAGGATCCTGGCTGTGGCGTACCCGGAGTTGGATGGGCGCTTGAGGGCATCACAGCAGCCACAAGGAGGTGAGTACACTCTCATCCTGCTGATTTTGGGCGCAGTGGAGTGGTCTGGGTGGGGGAGGTGGGCTGTGGGTTTCCCTAGGCCAGGGCGAGTTTAGTAGGCAAGGTCCCTCCGTAAGGCAGGCCATGTGGCACCCCACCCCACCCCACCTCTGTAGAGTGCGAAGTACACCTAGTCATGCCCCTGTGTCATCCATGTGTGCAGATGTCGTCCATAGCCGAGTAGGCCATTTACCAGGGATTGAACAGTGGAGCCCAAGAGCACGGCGTAGTGCAGGGGGCTTCTGTGTCTGTCGTGTCCGCCAACGGTTGCAGTAATGCATGCACTCAACATGTCTTTCTTCTGTCGTCCCCCCCCCCCTTTTTGTGGTCTCCCTGTTCTTGTGTGCATTAGCATCATCAGGCGGTAGGAGCAGTGGCACCGGAGCACGAGGGAGCTGCATCCCACATGTCCATGGAGGGTGAGACTACGGACTCGGAGTTCACCAGTGGGACGGAGGGCGAGGGGAGCTCCACAGCGGGGACAGGAGCTGACACGGACTCGTCCTCTGAAGGGAGCTCCCTTGTGGTGGCGGCAACATCTGTGCCCCCCGCATCTACAGGTACAGCCGCCACCCCCCGTACCAGCACCGCCCTCCCAGCAGCCCCTCAGCCTTTGCCCTGTGCCCGCTCACCCAGGAGGGTGGGCATCACCTTCGCCGCAGGCACCTCAGCCCCTGTCACCCCTGCTGCCCTCAGTGAGGAGGCCATTGACCTCCTCAGGTCCCTCACTGTTGGGCAGTCTACCATTTTGAATGCCATCCAGGGTGTCGAAAGGCAGTTGCAACAAACCAATGCATTCCTGGAGTACATTCATTCTGGTCAGGTGGCCCTTCAGCGAGCTTTTCAGACTCTGGCCTCAGCGCTGATGGTAGCCATTGTGCCTGTCTGTAGCCTCCCCCTCCAACTTCCTCCACCCAGACCCAATCCCCTGTACCCCAACCTATCCCAAGCACACCTTCAGACCAGCATGCACACACGTCAACACACAAGGGAAGCTCTGGCAAACATAAGCACCACACATCCCACAGGCACTCACGCAAGCATCACACACATGCAGATACGGCAACATCCACTGCCTCCACTGTATCCCCCTCCTCCTCATCTCCCTCCTCCCTCCCAGTCTCGTCTACACTCACACCTGCATGCACTACATCTACAGCCACTTCTGCCATCACCAGCACACACACCAGCACACCCCACTCACGTGCAGTCACCACCCCCACTACCATTCACACGTCCCCTGTGTCCTCTCCCAGTGTGTCTGTGACACCACCTCCCAAGATACACAAACGCAGGTACACACCCACCCAACAGCCATCCACCTCACGACAGCCTCCAGCGCATGCACCTTCACCCAAAGTCACCAAACGAACACCTCATACAACCACAACCTCTTCCTCCACTCCCAAACCCCCTCCAGCTACCCATCCCAGAGTCTCCAAAAAGCTTTTCCTGTCCAACCTTGACTTCTTTCCCACACCTCCCCCACCCCGTCCATCTCCTAGGGCCCGACTCTCCAGGTCCCAACCTAGCACCTCAGCCACAACACCACCGGGACCAGTGGTGCCTGTAGTCACCGGAATCTGGAGTGCACCGGCCACCAGGGCAGCCAGTGTGGCACGGAGCCACAGCCCGGACAGTCCCCCTCCTGTCAAGCATCAGAAGTTGGCCAGTGCCCGGCGGGAGAGGGGGAAGACTCCAGCCACCAAAGCCGCTCCCAGGGGTCCCGGTGGGAGTGTGGAGTCAGCTGCGACACCTTCCAAGGTGGGGAAGGGCCACAAGAAACCAGGAAAGTCTGGGAAGAGCAGCACAGCGGAGGAGACTGCCACCATCCCCGCTGCCCAGGAGGCCACCGCCATCATCCCCGCTGCCCAGGAGGTCACCGCCATCATCCCCGCTGCCAAGGAGGCCACCGCCAACATCCCAGCTGCCCAGGAGGCCACCGCCATCATCCCCGCTGGGACAGAAAGGACCGCCAGCACAAGCCCCGCTGGGCTAGAAAGGACCGCCAGCAGCTGAGTCACTGCAAAGGAGCCCACCGCCTCAAGCACCGCTGAACAGGGCACCGCCACCTCAAGCACCGCTGAACAGGGCACCACCGCTCCAAGCACCGCTGAACAGGGCACCGCTGAACAGGGCACCGCCGCCTCAAGCACCGCTGAACAGGGCACCGCCACCTCAAGCACCGCTGAACAGGGCACCGCCGCTCCAAGCACCGCTGAACAGGGCACCGCCGCCTCAAGCACCGCTGAACAGGGCACCGCCGCCTCAAGCACCGCTGAACAGGGCACCGCCGCCACAAGCACCACTGAACAGGGCACGGCCGCCACAAGCACCGCTGGCCCATGAGCGCCAAGGGCACTGACGCTACTGAGTCCGTCACGAGCAGGATGAAGCACTCTGGGCACAGAGCCCCCTTCAGAACCAGTGGAGAAAGGCATCCACTACCTCTGTCCTTGGCAGGATGAAGCACTCTGGGCACAAGGCCCCCTCCAGAACCAGTGGAGAGATACATCCACTACCTCTGTCCTTAGCAGGATGAAGCACTCTGGGCACAAGGCCCCCTCAGAACCAGTGGAGAGATACATCCACTACCTCTGTCCTTAGCAGGATGAAGCACTCTGGGCACAAGGCCCCCTCCAGAACCGGTGGAGAAAGTCATCCACTACCTCAGACCTTAGCAGGATGAAGCACTCTGGGCACAAGGCCCCCTCCAGAACCAGTGGAGAGATACATCCACTACCTCTGTCCTTAGCAGTATGAAGCACTCTGGGCACAAGGCCCCCTCCAGAACCAGTAGAGAGATACATCCACTACCTCTGTCCTTAGCAGGATGAAGCACTCTGGGCACAAGGCCCCCTCCAGAACCGGTGGAGAAAGGCATCCACTACCTCAGTCCTTGGCAGGATGAAGCACTCTGGGAACAAAGCCCCCTTCAGAACCAGTGGAGAGATACATCCACTACCTCTGTCCTTAGCAGGATGAAGCACTCTGGGCACAAGGCCCCCTCCAGAACCAGTGGAGAGATACATCCACTACCTCTGTCCTTAGCAGGATGAAGCACTCTGGGCACAAGGCCCCCTCCAGAACCGGTGGAGAAAGTCATCCACTACCTCTGTCCTTAGCAGTATGAAGCACTCTGGGCACAAGGCCCCCTCCAGAACCAGTAGAGAGATACATCCACTACCTCTGTCCTTAGCAGGATGAAGCACTCTGGGCACAAGGCCCCCTCCAGAACCGGTGGAGAAAGGCATCCACTACCTCAGTCCTTGGCAGGATGAAGCACTCTGGGAACAAAGCCCCCTTCAGAACCAGTGGAGAGATACATCCACTACCTCTGTCCTTAGCAGGATGAAGCACTCTGGGCAAAAGGCCCCATCCAGAACCGGTGGAGAAAGGCATCCACTTGAGAGACTGTGGCTTTGCACTCCCCAGGATGGAACAGTGGGCAACCCACCCACTTGTGAGACTTGAGAGACTGTGGCTTTGCACTCCCCAGGATGGAACAGTGGGCAACCCACCAACTGTAGAGACTTGAGAGACTGTGGCTTTGCACTCCCCAGGATGGAACAGTGGGCAACCCACCCACTGTAGAGACTTGAGACACTGTGGCTTTGCACTCCCGAGGATGATACATCCACTACCTCTGTCCTTAGCAGGATGAAGCACTCTGGGCAAAAGGCCCCCTCCAGAACCGGTGGAGAAAGGCATCCACTTGAGAGACTGTGGCTTTGCACTCCCGAGGACGGAACAGTGGGCAGCCCACCCACTTGTGAGACTAGAGAGACTGTGGCTTTGCACTCCCCAGGATGGAACAGTGGGCAACCCACCCACTTGTGAGACTTGAGAGACTGTGGCTTTGCACTCCCCAGGATGGAACAGTGGGCATGTGGCCCCCTCGTGGTTTTGGCGTTGTGCACTCAACCGGCTGAGGTGCTCCCCCCTTTCCCTCCCCCTGAGGTGCCTGTTTTCTTGCTCTCTGATGCCCCTGCAGTGTTCTCTCTGTCTAGTCGGGGATCAGTGTTCCACGGACTTCACTGGAGCACTACCTGGGCTACTAAGCTTGGTGTATATTTTGTTTATGGTGTATATATATATTTTTGCGTTCTTGATTTTAATATATTACAATGGTTACACTCATTTCCTTTTGTCTTTGCATTCTTCCGAGGGGGTTGGGGGGCCTAATTATAATGTATAAATATGTATTAGTGTGTGTGTTGTAGTGGGTGAGGGTGGGTGTGGAGGTGTTGCGTGTGTGTGTCCCTGTTTTTTCCCTCCCCTGTGTCGTAGGTGCAGTACTCACCGTTGTCTTCGCCACCGGCGTTCCTGCTCCTGGTAGAGGAGCAAGAAGATGAGGGCTGGCAGGATGTGCAGCTCTGGTTCCATGGTGTCCGGATTCCTCGTGGGGTGTGTAGAGGTGAGCGTTTTCCCTTCAAAGTCCTGTTTCCGCCGTGTTTTTGTCCGCGGGGAATCGGCCCCGGAAAAGGTGGCGGATTGGTAGGTTGTGATACTGTGGGCGGTACTTTGTCTTCCGCCTGTCTGTTGGCAGTGACCGCCAAGCTGTTTGTACCGCCGTGGCGGTCGGAGTGTTAAAGTGGCTGTCTGTTGGCGGTATCCGCCACGGTCGTAATTCCAATTTTATTACCGTCGGCCTGTTGGCAGTCTTACCGCCGATTTAACACCGTCCACCAGGGTTGTAATGACCACCTAAGTCAGCTATAAACATTTTTACAACATTATATCACCCCACCAAAATACACTTTTTGCAGAAGAAAAGTAAAAAACAAAAACATTTTTTCATTATTCCAGTGAAATCCCTGACCTAAATAATAGATGTTTTAAAACAACATATGCTACAGAAACAGTTGTTTCATATGCCCAGTGATTACTAATGGCTGGATGGCCCATGGACAGACTAGGCCACATGGTAAAATAAATAAATAGTGCAACTTTAACAAACATGGGAAATTTACTTAACTGTCCAACCTTTTTCCTTCATAAAAGATTAAAAAAATTAAAGCAAAAAAAATGCTAGCCCCCTACTGCAACTCCAGGCCACCCACCAGAGCCACAATCAAATTCTAAAATTGAATAAAAGTGGAAATATAAATACTGGTACATGCCCTCTATCAAGCAACACCTTTATCCAAAGGTTTTTGAATTCACTTGTTGTGATGTCAAGAAACAAAATCCTTAAAATGCAATAGTATATTTGCAGCAGGATTTGCAAATGAAGAGAGTGATCCTTAGACCTTGAAATCTAAATGAAAAGTGAACAGGAGATGGACAAAGCACTGGAAAGAGCCTGTTGCACAGGAGGAGGAAGTGGAGCCTCTGGGGCACTTTCTTCCTGTTGAAAAAGAAAAGTAAATAAAAAAATATGCTTTTGCACTAAAAAATCACCTGAACCATCCGTTAGAGTAGAATACCAATTCGAAAAGGTATTTTTGATTTGATTTAGCTGCTTCTCAAGTAGAAACTATACTTGAGAATCAGCCACGGCCTCTATCGATCGGCGGCACCACAAAATCCCGCCAGACTAGATATCATGCTAGTGGGCAGCAAATCTCATTTGCGAGTGCACGTTTACAGAGCCTCTTGTGTGCCAATGAGAATATAATTTCGCCAGATAGCGAAATATACCAGGGCCCCCGCAGTACAAGTTTAACCTGGATTTACCAGAAATGGGTCAACTCTGCGAACAGAATTATATTTACACTCAGGCTTTCTAAATATGGGTCCCCTGAAGATTTCCCCATCCTCCTCACACCAAAGGAGTAGCAGGAGCCAGTGTTAAGCTTCCGGCGGGCGCAGTTGTACTTGAGGATGGCAAATATGAAGTTGGACATTAAGCTCCAATTACTATCCTGCATGTAGACTATTAGATCAAATGTTGAAGCATGTATGTATCAATTACAGGCAATCAAAGACGCCTTTGGAAGAATCATGCCTACTACAGCACATAAGGTTTGTTGAATAATGTTGCAATTAAAAGACCACAAAGAAACTTGGAGAATCCCTGCAAGTGCAGCAGATAAAGGATCTTCAACCATGTTTCAACTACATAAACAGCACGCAAACCCAAGTAAGACACATATTATACATTTCAAAATATAGACTTTTAGTAAAGCAAACATAAAGAAACTCAAATGTTCTCTTTCCTGCGCTAGGATAACAATGTATCCAAGCCCCTACAGCAGTACGGCTCCTGTGTCAATTATATGTCTCAACCTTGCACGAGCTTTCAACAGATAAAGGAAATTCTGCGAGCTATGATGCCTGAGAATTGCAGATCATATATTGGAGAGCACTGTTAGAGATAACTACCATTGCTTTTTTGACTCTGTAAATAGCATTACTCGTAACTCAAAAACACATTAACCGATACCTGACCAAGGATTTATGCAATCTAGTCAGTCAATGTTGTTCAATCCGTAAGGGTGGATTAAGAGGTATTGTGATCAAGGTGTTAAGGAAGAATATTTATTAGAATATAAGGAATGGCCAGGAGATGTTGGACATATGGTCAATATTATAAAACATAAGCAAATAACTACATTTATGCTATGTAATAAGCATTTGTATAGTGCCTCCTACCATTAGCATGGTGCTGCAGTTCTTTCTTGATATGAGGCCCTTATTGTCTGGTTTTGAGGTTTTCATGGGTTGGATATGTGTACATTTTGTTAAATGTGTGTTGTTTGCATTCATTAGACATTTGTTAAAAGTTTAAAAGTTTGTGTGTCGGATGCTATTGGTAAGATCTGTCTACTTTGTGCTGATTAGGAGGTTATGTTGTATATCAGGTTTTGATGATCTTTGAAGAATGGTGATAGCCAGCTATTCCCTACTGAAGAATTTCTAACGGACAGCTATTCTCTAAGATTGCGCCATGTTGTTAATTAGGTGGGAGCTCTATCAATGGGTAGTTCATTTGTTCTGACGGAGAGAAAGGCCAGTAGTACAGAATAGTGCAGGCTATAAGTGCAACAGAGCGGGCGAGCAGACCCGAGACATTACAAGAATATTGAATAAATAAATAAATGGCTGTATGTAAATAAATGATACAAAAAGCTAAATGCAGAAGCTTGCATGCTACTAGTAAAGCAGCAACAAGAATGTTAAAAACTTAAACTAAGAGAAAAAAAGAGTACTGCAGCATGAAAACTGATAAACAAAATGTAAAAGCAAACTTGATAAAAATGCCCCGAGCACAACCAGTTCTAGGCAACAGTATAAACGTTGCAGAAATGTACATTAATCAAACAACCAAAACACATAAACTCTCTCCCTCTTTCAATTACTTACTTACAAAGGAAAACGTTTGGCTGGATACACCTGGACTTCTAATGTCACCGGCTCCCTAGCCACCAATAGGCACATGCAAACAAAAATTATCCCACATTTGGCATGAATTCAATGCCATATACAAAGCCCTAAAATACTTAAAACAATAAGTACATAAAAGCAGCAGCAAGAATGTAAAAAGTAAATCAATAGCCTACAGAACACTAGCCTTACAAACAGTAAGACACCACATTATACTGACAGACAAAATCACAATGAGTAAATATATATGACACCTCTCCTCCACCTTACCAAATTGTCCATTGCCCTTACATTTGTATCCCTTATTTCATACATGGCCTATCTGCACCCTTTAGTCCAAACTCGAAGCCATTCAGCAAAAAAAGAAAAAAATATATAGTGGTATCTGTCCTCCTTAAAACATCTTATATTTAGTACTTCAGCCAACTTACTTGATTTCCCTAAGGCAAATGTGAAAATTCCAAGGGCTGATGATGGGTCAAAGGTTGCCAGAAAAGGATAAGTGATACTTTCCTTCTAGAACCCAAATCGAATTGACCAAAGGCTGAACAAAGAACCAGGAGAAGTCTTCAGAATAGGATGACGTTGATAATATATGTACAGTAGCTTCACTATCTATGGTGCTTCCCTGTAAACAAAAACAAATTAAAAGCACGGAAATCAAACTAAAAAAAGACCCAGTTGGTTCACTTAGGTAAGAATTGGAATTTTAAGGTGATGTATCAGTGCATGGCATCACACTGCATCCACTCATTTTGGTTTGATACCTTTGTTCCCGCAATAGGTATTTTACTCGAGCAAAATCTAATTTTGTAACAAAGAGCAATGGCGCGATCTCGGGCATTATGTGTCACATCTGTAATGCAAAATGCAGGACATCATGAAATATTACACATGTCAAAAGGAAATGTTGTCGATTTTTAGGCAATAAAAAGGTGAAGGGTTGTTGGAATGGACTTCCTCATACCTATACTCTTCTTTCTGGAGGCTTCTTCCACCTGTTCCTTCATTTTGACATTTCAGTGGACTCTAAAACATTTTTGGATTCTTGACCTAGGGTGTATGCTTGGACCATAAACCTTTTCAGTATTCTTCAATGATTGCCAGCCAAGGGAGAAGGAAAAAAAGAGAAAATCATCTCTAGAAGTAGGATTGTGTGGTATCTTTTTTACCTTGTAGCATTGCTATGTTGTATTACACTCTATTTAGAATATTTGTATTTTAACATTATTATTTAGTTTCTTTCCATGCATTCCGAGACTGCCATTTGACAGCTGCTCTTTGCAGGTCTGGCTACACTGGTGTCTTCTTATTTATACAACCTGTTAAATATCACTGAAAAATAATTTCTTATTCTCTTTACCTTTACTGTACGGTTCACTGTTACCAAACATTCTACCCAAAAAGGCAGTCTTACAAAATAAAATACACTTGCTCACATTCATGTGCCCCCCCTGCCTTCGCTGGTTTGAGAGGGCAAGAAATGTATCCGTGATTAATGAAAACACTGACTACAGATGACTAGTCGTGGGTGCTTCAAATCCATAGGATTTCTAAGGTGCTAGCTGACAATCACATCATGTCAGGATGCACTGTATTTTTTCTTTCCCAGATCTGGAGCGTTCCTAATAACTATTGAGGTATATTTCATCCAATATGTGGATGCGTGGTTTACAGGCCGCTGTGGTGTCAGGGAGATGCTGACAAACTGCCGAGTCTTAATCCCTGGCCTCTCTGGGGTCCTCCTGCCAGGTGCGGCCCTTGGCAGAGTGATCTATGCCCATTATAAGAGGCGGCTGCCATCTGAAGGGAGGGCGGCTTCTGACAGGTACAGTTGCCGATAACAGACAGCCGGATTACTTCTAGGAAAGCTCCTTTTGGTTATGAAGGGTTATTATCGTTCCTTATGCCGAATTAGGTCGTTTAGAAAGGCTTGTTCTCAACCTGTTTCCATTTATCACATGACCAAAATGCAGGCTAAAATGTCCGCCGCTCTGCACGGCTCTCTGTACACCTGCTATAGAAATCTGGCTGACATTCGAGAAGTTTCCATGGTGAATAATAAGGTCTGTGCGTGGTGTTAGAGTGATGTCATGTCGAGCCCATATGTTTTTCATTAAACAGCGCCCCTTGGATTTAGTGGCCTTTTTGGTTTCAAATGTTTTAAGTTCCCCTTACCCACGATAGCTTCTTCTTGCGTTATGTGTTACATGTAATATGCTCGCAGGCTGCCCGTTGTTGCGTGTTCACAGACTGACCGCCTATATCTGTTTACAATTTGACTATTGTTACATATTTACAAATTCCTTGTGTTTACATGTTTGCAAATGATCTGGTTTTACATGTATCAATATACTTACTTTTAAGTGATGCACCTTTCTAGAGCAGTGGGGGTCCGCGAAGGCTACTCAGGGGGTCCGTGACTGCTTAGAAAATGAACTAATATTCACAGATTATTAAAATATATCTAAATAAAGTGGCTAAATGTACAATTGAAAAATTTAAAACGTACTGTAAATGTCAAGGAATTTGAAATTGGAAGCTAAAAATTAAATTAGTATCCTCAGATTGGTTTGTGGGAGCAGTGTAGGAACATGGAACAGAATATAGTATGGGCAATGTGTGGGTTCAATTAAATCTACTAAAGCTCCAATCTTCCCATTAACATTTTTATTTTTGTTACTTTATTTGTTTGAACATTACATAAAAAGTGTTATCATTTCTCTATGTGTTCGATGGAATGCCTGTTTCAGTTTTTTTGTGTATTGCTTTTCAGTTCAAATCATCAACATTGTTTAGGCCAGGGTCCCCGGCTTCCAGTAATGACTCACTGGGGGTCCCTGGATTCCAATAATAATTCTTTGAGGGTTCCCGGGTTCCAGTAATGATAAAGTGGGGGTCCACAGAAGTCAAAAGTTTGGGATCCACTGTCACAATTATTATGATTGAACAATAGTAGAAAAAAGTCATATTATCACAACTTTCAGTGTTTTAGCTGTCAAGACAACCCACAGCCTAACTGTCCAATCACTAACCTGACGCGCTGTAAGAAACTGGAGTATTAATTGAAAGTGGTGAGGTTCCACTTCCAACAACAGTCACAATCCTTGCATTGAAGAAACCACCAAAGTCACTTAATCAAACTATGCATAATCCTCTGGTAGCTTGGCACAAAGCTGATAGGCTTAACCTAGAGGCAATGTGCAAAGTATTTATCAAGCACACAAACAGTAATACAGTGAAATCATAACACAAGAAAAGTCTCAAACTAATTTAGAAAAACAGAGTACATTTTAATAAATAAAATGATACCAGAAGGGCAAAAATCTAGCCAGTGGAACCGGAAGTACTGCATTTTGTAGATGTAGCGTGAAGATCTGTCGTCGCTGGAGCTTCGCGTTAGTGGTCATCCTGGACTGTTGTTTCTATAGTGCGAAGTACAGGTCTCGCGTTGGCGGACATTGTGGATGGTTGCTGCCAATGTGAAGAACAGCTTCTTGTTGCTAATCATAGCGGGTAGCAGAGTCTCGATGTGAAAGTGACCGTTCATGGGCAAACTTCAGGATTTTCACCTTTTCTTCTTGTGGGAGTTTCCACTGATGGCAGCCGAGGGTATAACATCTTGGGATGGGGGCACCTCTTGGGAATCAGGACTCGGCAGAAGCCAGTAGCAGGCTCAGGCAGGCCCAGCTGCAGCAGGGCAGTTGCAGAGAGGCCTCAGAAGCTTGTTGTCTCCATGTAGCTCACACAGGAGGTCAACCAACTGACCCTTGAAGTCACTCTGGGTAGCCTAGGAAAATGTCAAGCTGGTTCAGTCTTCCTTCTTCAGACAGCAAGACAGGCCTCTGCAGCTAAGCAGTCCTTCTTCTGAATCTTCCACAGGTCCAGCGATGTTCTGATGAATGGCTCTGGTGCCAGCCTTTGTGTGGGCGTGTCTCCCTGTGCATACACCCACATTGGGTTCTGGAAGGTTATCCCCCTTCCTTTGTCAAGGCTCCAAAATGTCTGGGGTACCAAAAAGGCAGGACAGGCTTTGAGTCAAGTTCTTTTGTGTGTGAAGGAGGCAAAGCACTTTGGAGTGTAAGTGGGGCTTTGTACAGCCCCTCCCCAGTCATCCTTTCAGGACAGCCCCTCCTTTCCACGCCTAGGCCCCTTTTGTCTCACTGTTGGGAAGTAACACACAAACCCCAGAAGCAGGGCCATTTACAGTCATGGCACCCAGGACATTGGCACTAAGGCATAGTTGGTTGGGACAAGAAATTCCAACTTTAAATAAATAGTGCCATTTTCAAAATTGTATGAGAAAGTTCAACCCTGCCATGAAAGATGATTTTAAATTACAATTCATTTGAATGTAAACATCATAGTTCTATCTGCTCCCAATGTAAAGGTAGCACTTATCAAATGGAATAAAATAACCCAGTGTTAGTCAATGTGAGAGATAAGCCTTACAAAAGAGAAAAACAACATCAGGAGTTTTTCACTGCTAGCACATGTTAAACGTAAGTTCACATGCCCCATTTATTAAATATAATGCACCCTGCCCTATGAGCCTTTAGGGCCTTACCTTAGGAGTGCCTTATACCTATTAAAAAGGAAGATGTAGGGCTGGTAAAAGGTTTTTTTTGCCAGGTCAGAGTGGCCATTTAAAACTGCACTACAGGTTGCAGTACTCAAATAGTACTGAAGTGAAAACGCAACACAAAACAATCCCAAACCAAATTAGAAAATAGAGAATAATTTAATATCTAAAATGAAAACAAAACAACACAAATCCAATAAGTAGAACAGGAGATATGATTTGTTTAAAGTTTATATTAAAATAGCCCCAAATGCACAAAACACCAACCAGGGGTATCTGCTCACACTACATCGGGTCAAAGTCAAATGTTAAGGCTAACCTGATGGATCACTGCTTGGAGACCAGGACCAAGTTCGTCACAGTTACCTTCTGACTTTGGAATTTTTATGGAGAAAAAATTGTCATCGATGAGTTGTCTGCAGGGCAAGCTGCAAGCTCAGTCTGAAGCAGGGCTCCACAACAGGGTGGCTGTTGAAGAGAGGGGCCCGGTGCATTTTTCAAGCAGGTAAAGTATGAAGATCAAGCCCAGGAAGGCCTTGATGTCAATCGGGTGCCCTTTGGCACCTGTCCCTGTGAAGTCCTCTACGCTCTGACTTACAAACTTTTCTGGAAGTCAGAGGTTCTTCAGCGGTGCAAACTGGCAAGTTGGGGCCGACCGGCGAGGGGACAGGAGGGGTACACTATAACACCAGCTAAGTGTTCAAGACCTGGGGGCATCATTGGTGGTTAGGACTCACTCCAACAGAGGCAAGCAGCAAGATCCAGGGCAGGTCCAGTTGCATCTGGTCAGCTGGGCAGTTTCAGGGCAAGAGGCCCCTGAACACTTGTTATGTCCCTGTAGCTCAAACAGGAGGGCACCCAGCCGACCCTTGGGGGTCACTTTTGGTTTCCTGGGTTCAAGGCAGGCAGGTCCAGTCTTCCTTCAGGCTCTTTAGCTAGCAGGCCAGCCCTTCTTCTGATTTTTCACAGGTCCAGGAGTGTTCTGAAGAGGTCTGTGGGATTCATGTTAAAGGCCAGTACTAGCCTGTGTGTGGAGTTCTACCCTTTCTCCTCTGACCACCTGCTAAACCAGTTCTGGTCAGTTCCTCCCCTACAGTGAAGCCAGCCTGACTAGAAAGAAAAAGGGGAAGCAGGCCTGTGTGCGAGCATTGTCTGCCAGTGTCAGGGTAGGCAGCCTTTGAAGCTCCGGAAGGGACTGGGCACAGCCTCAAGGCCATCCTGTCAAGGGAGTCGACACTCTTCCCACACCCAGAGCCCTTTGTGCAATGTCTGGGATCACTACACATTTAATCACAAGGGAGAGATCAAGGGTCAGGTGACAGCTGGACACTGGCAGGAAAGCCTTTTGGTTTAAGGCAGAAAAATGGCAACTTTCTAAAAGTGTAATTTCCAAAAGAGTAATATAAAATCTGACATGACCGTTAGGTTGGATTTTAAATTATTATTAGAAGGAGCCCAATATTTTTCTAGCTATTCCCAAACCAAATTGAGTACTTATTAAATATAATGTAAACTAGTGTTAACATATGGAAGAGTGAGCCTTACCACAGTAAAAAACTAATTTGGAGATACTTTTAAGTACCATGCACTCTGCCCAATGGGATTCTAAGGCCTACCTTAGATGTGACTTATAAGTATTAAAAAGGATGGATTAAGCCTGCCAAAATGTTTATTTTGCTATGTCAGTATGGCAGCTTAAAATTGCATACCAAGGCTGCAGTGGCCAGCCTGGAGACATGTTTTACAGTGCTAGTTTAGTTAGTGGCACAGTGGGTGCTGCAGCTCACTATAGGCTTTTACTTTGAAAGCCCTGGGTACAGGTAGTAACATATACCAGGACAGAAGTCCTTTTCTGCTATAAGAGCTACATATGTTCAATTTAAACCATTCTAAGCTATCAGTTGTTATTGTGACCATATTAGACATGATTACATTAGTGGCCACCATATGCAAGACCACCAAAAGTGATCACCTCAATTCATCTGTCATGGTTGCCAAAAGTAATGTAACAAAAGACTTTGTCATAGTGGAATGCTTCTTTGTGGATAATACATAACAGCAATAGCTGCAATGCATCTGGCACCAAGGTAATATTTGTAATGTCTCCTCAATGCCATATCATTTATTGCTGAAATATCAGCTTTAAATATTTTTTGTAACCCTGCCATTTTTCTCCAAACAACTGTTTATGAGATCTGAAAATACAGGCATTTCTGTGTGTTGATTACATGCTTTTCAGTTTTACTATAAATATAATATTTCAACTAACCAAAGCTTCTGATGTAGTTGGCTGGTCTGCATGCAGGACAGCTACTTACAGGGAGCTGGAGAGCTACCAGTAGCTCATGAGCTTCTGCTTGGAGAAGCCTGTACTAGGCACTTATAACTAAATTGAATGCGCCAATTAGGTGTGTGCCAATTTTACCATGTTCAAAAAGGAAAGCACAAGACTTTAGTATTGGTTAGCAGGGGTAAAATGAACAGAGTTCTACAGTCAACACAAATAAGGTTCAATAAAAAGTCAAAAGGTTCCTGGATGACCCTCCTGGAAGGGCAAACTTACAACACACACCTTAATAATAAACCAGCAATTAAGACTTTTAGTTATTGGTCTTTTCCCAAGCATCTCATGCCACTCACAGGTATTGTAAGAGGGCAGAGCAACCAAAACTTGAGGAATAGGAAGAGGGCAAACAAATACACAGGCTAGAGTCAGACAGATACTTTCACTGGTATGTTAATCTGAATTAATCTCCTGTCTGACAGAGTGAGAGACTGTAGACAGGTGGTCTTCCTTCCCAATGCAGATCATACCTGTTGCTATATTGGCTGGCATGGGCTAGTGAGTCTGTTTTTTATAGCTGAATGGGACACACCTTATCTTTGTTCACAGGCTGGAAAGACCTGGTTGAGATGTATGGTTTGTAGGATTTACTGTTGCCTTTTTCTGACCTTAATTCCTCCATGACACTGAGCCTAGCTCATCGGAGGTTTCTGTCTTGTCTGCCACTGAGCTCAGGATGCAGATTAGTTTGTACTTTGTAGATTATAGTGGCATAAAACCTTTTTCACGTATTTAGTCACTACCAGGTGTTTAATCCCTTGACTGCTAGGAATTCTGAATTCAGCTAGGCGGCATTTGTGTAGACTCCTCCAGGTTTTGCCAAAGAAATTGACTGTTGAAATAAAAAATAAATGCAATAAAAGAATAAGAAAAACAAGAAGGAAAAACAGCCATCTGTGACAGCATTTTCATCAGCAGCTTCTTGTCACAATGGTCAATTTGCAAATGAAATATAGCGTCACATCAGACAGGCCTTTCTGGTCACAGTGATGTATAAGGTTTGTAGGTTTTCCAAAAACATGTGTTATTTAGAGCTAACAACTGAGCTGCACCTTACAATGATTTTTCATTCTGATATGTAAAGAAACAAAATGGGAATTAAGGAAAACTATGTATTATGAAATGTACACAAGTTACTGAGTTTAGGAACATTGGTTATTTGTTCACCTCTGACTTTCGTTTACCCACGCTATCATGTGATTCAAGGGCATTTTACAAAAGGTATTTTTTCTTGCACACTGGCTTACATTTGAAAGCCACTAAAGCAGAGAAATCAAATGTTCTACTATTCTGGGTTTCTGTTGCACACTCAACTGGTTCCAATCACAAGGATAACACTGGAGCCAATGCTGGACCTCCACTCCCTCTCAGGAAGAAGCAGACCCAGGGAACACCTAGATCCACTGACTTCTAGATGGGTAAGGCAGAAGGGACAATATAATAAAAGAACACGGTACTGGTTCTGCTCAGTGATGGTACTATTCTGCTTAACATTGTCATAACTCCTGGAACCTTCTGGTTATGTGAAAGTGAACGTTTACAAGACCAGCACCTCTGGTTTTCGTGAAGATGCAATACACTGGGAATAACAAGAAGAGGCAATTACCACCAATACAGCAACACAACTTACAAGTAATGCTTCAATAATCAAAACTTACAGGTTTCGTCATAATTGCAACATAAGAGCAGATGAGAATCTTCTGAAACTCTTGAGGAACAACTTGAAATACTGATTGGAGTCAAAGGCACTCCTGGGGTAAACTCAGGACACAAATTAGAGTTACTGGCACTCGGATATACTCGGTATATGGATTGGAGTCAGGAACACTCCCATGGAACACTAGAAACAAGTTTGCTGTAGGTAGATAGGTTGGAATTCACACAAACTCTCAAGGTAAAAACCAGGCTACTCTCGGAAATAGGTTACACCCAGTACTTAGGTTACACTCAGAACTGGGTTATACTTGGAACAAGGTTGTATTCGGCACAAGGCTGGAGTTACTGACACTCTCAAGGTTGTACTTACTACATTGGCTACACTCGGAGCAAGGTTATATTCAAAACAAGGTTGTACTGGAAGCAAGGTTACACTCAGAACAAGATCATACTCGGAACAAAGTTACTCTCGGCACAAGGTTGGAGTTACTGACACTCAAGTTTGTACTTGAAACATGGATTGGAGTCAGGGACACTCCCAAGGTATACTTGAAACAAGGTTACACTTGGTGCATAGGTTGAAGTCCGGGGCACTCCCAAGGCATGTTAGAAAACAAGGTTACACTCGGTATTTAGGTTGAGGTCACAAGATTAATTCAGAATTCAGTCTCTAGTCCATGAGCAACACAGTTCAGGCGCCAAAGTTTAGAAAGAGGGTCCGAAGCCAGGATAGGCAAGGAGTGCTGAAGGAAAATTATGACAAAGGAGCTGGAGCAAGGTCTAGAGTCTTGAAGAGGTTGACAGACGGGCCTGCAAGTACTTTAAAGGACACTAACCTGAAGGCAAGTACTTAGCCTTAACTATTACTTTAACTGGGGTTTGAAGATGGCAGACGGGGGCGTAAGAAGCTCATGAAGAGGCAGAAGCATAGCTCATGAAGGGAAACACTGGAAGTGTCACAAGTCAGGATCTCAGCATCATTAGGAAGCCTTGGAAGACTAGATTGCTGCGAGATTCTGGGTGACTCGGGAAATCAGTGCAGGGACGAGGCTTGTGCAGAAATGGAGTGATGAAAGTCCTGGCAACTCAGGAGATGAGTGCAGGGACGAAGCTTGCAATGGACAGGAACGCAGGAAGATCTGGGTCACTCGGGATATGAGTGCAGGGACGTTGCTTGTACAGGACTGGGATGGGTATGGGTAGGAGGCCAAGCATTGATGCAGGTTCACAAAGAGTTATTTATACAGGAAGCTGAGTGTTCCAAAAAGGCACCTGTCCCAGGCAGAAGCGTAGAATCCTCTAGTCAACCTGGGCAAAATTGTAGGTTACATTCAACAAATATGAGGCCTAACAGGCAGCAGGTGCAAACAATAATTGACAACAACAAGCACAACAAAACCCAAAAGTAGGATGGTACAATCCAATGGTTCACAATGGAAACATGACTATCCTAAATAGGCATGTGATATCTGCAGGTGCTAACTCGCCTAAACATGCACTGCAACAAAATTGAAGGGCTGATCGTTCAGACTTTCTTGGAGGAGGGAGCCATAGAGTAGTTGAGACAGAAATACGCCACAGGGGAAGCAATAACATGAGGCTTACGAGTAATAGCCACCACACTTAGAGCACAAGATGGAGGTGTGACAGTTTCCACATGTTACCTCACTTGTGTTGCTGGACCTAGTTCTTGCAATACAAAATGTTCCAAAACGTGATCTGGACACATCACATTTCAAGGAACAAAATCTGTTTTTTTAAATACATTTTTGGTAGCTACAGATTTTGGGCCACAACTCATCTATCACCCAAGAAAACGCACCATACCCAGACATTTCTGAAAAGTAGACACCAGGGGTAGTCCAGGGTGCTGGTACTTGTGTGATTCTCAAGATATTTTGTAACTAAGAAGCCCTTTCAACATCAAACTGTGGCTAAACACACAAATATTCCTCATATTTCAGTGAGTGGAAGTTCTGGAATCTGTGGGGGTCTACAAATATCCTACTACTCAGCCTTCCCGCATGTCTCCCAGTAAAATGGTAACCAACTTGTGTGGTTGAGTTTAGTACCCATGAAAGGAAAGGGCCCAAAATGGAAGATGGACACCTCAAGTTTTTCCACTCAAAACCAACTTTTACTTGCAGTGTGAGTGACTGCAAACTTTGAGCCTTAGGTCAGTCAATACCCAAGAAAACCTACAAACCCAGGCAATTCTGAAAAGTGGACACCTGGAGAATTCCAGGATGTTGTGACTTGCATGTATCTCACTAGGTTGCCTTACCCAGAAGCCCTTGCAAACCCTTAAACCTAGGTTAAAACACATAGATTTTCCTCATATTTCTGTGAAGGAAGGTTCCAGAATCTGTAGGGATTTACCAATGTCCTACCTCTCAGCATTCCCACACATCTACCAATAAAAATGGTACCCCACTTGTGAGGGTGAAAAATTGTATCCCAATTGTGTGGGTGGGCCTAGCCCCTGCCATAGGAAAGGGCCCAAATGAAACATGGACATATTACATTAGCACCAATGGAATTCCACCAAACTTAGACATTTCTGAAAACCAGACACCCTGGGGAGTCCAGGGTGGTGTGACTTGCTTGGATCTCGCAATATGTTCTTACCCGGCATCTCTTGAAATTCTCAAACTTTGGCTAAAAACACACATTTCCTCAAATTTCTGTTAGAGAAAGTTCCAAAATATGTGGAGCTCCACAAATATCCTACCACTCAGTATTCCCACACATCTCCCAATAAAGATGGTACTCCACCAAGGCTGGCCTGGCTAATTTTGTCAGACCAGCACATTTTTGGTGCATAGCAAGTGAGCTTGATCACTACAATGGAGTTTGGGGGGGCTCTTTCCCCCAATGACACTTGGGGAAAATGGCAAACACTGTGCATTCTACAACACAGTTTTCATTATATAGTCAATTGTATCAGCTTTTAAAGCATAGAAAATGAAGACGTACAGTACACCAGGATACAGCAACCTTTATTGGGGTTCTTCACTGATTTCTTCAACATCATCTTCTAACAGTGCCTCTCATCTCTCCAAAGCCCCTCTCTCACATGTATTACATTTGTTTTATGCACCCTTTTACCAGAGTAGAACGTGTAGCACCTTAAATTACACACACATACAGAGACAATGAATCATACATGTGTAAATACGTGTGTACAAAATGTTACATAAGACAAAGGGAGGGCTACATGGTAGGATTCACGTCATCCATACTGGTAGGCATTTTTTAAAATTGCTTGGTCTGGGGAAGCATGAAATCAGGATTGAGAATGTAACACACTGCTTAGGGTTAACTTTACTAATAACAATTTTTCCTACCCAAACAAACCATTTTAACAAAATTAAGATGATGGAAGACTTGGAAGAAACATAACTTTCTAACCTTTAGCCTGCAGTTTGCATGCAGCTCTTTGATGGCAGTTTATAGCTCACTGTGCTTGATTATGATTGAAACTTATAAACTGTACAGTAACAAAAGCATCTCTGTGAAAAAAGCAGTATCTCAGTGAGCACTGCACATGAAAATACTGATCTGTGATCTGCACTGTGCTGGTTCTTTGCAGCAGGCATATTAACTCTCTGCGCTACCTTAGATGAGTCAAAATTGCCACTGGACAAAACCCTAAACTCTCTCCAGCAGGTACATTAATAACCAGAGTTATCTTGGCACTTTTATTGTTGCCTGAAAACTGTTTGATATAGAAGGAATTCTGCAGTGCTTTTAAAACTGCTGCATTGCTACAAACCCTGCTCCCAGTAACAAAAGCGGCACCCACCCTTCCACCCTCCCCAGGGAAATGACCGATGCCCAGTCCAGCTAGTCGAGCCTTGTTCTCCACTAGTGTGGGCGTGTATAGTGTCCGCAACACAAAAGGCCCCAAAAAGCAATGCAGAGATATCTACAATAATAACTGTGGTAACTACAGACAATATCTCCCAAACTTCGAAAATTCTGAAAACCAGGCAACCCAGGGAGTCCAGGGTGGTGTGCCTCGCATGGATCCCATGATCTTCCTTAACCACAATGCTTTGCAAACCATCAACCTTACCAAAATCACTCATTTTCCTTGCATTTCTGTAACATAAACATCAGTATTCCCCAGGTACCCACAAAATTCCTACCACCCAGTGGTCCCCCACTTCTCCCGATAAAAATTCTGCCCCACTTGTGTGGCTGGGCCAAGTGCACACAACAGGAACAAATCAAAATAGGAACAAATGGAGTAATTTGTGGCCTATAAAATAAGTTAACTCTTGGTAGAGATAAACTGTGAAAATCTCCAGAATCTAAGAGAACGATCCACATCCTGATATATATCTACAGCATATGTGTTTAAAATGGCTGTTTCACAAACAAACATTGGCAAAGACACTTGGTCTGGTCTTGTAAAGCATGCAATTTTTTACATTTATTTGCATAATAGAAATCAAAAGTTTAAAAATAAAAAAAAGTAAGAACGTTGGTGTCTAAAGATGGCAGGCGTACGTTTACAAAGAAAAAAAACAATTGAAAAATGCACTCTCTGAGGATGTGTACATGGAATCAAGTAAAATAACTCAGTCCAAGAAACCCAAACCATAAAATGTGCTGATCTGTTGCCGCAAACTGTATGCTGTGGTGGGTGGGAATTGCGCTCGAACACGACAATGAATGATCGTTTTCTACCAAGACTTCATTGGCATCATTTCTCAAACGCTGGCGCTATAAACTTATCATTATCATTAATAATATCGGCGGGTGGATTTAGTACACTCGTATGGGACCACACAGTAGTACAGAGCAAGTGTATTATTCGAAGAGTTTGTCCTTCTTCTCAGCCCTCAAGTCATTTTAACGGTGTAGTGGCCTAGTGACAAGGGAGGTACACTGGCTCTGTGCCGGTGCACAGTTTTGTGTTTGTTATCCCATGTGATTATGTGTTCCTTATAGTCAGCATTTACTCTTTAGCACAAATATGTAAACAGAGATGACTACTGCATAAGTCATGTGCCACAAGAACAGTACTGCCATCGGCGTGGGTTCTCTCTTGCAGAACAGATGTCACATGCAGTATTCATATGCTTTTCTTTTGAAGCACCTACATAATAGCATTCTCTTTAAGTTTAAAGCGCTTGCATAATTGACAAGCTGGTGCGTCAGCCCACGGGCACGAGTTACAGCCGAACGCCACACTGCAGTTCCCGGTTGATCAGGGGCCAAGGGCGTAGCTTACTCAGTAAGAATGGGCGGTGTGAGATTCTGATTTCCCAACAATCACTCTGGCATATAATGTTAAAGTACATCATATGACAAGCAAGGAGCACAAGGGGGCCTTAAAGGGCAGTGGAAAGGGAGAGGACCAAGGTTTGGTAGAAGTATTAAGTGAAGGAAAAGACAATATTTTGTAAAATAACGAACATTTTTGAAGACTTTCAAAACAGAGATGGGGAAGAGTCTGTGTGCGTTTTTGAATGTGTATATACAATTCCGACAAATTCCTCACCAAACCCGACTGAAATCACCTATACCCAATTATTTACAACACAATCCATGTATTAGGTGGGCGTAAGACCCCAAACACCCTCTGAAGCGACATGCTTGTCAGGGGCGAACTAAGGCCCAGATTTACAAGAATGTGGCGCATCAGTACTGATGCGCCAGATTTCTTGTGCCTCCCCCATGCCACCTAATAACACCATGGGTGTGCGGTATTTACAGCACTGTGCACCATGGTGCATGTTAAGGCAATAGCGTCAAATCTGTGATGCGACTGTACCGCTTTACTGCACTAGCGTCAAACATTTTAACGCAAGTTCAGCAAAGTGCAAGGAGGCCCATTGATTTCAATGGGTGCATCCTTTTAACGCCTGCTTTGAGCAGGTGTTAAAAATGACGCCAAAAATGATGCAATGCAATCTTGTAGATTTAATTGCGCCATTTTTGCGGGCCTCCTAACTCCAAAGTGCCCCCCTTGCACACATTGTGCCTGGCGCAGGCATGATGTTGTGCAAGAGGTCGCAAGGTGTCCCAATGCATGCATTGCGCCGCTTTGTAAATATGTCCCGGCGATTTTTGCCTCCTTGAGCCACATTAGTGTAAAAAGAATTACGCTAATGTGGCGCAAGTAGGCGATAGGGCCCTGTAAATCTGGCCATAAAAGTAGTCCTGGAAACAACTGGTCAAAACAGCTCCATTTACTTCATCTCCTCGCACAATCTCTCTCTTTCCCGTCAAGCATTCTGTCTCTCCCCTTCTCCCTCTCTGATCACTTACTCTCCCCCTTCCCCCACACTCCCTCTCCTTCTCCGTCTCTTGAAGCCTCCCCTACCTATTGCAATTAACCAGGAGGAGCTAGGAAAGTGACACAGGCAGCAGGAGGGGCCTCAGCTCTTAAAGCCAGAAATGGGGAAATGCCAGGTCGAATAAAAAGCCTGTCACTGCGGCTGCAAGTCAAATTATTTAACTCGAAGTGCTTAGTTTTAAGGACATAACAATGTGTGACTCTGGAGAATCAGAATAATGTTTGTAGGTAAAAACTGACGTGAACACAGAAAAAGCTTCCTACTGGATGAAAGTACTAACGACAGCACATCATCATCATGCAGCTTTGCTACACTGAACACGTCTACTGCTGAAGCTAACTAGATGCAACGCACATTTGGAAGGGGCAACACCTGATTAAATTCACAATCAAAACAAAATCAGGCCAGCAGCTTGTGCGCTTTGGTTGGATAACTAGAACAAAGCAGTTGTTAGCTCGTGGCTTTAGGGACATGTTCACCCAATATGTGCATATGTGTGTTTACTCAAAATAATTTCTTTGCACCCTGTTTCCATCGCATTCAGAAGGAAAATAACGTTTTAATGTGTAATTATACTTTAGGGCTTGAGATCATTCATGGCATTATATTGGCTCCAGAAATTGCAGGTTTAAAAACAAAATAAGTTTTAAGCCTCAGATCGTTTTTGCTATTTTAAAAACTTCGCTAAATTGTCTATGTTGCCAGTCTTTCAACTCTGGCATTTGCCATTTGGTTGATTCCCTGATTTTTGTGAAGCATCAGCAGTGTGGCGTGACACATGCAAACTGAAATGAGCAACAGCTGTGTAATATGTTTTGCCACCTGCCTTTGTTTTTCAGTTAATATCGACTGATTGATCAGTGACGGCCAGTTTCTTAAAGCTCATTATTTGAAACACATTTTATTCAATTCTGTAAAACACAGACCTCAGTATTTTGCAAATGTGTGTTGAGCATTAGTGTGGGGGTGTGTTAAATTCCTGTAGAGAAAGGAAATGCATAACTAAGGCTCCGATTGGGCAGTGGGTAATAAGTACCCGTGATTGGCCTGCAGTGGTAATCACTTTACTGATGGGCATTGTCAAAGGATTTAGGTCTCAGCAGGAAACACGAGTAATAACCTGTGGTAGGGAAGCTATCAAAAATGTATTCCAACAGGTTTCATCTTGATTACTGCAAGACCTTTGTTGGTGGTAAATGTGGTGGAATTATGAAGGAATACTGCAGAAGGTCTGTAAATGCCAAATATCATTGGAAATGGTAAAAATGTGCATTAACATAACGTTTTCCCCATTTCAACAGTCAGGAATCTACTCTGATAGTAACAGCTAACACTGGGACCAGATCATACTTAAAAAGGCAATTTTCCAGATTTGACTGTGGGTCCATAGATGCTCTGGCTTTCCAGATCCTAATTCCTAGGTAACCTTGCACTTCCATCCATCCACATTTAGATTTTGAGCAATGCATGTGAAGACAGTCAGAGCAGGTTATTTTATTCCTCCAAGGACTTAGCTCTCTTCTCTACCATCTGCAGGAGGTAAGTATGTCGTCAGGTAGATCTATTTGCAGGTAAATACAAGATATGCCTCTTTTATTTTTTCCTGTTTTGACACGAAGGGGCTGAAAATTATATTGTCTTCTGTCCCTTTGGATTAGCCATCTCTTGTATGCCTTTCATCCACCCCCCTGCTTCCCAGACTCCTACCTCTATTTACACAATTGATTGTAGCTCCAGATTTCCCAGTCATTTCCTGACCCTTAATGAGCTCACTGCTATGAAACCCCTCATTCCAAAGACAAATGATCTTGAATTTGATATTAAGAAGACTAGGCAGTAGCATCTAGGACTGCTGATGAACTTGACTTCCACTCCCTAGGTTTCCCAGGAGATTTCCACCAACAGCACCTGTTGCCATTACTATGTTTTTTAAATCCTGGTAGTTGGAATTAGAGATACACTATTAGGAATCTAAGTCGAGATTTGTGCTCCACTGCTTATAGGATGACTTGGATTTGGGTTTGGTGGTAGCAGCTCCACAAGTTCAGAGAAAACTGTCAGTGCCTTTTGAGAGAACCCTCAAGTGAGGTACAGGTTAATGCCCTCATGGACAGGCCTCCGACTTCAGCTTGGGATTTGGCACTTATATTGTCTTCCTTGCTGGACTCTTCATACGATCCTTTCTCTGAAACCTCACTCAAATTCCTGCTATGAGTCATTTTCTTTTCGGTGGTCAGTATTTCTGTGCTAAGGTTTGGGAAACAAGGAATATTTTAGTAGCTAGATCACTCTTTTTAGTTGCCTTTCTTGATAAATTGGCACTTCAGCTAAAAACTATTGTTCTAGCAAAGGTGATCTTGTCCTTTCAGAGGATACAGGGGATCTCTTTGGTTTTTTTCAGATCCAGCCTCAGTGGAAGAATATGGGTTGCAGCTTCTGAGTTCCAGAAAAAGTGCAGAAAGATATAGCAGATGTTCATCAGTGACTGGAATTGTGGTAAGCTTTTTTGTTAAGTTTGGAGTAGCCAATAATGGCTTGCTGTCGCCCTCCTCCATTCTACACAGGTAGACTAAAACAGTGACCTTTGCCTATGCCAATGCTGATCAGGCTCTTCTAAGAAATACGTGAGGACAGACTATAGAATAGGTGTTTCCTGAGCTGCCTACCTCTCTTATATTTGCTAGGGCCCCACATGGATAATTCCCTTAACATTTGTGCCACTTCACAGTCTTGAGGCTGGGGAGAAGAGCACTCTAGAGTTCAGTACCAAGGTACTCTCTTCAGTGTTGCATGTCTATTGTGGAACTTTCTTTCCAAATGTTTAAGTAAAATGGCTGTCATGCTATGCAGCTGGATTTGGTATGGATTAGTTTCAATTAATCAATAAATCGATCATGCATTTGTATAGCGCACGCTATCAACCTGCGGGGTATATCTGAGCACTGTGCCTAGTTGAAGAGCCAGGTCTTAAACTTCTCCCTGAAGTCAGTCAGTGAGGGGGATATCTGGAGGTGGGGTGGCTCTTGAAGTGATGTATGAGAAGCTACGCCTGCCAACGGGAGATTCTGGCCAGGAATCTACAACTATATGCTGACTGCCTCGTTGCAGATGCTGATGCAGATTACAGTCCTTTGCTCAGGTATGAGGGTTGATGTCCTCCCGGGGGAACCTGAAAGGCAGGCTTAGAGCTTAACATGCTGTGCTCGAAATACAACTTAGAGAGAACATAACCTAACAGCAGTATGATAGCTTTATTCTTGTGCTTCACTCTCATCGTTACTATTTTAATCCTACTGTGTTGTTTAGTTCTGGTTATTGCAGTTCACGCTTCACTATCTAAAATGCAGTCGTTTTATTAAACCAATCTTTAAAACTTAAACTGCCTTTGTCATTTCTATGTGAGACCGTACTGCGAATGAGAGAACCGGTTGGGACCTGAGTGATCACGACTTCCCTGGGAAGTGCTAAGATGTCATGCGCTCGGCTGCAAAATTGTCTCTTCCCTTTGGGAGAGATGAGGCACTGCTAGTTAGCCAGAGCAAAACCCGGATTTAGAGTGACAAGGGTCCTTCACCGTGGGTCAGACTTAGGGCCAGATGTAGCAACCGGTTTGCATGTCGCAAACTGCGAAAAACGCTGTTTGCGACATGCAAAACGGCCATCGCGATGCTCATCCTCAAATTGCGAGTCGGTACCGACTCGCAATTTGAGGATGCGACTCGCAAATAGGAAGGGGTGTTCCCTTCCTATTTGCGACTCACACCGCGATGCAGAATTGCTTTGTGACCGCGAAAGCGGTCGCAAAGCAATTCGCAGTTAACACCCACTTGAAGTGGGTGGTAACTCATTCGCAAACGGGAAGGGGTCCCCATGGGACCCCTTCCCCTTTGTGAATGTCGCTGAAAATATTTTTTCAGAGCAGGCAGTGGTCCAATGGACCACTGCCTACTCTGAAAAAATGAAACCAAATGCTTTCATTATTTTTTTGAATTGCAACTCGTTTTCCTTTAAGGAAAACGGGCTGCAATTCAAAAAAAAAAAAAACTGCTTTATTAAAAAAGCAGTCACAGACATGGAGGTCTGCTGTCTTCAGCAGGCCACCACCCCTGTGAATGTATGAACTCGCTATGGGGTCGCAAAATGCGACCCACCTCATTAATATTCATGAGGTGGGTCTTTGCAACCCCATAGCGAGTCGCAGAAGGTGTCTGAGACACCTTTCTGCATACAATTTGGCGAGTTGCAAATTGCGAGTTGGTATGACTCGCAATTTGCAACTCGCAAAATTTATTTTTGCTACATCTGGCCCTTAGTCCCCCACACTGTGAACGATCTTGCCGCTCAAAATCCAGTAGTCTCATTAGGATAATGAGAGCCTACGTGACAAGCCCCAGTATCAACCAAGGCGGCATCCCGTGCAGTGCCTACGAACAAGTTAATATCAACTTCCTCCAGGAAGGGTAGCTCGTAATCAGCTTCTCTCAGCAAACGCAGCCGCAGCATGCATGTCTGGTAATGAACCCTCATCGAGAACATCAACAGATCAGCATCAATCACTGGGGGGCGTTGCTGTGAGAGACAAACGTCCAGTGCATGTTCAAAAGAGCACCAACGGCACCGAAACACGGGCTGTACACAATCCAAAACTGGTCTGAATGACCGAGACCAGTCACACTCCAAATGTTTCAGGAGTGTTGCTCCAAAGTGCTGCATCATGCGTTCACGACACAGCTGCACTGATGGGAGCGCCCACATTCGTCCTTGTTGCGGCAGGACTGCCATTGCGGAAGAACAACAGCAACTGCAAAATGCCGGCTTATAAAGCCAAAGTTATCGGAAATCCCCCAAAAATGCTTCCGAAAATTGAATGAATAGCCGAAGGTATTAAACCGAATATGGAGGAAAAGGTGTGAACAAAACCAATAGCAACAGCTTTGAAAAAATGAGCTAATCCAGCTGTGCTGGACGCATTAAATATACGTCCCACGAGTTCACCAAAGTGTCTCGGAAAGTTTGTACTCAACAGGGACTGCATTTCCGCCGATGACCTTGCCACATGAAGTGCGTAGGTCTCGCGTGCAGATGTAATGGCCACATGCTTCTGAAACAATAAAGCCTTTAGTCTACTTAACTTGTCAAAATTCACCTTGGAAGTAGCAATGTGAGGCCAAATATCCGCTACCTCCCTAATTTTGGTGGGGGGGAAACAACACGTTCCCGCAGCAAGTAATGACATTAGTGACCAAAACAACGTAAACTTTTCCGGCCCGCATGCCACAACAGTCTTCACTATTGAGGAGGACGTAGCTGCGGCTACAATGTATGCTGCGGGTGTGAGTGAGGGCAAAAGAGGCAGAGCAGAGGTGTCTGGAGTGTTGGTGGAACTTGAGACACTGGTTAATGTAAGAGGGTCCGAGGTCATGGAGAGCCTTGACGGCGAGGGTGAGGATCTTGAATTGGAATCTCTTCTGGATGGGGAGCCAGTGGAGGTTCCTCAGGTGAGGGTTCATGTGAGTGTATCTGGGAAGGTCCAGCATGAGTCAGGCTGCTGTGTTCTGAATAGGCTGGTTGGGATTGCTGGTGTAGAGGGCGTTGTCACAGTTGAGGTGGCTGGTGACAAGGGCTTGCGTGACAGTCTTCCTGGTTTCAGTGGGGATCCATTTGAAGATTCTGCGGGGCATGCAAAAGGTATGGAAGCAGTAGGAGGTGACAGTGTTGAATTGACGTTTCATGGTCAGTTGACTGTTGAGGACGATCACTAGGTTGCGGGCCTGGTCTTTAGGGGTAGGGTTGGGTCTGAGTTGGGTTGGCCACCAGCTGTCGTCCCAGGCAGAGGTGTTGCTCCAGAAGATGAATACTTCAGTTTTCTCAGAGTTCAGCTTGAGGTGGTTGTCTCTCATCCTGCTGGCTACCTTGGTCATGGCGTTGGCAAAGTTGGTTTTAGTGTTGGCTGGGTCTTCGGTGAGGGAGAGGATAAGTTGCATATAGTCAGCATTGGAGATGATGCTGATGCCTTGGGATCTGATGAGGCTTGCAAGGGGGGTCATGTAGCTTTTGAACAGGGCGGGGCTGAGGGTTGATCCTTGGGGTACGCTGCAGATGATGTCTTTGGAAGCTGAACTGTAGGGGGCAAGAGGATGCTTTGAGTGCATCCTGCGAGGAAGGAGGTGATCCACTTGTGGGCATCTTCTTGTATTCCTAGATTGTGAAGTCAGTTGATGAGGGTGTTGTGGGAGACTGTGTCGAAAGCTGCGGAGAGGTCGAGTAGGATCAGAGCAGCCCTTTCTCCGCAGTCGAGGAGTCTTCTGATGTCGTCTCTGGTGGCGATCAGAACAGTTTCCGTGTTGCGGTTTGCATGGAATCCTGACTGTGAGGTGTCCAAAAGGTGGTTCTGTTCTAGGAAGGTGGTCATTTGGAGGATAGCTTTCTCTAGGACTTTGGCCGGGAACGGGAGGAGAGAGATCGGGCAGTAGTTTTTGAGGTCACGGGGGTCGGCAGAGGGTTTCTTCAGGAGGGGTCTCACGTCGGCATTTTTCCAGTTGTCAGAGAAGTTAGCAGAGGCAATGGAGGCATTGATGATACTGTTGAGGTGTGTGTTGATCGGGTTAGCTCTGAGGTTGTAGAGGTGGTGGGGGGAGAGGTCAGTGGGTGCACCAGAACGGATGGAGGTCATGATGGCTGAGTTGATCGAGGTAGTGAGCAAGCTGCAGATGGGTTTATGATGAAGATATTCTGCTTGGCTATACTCCCAAACATGTAGGGACTGAAATGAGAAAGAGAATGGACAGATAATGCTGAGAATACTCAATTATGACCTTCTTTACTTTGAATATCTCTTCTTCACCTCAGCCTTTGTTTCGACTTTGCCCCTGGCTCGGGCTTGGGTATGTCCAAATAATGATGATGTGGTGACTCTTTTCTTATAGCCATACAGTTAGTAGGGATCTTCCTGATTTTACATAAGGCAATTTCATAGACAATTTGTAGTTTTGGTATTATGGTGTCTGTCAACTATGCCGATTCCACTTCAAGTGAGTAATGACTGGGACAAGAAGGGAAGAATCCTACTGATAAAATAATGAATATGGGTATTATAACACACATCACTTATAGCATTTTCAAAGATGAACACTGGAAGGACACATAGGGCCTGATTCAGACCCTGGCGGCCGGTGACCGCCAGGGTCACCGGCCACGGGAGCACCGCCGACAGACCGGCGGTGCTCCAAAGGGCATTCTGACCGCGGCGGTTCTGCCGCGGCCAGAAAGGGTAAACCGGCGGTCTACCGCCGGTTTACCGCTGCCCTTGGAATCCCCCATGGCGGCGCAGCTTGCTGCGCCGCCATGGGGGATTCTGACACCCCCTACCGCCATCCTGTTCCTGGCGGTTCGCCCGCCAGGAACAGCATGGCGGTAGGGGGTGCCGCGGGGCCCCTGGTGGCCCCTGCCGTGCCCATGCCAATGGCATGGGCACGGCAGGGGCCCCCGTAAGAGGGCCCCACTGTGTATTTCAGTGTCTGCATAGCAGACACTGAAATACGCAACGGGTGCAAACTGCACCCGTCGCACATGCCCACTCCGCCGGCTCCATTCGGAGCCGGCTTCCTCGTGGGGAGGGGTTTTCCGCTGGGCTGGCGGGCGGCCTTCTGGCGGTCGCCCGCCAGCCCATCGGGAAAGCCAGAATGGCCTCCGCGGTCTTTCGACCGCGGAGCGGCCATATGGCGGTTCCCTCCAGGCGGGCGGCGACCGCCGCCCGCCGGGGTCAAAATGACCCCCATAATCCATTACATGCTTCTCTGACATAATAATGAGAGAAATAATATTGATATCATAAATATTGGTAAAAAGTATTCTACACACAAATATTGGCACCCTACACATGAAACATAAAAAAACTAGGGGTGAGCATAATTTTTAATTCCACCAGCGGAATTGGAGCCATTTATTAATTCTGCGTTATTCATGTAATGTGGAATTACTTATTAATTCCATTGAGCAGAATTAAATCAGCACTGTAATAGTTTTAAACAGGGATGGAAGAGGGTTTACAACCACTTCAGATTAAACTTTAATCTGCAGTGATTTTTAAACATACAGGGCCTGCTCCCTCATCCAGCCCTGTTTAAACCACATTGGTGCCCCGAGTATGTAAGGGTGCCGAGGGATATACATTGCACTGTAGTGCACTGCATACTCCCTGATGCCACTCCATACTTTTAAAGTAAATCTGCAGAATAAAACTCCGCCAATTCTGACTACCCCTAATAAATACACATGTATTGACTACAAATATATTGCTGTAAAAGTATCATGTGAAAAATAAAGAGACATGAAATATTATCAATACAAGACCAAAATCATGAAAAAACAAAGGTAGACCAATATAGCATTGTTAAAAAAACATAGATGAAAACTATATATACTTCTACTCCTATAGAATTCTTTACAAAATATCTATCTATCTATATACATATATATATATATATATATATATATATATATATATATACATACATATATATATACATATACATATATATACACATATACCAGTTCTACAAACGTTGCTTCTTTACCAGGACCCAAAATAACCTGGTTGCTCGCCCGGGTGAGGTGTCTGGTAAATCAACAACCAAAAACCTCACATGGATATGAAATTAGTGAGCACTTCGTGTAGCCAAAGACACAGTTCATTATCTTGTGTGATAAGCCATCCGGTGCTTTGAAAATCTGTTGTAACAAGAGAAAACACAACGCATTTGAGCGGAAAGCTGCTTTGGTAAGGGGTGAACTAGTTATGTTTCAAACACCATTTTATAAATGCTCAAGTGCTTATAACATCAAAAAATCCAAATGGGATAATGTGTAACAAACATAAACAAATAATAGTCAGGTGAAATTCAACAACATTGTAACACACATCTAGACTTGTGATTTCATAGGAATTTCTAAGAGCCCTCAGCATGCTAGTCCTCCGTCGTTTCTGGCAAGGCAAAACCCTTCTGATATAGTTCATACGGTGCCTTCCATGTTTATGCAAAACAACGTGTATTCTCAAATCTGCTCTAATTTTTAGTGTTACAATCATCATCATCAACACAAGCTTAATTCGGTCACATTTAACCATCAAAGCAAAATAAAATCACAGCAAGTAAAATACTAGTGTACATAATGAATACGTAGATAAAAAATTTAAGGAGAAGAGACAACAATCATAGAGATATGAAAAATGATTAAAAGAACAAAAATACATATATTCCTTGACATGCTGCCACTAGAGACTGTCTAACCGCCTTAAAAAAAGAGGGAGACTGTCTCTCATCAACATCCTGGGTACAGCTTACAATATCTCATATTGCTTTTTACCATCAGCCGGGGGAAGGTCACGACAGTCATAAAACTAGTATGTATAGTAAATAAATAAATAAGTTAAAAACAATAATCGATTGGGGCAAATCATTTTTATTTTATTTTTTAAACGAGTACGTATGTACCATGCGGCCGTAAGGAACTTGCTGACCGCACACATTAAAAAAGGAGAGGTGTCTCTCATCAGCATCCTTAGAGCAACTTTGCAGTGTCTCAGGCCCATGTTCCTGCACACTCATAAGCTGGGCAAATAAACATAAAATGTACTATAGATTCCGGAATACAATTGTAGCTGGGGCATAGATCTGTTGTCAAAGCAGGTCGCCAGGTACTAGTAAAGGACATCAGTGGTAAACGCCCATACCTAAAACGGGTGTACAAACTTTTGGATAATAGGTCAGAAATTAGATCCAGGAAAGGTTCAAAGTGAGGATACCACTTGAAGTCAAGAAATTGTGATGTCAGTCGACCATGTGACGTTCATAACAAGTAGTTTTTCCTAACATAGGACCAGTAGACTGATTTCAGATGTTGCTTCTGGGCCCTCCCTAAGTTATGGGGTGTCTCCAGAAATCCCCAAGTCCCAAAATATGGAACCACCTCGAGACATGCTTGAGCCCGGGGCTAGAAAGTGCATTTGGTCTACCTAAAATGGCTTGTAAAGATTCCTTATATACAGCTGCGCACACACAAGAGTAAAGGTCTTAAGGCTATTCCATCAGAAATACGGGGGAACCCGAAATCCAGAAAACCTGGGATCAATGGAGTATTACAAGGGCATGCAAGGAGAGTTCTTGTAAAGTTGTTTTCCCCTACAGATAATTTGCTAACATTGGAAAAACCCCAGACCTCAGCACCATAAGACACCGCACCCTGGGCCTTTGCTAAAAAAATCTTAATAGCTGGAGAAACAGCTTTCGTGGTGGTAGATTTATAAAAGCGCAAGATAGCCCCAGATCTGTGCTGAAGAAGTGCAGTACTCTTATCAATCTGGGCCTCCCATTGCATATTGTTAGTAATTCTTACCCCCAAATAATGAATATAACATACCTTACTTAAGGGAACCTCATTAAGTGAGATAGTGCATCTTCTGGTGGGGCCGCTACTGAAGATCATAAATTTGGTTTTGCTGGAATTGAGCTCCAATCCATGATCTGTACAAAAAGCACTGAACCTATCCACCAGAACCTGGAGTCCCATAGGGGTTTTGGAGATCAAAAGTGAATCATAAACAAATAATAGGATCGGAATTTTTTGATCATTCAAAGAAGGGGCGTCATTTTGGCAGGCAGACACAACTTGCACCACTTCAATAATGAACAAGGAAAAGAGAGTAGGAGCAAGGACACAACCCTGGCGCACCTCCCCCCCCTAATATCTATTTGATCGGTAAGTTCACCCTGATTGCCCCATCTCACTCGTGCATAGGTGTTCTCGTGCATCCTTTGTATTAGATGTACTAAGTTCTCCGGGGTACCAATTTTATACAAAACTTGCCATAACTTCCCTCTAGGGACCAGATCGAAGGCAGATCTCAAATCCACAAAGGCAACATACAAGTTTTGTTTTGCTAGAATTACATATTTCCAGAATAAAAGGGAGAACCTGAAGACCTGGTCCATTGTACTAATCCTGGAACGAAAACCAGCCTGAGGTGGGGATAATACCTGATTGTCCTGAACCCATTCCATAAGCCTGTTTAAGACTTGCTTGGCAAATTTCTTTTGCAGATTGTCGATGAGACTAATTGATCTGTAGTTAACGGGTAAACCCACATCGCCCTTTTTATATATGGGAATTATTTCCACCCGAACCACGTTTCCGGGATAGGACTACCTACTGCTAAAGCATTTAATAATGTATTTATATACCACGACCAAATGACGGGTTCAGATTTAAACGAGTCCCCCGGTATCTTGTCGGGACCGGATGCCTTAGCCTGTCTTAAGGAATTGATGGCGGCTGTGGTTTCAGCCATTGAAAAGACAATGTCCTCTGAAGAACCGTCAACAGATATTCTACAGTCATCAACCCCATAGCACAATTCATCCTGAGATGAAGGCATGAGGTCCTGTTGTACAGGTAAGGTATAAAGCTCGGAGAAGTGGGCCACCCATCTTTCGTGCTGGATATGCATACTAATAGTATTGTTACCCCCTCTATGTCTACCAGCCAACAGCCTCCAAAAAGACCCATTATCTTGGTTCTTGATTGCATCCAGCATCCTCTGCCAAGTATCATGTTCCCAATCTTTCTTGGCTAGCTCCAAGGCATTGTTGCACCTGAGTCTAGCATTTCTAATCACCCCCTGAGAATGCGTTTCAAGGGCAGATTTTAGATTAAGCTTCGCGTAAATACAGTCCTTATTAAACCATTCCCTTGATTGAGTATTATCGGGGGAATGCCTAGACGTGATTTCCTTATAGAAGAAGCCCTGTAAGGTGCTTGCCATTTCTGCATGAATACTCAAGATTGGAATGTTACCGGCCTCTTGCTCATCAAAACGGGAGAAAAGTTTTAAAAAGGATGAGTAGATTTCCTTAACCAAGTATGGATTTGACATTACTTTTGGCCAGCTAACACAAGTTTGTCTATGATTCAGAAGGGGACTCGGAACATCAGTGGTCTCAGAGTTCTGAACTCTCCTAAACGTGTGACTGGTTAAAGTAAGACATAGAGGGTTGTGATCACTGTCATGACGGGATTCTACCTTCATATCTAGGGTGCTGGTCCAAAGCCTAATATCCACTAGGAAATAGTCAATGGTGCTGGAAGAAGGTCCTCGCTTAAAAGTGGGGGCAAGATTTGAATCGGATCTGGTGCGGCCATTGCATGCTCTTAGTCCGAATCTAAGGCAGAGGGAAGCCAACTGTGAAGCAGCACATGAACCAATGCAGTTAGCGTTCTCTTTCAGTTGAGGAACACCCCAAAGTTCATCCTCCTTAATTGTCAGATTGCTATTAAAGGTATTAGGTTCAAAGGTGCAGTCATGTCTCCTGCAACCACCAGAAAAACTGATGGATGCAGGTGCTCCATATATTCAGCCAACTGGGCAAGTACTTTGGACTCTACACCTCGAGAAACAGACCTTGCATACACATTGATCATGGTCAATTTGAAACCGGGTTGGAATGTAAGTTGGACACCCAATAGGTCATACGAATTAAAACATAATACTGAATGATCACATTTTAATTTCTTGTTCAACAAAATCATAAGACCCCCTTTTGATCTGCCAAAACCCCCAGATGCAGGTTGCGCCGCTGAGAAATATGTTGTGAACCCATCTAAATAGATCGACTCTTCATCCCAGGTTTCCTGAAATAAGCATATATCCTGCTAATTGATGAAACTAACCCACTCCGGATCTCCCAACTTTTTCCCAGTCCCTGCCACATTCCATGACATAATGGCAAGTTCTGAACATAGGGTCTCAATCCTGGCTCTAGATTGTGGGACATTCTCTATTTTACCAATCCACTCTTACCGACTGACCCCGGTGACAGCAATGGAAATCCCTGCAAGAGCAGCAGAATTTAGTCAATCCAGGTCAAATAAAGAAGGGGAGGGATTCTCTGTTGTGGTTGAAGACAGCTTCTATATGGATCTTGGGCCCTTCCCATATAGCCATCACATGAAGTAGAGCGACTACTAACATTACCACAAGGTGGATAAGTGTGGAGACTAAAACCAGTTCTTATACCAACCCTCAAGGAGCTAGTCCGTGTATCAAAAGAAATAAGATTGTCCACCAAGAGATTATCCACGAGGAGAATTGAGATGAAATCAAACTCCGATCCTGGTTGACCATGTCTGCACACCTCCAGGATATCAGACCGGATGACAGAGAGACAGTTCCTCTGCGTCCGTAACCAATAGATGACCTTATTGGTGAGGGAATCCTGTGTCTCTTTGCAACCAGATGACAACCTGGGGACCCCTGTCATATAAATGTAACCACCTTTCCTCCTCCAACCATGTTCCCCCTTCATATCATACACCTGAGTTAATCTTGGGGGACCAGGGAGGGGGGAGTCTAGGTGGTCTGACAGGCACCTGCTCTCCTGTAACTCCCCGTGAACCCTTAATAGTGTCAAAGTGATGGGGTATAATCTGCTTCCCTAGACCTAATATACTCCCATTTGTATTTGGGGTTGAATTAAGCATTTGCCCAGTTGGAACTGGCACAGATGGGCAGCTCGCTTTGCCGTTTACCACCATGCTTCCGGGCCTTGCATTGGGCATTGGGCGTGCAGGAGGGCACTTCAACACAGATATCTAACACAACTGGTGTAATAAACATCCCATCGGGAACAGGAACAGGATTAGGGTCACCCTCATTAGACAGTTTGCAGTTGCACACTGCCCTCTGTTCAAGAAGTCCAGTAAATTGGTTCAAGATTAATAGTACCAAGGACTTTAAATCATCCAGCTTCTGGGAGATGGTAGCCAGATCGAGTACTCCATTTGGTTGCGCTTTCCTGTCCTGGGTCAAAAGTGAATGAAGAATGGAATTCCCCTTTCCTGGTTCATCAGGGGATGTGTGCAAGTTGTGTTCTGGGGATTCACTAAGTGCGGACAGGGCTGAGAATCTGTTAGAGCAAGGAATATCAACAGGGACTAGGACCTCTGGGCTTGGGGGGGCTGGAACCCCAACTTCAGGACATTCAACAAACTCCATACACGGGGCAAATCTCTTCATAGGAGAAGGTGTTAATATCTTGACTGCGGGAGGGGGATGAAGATCCACCTCTACAGCCAATGGAGGCATCTGTGGTCTTTTCTTAAAGAGATCAGGAATATTCTTATGGGAGATGGTATCAAGACTTGAGGGTGGAGGAATGGAGGGACTCCTCAGCATGGCCTCCACCTCCTCAAACAACGTGTCAATAGCTTTGAATCGATTGCTGCTGGTATTGGAATGACCATCCACTTTCCCACTTAGCCGTTTCTTATGCTTCTTTATACCAGAATGGGGCACGGGAATATCAGCTGCCTTCCGTTTCCCTATAGCTTAGTCAAAGGAATGGGAGGTATTAAGAAGAAAGGGGGTGGAGTAAAACAAATGCCGGGGAAAGTGCCGGTGATCACCTTACCTAGGACGCTAGCACCCTGGGGCTTAGAAGGTTGGCCCAGCCCGGGCTCGAGCAGGCGATGATGGGCGAAGACGAGCCCGTCTCGGCCCCGGCACGCGCACAGGCGTGTCCCGCACAGCGTGGCTCGTGGCCCCTGAAGTAGGGCCGGAGATGCAAAGAATGCTGGGGGGTGTGGTCCCTTTTTTCCCCCAGCAACAGTGTCAGATGCCAATAGAGCGCGCGTCCCACGTAGTGTTACAATAATTTTTCTACAGAATATATACCTAAATACACTATTGATGGCATCCATGTTTTAGACAAGTTAGACATTTAAACTGTAAGCTGGTTCACAACACCAAAATCACAAACCGTCTGTCTCTGTCACAGTTGTCTCGTCATCACGTTCAGACATTCTCTTTTATTAATTACGCAAAAAGCATGAAACATGATACATGAGCTCACAAAATTTCTCAGTGTATGAAATCTATCATGTGGGTGAACTTTATTTGCGGCAATAGTTTAACACACATTTTTGGCCAGAAAGCGTTACTGACTGAGTTTGTTTTTCTGGATTTTTACATGCCCATTCTCATCTCGCTTATGAATATGTGAGGTTGTGTTTGGGACATTGCAGATTGCTCATAGAAAGCATATTGTATTGATATTTAGAATAACTGTAACAAGATGGCTAGCAACACAAACAGTGTGAGGAAGCAAAAAGCATATGACCTTTTCACCGTACATCCCAATTGCAAGGAGGGTAACACTACACCTCTCTCCCTGGCTCAGAAGTTTTCCAGTTTGGAGAAACTGTCACAAAAGGAAACTAATGAATGGTGGGAGGCGACAACATTGGAAAAATGTAGTGAACAAGAATGTATCCCTAGAGCCTTGCGGATCCTTATTGACCCCTCGTACAAGCGACCTGACCCGGAAATGCTAAAGGAGTGGGCCAGTAATTTAACAGACTGTGCAAGGGGTAGGATGACCACCTTGATTAAGTTTGCATGGCAGGAGCGGGAAACACTGCTGAAAGAAAATGAACTCCTCAAACAAGAATTGGAAGATGGTGACAGTAAAGATAATTTTGCTAAAAAAATGGAAGATTTTTTGTTAAGGATAAATAAATATGAAGAGGAAATTATTCAGAAGAAACAGAGAACATTTTCTCAAGATCAAAAATATTATGTGGAGGGGAGAGCACTGACTTTCAGTCATAAGTATGATGATTTAAGAAAAAACACCAAAGCAACACAAAATTTAGCCTCACTACAAAATTAAGAGATTGGTGAAAGAACTGGCTCAATAAGTGATAGGAGTGATGTCTGAGATGTAGGATCTAACATTCAATCTGCTATGAACATACAAAAAGCTGGACATTTTGGGAAGGAGCTACGAATTCTCAACCATGGAAGAAATTTGCAAAAATTGGATAAAGGACAGGGCAAGAGAGAGAGGAGGAAGAGGATGAGGCAGAGGTTCAAAACAACAAGAAGAGGTGGAAGGAGGAAAAACAACATCGACCCCTGTGAGAAAACTGACAAGGGGACATAAAAGTGCTACAAAATGAAGACTTCCAACAATGTGGTGAATCTTTCAAAATGCACCTTAACACCTGTGGAAATTATAGTACTTAGACAAGGATAATCCTTCTGTCCAGTGACAGATTTAAGTATGCATAAAGTTGGATAGATCTTTTTCACTTTACAAGAAAACTAAAATTGCATAAATGGTTTAAACTGAAAGGGAGACCAATGAAACAATTAGAAACATCAACCTCACTGAGAAATCTCAGTATTGGAGATATTGATTTGTTATTTACACTTGCTAAACTAGACATTGAATGTGATTACAGTGGGGATACATGTTTTTTAATTTGGATAGCATGGATATTGATGTAGAAAGGAATTGCCCAAATGACTTCAGACCTAAGTCTACGTTTAATCCTATACCTCCTCCAGCTGCACTTTTAAGAATCTGGTAAGAGATTTTAAAAAATGGCTACTAAGAATAACTGGAAAAGGGCAATTTGTCTAAAAATGAGACGATGGACGTAAAGGCATTACAGCAGGACAACAGCATTGTCATCCGACTATCAGACAAAGGTGGCAGTACTGTCATTTTCGCCAAAGATGATTATGTTCAGGAAGGGATGACACAATTGAGTGTGGTTGAATATATGTATATATATATATATATATATATATATACACACACACATATATATATATATATATGTATATATATATACACACACATATATATATATATATATATATATATATAACATCCTCACATGAGTCTTAAAACCTCTAAGGGCCTAATTACAAGTCTGGTGGTCTGTGGACCACCAGACTCCCAGTGGTGGTCAGACCGCTGCACTCATGGCAGTCTAACCGCTGAATTATGATCCTTGCAGTCGGACCACCAGGGGGCCACTGCCACCGCCAGGAACATGGTTTCCAGTGGGGTTGTGGTGGCCGGAGTTGTGGTCAGCCACGGCGGAGTTGAGTTCTCGACTCTAGTTTCTGCAAACCTTTTCATGGCGGGGACCCCGCCATAAAACGGCTGGTGGAAACCCAGTGCTGGGCAGCCACAGTGGGGCCCCTGCACTAACCAAGACCATGTTGTGGGCAGTGCAGCAGCCCCCCACTGCCCAGCACCCTCGGAATGCACACTGTCTACTAGGGCAGACAGTGTGTATTCCAGGGGTACTGGGAGCACCCTTTGTGTGACTGCATTATTCTTGGCTCCCTGAGGAGCAGAGGCCAGTGCTGCCACACGGTTTCTGATGGGCTGACCAGAGAAACTTCCGGTTTTGGAGGTTTCCGCCAGTCAGCCCAGTGGAAACTTTGTAATCTGCCTTGGGGGGAGACCACCAGCTTTGTGTCCGTCTTATCTCCACGGGGCTGGCGGGTCGACGGCTGGCCCGCCAAACTTGTAATGAGGCCCTAAGACTTCAAACCCCACATTCATGGTCTGGTCACATACATACCACACACACACACCCAAACACACTCTTTCTCAAGCTAGGCCAACACAGACACCTAGATGAGCTTCTATACACTCAAAATCATGCATTGACACACATACATATAAACATATTTATGTACACAGGCACACACGAGCAGAGGCAAAGACTAAGAAAGAGAACCTCTAAGACATGCACAAATGAGGACTTAGTACCAGAAGAATTGAAAGGCAAATGCATGCAACCTGCCTTTCACCCTCCATATTTTACATCACATTTAAACTACCAGGCACTGCAAGGCTAGAAATGGTGTGCTGAGAGTTCATATGTCAGTTAGGAATTACTGGAATCCTCTTGTTTTTGTAAATCCTAGATTCTTACTCAGAGAGTTTTGGGTTAAAAAGACACAAAACCGACCACGACCTGACTGACATGCTTGAGTATTAGGTCTTGCTTATCAACCCAGGGTGATAAGTTACCTTTGGTGGGCTGCAATATGTAGTGGCTTTTTTGTATCACTTTGCGTAGTCTAACAAATCTATTTCTAAAATGTGTCTGGATGGCTTTCTCTGATGATTGTTGAGTGCTGTCACATAGCTTCTTGCATCTTGTAGCTAAATGGGACCTGGAGAGTTAAACTTGTCCGAAACTTGCCCTTATTGATATCTCCCATTGGCAAATTAAAAACAGGAAGGCTGATTATGTCTCTTCCTTCATGTCTAGCATGTTGAAATGTTTCTTAGTTATCATGTGCCCTAACTCAGTCAATTGTAATTCTTCAGGACAGATGTCCCCTAATTCCTACTAACACTATGCCTGCCTGTCATGGGCCATGTCAGAGTGCATGTACGTGAGATGTAACTGGGGCTAGCTGATCTTATACCTATAAGAAAAGTATGGGCATGCTCATGATGTTAAAAAGACAGCAACTGTCCCTATTGGTTATAGTTTGATAACAGCAGAAGTGCAGTTGGATGCAGATTCAGTCTATTCAACCTCCTTGTACTGTGAACATTATTTCACACACAACTTGGGACCCTATTCACAAACTGCATTTTGTAGTAAGCAAACTAATACTACAATAGCACTACTAATGTAATACAAAATCTAGTTCAGAAATTTACAGCCAGGGACCACCGCCTCCTTCTCTCCAATCCTTTTTGCATGGAGACCATCACCAAGGTGACAGACACCTAGACACACATAGGTGTGCATTTTTGTAGTAAATGTGTAAGGGACAATGGGGAGAGGCTGAAAAATAGGCAATATATGCTACTAATTGGGAAGCGTTCAGCGAAGTTTGAGAAGGGTTTTGTAGGGGTGGGCTTGCTAATTCAAACACATGTTCAGAAAAAGTATGATCATTGCTATTCACAATTATAATTATAAAGTTACTATAGCCAAGCACCACATATGGCCACTTACAGGTACTGCAACACACTCCCATAGAGCACACTGGAGGCAGGGAAATAAAGTAACACCCACAGGAACTAATGTTAAATGAATAAAATGATTTCAGAAGTTAAATATTTCAAATGTTAAAAACAAATTAATTATTAATCAATTGTTTTAAAATTGTAACATTTATTAAATTACCTCTAAAAAATAAATTGGCATCAATATAAATAAATTAATATATTTAAATGAAAGATTTGTTTAATGCACATTTACTTTGATGAATTAGGGCCTCATTACGTGTGTGGCGATCTTACGAATGCCACACTCACGGTGGTGGTCTGGACCGCCGCCTATGCGACGATCTGACCACCACATAACAACCCTGGTGGTCCGACCACCAGGGAACTGCCAGCTCCTCGAGGATCTTGGATCCTGTTGGTCTGGCGGTGCGGAGATCCTAATCCACCAGGGCAGCGCTGCATACAGCGCTGCGGATTACGGCCTCGTTCTCCACCAGCCTTCTCGTGGCGGTAGCATGGCCAGGAAAAGGCTGGCAGAGAACAGGTGCAGGGGGCTGCGGAGGGGTCCCTGCACTGCCCATGCACCTGGCATGGGCAGTGCAGGGCCCCCTGCCCAGCACCGTCTTTGCAGACAGTGAACATTGTGAAGGTGCTGGGGCACCCTGCTGGCTACAGCAATCCTGACGGCTGTAGCCTGTTTCCCACTAGGCTAGGTTGCTGCCCTCCAGCCTAGCGGGATACTCTTAATGGGTCAGACGGGAAGGTAGACAGTGTGGCAGCAACCTTCACATTGGAAGTTCGGCATCAGATCCTGTATGTGCTACAACATTTTATTTTACTAGCTCTAGGCCAATATTAACTATTTTAAAATAATTTATGTTTATAATATATATTTAAATACTTTTCATATTCTTTAATGAATAATAAACTTAAATTATTTTCCCTTTACTTTCAGATAGGGAGATCTCTGCCATAGTGACAGAGATCTCAACCTAGATGTACTTAATTACTGGTAATAACTTAACACTTATAAATCATGTTTTAGGAGACTCCATCCTCTCATTTGAGTGGGTGGAGAAATGTGAAGTCTATTTATAAACTTCACTTTGTAGTATGTGAAGTAGTGCTACTATAAGTTACTCACATACTACAAAATGCAATTTATTAACCTACAGGGAAGGCCTCCACCTTTATCTTACCTATGTGCAGATCTCCGCCAAACTGTCAGAGATCCCTGCACATGTATGTAAACGATTTAGGTGGAAATGTGGGAGAGACCAGAGGGAGTGGTAGGAAAATGGAGAATATTTCCTCTTAAACAGGTGGGCTTTAGTGAAATGTAAGCAAGGGTTTAAGGAGGGACATGCTAATGGAAACACAGAAATAGACCAACCAAGCTAAGGCCCTTCTCCATCCAATCAGTAGATATATATTTCCCTTTTTTATCTCTCAAAAACTCTGCTTTCTCAAACACCCTCATGGATTTTTAGAAAGGGTACTTGCTTACAAGATTTTGTGGCATGCCTCATCACTGGACCCTCAACCTATGAATGGCTCTTCATTAGGGTGGGCTCAACTAGGTGCCTTGGAGCTATTAGATATTGTAGGAATGAGAAAGAAAGAAGTTAAAATTACCTAGGATGTAACTATATATGTAATCAGTTATTGATGGTCATCCTGATGAGATTAAAAATATATGGTACTGAATTAGCAACTGAGGGATGTTTGGTGGTGATAATGGGTTCTATGTTCTGTCTTTAGGTCTACATGTTACGGACATGTTAAATTGCCCATACTGGCCACATTACCTTTGTCAGGACCGAACTATACCTAAACAAGTAAGCTACAGTGACATTTATTTATAATTCCATTATTATTGTATCAATAAACATGCACACATTCATACATACATACGGAGGTGACCATTGGTCACATGTTAATTGGAGGGTGGAAAGAGATAAACACATAAAATCATTAAAGCATTTACATTTCAATGTGGTTTACAATTGTGGAGCACTGCAAACATGCAAAACGCTGCACATTTTGGTGGATGTGAAAGTGAGAAATTGCAAACTAGTTTCTACACATAAGGACAGAAAGTCAACACACTTATAGTTTCCTTCATGTTCTAGCATGGATTGTTCTTATAGGCAGATTTACCTCCAATCAGAATAAATGCTAGCACCATACGGTGCATGGTAAGACCATCTCTGTAGTCACACAATGTGTGAGAAAAACGTTTCACTCTCACATCGACCACCAACAAATGTTCACTCTTCGCTTCCGTGTCGAAAAAATTTAATTTTTGTACATAAAAATACAGGTTGAGGAGGGCAACACTGCATCATTGATCAGGAAGAACAGTGGGGTAGGTAACACCCTATTACATACCAGCAGTCACCACCCTAGAAGTTAGATTAATAGCATACCGTATGGGGAGCTGCTCAACTCTAAGCACAACTGTAGCAATGATGTCTAATTTCCCAAAGAGACAAATGTAATGAAACAGAGGTTTGCTGCCACAGGATCTTGATGGCCACAAGAAAAGAAAATGAAGTACAAAGCAAAGCCAGGAATGAGCTTTTTCTTACCAGAAAACCCTGGAAGAATTTAAAGCTCAGGGGATAGGATTTGTTACCATAAATAACCGATAACCGACAAAATTAGATCTATCCTGAGAAATTGTTGGCATGTTCTCAGAAATGATGGTATCAGAGGTAGTATTATCTATCAAAAGCTGCGTCCCTGAAATATAGTTTGGTGCACTACAAAATACGTAAAAATATTACAAGCTGGCTAGCTCAATTAAAAGGTTTTACATTATGTGGTAGGTGCAAAGAATATAAGTTTAGCCACGATGTTTTCAGGTAAGGAAAGTGGTGAACAGACCCATAAACAAGTTAATCATATGTGACTCTGATCATTGTATCTATGTTTTGAAATGTCCTTGTCTTATTTCCTGGTGCGGCAAAGGATATCAGAATATTTGAGGGCAGTCAAAAAGCAAGATGTGGCTTATCCTGTAGCAAGTCATTTTAGGACACCCATGGCAGTAGATCTGACTTGTTATGTTGCTTTGTTATCACTAAGATCATATGCTCTGCATGGGTAGGAGACCATGAAAAATCATTGCGAGACCTGGAATCAGTGCCTATACTGGAGTGCATGTTATATTATAGGATTTTGCCTATCACCCCAGAGTGATAGATGGCCTGTGATGGGCTGCACCCTATAGTGGGATTCTGTATCAATGGGCTTTAATATGGGTTACAAATTTGGAACACACTTGGACAGAGAATGTAATAAAGTAACTGTTTGCTGAATAATGGGAATAGTTGAGTGTTTATGTATCATTTTAGGAGACATAATTGGTTATTTGATTTCCAGACAGGAACAAGGTGGATATGTTAAATTTATGAGAGCTACTTCTACATGATGTTGCATTTTTGTGCCTCTTAGCACATTTTGTACTATCAAGTCTTGATGTGTTTAATACTCTACTTTTTGTTTAAACTAGATTTTACATAGTAAGCTGCTTTGGTGGTTAATGCTCCAATTTACATGACATGACTGAAATGGATATCTCATGAATTATGAATTATCATTATCCACAAAAGACCATTTCAATAATGTAGTATTTTTGTGTGTCATAAGGAATGGACCATGAATTGTATGTTCTGAGTCTATGTGGTGTGTTTATAATTTCAATGGAATGTGGAGCTTGTGCACTTGAAAAAGGCTTTACATCCAAAATGTGTTGTATTACTCTACATTATTTTCTGGATACAGAATCACACTGACACTCCCTGACACTGACATGCCCTTTCATTCAGGTGAAGAAAAAGTTAATGAAATTGTCAGGGGGTCATCCCTCTAGACCTGGACCGACTCTCTGTGGGCCTCTCTATTTTTGGGAAATGTGTGGTTCCCATATGGGCTTTGGTTGACACCCAGGAGAACCACACATCTCCAAAAAAAGTAAAGTACTGTAGTTAAGGGGACAACCCACTATTTCTAGGAAAGGTTAGTCAGACGACTTTTGTTCTAATGAGACCCAAAAACTAATTTCAGGTCGAAACGTCAACATCCCCACCCTAAGTTGCTTTCAAAACATGTTATGTTTTGCCAGGGGTAACCATATGTATGTACAGACAGGATCTCCATTTATATTTGTTTGATATAAAATCCTATGCAACCTTGGGATCTGTTCAGGGTCTGTGTTCTCTGTTGTTGTAAAAATACTTTTTCACTGTCTGAGCACTCAGTCATCTGTACTCATTTAGATACATGAGTAATTTTATGTTGACTTTATACTAAAGATGTGAAAACAATCATCATGCAAGATATTCTGTCCTGTGCCCTTTCTCAATAAACATTGGGAATGATACAAGCTAGTATTGAGTTTTCACACCTTCAAAGCAAAAGTAGAAGTATCAGTGAATGAGTCCTGCAGGACATGTGTTTGACCTATTAGTTTAGGGAACTTAGGCAGTATTCCCCAGCATGTTTGCCTTAGTTTCAAAGGTAGCTATGCTCACTCAGTTCGGGGAATGAGGCCTCAGAAGGCATACTTGGACACCCCCAACTTGCATCCACAAAATGGAAGGAGTTGGATTCAGCACAGTGAGTGTGCTGAAGGTGCATGAAAGACGTTTTCTTGTGCGTCAAGTAACTAGCGACGGAATGAGTTAGTATAGGTTCACTTGGCAAGTATACAGGATTAGTCAGGACCCTGATGATGACAGATACATGAACGGGCAAGAAAAGCTTAGGGGGGGTGTGCTTTCACAGGGATTTTGCATAGGTAGAAGGCACATATTAAAGGTAGTACAGATACACAAGCCATCACTTTATCTTCACCAAGGATTCAAAACTAATTGGTGTCACACTTGCCCCAATACTAAATTACTCCCTCACTCAACTAAGCAGATGACTCCAAACCATAAAAAACACAGCAGGCAGCCTCCTCCCTCAACATCTCAACATGCACACACACCCGGTACCTGAAACAGCTTCACTGACTCCCAATCCACAGCTCTTTTCAAACTCCTGAAACACACATTTAAAGTCTTACACAGCACTGGTCCAGCACACCTCAAGGCTGCCTTAGATTTCAGAAACCTTCCAGACTCCATTGCTCAGCGTAGGCAGCACCAGAGCAAGGCGAATAGACTTCTTCTAATTGTCTCCAAGAGGGCAGAATGACATTCCTCTCCACAAATGTGTTGTCTAGAATTACTGCATTCCGCATGAATCTGAACACTTGGCTCTTCAACTAGGCTACTCCATAGATCACCCCTTACTGCTCTTGCATTGGCGACAGGATACCCTCTCGGGTGATAGTGTGCTTTACAAAAAATTCAAACCATTACAGAGAACTCTGCTCCCACTGCTACACATATGGGTAACATGTTTGTCCTTCTTGCCATGTTCAAACTCCGTCGGAACTTAGTAGATGTTCAGTTTTCTGTATGACAAGTGTATTACAGTCACAGCACTGCGCAAAATTGTGGATGGGATATATGCTACATTCTCAAGGACTACCCTTTGTGTCAAAAACTACCATTCTTCATATTTTATGATGTTCTCTACAAGGAACTTCGGCAGTGTTCTCCAGCATGTTTGCCTTAGTTCCAAAGGTAGATATGCTCACTCAGTTCAAAGAGGGACACCTTGGCGGCATACTTGAACACCCCCAACCTGCATCCACAAACTGGAAGGATTTGGATTAACCACAGTGAGCGTGCTAAAGACATACATAAGACATGTATTCCTGAGCCACATGTGGCTAGTAAAGGTTCACTAGGCATGCATTCAGTAATGTTCAGAATTCATAATTTTACTCGACAGGTTGTAAAAATGTAGTCAAACTGGTATTTCATTTGTGAAAGTTGTAGATGCATCAACTGTTAACATGTTGGGGCGTAAATGGGGATTCTGTCCTGTGGCTTATGAATGTGATGGGCCCTTGCATGTCGGCGGTATGTTGATGTGAGTGCACTGATCTGTTGGATTGGGCCTGTGGCTGTCTATGAAAGTCTTGTGTTTGGTGTGTGAATGGCATGTGAATGGACCATAAAGCGGTTGCTGCCTTGACATGGCTTTATGGCTCACCTTCAGAAGTCTTGGTTTCAATATTCAGATACTCTGATAAGTATTTGTGCTTTGAAGCTAGCATTTCTGGAGGTGGTAAATCCAACCGGTGTAAATGGTGGAATATCTTTAAGAAATTAGTACCAAATTTATATCTGTGGCAGTAAGGATACTCCAATACTCCATTACAATGGCAACAGAGTATAATTATCATGAACATGATGGTCTGGCCGCACTATTTATATGTGGGTGCAGCTTTGGTGTAACCATGGAAAAGACTGCTCCATTTGTGGCATGGTTGCATACCTTCTGTCCGGACTGAGTAAGGTAAATCTGCGGCTGACCTCTACGTCCACCCACCTGATTTAGGTGTGCAGACATACAGGTCAGTTTTCACTGCCCGTCACCACCTGGAAAACCATGGTGGTAAGGGGCAGTGATAATTGTCTAATGCCCCCACTGGCCATGGGAGCTAACTCCCATGGTGAGAGGGGCATTTTTTGTTTAAAATTAAAATCTGACTTTGGGATTTTGTTTTTAAATTTTCTTTTTTAAATGGTGGATGACTCCGTCATGTTGATGGAGTAGTGAGTTAAACGTAAAAAGGCATTGACAGGAACTGCTGTTTCGGCAGCACCTGTCTAAATTTCTGAATGGTCATTTCTAAATTTGGTGGTTGGAGTAGTATCAGCATGACAGATGTTAAGTCCCCCACCAGAGTGATGGAGTCTTCTTTATCAGCAAAAATGTAAAGATGGACCTTACTAAGAACTCCTCAACTTTTTTAGCTGTGGATTTTGGGCCCTAGTTCAGCTAGCACCTAGGCAAACCTGTAAAACGTTTTTTAAACTAGACAACCAGGGGAGTTCAGGGGTGCAGACTTCCTCTCACTAGGTAATTAAACCCAGAAGCCCTTGCAAATGACCAACTTTGGTAAGAAATACATGTTCAACATGTTTCTGTGACAGAAAGACACAAACTCTGTGGGGAGACCACAGGTTTTCTACCACCTTGAGTTCCCACACATCTCCCGATAAGAATGGTACCCCATTTTAGTGGGTGGTTCAAAAGAAAATAACACAAATGACAATAAATTGCTATGTTGAGAGGTAAGCAATAGGGGCAGGTGCTGTATTTGGGGCCGTACCGTGTCGCCACCCATGCAAACCTACAAACCACAGACATTTTTCAAAACTAGACAACTAAGAGAGTCCGGGATGGTGTACCTTGTATGGATTCTAAGAGATTTTCCTACCCACAATGTCCTACACACCTCAAAATCTGACTGAAATCACACATTTTCCTTCCATTTCTGTGATGCAAACTTCCAGAATCAGCAGGAATCCAAAAGATTCCTACCACTCAGCATTATCTTACTTGTGCCAATAGAAATGCTGCCCCATTTGTGTGGCTGGACCTAGTGCCTGCTACAGGAGCAGCTTAAACCAAAGTCAATGGGAGTCCTCGCCAGGAGACTCCCATTGACCTTGGTTTGATCCGTTTCTGTCACGGACATTAGGCTTAGCCACACAAGTGAGGTACCATTTTCAAGGGGGAAACTTGGGGGAGTGCTGGGTGAATGGAAATTTGTGGCTCCCCATAGGTCCCAGAACTTTACATCACAGAAATGTGAGGAAATGTGTTCTTTTAGTCAAAGTTTGAGGTTTGCAAGGGAATCTGGGTCAACAAACGTGGTCAGACCCATGCGAGTAAGCACACACTGGATACCCCTTGGTGTCTAGTTTTAAAAAATGTACAGGTTTGCTAGGTTTCCCTTGATGCCGGCTGAGCTAGGGTCCAAAATCTACAGCTACCCACATTGGGGAAAAAAAGGGTCCGTTTTGAGTGGAGAAAAGTGATGCGCTCATGTTGGGTTTTGGGCTGTGCCATGTCTCCGGCAGTAGGCCTACACACATAGGTGAGGCACCATTTTAATCCAGAGACTTGGGGAAATGCCAGCTGGATGGGTGTTTGTTGCTTCCCCCAGACTCCAGAGCTTTTCACCACAGAAATATGAGGAAAATGCATTTTTTAGGCAGAGTTTGAAGTTTGCAAGGGTTTCTGAATAAGTAAAATAAATGGGTGCAAGCAACACAAGACACCCTACCCTGGATACCTCTAGGTATCTAGTTTCCAAAAATGCATAGGCTTGCTAGGTTTCCCTACATGCCGGCTGAGCTAGAGTCCAAAATGTATAGCTACCGAGATTGGAAATGAAGGGTCAGTTTTCAGTGGAAAAATGTGATGCGTTCATGATGTGTTACGCCCCATTTCCTGTCACAGGCACCAAGCCACCAAAACCTACCCACACAAGTGAGGTACTTTTTTATCAGAAGACTTGTGGGAACACAGAATAGCAGAACATTTGTTATTAACAATTGGATTTTGCTGCGTTTGTGCCTTTCAAATGTAAACCTGTGTATAACAAAGAAGACATTTTGAAAAATACCCTGTAGATCATACACTAGTACAGGTACCCACAAACTCAGAAATGTACAAATAACCACCTCTACTAAACTCCATATCTTGCGTCCATTTAAAAAATACATAGGTTTCTTTGATAGCCATTTTTCGCTATATGAATTTGTCTATATATTGGTACTCAATAAAAGCCATTGTACGGTGCAGCTCACTTGTTGGGTCTGGGTACCTTGAGTTCTTGGAGAACCTACAAACCTTATATATCTCTGCAACCAAAAGTGTCTAGTGAATGTAATGGTTTATTTATTTAGTAAATCAACGATTGTGACAAAAATGCTGTCACAAATGGTGGGTTTTTTATCTGCTCATTTTCAATATTTCTTTATTTCAACAGTTATTTTCCTTGGGAAAAGCCTGTGGGTTCTACACATATGACCCCTTGCTGAAATTGGAATTATGTCTACTTTTCAAAGCAAATCAGACTTATAGAGCACGGCTAATCACCCACAAGGGAATGCAGGGACTGATAGCAAGCTCCAGAGTTCAGTCAAACAGCCAGGTCTTGAGTTCCAGAAGAGAGGATGAGGTCTGCAGGAGAAGGGGGAGGTTGTTTCAGGATTTTGCTTCAACGTAGGAGATGGAGGGTTCTTCACTGTTGCTCTGGCAGAAGCCGTGGGTGTGCACGAGAGAGAGGGAGGCAGAGCACACGGGTCTAGACGGTTGGTGGAAGTTCAGGAGGTGGTGGATGTATGGTAGTCCATGCTTGTGAAAGGCTTTGTAGGTGTGGACCAGCAAATCAAATTAAATCGGATTTATGGAGCACGACTAATCACCAGCAAAATCTACAGCTTTCCCGGATCACACAGGGGTTTCACACTGGTTTCCATCACAAACTGTGAATAGTTTCAGAGAACAAAAAACATACATGTTTCTGAAAGCAGGGAAGATGGTGAGTTTAGTATAGCAAACCAGTTGTTGTTGCCGTTTTTAGGGAAAAATGCCAGAAACTTTTTTCTGGAGCACTTTTCCCTATTTTTCACAAAAACTCAAATATTTGCTATATTTTTCTTATTTTCTCGGTTGCCTGTAAGAGAAATCCACAAGGCACCTTTAGAATCCCGAGTATGTTGTAAAAAATAGATGCAAATCTGGTGTGGATACCTTAAGTGGTAAAACGTTATGGAAAGTTTAGTGTGAACTACCCTAAATAGCCAAAAAAGGGCTCTGCACTGAAAGGGAGGGGTCAGCAGCTAAGAGGTTAATAAAATTGACATTGAGAAATAACACTGTTATGTGTTTTGACCCTCACTGTAGTGATGTTGATAGAAGATGTGTAGCTAATTCATGCCTGCCTTGTTTGAAAATATAAACATATTAATTATTTACTGCACCAACATCTTTGACTATATCTCTGACCTTCCATTATTTCGATTCTTTCCCTTCTTTCGAACATCCTGTTTTCTATTTGTAGGGAAGTGTCACTGTTGGCCTGGTTACCCCCCCACACACTCTTTTTGCCCACTGTTGATGCCAAGTGTGCTGGGATCCTTCTAACCAGGTGCCCCACACCAGTGTTCTTTCCCAAAATCTGTACCTGTGTTTCCACAATTGGCACAGCCTTGGCACGCAGTTAAGTCTTTTGTAAACGTTACCCATGGTACCAAGGGCCCTGTGACCAGGTAAGGTCCTCAGGGCTGCAACATGTATTATGCTACCCTAGGGGACCCCTCACCAAGTACATGCACACTGCCTTTGCAGCTTGTGTGTACGGTCGGGAGAAAAAGTCAAAGTCGACATCGCACCTCTCTCAGGGTGCCAGGCCCACAAACCACTGCCTGTGGCATAGGTAAGGCACCCCTCTAGCAGGCCTTACAGCCCTAAGGCAGGGTGCACTATATCACAGGTGAGGGCATAGCTGCATGAGCAATATGCCCCTACAGTGTCTAAGTCCATTCTTAGACATTGTAAGTACAGTGTAGCCATAATGAGTATATGGTCTCGGAGTGTGTCATTACGAACTCCACAGTTCCATAATAGCTTCACTGAATACTGGGAAGTTTGATATCAAACTTCTCAGCACAATAAGCCCCCAATGATGCCAGTGTGGGATTTATTGAAAAATGCACAGAGAGGGCATCTTAGAGATGCCCCCTGTTTGTTAGGCAAACTGCTAATGTAGGACTGACGAGTCTGTGCCAGCCTGCCACTTTCAGACAAGTTTCTGACCACATGGGGTGAGAGCCTTTGTGCTCTCGGTGGTCAGACACAAAGCCTGCCCTGGGTGGAGGTGCTTGCTGGAACTATAACACCTGGAGGAGAGCCTCAAAGGCTTAAGACTCGGGTTACTGTGCCCCAGGGCCCTCCAACTAGTGGAGTTGCACATCCCCGGACAAAGCCCCACTTTTGACGGCAAGTCCAGCTGGGAAAATTAGGGACAACAGGGAGGAGTGACCCCCCCCCAACTGGGACCACCCCTAAGGTGTCCAGAGCTGAGGTGACCCCCTCCCTGCAGAATCCTCCATCTTGGTTTGGAGAACAGGGACTAATAGGGTTAGGTTTGTGCCCCCATCCCCAAAGGGAGTGAGCACAGAAAGGGTGTAGCCACCCTCAGGGACAGTAGCCATTGGCTACTGCCCTCTGACCCCTGTAACACCCCTAAATCTTGTATTTAAGGGCTTCCCTGAACCCAGCTCACCAGATTCCTGGTGACCTGACAAGAAGAAGAAGGAGTGCATAGCTGAAACCCCCAGCAGACAACTGATTTGGCCCCAGCCCTACCTGCCTGCCTCCTGCTTCAAAGAACCTGCAAAAGAACAGCGACACATCCAGCTGGACCAGCGTCCTCTGCTAAGCTCCAGAGGACTGCCCTGCTCTCGAAAGGACCAAGAACTCCAGTGGACAGCGGCCCTGCCCAAGAAGAAACAACAACCAAGTCCTCACTCTGAATGCGTGAGTCCTAACCACTCTGCACCCGACACCTACAGCCAGTGTCCAGGTGGCCCAACCAGCTAGAGAGGATCCCCAGGCGATTCTGAGGCAGTGCCCACCCACCCTGGCTTGACCTCTCCACCCCTCCACTACGATGCCTCCAGGGGGAATCCCGAGGACTCCCCTGACCGCGAAGCTCCGGACGAAGATATCCGATGCCTAAGGACATACTGCACCCGCAGCCTCCAGGCCTTGGTGAACCCAACCTGCAGTGCAGCAACATTCAGCAGGTGGCCCTCCTCCCTGTCAAGCCTGTGTTTTGCCCGAGACGACCTCCTGGACCTTGCCTGCAGCCTCGGAATGACTCCCGGGGGTCCCCTCGAAGAGAATCATTGGAGACCTGACATCTTGTTTGCACCCGGCCACCCCAGCACCGCTGAAGGTGTATGTTTGGTGCCTACTTGTGGCTCCCCATTGCTCCTCTAAACCCCTCAGGTCTGCCCTTCAAAGACGTGAGTACTTACGTTCCTGCAGATCTGAAACCGAGTGCCCCCAGTCTCCATAGGAGCCCACGTTAATTTTGTCTACATTTTGACCTCTGCACCCGGCCTGCTACCGTGTTGCTGGTGGTGGGTGTTTGAGGTTAACTTGAAACCCGACCTGTGGACTTCCTAACCCCCGGAGACTGGAACTGTAAGTGTTGTACTTACCTGCAAAACAATCTAACTTTTCTCCCCCCAGGAACTGTTTTTTAAAATTGCAATGTCAAGTTTTAAAACGGATTGTTCCCAATATTTCAAAAACTGTGTAACTTATCAATTTCAAAAAAGTACTGCTGATATTTGTGTGAATTATGAATCTACTGAAGTACTTACCTGCAATTTGTATGTTGTGGTTCTAAAAATAAATTAAGAAAATATATTTTTGCTATTCAAAAAACATTGGTCCGGAGTTAAGTCATTGAGGCCCTCATTACAACCCTGGCGGTAAAATCCGCTTACCACCAACATACCGTGACCGCAGCGGTAATCCGCCACTGGTATTATGACCCACACATAGAAATCCGCCACTATACAGACACCCACACAAGTCTGCCAGACCAAAGGTCAGTGATAAACTGACGATAGTAAAACCCACACCGTTACGGCAACAGGAATACGCCCACAGTATCACGACCCACGAATCACTGCAGCGGTCTTTCAACCGCGGTAAACCATTGGCAGTACACACAGCCGCGCTCAAAATACACACACACTTACAAAACTACACCACATTGGACAATTCAAAATACACACACCTGACACACATACACACACCACACCCACAACACTATAAAACACACACCCATATTACCCACAACCCTTTATGACCAAAACAAAATTGCGAACAGAGAGAGACACAAGCCAGGAGCACCCACTCAATCTGAGCCACAGAACACCAGCACCCATACACCATACACGCAACTCACAGCACACACCACAACACAGCACCCCACACATCCTCACACATATCACTCACACCTCATCCATGGCACCCCAAAGACACCCCAGGTTCTCAGAGGAGGAGCTAAGGGTCATGGTGGAGGAAATCATCTGGGTAGAGCTACAGCTATTCGGATCACAGGTGCAGCAGACATCCATTGCAAGGAAGATGGAGCTATAGCGGGGAATCGTGGACAGGGTCAACGCTATGGGACAGCATCCAAGAACAAGGGATGACATCAGGAAGAGGTGGAACGACCTACGGGGGAAGGTGCATTCCGTTGTCTCAAGACACCAAATAGCAGTACAGAGAACTAGCGGTGGACCCCCAGCTCCTCCCCCATAACTAACAAAATGGGAGGAGCAAGTCTTGGCAATAATGCATCCTGAGGGCCTCGCAGGAGTAGCAGGAGGACTGGACTCTGGTAAGTCAAATCTTTACTATTTTATCACCCACCCTACCTGCATGCCATCACAAACTCCTACCCCCAGCCCCATCACTCCACCAACTCACATGTACCCCACTAACACAGCCCACCCATTCCAATACCAAGCACTGCATGCACCCCCAATGCATGGACACCCATCACCCCAGCATGCCCAATAGAGAGACTTACCCAGCCCACAAAATCACCACTCACACAAGTCCAAGATGAGAGGGAACTCACATTCATAGAGGGACATGCACAAGATGGCACACGCAGATACATTGACAATGTATTTTTCTCCCAACAGGACCCCTACCCAATGTCGCCGGAGAGGAGGTGCCAGCCACATCCAGCACCCCCCCCCCAGAAGAGGCCCACAGTGACGATAGCAGATCTGCACGCCTGGATCAGGATGACTAACCTGGCCCATCTGGGGCCTCCGGACAGTGGGTTACCCTGCCACAGTCCCAAACCACCACTGAGCCGCCCCCCTCAGGAAACACCACCACAGCACCCACCCAGCGGGCCAATGCCACTGTACCCAGGACACGTCAATCAGCAGTGTGTCCACCACTACAGGGACGCCAGGCAACCCCACAAACACAGGACGATCAGGGACCTGGGGTCAGTGGCAGTGGGCACACCGTTCAGGGGACAGAGGCACAGGACAACAGGGAAGCTGGGATGACTGCTCTGCGACAGGGGGAGGACAGGCTCAGGGAACCGATCCTCCACAAGGCACTCTCAAACATCATGGGAGCGTACCACCATTCCCAGGAAACCATGGGCCAGGTACTGGCCAAGTTACAGGAGACCCAGCGGCTGTACCTGGGGATCAGGGAGGACCTAACAAAAATGTACACCATCCTGGTCACCATTGCAGGGGTGTTAGCTGACATGGGCAAGACCATGAGGGAGGCAGTGGCACAACAACGGGTGCCTGACACTAGCCAAACCGAGGAACAGCCTTCCACCTCCGCCAGTGCTAGTGGACAGGGCGCCCGCCACAGGAACAATAGGCCACCAGCACACCACCCCCTGCAGAAGGAGAACCACCCCGCAAACGGTCCCTGCGATCCAGGCAGAAGACAGAGAACATTGCCAAGACCCCCACCAGGAAATGAGACCCTCCTGATTGTCACCCTTCTGTCCCACCATGTTACCCTGTCCACCTTGAACTGACATTGCTCCACTTCCTAATTCCCCTTGGACAATGCACCTGTGATACCAATAGACTGGACTCTAACTGGACATTCCTCCACCATCACCCCAGCCCCTTGCACATACCCCCATACTTATTGGCACAAAAATAAATACCCTTTAAACAAATACCATATTGGAGTCAGTGTCATGAATCAATAAATTTATTACTACAACATTAGCAAAGCATTGCAATGTATATGTATAGTGAAATGTACTACAGGATGACTTTTGGTGGGCAGCAGTACATATAGCAGGAGCCAGAACAGGGCACACAGATCTGAGAATAGAGAATCCAAAGGGTACAGTCAGTGTCCATAGACAGAGGGTAAGAGGCTGCCATGTACAATGTCCAAAACATTACTGAAAAGTAAAGTTGAGTTACAGTCTCATACCTGTGTGTCACTGGAAGTACTGCTGTATAATGTTTGTTGTGTTGTCCACATCTTCTTCATCTGCCTTCTCTTCCTCACTGTCCACAGGCTCCACCGCTGCCGCAAGACCATCTCCAGGCTCATCCTCCTGCAGAAAAGGCACCTGACGTCTCAAGGCCAGGTTGTGCAACATACAGCATCCCAAGATGATCTGGCACACCTTCTTGGGTGAGTAGTACAGGGATCCACCAGTCAGATGGAGGCACCAGAACCTGGCCTTCAGGAGGCAGAAGGTTGTCTCAGTAATCCTCCTTGTACGTCCATGTGCCTCATTGTAACATTCCTCTGCCCTTGTCCTGGGATTCCTCACTGGGGTCAGTAGCCATGAGAGATTGGGGTAACTAGAGTCACCTGTAAATATCGAGGGACAACTGTTAGACACACAGTAACCCTTAGGGACAACCCCATACCCAGACACCTACTTATGGTGTCTGGGTACCTTGGGCTCACCTATTAGCCACACCCGGTGCCTCTGGAGTTGTCCCATCACATAAGGGATGCTGCTATTCCTCAAGATATAGGCATCATGCACAGAGCCAGGATATTTGGCATTCACATGGGAGATGTACTGGTCCGCCAAACACACCATCTGCACACTCATCGAGTGATAGCTTTTTCTATTCCTGTAAACCTGTTCATTTCTCCGGTGGGGGGGAGCAAAGGCCACATGTGTACCATCAATGGCACCAATGATGTTGGGGATATGTCCCAGGGCATAGAAGTCAGCTTTCACTGTGGCCAAATCCTCCACCTGGGGGAATACAATGTAGCTACGCATGTGTTTCAGCAGGCCAGACAACACTCTGGTCAACATGTTGGAGAACATTGGCTGAGACATTCCTGATGCCATGGCCAGTGTAGTTTGAAATGAACCACTTGCCAGGAAATTAAGCACTGACAGAACCTGCACTAGAGGGGGTATTCCTGTGGGCTGGCGGATAGCTGACATCAGGTCTGGCTCCACTTGGGCACACAGCTCTTGAATTGTGGCACAATTAAGTCTGTATGTGATGATAATGTGTCTGTCCTCCATTGTCGACAGGTCCACCAGGGGTCTGTACACCGGAGGATGCCGCCATCTCATCATCTGCCTTAGCGCTTGTAGCCTATGGAGGAGGACGGTGAGCAGAAGGTCATATTTCCACATAGAATGCACAACTGTTGCTGAAGTTAGGTCACAGAAGCAGTATGTGAAGTCGAGAGTCAGTTGATGGGCCAATGTCTGCTGTGACGCAGTTAGGTGCCATGCCATGAGCCCCCCTGAAATGGTGGCTGCCTGACCTGTGAGCAAGGACAAGTGGAAATGAGGTAAGTGCGCAGGCGTTGTGTGCCGTCACGGTAGGCGGTCGATGACCGCCGCGCAACTTCATATTGGTTATCATTGAGCCCTATGGGTTCCAGGAGCCAATGGCGATGTACACCGGCAGTGACGGTACGCACCGCCGTGGACGCGACCGCCATTTTCTAACTATTCACTCACTTGAACCTGACCATCAACAGGAGAGGACATACACTGCAAGTGCTGCTGTGAACTGAGTCTGGAAGCGACAATGGCTACAGTGTCTGGGGAAAGGGCCCCTGCCTTCACTGCGGAGGAGTTGGAGAAACTGGTGGATGGGGTCCTACCTCAGTACACGTTACTGAGGGCGAATCCACTAAGGGTGAAGGTAGGACGGAGGGTGAGGGGAGCACCACTACGGGGTCAGGAGGGGAGACCAGTGACAGCGACTCCTCCTCCGATGGAAGCTCCTTGGCGGTGGCAGACACCTCTTTGCCCACCCCAACAACAGGTACAGCCGCCACCCACTACCAGCATCACCCTCCCAGCAGCCCCTCAGCGTGTTTCCCATGTCCGCTCACTCAGGAGGGTGGGCATCTCCTTCACCCCAGGCACCTCAGGCCCTGCCCCAGTCAGCCATGCTGCCCTCAGCGAGGAGGCTGTTGACCTCCTGAGATCCCTCACTGCTGGGCAGTCAACCATTCTGAATGCCATCCAGGGTGTCGAGAGGCATTTGCAACAAACAAATGCATACCAGGAGGGCATTCGCTTTGGCACGGCAGCCCAACAGAGAGCATTTCAGGCTCTGGCCTCAGCACTGATGGGAGCCATTGTCTCTGTGTCTAGCCTCCCCCCTCCAACTTCCTCTACCCAGTCCCAGTCCCCTCAATCTCAGCCTATCCCAAGCACACCTTCAGACCAGCATTTACCCAAATCAACACACAAAAGTGGCTCAGGTAAACATAAGCGCCACACCTCATCTCACAGGCACTCACACAAGCACCATGCCCATGCAGACACACCAACATCCACTGCCTCCACTGTGTCCCCCTCCTCCTCTTCGTCCACCTCCCTCCCAGTCTCGTCTCCACTCACACCTGCATGCACTACATCCTCATCCACTACTTCCATCACCAGCACGCCCATCACAGCACAGCCCTCACGAGCAGTCCCCACCCCCACAACCATGCACACGACCCCTGTGTCCTCTCCCAGTGTGTATGTGAGCCCTCCTCCCAAAGTACACAAACGCAAGCACCCACCCACCCAACAGCCATCCACCTCACGACAGCATCCAGCCCATGCACCTTCACCCAAACTCAGCAGAAAGACACCTCCTACAACCACTCCCACTTCCTCCACTCCCAAGATCGGTGCGATTCGTCAGGACCAAAAAACGTACCTAATCCACATGTTATAACCCAATACGGGATTTCTTCGTACCACAAAAACCCTCCTTGGGAGGGGAGGGACGAGGAGCAGGGGTAGGTTATCCACCCGGTGGCCACACGGGCGGGTTGACTATACAAGCCTGGACCACTGATGCTTATCGCTATCCCGATGGGGCCCATCCTCTAATACAAGGAGGGTTTTTGTGGTACGAAGAAATCCTGTATTGGGTTATAACATGTGGATTAGGAACGTTTTTTGGTCCTGACGAATCGCACCGATCTTAACAGACATTTATTCCGAGAAACATGTTGCCCCCGATGATAGAAGTATAGTTAGTTCTGTATTCTAACTCTCCACATTCCCCCAATTCAGGGACTGACAGTTTTTTTGTTTCTGAGGGTGGACTAGACATTACTTCTAATCCTTACCCACACTCTGTTTTTAATCATGACAGGAGTCTGGGTTGATTAAATACAATATTTCCAGACCTCTAGCCATTTTTATTTTCACATACCCACATACCAATCCTACATACTAGCACTCAGCTACCTGCATTCTTTACACTCAAAAGATCTCCGGCAAAGAGCCCCCACGAGGTGCCCGTCAGGCATTTCAGTGCCTGACGAGGAGCAAAAGCCCGATGATGAAGCATGTGGTGAGTGAGGGCTCTTGTTCTAATAAGAGAAGACTCCTAGACTCTATTACTTACTTTATACATTTGTACTAGTCTATTGGCTAGAACTGTGTACTTTTGGTTTTTTGGTATTAGCAGATACACCAGCATCGGCAGGACCTGTAGTTCGGGCTCCATGGCGTCCTGGTTCTTCGTTGAGTGTTGAAAGGTGAGTGGTTCCCCTTCTGTGTACTGTTTCCGCTGTGCTTCTGATGGCATTAGTACCGCCCCGGAAAAGCTGGCGGATTGGTGGGTTGTGATAGGGTGGGCAGAACATTGTCTTCCGCCTGTCTGTTGGTGGTGACCGCCGCGGTGTTTGTTGCTACCGCCGTGGCGGTCTGAGTGTTAAAGTGGCTGTCTGTATTGCCGGTTTCCGCTGTGGTCGTGATCCCATTTTTTTCACCGCCGGCCTGTTGGTGGTATTACCTCTGCTTTAACACCGACCGCCAGGGTTGTAATGAGGGCCTGAGTGTGTGCTTCTTCTATTGTCTGTGTGTGTACAACAAATGCTTGGCACTACCCTTTGATAAGCCTAACTTCTCGACAACACTTCCACAAAAGAGAGCATTAGGATTATCTACTGTAACCTCAGTTAAGCCTCTGGGGAACCCCGGGACTCTGTGCACCCTACACTATTCCTGTCCTTTATGGACAGTCTAAGAGCACTCCTTTCTCTATAACTCTAATGGGATGTAGGAGAGGTTGGAAGGCTGGGTGAGACAGTGACAATCTTTGCAAGCTTTTGTGTCGGCATCACCGCGAACGTGAATTTGTGTAATTGGAAACATTTACATGTATGTTTAAGCCTAGGATTGTGCAGTTTAATCTTATTTTACCACCAATCTATTAACTGGGTTACTGTTATAATATTTTCCTCTCTGTTGCAATAGTATACCAGGTGTGTGGCCATGATGTCGTATTGTATGGCCATCACTAACTAAGGTAGAGTCATCATATTGCCATCATATATCTATTATATATCCAAGTAGAGAGTCAAATGACAACGGACAACCACAGTATGCCCAAGAACATTATTGTCCAAGAATCCTCTTAAGTATGATTTTAAATTCCTAGGCACAACCTTAAATGGCCAGGTACAGGCTTAACTTTCTAGGCACAGTGTTAACTGTCCAGAACCAACCTCAAATGTATAAGAGCTGGCTTAATTCCACATATGAGGTTCCACTCTGCTCACTGGCGTGGCGACCTGAGCTTCCCCCGATGAAGGGTCTGGTTGACCCAAAATGCATTGGGGTTTAGAGTTTTTAATGTTGGAACTCACTGAAGTAATGAACATATTGAAGAGGCTATATTTCAAAGGAATGGATTTCTTGTCAGAAGACAGCATACTGTATTGAATGACCTCAGTTTTCAAGTATTAAAGATTAATTTGTGCAGAATGTGTTAATCAGCCAGTTTGTTTAGAAGTAAATGGATTGAGCCTGTGGGCCTGCTTGTTACTGTCTGACTTGGGAATGGTTAGCAGTTTCTGCTATCAACTATGCAACATTAATTCCCCTTACGGCACATTAACTCCCCATACAGCACCCAATATCCCCAAGCGCAACTCCAAATATTCACTTACAGCACAAAATCTAAAGCACAGCATAAAATGCATCAGTGCAATAATGAAACAGCTTCAGTTGCCTAAGCACAGCTTTAAACACACATGTACAGTCTCAAATGCCTACACAGAGGCTCAGTAGCCCAGGTACCATCATGATATGCACAGGCACAACCAACTTATACCCATGTGTGCTGTTATATGCTCAGGTGTAGCCACATTTACTCAGTGCCACCTTACGGTGTCATGAAATATCCTTCACAGTTCAATTAAAGGATGATTTGCTGACTGAGGTCTCCCATGCCCAGGTTTAGCCTCAGAAGAGTGGTGCAGACTACACATTTAGAGTTGGCCACAAATGCCCACTGCATCCTACACATGCCCTGGTATGTCTTCAAATGCTTAGTGCAGGCTCCACATTTAAAAATTAAATCTCAAATGCCAAATGAAGTTGACATGTGTGCAGGTAGCCTCAGATGCCCAGAGTAATCTGCCTATGTGCAAGTTTCGCCTCAAATGCTTAGTGCCCAGGAGCATGATTAGCTTGAAAAGCACAGTACAGAGTCCCAGTCCGCAGGTTAGCCTAAAATGCGTGATACACAATTCCCACTTACAGGTATAAAATCAAAAGAAAAGTACAGCCAGCCTACAGTTAGAAATGTAACTACCCAGCGCCCTTGGGCACATGTGCAGGTTTCAGTCCAGGGTATGACCCCTAACTCCCTACTTGCCTTGGTAACTTCATATATTTAGGCTGTTCCTTCCCTGGAAGTACAATGGGAAGCTATAGTGGAGCATCAGGCCTATCCCCCCCCCCCCGGCACTACCCTCAACGTTTTCCCCTTGCAACAGGTAGGGGAACTATGCCTTGTCCTGTGCAAGAACCATAATGCTAATGAGTTAGAACAGTGAAATGGGTTGGAAGCTACAATCACTTGTCTCTGCAACAGCCTTTTATTTTATGTTGTGATGGGAGATGGGTTGGTGCGTATATGGGGACAACTGGGACAGCAGAGCTATCCGTACTTTACATTTGTGCTGCTTTGCTTATGCTGCATCTGCAAAATTAGAGTAGAGTGGAGTGGAGTAGAGTGGCGTAGAGTGGCATAGAGTGGAGAAGAGTGAAGTGGAGTAGAGTAGAGTGGCATTGAGTGGTGTAGAGCAGAGTGGCATAGTTAATTGGAGAGTAGAGTGCCATAGAGTGTCATGGAGTAGAGAGTGTGGAATAGATAGTGTTTTAGGCCACTGCCATTACAGAAGAAAAAAAATCACTTGAAATGACCATTACATTTACATAGATGTACAGTCATACTGATCAAACTATAGAGCGCACAAATGATAATGTGTGAAAATTGCATTACCTAGGTATTGATTTATTACACTTCAGAATTACAAAAAAAGTACTTCATTTGTGCTTTCCGAATTCTGATATATTCTGAAATATATGCATAATTTATTTACAGACATTTACATGTTGTTGTGTGCTAGAAAAAAGTATTTCCTTTTACAACTTATATTGTCAGATAAATCCGTAAACACCAAGCTTCCTCGGAAGACATAGCCTGACCTCTATCTTTGAATGCGCAGCAAATGTGACAAGATAAGAACAAACTTTAATAGCTTGTTTACAGAGAGTGGGTACTTGTGAAGGAATACATTAAACAGTCTATGCTTCATAGAAATCATTATTTCAAGCTGGGCAGCCTAGAACAAATAAAGCCAGCACATAGAAGGCAAGCAACTGTGAGTTACAAAACACATAGCCAACGGTAAGCAAAGGGATGGAATACATTGCCAGGAAAGCTTTCAGAATGTCCCCGAGACGTCTTTAGCAACCAGAGAGATGTGCTGTGTGGTAGGCTTCGACCTAAACAAGGATAGTTGTAAGGGTGCAAAACGGACAACTAGGGTAAGAGCACCTTCTTCTAGTCACCCCTAAATTACATCCTTTGTGTTGAGTCTTAAAACGTCTACACATACCTCTGCTAATGCATTCTGGTTACAAAAATGTGCAGAGTTAAAGAAGTTTCTTGCCATCCTGGGACACACCAGTCTGTAGCAAGAATCAGGTAAATATCCTGCTATTCTAACTTGTGTTATGCTTGCAGTGAGAACAGTGACCCAAAACTAGCGCTGCTCACCTTTTCAGTGTAGACATGTTACAGTAGCTACTGCTGATCACATCTTCATTATGCCTCCTTACCTAAAACTGCAATTACCAGAGCACAGTCGTCCTGTTTTCGAAGCATGATAATGTCCCATGAGAAGGCCACGGTGGAGACTGTTATGTTCCAGACACCACTGTCAGGGTTTCCTGTGTATCCGGTAAATCACCAAACAGTAAGTGGCAGAGGAACAGGATTTTATTGATTAACAAAGGTAGATAACAATGTAAATGACTAAAATCAACTCTGTTGTCTTTCCAGTACAGTGTTCAGATGAAGTGACCTTTGTCAGATGACAGACTGCATTTCAGAGAAGGGAAATCAATTTCAGATTATCCAAGTTGATAAATGGTAATGCTCGTCATTAAATCCTAAACTCCGTGCTTAAACTCTCGCAAATGCTTTCACATGATGCAACTTTAAATCTCCTTTTTGAAGCGTATTGGGTTTCCTTTCATTCCCATAAACTTCACAAGATGTTGGCTGATCTCGCATTTCAGATGGTGACCCTTCTTATTTGCACTTTTCCCCTCTGCCAATCTGGAGAGAGGCGCCTAATGAATTCCAGACAGGCCGGCCTGTGAGTGCTCTGCAGGACGCTGCTTCACAAACCAGATGAAAGCTCCGAGGCCGCAAAGCACTGTGGGGAAGAGAACTTGCAAGCTATGCGCAAATAAAGGAGCAGGTCTGCACGGTGACCTCATCCGCTTTTTTTCAACAGTTTGGACACAATTGCATTCGGCTAGACCTCAAAACAAAATTAGTGACAAGCGTAGAAAAAAAACATCGATGGAACTTAAAGTACTGTAAGAAAGACCGGAATTACAAAAAGGCGTTTTAGCGCTTGATAGGAGTGATGTGGTGTCTATGAGGAGGGATTTCTCAAGATAAGGAATGTAAGTGCAGATCAATTATGACAGAGTGACTAGTACAGTTTTTAAATAGTTTTATGACATCCTTAATTGGTTTGTACACCCAAAGTTAATGCACCATTAAGCAGTTTTAGTTACAAATATAGGAAAGGTTTAAACACAATGTTCTAGTTTGTCTTTAATTCTCAATCAATAAATTAACCGACCTGTTCATTTATAAAACATCTGCTTAATCAATAGTTTCTAAATTCAAGACTGGATACACAATTGGATTGACATTTATTTTTTTGTTCTGCTTGTTGGTGTTAGGTTTGTACCTACCATGTCTCCGGCTCCTAGCCCTGTTCAACCACAGAAATCTAAGTGTTCTTGTTCATTAGCTGGATTCCATGTTTGCTTCACAACTGACCTCAGACCTCTATCTCTCAGATCACTAGGTATTTATGTTTTTAAACCTCAAAAATCAAAATACCACCGGGGGAGGCCTCATCCATAGAGCCACCCACTAGTCTTGGTTCTCCTGTCACTTTCATATCAGTAAGGGAGCAAAGGACCAGATTACTTCTTCCAAAAAACAAGCATTTGCAATGCAATGGGTCTCACGTTTGCTTGAGTTAGAGCTTTTGGCATTGTAAATTCATAACTTGATTTTTTTTGCCACATAAATTGGTCAACCCTGCCTCATAATTTGGTCTTTCCTTGTCACATAATTCCAGTGGCCCTGCATATAACTAACACACTTCCATTTACCTTCTTCCTCTATCTGCAGCCAAAAATGTAAATGTTGCCATTTGGCATCCTAATTTAAATCTGTCATGCTAATTCCAATAGAATACCACTTTCACCACCCCGCCATCAGAGTTGCTGGCTGACTAACACAATTCCCAAAACAAGATAGCCATGGAGGAGTAACAAGAGAAATAAACTAGAAGGGTCACCCAAACATATCAAGAGTGTTTAAACAGTCATAGTGTAATAAGGATGTTAAGTTGACCTGAATCATGGTGATAGTTGCAGTAAAGAGACATTAATAAAACATATACAATCATCATATAAACCCAAAATAAAACCATTATCAGAAATAAACGTTTGGCATTACACTGTAATGCCCAGAACAGCCCCTTGCATTTGTAAGGAACATGGTCATGCTACCATAGACTTAGCCCCTAGAGGGCAAAACCACATGAAAAGAAAATGACTGAAAGTATTGCAATATAACCATATATTTAGCTCCTGGAGAGCGTAGTGCATTACACATTTTCAGGGATAGCTCCTACTACAATGATGTTACAGACCCTTAAAACACAAACTACTGTCATCTGTAAAACAAAAGTTCCAGCCATAAGAGAGGTTAAAGAGACACTGAATGGAGGGAGGGGTTATTATTTGGGTCCCCACTAACCTAGTGTGAGGACCCAGAGATGATCTAGACAGAAAGAGCAGGTTGTAGATGCCCTGCAAAGCATTATGGGATGACCGAGTGCAGCAAATATTGAAGTATGTTGACTTAATGCTCAGAACAGCCCCTAGAGAACACCACAATAAACATATCAGTTTTAAGAAACATGGTCATGTAACCATGAAATTAGCCCCTAGAGGGCAGAACCACATGAAAATAGAATGGCACAAAGTAATGTAGTGCAATCATGTATCTAGCCCCCAGAGAACATACTGCCTTACATATTTTCGCAGGCCTACAGCAATATTAAGGCCCTTAGAACACAAAGTACTCCAAGCTGTAAAACAAAAGTTCCAACAATAAGAAAGCTTAAAACTGAACTGAATTGGGGGAGGGATTATTATTTTGGGCTACCCACTAACCTAGTGTGGGGACCCAGAGATGACATAAACAAAGTGTGTCTTGCTGAACATTTTGGTGGTGGTGCCATTGTCCTAGGACCACAACAGTCTGAGTTATGGGCAAAAATGTTTTGAAAAAGAATGCTTGCAAAGCATTATGGGGTGACTTGTCCTGAGTGCAGTGAATATTGTAATATTGGCTCTCCCACTGCGCCTAGTAAAGCTTTTATCAATGATGTGTTTTTGGGAAAGCTATGGAGCGTGAAGGGGAGAGCCAAAAGAAATGACTCTGATTAGGTAACAGTATGAGCAATGTGACCAGCGCCCCAATACCGCTGATGGAGTTTGCTTTGTAAGGCAAGCCCATGAACGAGTGAAAGTGATGGGCGTGAGGTGGGTATGGTTAAAAGCCCACAATACTTACAACAGGTCAAAGTGCTTGTGCGCTCGACCTAAACAATGGCACTTGTCTGTTCTTAACCTCCAACGCCCAATACTGGAAGACATCTGTGCATAGCAAGCATTGCTTCTCGTGGTAAGTGCCAGGGATTACTGGTTGCCCTTCAGTCCTTTATGTACATGTACTTAAATCTGTTTTCAATCGGTTTTGGCTCTAAACAATGCTGTATTATAACAGTAACTGTGCACAGGGCAAGCGACAGATTGTCAGCAAACTGGTTGATGATATATCACTAGACTATTATATATTAGTCACCAGGACTTTCCATACTGTAATTGGCTGCAAACATATTGGAAGACCAGTCTGCAGGAGCAAATATAAGAATTTCTCATTATTACCTTTATGAATATAACTTAATTGTAATTTCATTGCATGAATTATTTGTCGACCACTCCAAATATGTTATAAATGGATGGTCAGGGTCCAAACGCCACTTTCCCATAGCTGTAACTCTAAGAGATCAAGATCTGAGTGACTAAGAGTCTGAATTAGAGTTTGGCTGACCGGATACTCTGTCACAAATGTGACTAATGACCTGCCTGCCTTATTAAAAGTGTATTATATTCTACTACACTTGTAATAATGTGGATGGGACATCCTTCAAGTTTGTGTCAGAGTAATCCGTCTGCTAGACTAAGTAATCTTGCATGTACTGTGTTTGCCCAATGATACTACTGTTTGGTGAAATTCAATTGGTTGTGTAATATGTTCTCATGAAAGCACCATAACAGCATTTGTGGTGTAGCAAAGCCATACAGAACTGTTAAAAAAATAAAATAACAGATCGTAGTTGAAATTATCCATTGGTTTTGCCCTGTGCTAAAATAGGTGCCTTTATTAGTTATTGTAGAGTCCAGGTAAATTTTCATGGTCCAGGAGCTAGGCATTCTAACAAGCTCTCATTGGGTATTTTTTGTAAATAAGACACAAGCAGGCAGTACATCAGAAGTTAATCTTCATTGCAAATGTCAACCTTATATCTTTTCATTTAGTTTCGTAAAAGTTTGTTTCCCTGTAGACTATGTCTTTGCTGTCCTGCTTGCAATTGACTCTGACCCAATTAGTTCTTGTCCAATGATTGGTCACCGAAGCTGGTGTCCAGTGTCTTTGGTTGGAGCGATCCTCTCACATCACCTCCCTGCCGTCAATGTTACTGATGTCCATAGCTCGAGTCTACATAGACTGCTTGCTTACAGGGAACTTCTCTTCATTCTCTGTTGACTGGTTGCATCTCTTCAATGACAGGCCAAAAAACCCTGATGGAGCTGGATAGGGTTCTCAAAAGGCACGAGATAATGGTGGCATTCCCATGTTGTGTATATTTTGATGTTCAGGAAACTGGTGCAGTGTACACCAGACCCCATGCTGTTGGTGAGGTTATTGAAGAGTGATGGTTACTTTGGATATTCTTAATACCTATCATTTGTATTGGTGGTCATAAATCATGTAATTCTGTATAGCATAAACACGCAGAATTACAGAGGAATTCCACAAGATTGCACGTCATTGCGCAAGGAGAGTCATTCTGCGTTTTGCTCTATCTGTTAGCGCTAAAATGCCCCCTTGCATCCACAATGGAGAAAAGGGTGGATTTTATGCTAAGAAATAACTCTAAATGCAACAGGACAAAAATAGTGTGTGAAGGCAGTCACTCCCACTCGCTAAATGTGCTATTGGGGTAGAATTTCCCCCAATTTACTCCTGACATTTAGCATTATTTTCTTAGTGCCAAATGCACTCTTGCATCCAAAATGAATTTGAGGATGCATTTTGCTCTAAGAAACAGCCTAATTTCAGTAGAACACAAATAGCGAGGGGCCACTCATGCTCTCTAAATGTGTTCAAGTAGTAGGAGTTTTTCCTCCCAAATTACGCAAGAGGAGTAGTTGAGTAGCTATCCGTAATTCTGCATCAAAGAGTAACACTGAATTACCAACATTACTCAGATTACTCTATTGTAATTGAATTTCCTCCCAGGCCTAATTTTCAAGTTTTACACATTTTAGTTGATTAATCGGCCTGTTGTGCTTTCTGTGGCCCAGTCCTGTTTGAGATTTGCACTGTTTTCTTTCAGGGCTTAGCTGTCTTCTCTTTTACTTTCTTAAGTGACAGCAACCAGTTTCCTTCTTTGATTTCAGACTCCTTTATGTCCCACAGCCCTACACCATAATCATCACACTCTTCAATCTGGATCTTGTGACCTTATTTTCCTCATTGAATTATTGTTTAGGAAAACTGTGCTCAGTTCAAACCTTTTTCCATCACTCCTCCGTAGCTTCCTAGTGTCAGTGCTCATAGTCGCCTGTGATTGATGTTCTCTGGATTCCTCCTCTAGGTTCTCAGTCTTTGCATAATGCTTAAATTGATCAGTTTTTGTTGCATATCATGTTTCACCATGCACCATACCAAAAAGAAGAAAAAAAAGATTCCGGTCGAAGCATTGCCAACAACCTGGATTTCACGTGCTGTGCAGCAGATAAAGGAGGAGCCTTAGTCATTAGGACACTAGATATTACAAGCAGAATGTAGAAATCCACGTTAATGATCCTATTATAGTGTTCCAAAAAATGTTCTCAACGATTTCGGCGCGAGCAGTAATCCAGGGTAGGATAACAGAAGAAGACAAAAGATATCTGACACAAGACAGTCCAAAAACTCCAAGCATCCACATGTTACCTAAAATACATAAGGATTCAACTCATCCACCATTCAGACCGATTGTATCCACAAGAAAATCCATACATGAACCCATAGGAAAATACCTAGATAAATGTTTACAACCATTGGTACAGAGCATGTCCACATACCTGAAAGATACCATTGATTTCTTTTAATTGAAAATAAATAATGTAGAATTCGACATAGGCAGAAAACTCACGCTACGCACCGTTAATGGTAAATCACTTTACACAAATCGATTCCACATGACTTGGGCATTGAAGCAGTGGAATATTTCTTGTTGAAAAGTAACAAGGAAGAGGACTTGAAAATATTCTTGATGAAGCTGTTGTAGGAAGCTGGCTCTGTATATACTATACCAAAGTGAGGTACAGTGTGCACAGAGTTCAGGGGTTCCCCAGAGGCTTAACAGAGGCTGAAGTAGATAATACTAATGCTCTCTTTTGTGGTAGTGTGGTAGAGCAGTGAGGCTTATCAGAGGTTAGTGCAAAGCATTTGTTGTACACACACAGTCAGGAAATGAGGCATACACTCAGTTACTAACTCCAGGCCAATTGTTTTACAACTATATTTTGTTGATGTTGGATTTAGAATGGGATTCTAAGGAAACTGGGGGCACTTGAAGATCTGCTGGTAGGTAAGTAGCCGTGTCCCTGGGGAGCAGACCTAGGGGGGTTTAGAGGAGCACTGTGGGGGAGGGTTGCACAGGTCTACACCAAACACACACCCTCAGCAGCACAGGGGCGGCTGGGTACAAAGTGCAAACACAGAGCTGGGCGCCCAATGCTTTTCAATAGGGGAACATGAGGGTCACAAAAGATGCTGCAGTCCCGGTCCAGGGGGTTGGTTGCTTGAAGCCAAAGGCTGAACAGGCAAGAGAGGCACCCACTGGATGTTGCTGGCCAACTTGCAGATTCCCCAAGGCCAGGGGGCTGCAGGTGCCGGGTCTCCGTGGGCATTAGGAATCTTCGTCGGATCTGGTCGCTGTCTGGGGGGGTCCTCCGGATTCAGGCTGCAGGTGTTGTTGTGTTGGCCAGGAAGGGTCAACCCTCGATGGACTTGAAGTTGGAATTGCCTGGGGGCCTTCTATGGACCGGTGGGCCACCTGGACTCGGGCCGTGGGTGCAGAGTGGACAGGACTCGTGGATCCGGGGCGGTTCTGGAGTCCTGTAGGTCATTTCTTCTGGACAGGGCCACTGTCCTCAGGAGTTCTTGGTCCTCTGCTGGGCAGGCAGCCCTCTGGGGTTTGTAGAGGTCGCTGGTCCTGCAGGATGCATCGCCTTCTTGGAGCAGGGGTCTTTGAAGCTGCAGACAGGCCCTTAGGGCTGGGGACAAGTCAGTTGTCGTCTGGAGTCTTCACTGCTGGGGTCGGCTTAGCAGTCCTTTGTCTTTATTCTGAGGTTGCCAGGAATCTGGTGAGAAAGGTTCAGGGGAGCTCCTAAATACTAGATTTAGGGGTGTCACATGGGTCAGAGGGCCGTAGCCAACGGCTACTGTCCCTGAGGGTGGCTACACCCTTTCTATGTTCTCTCCCTCTGGGGAGGGAGGCAAATTCCTTGGTCCCTGTCCTCCAAAACAAGATGGATGATTCTGCAAGGAGGGGGTCACTTCAGCTCTGGACACCTTAGGGGTGGTCCCAGCTGAAGTGGTCATTTCTTCTTGTTTTTCCAGATGAACTTGCTGCCAAAAGTGGGGCTTGATTTGGGGGCAGGCATCTCCACTAGCTGGAGTGCCCTGGGGCACTGTAACAGGAGGCCTGAGCCTTTGAGGCTCACTGCCAAGTGTTACAGTTCCTGCAAGGGGGAGGTGTGAAGCTTTGTTCTTGACCCCAGAGTACACAAAGTCTCTCACCCCATGGAGTCAGAAACATGTCTGTTAGTGGCAGGCTGGTACAGACTGGTCAGCCTTACACAGAAGGGTTGGGTAAAATATTAGGGGCATCTCTAAGATGCCCCCTTTATTTGCATACAAGTGGTCTAAAAACCTAAAGGAACTTTTGGAATATCAAGATGATCGCCCTGAAGGCATACATTTTAAAGGTACAGAACCATGTTTAAAAAATTGCAACACTATCATGTGGGGTACCACAGTGACCCATCCACGAAAAGGAACCAACACTAAGCTACACACTAAGGCCACATGCGATTCCAAAAATGTGATTTACCTTTTGAAATGTCGTTGTGGCTTAGGATACGTGGGGAAACCAGAACGTAAAATAAAAACGATTTTGAATGAGCACAAAAGCAATATCCACATGTAGAATAATAATGCTACTGTTGCAGTACATTTCAATATGATGGGCACAATATTTGCCAGTTGAGATTTCTCATACTAGAAATTGCACAACGTAAGAAAATTGCTTCTTCAAAGAGAGCTTTTCTGCATAAAAAAACTAGACACTTGACTCCAAAAAAGATTAAATGATAGACTGGAATTCAGTTGTTTCTTAAAAAGGTTGCCTTCTATAAAATGATAACTGTTGTATAACTCTCCATTGAGTGTATGCTTCAGTTCAGGAGCCCATTTAATTTTTAAATTAAAAGTTTCAAGGTACGAACGTGAGTGGATATAATATATGATTCTTAGTCTAGGACATAGACTCTTTGGGAACAGTAGCATTTTTGACAATTAGTTTTAACATTGACTGACGGTTGATACTGGTTCAGCGAGCTTTCTTCCATTCAATTTGTTATCAGACACATTTGATTTTTGTTAAAAATGGTGAGGAAGCATTTCGTTCACCACAACATGATTCATTATATTTTAGGGAATAGATTTTGGGTGACAATTCTGGTTTTAGTGCATGATCATGAACGTATTAATTTTTATGACTAGCGTTATACCACTTCCAAAATGGCGAATTATTGAGAGGCCAATTTGATTTGAGATAGAGGCATGAAGGTCCGCTTCTTAGCATGACATGGGAATTTTTGAAGACTGTTGCCCTTTGTTCTTCTTATGCACAGCAACATCTCAGGAATAGTCCAACGTCACAATCACACCTGGTTGCATATAAATGAGAACACCCTCAGTCTGTCTTCCATATGGACGGTCCACACTATCGCACATGCACACTCAGACAAGAATCCAAGTAGAGTGGAGGTAAGTTTATAAAAGAGTTTTGACAAGTGCACTCTTCATAAATAGTACTTCACTGCATGATCAGTTCTTAGGTTATAGAGTTCAGTTTTATAAATCACACTGCTTTGCATGTAACACTTAGCATAGTCACAGTGGTTCGTTTAACTTTTGTTTGCCGTGGTGGTTAGATTGCACATACTCTTTTTGAATTCGATGTATTTAACGGGATGTACAACGCGTTAACCCGCATTTCAATACCAGCGGTGAACTTCAGCATTCGTCTAGTACTATTGTTTGGTCTCGATAATCACAGTTTTGCATTCATTCACATTCTTTGTATGTGGGCATGTATGAGTAATAGAGCCATAGTGGAGCCCTCTACTCACGTTTATTTTGAGGGTTAGAATGCACACTAACTCGTTTAATGAGAAATTCTAACTTGATAGATTCAATGCGTCAAAAAACACCAGCTGTGAACTTTTTTGAAAGCACAGGCACCTTTAACAGGTGCAATGGTTCACACGAAATGCTCAAAAGTCTCTCTCTATTCTCACACCCTGCACCCGTTCTCCTCCAGCCTTTTCATAGCGGTCTTACCGCCATGAAATTGCTGGCAGAGAACAAGGTCATAATGCCCTGGCCAATTAGGACCGCTGCAACCGCCAGACCGTGGATATCTCAATAAATCAATCAGTTTTTGTAAAGTGCGGCTTCTCACCCGTGAGGGTCTCAAGGCGCGAGGGAAGGGGCCTCATCCGAAGAGCCACGTCTTGAGGTTCTACCTGGAGATGGTGAGCGACAGGTTTCTCTGAGGTGCAGGGGGAGGTTGTTCAAGCTCTTTGCTCTGATGTAGGTGAAGGATCGTGCTCTGGTGGTGGTTTTACAGATGCGAAGGATGGTTGCCAGGGCCATCTGGGTGGAGCCGAGGGATCTGGTGGGGGGTGTGGAAGGAGATGCAGTGGTTCAGGTACGCTGGATCTGCATTGTGTAGGGCCGTGTACGTGTGGGTGAGTAGCTTGAAGGTGATTTGTTTCTCTACCGGGAGCCAGTGGAGGGTCCTCAGGTGTTGGGAGATGTGTGCTCGGCGTGGAAGGTCCAGGATGAGTCTGGAGGTGACGTTCTGGATGACTTGTAGTTTTTTATGTTTCTAGTCTAGGTGCTGGCATAGAGAGAATTGCCGTAGTCGAGCTTGCTTGTGACTAAGACTTGGGTGACTGTCCTGCAACAGTCTGTTGGGATCCATGTGAAGATCTTCCAAAGTTTGCAGTGTGGGTGCCAGCAGGAGGAGGCGACTGAGTTTACCTGGTCGGTCATGGATAGGGAGGGGTCGAGGATGATCCCTAGGTGCGGGCGTGCTCAGTCGGTGCCGTTCAAATGAGAACATTATAATCAAGCCAGCCGATAAAGGCGGTGGTATAGTGATACTAGACAAAGATAAATATTGCATCGAGATACGTCGTCAACTAAACAATAGGGATCACTATCGTTTGATAACAGAAGATCCTACATCTAGACTAACAGCCACTATTATTTCCATCACTGACGAAGCATTGAGAGAAGGCTGGATATGTAAAAAAGAATACGACTTCTTAAACCAAAGACAATCACGTATCCCCCTTCTTTACATTCTTACTAAAATACATAAGGATGCCATTAACCCTCCGGGGAGACCAATTATTGCTGCATGTGGCTCCTTATTAGAACCTTTGGCTCAATATGTGGACTTATTCCTCAAACCATTAGTGTATAATACTAAGGCATATGTGCGTGACTCGATGCATATGATCAATAAACTAGAAGGAAATGCTTTCGATGAAAGAACACAAATGTTAGTGACTCTAGATATTGAGGCTCTTTACACTAATATTCCTCAAAATGAGGCAGTAGAAATAATGAACATATATTTAGATCAAAGACCTCTTCCTCATAAGGTCCCCTCTTCTTTTTTGCTTGCCCTGGCTACGCTGTGCTTAAAAAAAAAACATTTTTACATTTGATAATGAAATGTATTTGCAACTGAAGGGCGTAGCGATGGGCTGTAATTTTGCCCCTGAAATAGCAAATCTTGTGATGTCATTCTTTGAAGACAAATGGATTTTTGATATAAATAATCCCTTCCGAAATCACATTAAAACATGGTTAAGATACATTGATGACATCTTTGTGATTTGGGAAGGGGATCAGGAGGTCCTTTCCCGGTTTCACGATTGGATTAACCATCTAACACCTGACCTTAGATTCACGTTGTCTTCTGATTCTAAACGAATCAACTTTTTGGACCTATGGATTCAATCCTCTGAAGGCCAGATTTTGGTGAGTCTATATAAAAAACCCACTGATAGAAATACTTTACTTCATTTCTCAAGTAACCATCCCCGTTCTCTTAAGGAGAATCTTCCTTACGGCCAATTTCTTCGAATTCGCCGTAACTGTACCAATAAGGAAGATTATTTTCAAAACGCAGAAACCTTGAGTTCTAGATTGATCAATAGGGGCTATCCCAAGAAAATTGTGAAGGGGGCTTGCAAACAAGCGTTGTACACCCCCCGGGAACATTTGTTAGTACCTAAGCTAAAAAATAGGGCTTGCCCTTTGACTTGTGTTCTAACATACAACCCGAAAGCAAATCGGGTCAGAGCTATCATTGTAAAAAAAACTGGAAGTTGCTTCTTCCCTTAGGCATAGATAAACCTCTCTTCGCATTCAAAAGAGGCCGAAACATCTATGACTCTTTAGTACATGCCCCCTTGACTTCTAATAGCAAGAAGAAAGCCGATTTAAGAAGCATGTTAGCCTTACCACCTATTATCGGACATTTCCCATGCATGAATTGCTTGGCCTGTCAATACACAGAAAAGAGCAGACAGATCGAGCTGAATGGTAAAATACATCACCAACGCTGCTTTTCTAATTGCAACACACGTCATGTGATATATTGTATCACTTGTCCTTGTGCACTTACTTATATTGGCCAGACGATACAACCGGTGAAAACACGCATACTCCAACATATGTCCAGGATCAGATGTGCGGTACTTGGTGCCCCTATGGTTGACCATTATATCGAACAGAACCATCGTCCAGAAGATATTAAATGGTCCATTTTATATGTGGCTGACAAAACAAAAACAGGCACGACACTAGCTTCTGTTTTGGATAAAATGGAAGCTCGTCTGATAGAAAGATTTGGGACGGCCAGGTTTGGCCTAAACGATCTGTCTGAGATGTGGGCCTTACTTAACTAAACAGGAGTCGCTTTAGAGTGCTTCCAATCATATATGCTGCACGATGTAGATGATGATCTATAGAATCAATCGCAGTTAGGTATATTATTTTTCCATCTATGTCGCCAAGTCGGTGTCAGTGTAGGCTTTTAGATTCCGTGAACACATAGATCGCCTAGATAGGCTCTACTAAGACCTGGCGTAGCGGTCTAATCTATAACTTCAGGTTCACTATAAGTTTCGTAACTATCTCTAGTCTGTGGTAGTTTCTTTATTGATGATTTATTCATTACATTGGGCATGACAGTTTCAATCAGTGGCCTATTGACAACAATATGATAAAAGGTTTTGTTTAAATGTTGTTGACCAATTTTTGGGGTTATTTTAATCACGTCATATATTTATCTCCCAATTTGTGCATAATAACGTTTTTTGCACATTAAAAGATGGCCGCCATAATTTCTTGTAGTAGAGAAACATGTCTAGTCTCCTTTTTATGTTTAGCGGAGACGCGTATCTAAGGCGATGTTCCGACACTCTGAGTTTTTGAATACTTGTCGCTGTAATTCACAAAGCGTTGATGCTTTGAAGTCCCACTGTAAGCTGTCCGGCGAGTTTTTGAGACTAAGGTAGGTGTCTTGTGCGTTGCTGTACTTGCGATGTACAGGCATCGGTTACTGTTAAGCCTGTTTTTAGTCACCTTTGGTGCTCTTCCATTTTTTTGCAGCTGTGGTCTGGTCGCACTGATTATCGCTCTAGTGCTTGTGCTCCATACCGAGTTTTTAAGCCAAGGTCAGTCTCCTTCGATCACGCGTCTCTGCCAATGATTTAGACTATTATGTATACATCAGAAGTGTGCTTTTGTATTTATTTGCCTGTGTGGGTTAGTTTGAATAACAGCGTTTAGCTTGTTTATATGCTTAAACCTGGTGGGCTATACCTCTGGTCCTTATTCTTTTTCTTTTTCAGTCAACATTCTTTTTCAGTAAACATTGTTTATAATTTCCTTAATGGATTAAGGATGGGGTTCAGTCTGCTGTTTTATATTGCTTTAATATATACAATTCTTTATTCTTGCACGATATATATATATATATTTATGTGCACCCATGAGGTTATGTTGGTGAACAGGCGTTGGGTTCCCCTACTCCTGGTGGTTTTCATTTGTAGTATGTTTTCAGTTTGTTAAGATTTTTTCTGTCTTGTATATATAGGCACTGTCTTCACTGTCCTGAGGAGGCCTTAGTTGCTGAGGCCGAAACGCGTCGACTATAACGTTCTAAGGAGTGACTGTTATAATTCCTGAAATACCTGGATTAAGCAAATTGTGGACTGTATCGGACATTTACCCCAGTGATTGACTTGTCTCACTGTTGCAGGATACTTCTCTTCCATTACAGTCACTACCTGGATGGATGACTGCTCGCCACTTGATGGTTTAGCAGCCTATATTTTATATATCACGGTGCTGGTTTGTAATTTTGAGTTAGGTTTGCATGCATATATTTAGATTTACAGGTTTTAGTTTTTAGTTAGATAGGTGATCAGTTGACATTAGGTTTGTATTGATGTACTTGGAATAAAAGAAATTATGATTCAGTAAAAAATTGAGTTTTTTACTTAGATATTGAACATATATTTGTCCCGGTTGGATATTTTGCATTGTGTATTGAGTTGTGTGACATCGGCATATGACATGATGTTCATACCGTGGTTTCTGACGATGGCTGAAAGAGGGTCTATGTATACGATGAACAGTGTGGGACTCAGAAAGGATCCTTTGGGGACTCCACAGTTGACTCCTGTGGGTCTGGATATGTAGGGCAGAAGTCTGACCCTCTGCATCCTCCCAGAGAGGAAGGAGTGGATCAATTCTAGGGCTCTTCTGCGGATTCCTATGGCATGGAGTCTGGTGCGTAGAGTGCTGTGGGAGACCGTGCCGAAGGCTGATGAGAGGTCGAGGAGTGTGAGTGCTGCAGTGTGGCTGCTGTCTATGAGTAATCAGATGTTGTCAGTGGCTGACAGGAGGGCTGTCTCCGTGCTGTGGTTGCTGCGGAAGCCGGACTGGGAGATGTCCAGGGAGTTGTTGGCCTCCATGAAATTCCATAGTTGTGCCTTGATTGCTTTCTCCAGTACTTTGATGGTATAGGGTAGCAGGCAAATGGGCCACAGATTCTTTAGTTCTGATGGGTCGGCCGAAGGTTTCTTCAGGAGAGGGTGTATTTTGGTGTGTTTCCAGTCCTCGGAGAAGGTGCCAGTGTTGATTGAGCAGTTCATTATTTTCCAGAGCTCAGGCGATAGATGCACTGGCTCTGATGTATATGGGGTGTGGGCAGGGACCCGGGTGGGTTCCAGAGTGGGTGCTGTCCATGATGCTGACTGTTTCCTCCGTGGTGAGTGTGGACCAGCTGTGGATGGTCTGGGTGAGTTCTGGGGGGGGTCTATCACAGGTTCCGGTGCCAGGATTTTCCGGGAGGAAGCTGTCATAGATGTCGTGGATCTTGTTGTGGAAAAAGGTGGCAAGTTTGCCGCAGAGGTCCTGTGATGGGGGGATGCTGGTGGCTTCAGAAGGGGGATCTGTGAACTCATTGATGGCTGAGAAGAGTTCCTTAGAGTTGTGTGTAGAGGAGTTGATGCGCTCCCAGACTGCGTCCTTCCTTGCGTTCTTGATTTTTCGGCAGTGGGCAGCGGTTGAGGCTCTGAAGGAGGCGAGGTCTCCGCTGGTTTGGCAGTTCCTCCAGTATTTCTCTAAACGTCGGGGGTACACTTTGATTCTTGGAGTTTAGTGGTGAATCAGCTGGCTTTCTTAGATACACATTTGGCCAATGTCAGCTACAGGAGGGCTAGAGTGTTGGTGCATTCGGCGATCAATGCGTTGAGATTACGCACTGATGTGTTTTCGTCATGGGAGGGAGGCAAGAGGGAATTTGGTGAGAGATGAGGGGAGTTGCTCGTTGGTGATTGCATTCCATTTCCTGCTGGGTGTGGTAATTGTGAAGTGAATGGATCTCTGAGCCTGAAGGTGCTGGTGGTCTGACCACGGCACGACCACCGTAGTCAGAATGTGGCGCTCGGACCACCGAATTGGCGGCGGTCAGACCACCAAAGACTAGTAATGACCACCTATTTGTTTACACCTAAGACCAAAAGATGGTGATACCCTAGTGCACACAAACAGAGAAGATTGGGAACACATTGATAAAGAAGGTGTGCACTGTTGACAAACAATTTGACATATTTCCTTTATTGTTGCCGTTGTTTATTATTGTTCACTTGGTGACAGCGCTTGGTTGTTCTAGTCCTTTGTCTCACCTGTTAATACGGGAACAACAGCTGTGCAGTCAGTAATCTGCAGAAGTAAAGTTGTGGGAGAACTGGCCATCTCCACCACATGTTAAGATATTCTTTTGTCAGACATTAATTTGTCTATGTTGTCTACAGTGGATTCTATCACATGTAGCCTGTTGGGTTGTGTTCTTTTTTCAGCTTTTTTAGGTTATTGCAAACATGTGCACCTCTGAATTCTGGGTGGCACCTTTGCTTTCATTCCCCAAAACTGTACGTTGCTCAAGCAGTCAATAGCAATAGTAACTTGTTTTCAATAGAAACATTTTAATAGTACTAATTTGTCTATACAACCATAAGACATTTTTCGATTAGTTGTAAGTATACTCACTTCATATTGGCCTCTTTGGGCATATGGACATGCCTGTCCTGTCCCACGTACATTGAACCAACTTCAAGCCTCAGCCTTCCACAATTCTGGGTAAAGGTAAGAGATGTGCAGCACTTTGATGTTGGCGGATAACTCAGGTAGGAGCACGCTTAATATGCCAATGTTTTCAATACCTGACTCTTTAGTTGCCCTTACCAAGTAACACTTTCAGCAGACTGGTTTATTTTCCAAGACGAGACATTGTTGAGGGTAGACTGCAGTTCTTTATCAAATTTATAATCAAATAATTGTAAATTCAGAACTCCCTTGATTGATTATGAGGTCAATATGTGATTTATTGGCATTATCACGTGTCACATTCTTTATGCAATTATCTAAAGAACAGTTTTTTTCACTATTGGCCTGATTTAGATCTTGGCGGTACTGATCCTGCTGCTGGTTTTCTTTTGGAAAACCTGACTGCTACCTTGGTGGTCTGCCTGCCTGATTCAGATGTTGGCGGGACCATAGGTGAAACACTGCCCGAGCCCCGCTGACTCCACTAGGAATCTCCAGCCACCACAACAGCAGCATTAGGAATAGGGGCTGATGGCGGAACTCCAGCCACCTTTACCACTAATCAGATTTGGTTGTGCCTTTACCGCCAAGCCAAATGTGGCGGTCCATCCTCCACCCCTGAGTTGGTGGATTGGAGGGGGAAGATGCACAAAACCCATCTTTTTCCACGTTTCTGCTTCCATTTCAGAATGAACCCGACTGAACATCACCTGCCATCGCTGCTGCCACTGGACCAAGGAAAAACACAACCCACTCTCATCGCCAGACTTGAAGGTAGGGAACCTGCATTAGCTGTGTACATTGTGTGGTTACCACATATGAGCTCGGGACTACTGCAGTCATATACATGTGACAGTAATTATTTCAATTAAGGCGACAAGCACATGTCCGAAACACATTTGTGTGGGACATGGATGGGCACACACTGGTACATGAGACACATTGCACACGTACACAATTGTCATTTTGGTGTCTGAATGCCTGCACCACAGTGATGTTACATTCACACCTGACAACTATGTCCATGTGTGCACATTGCAAGCGGACCTGTACCTGAGAATTTGTGCTTCCAGTTGTGTATGTGAGTCAATACGTGTACATGTGTGTGCTATTCATGTGGCTGGTTGAGGCAGATGCAGCTGGAGTGGGTGATGTGGCTGTGTCTGTATGTGTGCCACCTGCATATGGGTCTGCTGTTTGTTGTGTCTGTTTGGGTTTGAGTAGTGTTGCTGTTTGGGTGTGTGTAGTGTGCAACATTCAGGTGATTGTTGTTGTTGTATGCTGGTTGTTGTCATGATGTGTGTAGTTGTGCTTGTGTGTCAGTGTGTTTCTGTAGATGAGTGTGTAGTCATACTGGGTGTTGTGGTTGTGTTGTGTGTGGGTGCAGTGTCAATAATGTGTGTGTTGTGTCATTGATGTATGTTTTCAGCATGTACATGTTGTGGTGTTGGAATGGCATTGGATGATAGAGTTTATGTAGTGTGTTGTGTAGTGTGTTGCACAGGTGGACTCATAATGCAAAGGTACAGTGTGTGTGTGTCACTTACCTCTATTCCATAGCCACTGCCATTGTATGATGTCCATTGGGTCCAACGACTGTCTCCCTCCATCAGCAGTCCACTTCCAGTACACTGGATGCAGGACTATAAGATTTAAATAGGGGCGGTGTGAACCCACCAGCCTGAAGGCTAGGTAGAGCACTCCACTGTGATAGTCTGCGGCTCAGCTCCAATACACCTAAATATGGCTGGCGGAACCCCATCGACTTAACGGTTTTTTCGAGACAGCCGCCACAGCAGACTCACAGTAATACTGCCAAGCTATAAAACAGGCTCTGTGTCTGAATGTGTTCAGCACTGGTCATGGGATCCATATAACTTGAGAGATGTCTGCTGCTGGTGAAAAATTAAGTTGTAAGCTTTCTTTTCCTATGGGGCCTAGGATGTACCCAGAAAGTTTGCATGTAGTAGGAGGATTGTTGCAGCTCCATTTGTTAAAGTGCATTTTAATGAATGTCTGAGCTCCATTCACATTCTGTGGTTCTGTGCATTCTTTTGAAGTTATCTACTCATATTATGTGTGGCGGTAGACATACAGGAGTGCCTGACTGTCACCTGGCACTAGTTACGCCCAAGCTGCACATTCTTGTACAGGTAAGACACTGCCAATTAAGCATCATCGGATTGTACTGCCTGCCAATGAAGGACATAATCAAAAAATTTAGAATAATGCTATACGGACTGAATGGTGAAAGGATGGAGGATAATTAAATTGAGACCCGTTCTATCTCACAGTGAGTAAGTGTTTGTAACTTTAATCAGTGAAAGGGAAGCATTGGTTCCCAGGGGGTTGCTAGGCATTTATAATGGATATAACACTCTAGGAAATTCCAAGGAGAAAAATTGTATTAACTTCATCACTCTAACTGTAGTGAAAGAGAAATTCAAAGGGCCTACTATGGCTTTTAATGACATTGTTCTCTATGTGTGCACTGAGGGTAACTGTCAGCCTTTTGTTGGAGTTGAGAAATTGTATTTCAAATTTGAACTTACCATTGATGTCCTTAAATCTAAGATGCTGGTTGTTGGTCAAATCAGAAAATGAAAAAGATATTGCATCTGAATGGCAGCCCATTGTGTCAGGTTAAATTAGATTAAAATGACTGACTTTTGTTAGCGATAAACAGGACTGTCTACTTTCACAAAATATTTTGATATTCTCAGAACAAGTACACTTGGAGGTATACATCAACAATTTGAGTAAAAGCAAATAGAAGAATACCATTAGGGATCCAAGTGATAGAGGCAGCTATATGGATTCAACTGACTCAGGGGAAAGTACACTATATGATAGTGTAAATCCAAGCAACATTTAGTGGATGAGTTAATACTATTACAACAAATCAACTTCTAGAACGAAAAAGATGAGGACAACCCTGAGGAGGTGAAGGAAAAAAGAAATCATTCAGAGAGGGCATTAAAAGGAACCAACAAGAAGTGCAAAGGGATCTTCTTGAAAAAGAAAGAATCACACAGGGAAGCCTAAGAAGGTATGTGTACTTTTGGAGGCTCCAAATCAGGGGTTTCCTACCTTTTCTGGAAGAAGAGCTACCTAAATTCAATGAAAATCATCCAGAGCTACTAAAGTAAGTGATGTGATTGTGACCACCCCATCAGCAGTGATCACATCAGTGCATTGGGCAGGGGTGGCCAGCTGTAAAGTAAAAAAAAAAGCACTTTCAAAGCATCTACATGGGTTATATATCACAGTCAAAGCTGCAATATCCCTGGCACCAAGGTAATAAATCTCTTCAACTCAAACAATATCCTTAAATTCATTTTGAGAATGTAATCATTTTTCTCCAAACATTAACTTTTGAATTCTGAAAATACACACTTTTTGTGTTAAGTGCATGCTTTTCAATTTTGGTACACAAATAATAATCCATCCATGCATCAGCCCCTATATTAGTAGGCTGGGCTACTCACAGGTAACTGCAGAGCTACTAGTAGCTCACAAGCTACTTGTTGGAGACACCTGCTCCAAATACTATCTTAATTTATTTAATCATGTACTTTCTGATGATGAGTGTACAAAATTGGAACCAGGACCACATTTTGCCCTGATGAAAATTTTGACTATGTCCATACTCAGAATGGTGTCTTTACATTTTGAATGAAATTAAAATTAGTAAAATATTTTGCCACAAATGTGACCAAAGGAGTTCTGGAAAAGGAAAAAACCTTTGCGACCCCTCTCAAAATAGGTGACAAAAACATTTAAGTGTAATGTACGATTTAAGAAATGAGTGGAGGTAAATATAAATGTGAATGTGAATGAAATGGGCATAACAACCGATGAGAGTAGTGATAGTGTTTTTATAGGAAATATAACTTCTTATGCAACAGGGTATTTAATGCCACTGGTATTTTTTTGCGAGAGACTGTTGCTACGTATTTGATAAAAATTAGAAATAAGACGTTTTTGAACAAAGAATAAGAAAACAAACAACAGCAAAATGCCATTAATTCTTTGAGGGGAGACAAACTTAATATATAATGGATAATGGCTAAATTCAAGGATAAGGGATTGATTATATATGAGGAGTTTGATTTCCTAAAAAAAAAGAGTACCTGAGACTACCAATGATATACTCCTTACCCAAAATACATAAACATCTTACTAAATCACCAGATAGACTGATTGACCTTCGTGTCCAACCACAGTGCATATTGGTCAATTTTTAGGCCACAAGTCATAGACGTACACTCTTATGCTCAGACAGTATTGGCTTCCTTACTAAAATCTCTGAGATCCATTGGCATGATTATTAGCTAATGATTTCCATTGCTATCAATCCACTATTTACTAGCATGCAACATGTCAAGTGATTAAAAACATTTGCACACTTTTTCAGCCAACTACTTGAGCATGCACATGAGGTATTACAAATGTTGAAATTATATCTCAAGAATAATATTTTTCTATTCCAAGTTGCACTGTTAATGCATGTTATGGCTAAGGACACATATTTATGCCAGCCTGCATGAATTTGCTAATGGGTTGGTGTGAGAAACAGGTTTTAGACATCTGGAAAATACTTGACGTTATAGTTTGACTATGATTTATAGGTGATCTTCTTATTATCAAGAGTAGTTCTGAAAATTTGGTCGGTGAAATTCCTCATACAGCCAAATCAAAATTCCCTTAATTTTAAATTCACCTATTACATGATTCATGAAGTGGTGACCAAGCTAGACAGCAAACCTGGTTAAAGTTGGCAATTTGGTGACCTATTTATACCTCAGAGAAATGCTGTCTCAGTTTCTGAAACAATAGCTGTTATCATTCCCAACACCTGAAGCGGATTATTCTGTTTGGGGAGCACATTTGAACTGTTGATATACGTCAAGAAGAGAGAACAGCAGTGGGGTGTTGCTTGGCTTGTGCAAAGATGGCTGCCTCCTAAGTGAGCTCTGCGGCACCATAATCTAAACTACTGCAATCCGGACATAATCCGGTGACATCCTGCCCTAAGACAAAGGGCTCGTGAAACTCAGTGCATGGTAGAAGGACAAGGCCCTAAGGGTGTCGGAGACAGTCCTCGAGCCCCCCGCTGAGAGAGGAGGCAAGCGGCACCCCAGGAGCAGAGCGGAGTGAGGCCTGTGCCTCGGAGTGTATGCTGCGGGCAAAGGGATGGCGAGAGCAGACGCCGGCCCTCGGTATCAGAGTTGACTCAGCGGCTGCAGGGGGTTGGTGGCAAAGGCTCCCCCTGGCACAGTAGGAGAGCGGTAAGGAGGGTGTGGCCCAGGGAGGAGACCGATGTGGCTGGTCAGGGGCGGGAGGCCCCCGTGGTGCTGGGTGGCCCCGTGAGGAACAGGTGTTGGGGCCCGAGTGGAGGACCTGCAGTGTGAGAGAAGGAGCCCGGCAGATGAAATCTGAGGGTGTTCAGCCGTGACCCCCGTGAAGGAGGAGACCAGAGGGCCAGAGCCTGGCCTGTACCTCAGAGCCAGAGGGGCCGGTGGGCAGCAGGAGAGCGGCAGCTACATATCCAGACCTCTAGGAGAGGGCAGGAAAAGGGCCAGGATAAGAACTGGGGAAGACTGGAAGGCCTAAAATCGGACAGACCAAGTCTGATCTTGGTCAGCTCTGTAGCAAGAGGCCCGTGAGAGGGAGCACTGCTCACCAGAGATGCCTGAAAGAGAGAGATCCACCCCGGAGTGAGAGGCCTGAGAGGGCCAGCAGTTGCACCATAGAGTCTTGGAAATAGAGGAGCGAGTGCGGGGTGAGTGAAGCTCCCAGGAGTATTGTACAGAAGCAGGTGGCAAATAGTGTTGGTGCAGAGCGGCAGAGACCTGCATCGCCACATATCATGGTGAAACCTAAAACCCAAGGCCCCAAGCAATCGAATAAAATGGACAACTATGCCATCGTCAAACAGGCCCTGAATTAATCGGGGCAGGACTCAACCGGAGTGGGGCCAGCGGAACCTTCACTGGGAGCTAGAATAGCGGCAATCACAGACCTCCAGTCTACCTTAGAACCCAAGCTAGATACAATGACGGCAGATGTCTCCCTCCTATGCGTGGATCTACAGAAGATGGTAGACAAGATTTCCACAGCAGAATCCAACTTACAGATGCTGAGGTCGGCCTCCAAGAGCCCGGAGGAACAAGTGTGAACTCTTACTGCGCAGCACGCAATTATGGTGGCCAGGCTGGAGGACTAGGAGGGCCTCACAAGATGAAATAATTTCAGGGTAGTTGGGGTTCCGGAAGGAGCGGAGGGGGCATCTGTAGACCTCATTCTTGAAGATCTTATATTGAAAACCCTCTGCCCCAAGAGACTATCAAACTTTTTCCTGGTGGAGAGGGCACACCTAGCGCCAAGACCAGGGGATCCCCCAAGAACAATCATTGCCAGAATCTTCAACCATTGAGATTGTAATGCCATCCTACAAATGGCATGCACACATGGAGATCTCCACTACAAATGGTATGCACACATGGAGATCTCCACTACGAAAACGCGATCATTAGGTTCATTCCAGACTATACACTTCAAGTTCAGAAACAACGCTGTAGCTTTGATTAAGTTAAAAAAGTGCTACGCACCAAGGAACTTAAATATATGATGCTCTTTCCAGCAAAGCTCTGAGTGATAGTGGAAGGCAAATCACAGTACTTCACCTAGTCCGCCGATGTGTGGGACTGGATCGAGGGCCCGTGACAAAGGGAAGGATGTGCGCACAAGAACTCAACAGCGAGCTGGCCCCTCCGGATAGTCCCAGGACAATGGTGATCCAGGCGAAACTGAAAGGGGTGAACCATAAAACTAGGACACCCGATGACAGTGGGCAGGAGGTTGCATAAGGACCTGACGGTTTAACTTAACAGTAGAAAGCTTTCCGACCATCGCACAGCACGTCTGAGCGGAGCCAGCCCACCTTTAACGCACTTAATGTTACTGTTAGGGCGACAGGCACTCTGCAAGTTGGGGGAGCAGCTCTGAGCCTACTATGCAGGGTAGCAGGGAGGGGGGATCTAGTTGGGAAGGTGGAGGGATTAGTCATTTCAGAAAAAGATATTGTTAATGTACAAAGAGCTCAAGGATTTGGTACTCAGAAGAAGGGAGGAAGCCTTGATGGGATGATCGGGGAGGGTGATCAGACTATGGGGCCAATGGTCTCAAGTCGCGAAGGTACTGGATCCGCTATGCAGACTTCTAAAGCTTTGCCATTGAAGGCCATGACATGGAACGTGAATGGCCTTGGCAACAAAATTAAGCGCACTTTAGTCCTACTGTATATCAAGAGACACACACCAGACGTAGTCTTCATACAAGAAACTCATGTGAAGGGCAATCACCATAAAGCCTTAGACAGGATGAGGTACTGTATGTTGGTGCACTCCGGCTTTACAGCCGCTTCAAGAGGGGAGGGCATCCTGCTGAGGAGGGCAGCGCTATTTATTCCTGGTCCTTGTGGAGGGCCCACAACCCCAGGGATAGGCAATATACCTTTCGATCTTCATCCCACAAAAGCTTCTTGTGCCTAGATTATCTATTTACCCAATACTCGTGGGTGGGTAGCTTTCATGGGGAGAACCACTTAGCATGAGATATCTCCGATCACTCTCCTGTTGCGGTAACATTGAGGGGACCCAAGCGGGACATGACATAGATACCCAGGCTAGATCCGGGGTGGCTAAGAAAGGAAGATTTCTCCGACAAGATACAGGAAGGTGCAAAAAGATACTTCTCTGAAAACGGTGGGACAGTGGATTCGGCGAGTACGCTCTGGGAGGCATTCAAGACGGTGTTTAGGGGCCAGGCTCAGGCGCTGATTGGGGGCCACAAAAAAGAGTGGAATAAGGTCTATATGGCATTGGAGAAGGAGGTGTCAGACTTGGAGGCGGCGGCGCTTCGGGGGGGTGGTCGACCCACACCAGTGTCACAGGCTGTAACTTAAACAAAAAGAAATGCAGGACCCAGGGCCCAACGAGGCACGAGCCCATGAGCGTGCCACACAACGTCGGATCTTTGAAGTTGGAAACAAGGCAAATAAGCTGTTTGACAGGGAACTGCTAGATCAGGACCTGACAGTGGAAGAAGGAAGCAGGCCTTGGGGGAGATTGCATTGGGGAAGACAGAGGGCCCTTGTGGACTCCCAGTGGAACTCTTTAGGGCCATGAACAATATTGTGGCTCCACATATGTTAGAAATGTTTCAGGCAGCTAGGACGGAGGGAGTTCTCCAGGAGGACCAAAGACTTGCCACCATAGTGGTCATACATAAGAAAGGTAGACTCCCGATGTCCTGTGTCTCGTACCGCTCCATTTCCCTTCTGAACCCAGAAGTAAAAGATCCTGGTAAACAGACTACGCCCCACATGGCTAACCTAATACATAAGGATCAAAATGGCTTCATGCCACACAAAAGCACTAGGCTAAATCTAAGGTGCCTGTATGGGGATCCACTATGCTACCGAGGTCCCGGGGGCGGAGGAGGAAGCAGTGCTCTTGCTTGATGCCAGAATGGTGTTTGACAGTATGGAGTGGCCTTATATTCATGCGGTCCTGACCAGGCTGGGGTTTGGCCCTAGAATTTGTGCCTGGGTCCACCTGCTATATACTGGCCCATGGGCATGAGTCAGGGTGAATGGGATGTTGTCCCGCTCATTTGAGCTCCATAGAGGCACTAGGCAGGGTTTCCGGTTATCGCCATGGCTGTTTACCCTTGCGCTGGAGCCTCTGGCCGCATAGGTACAACAAATATCCCCTGGTGTGGGGTATACCGGAAGGGAACTGGTGGGAAGACCGGATATCATGATACGCAGATGAGATTCTTTTATATGTCACAAGGCCCCACCGGTCCAAAGATAGGCTAATACACATTTTCCAGCTCTTTGGTACATACTCCAGGTATCACATAAACTGGGACAAGTCGCTGGTTTTCCCTCTAACGACCGGGGTCATCTCCCTGCCAGCACAGTGCTTGGCCCGGTGAATACTGAGTGATTTAAGTTCTTGGGAATCTACATGGCAAAAGACCCATCAGAGTTCCTCAAGAAGAACCTATGTCCCCAGCTGGCCTGACTTGGGACGAATGTCCTCCATTGACAGAAGCTCCCCCTGTCTCTGATGGGCAGTGCCGCCCTATTCAAAATGATGTTCCTACTCTGTGTGTTCCAAAATACCCCATATAAGATACCCCCTGACTTTTTTATTACGATTGATAGCGAAATACACAGGCTCCTGTGGCAGGGGGAAGTCCGTGGATATCCCTGGCGTAACTGCAGAAAGGAATGTATCAGGGCAATATAGCGGTCCCTAAAATGTGGGCATATTACTGGGTGGCCTAACTTGTCTCGGTGGGGGGACTGGATCCATACAGATGTGGGAGAGCCTGCCTACAGAATAGACAGAGAGTCAATAGGAGGCAAAGGACACCCTTCGGTGCTGTACTCCCAGAGAGGGGGAGACCTGCTCCCACCCCACACACAAACAGCGGGAGGTCATGGAGAGAGGCCACTAATTATTTGGGCTGGGACAGGAGATTAACAGCAGAGACTCCACTTTGGTGTAGTGACCAACTACGCAAACTTTGTACATTAAAGCGCTTCCGTGCTTGGAGGCTAATTGTCATTGATAAACTCGGAAACGTTTGGAGGGAGGGCTCCCTGATTACATTCTCAGACTTACAGACTGAATACGACCTGGGACCCTCTGAGAAATTTAAGCCCATCCAACTGGGCCACGCCCTGGGGAGTTATCTACCTGCGGGGGAACAAGTTCCTGATTTCTCCCAGCTGGAGGACCGCCTGTTGATGGACCCCATATCAGGGAAAGCAGTTTCTCTAATTTATAAAAATAAATGATGAATAACTCACCTGACACTGGGCAAGCTCTCCGAGAGGCATGGGAGCGCGATATAGGATGAATTGAAGATGATGACTGGCAAGACGCCCTCCAGAGCCCAAGAGAGGTCTCAATCCCAGCGAGATTCCACCTTGTGCAATTATGAATCCTTCATAGATCATATTATTCTAGAACCCTCCTACATTGCATGGGACATGGGGATTCAGATCTATGCCGAAGAGGGTGTAGTGGGGTGTGTACGTTCCTCCATATCTTGTGGGATTGTCTGATAATACAATTGTTCAATGGCCAAGGTCACGGGACTCAGGGTTGCTCAGGAGCCTAGATGGCTAATACTGCAGATCTCAAGGCAAGAAACCTGGTTGAGACACCAAAAGACTTGGCTGATGCTAGCAGTAGGGGTGGCCAAGCGGGATGTTGCCCGGTCCTGGGGGGCATCAGAGCTGCTGAACGTCCAAAGCTGGGAGAGGAACATGGACTGGTGCCACCATGCCGAGCGGGTAGTTTACCGAGGTAGGGGCTGCCCCAAGAAATTTGACAAAATATGGTTGCAGTGGGGAAGATATAGAGGACTACAAAGGGTAGGGCTTGGGCGCCTAAAGGGAGTTTTAGACGGGGAAGGGATAGGGTTACGAGGTACATAGTGGGACATAGGGTGAGGTACGGATAGAAGGTTAGATGATTGTCGTAATATCCTATGTAGATATGATTGTTCGAATGAAGGCTGATACCCCTGACCATGATATCACAGTTGACTATATTCGCTAATGATGTACTGTACTGAGCTTTGATATAATAAAAAAAAATTTGAAGATTAAAAAAGAAGCAAGAATAGCCCTGTGATTCTAAATACTGTCATACACTTATCATTACATTCTGGACATGAATCACAAAGGTAATTTAAATTTTGATTAGGTTTCCTCTTTTGAAAAGAATTTTATGAGTTTTCGGTATTCACAAACTTTGAGTGTAAGTTACTAGTAAAACAAAAACTGTAATAAGTCCAGCACTACACATGGCCAACCACTGGTATTGCAACACTGTTACTAACAATGGAAGTGGACATTTAAAATGAAACCCCTATGAAATAATGTTACAATACAGCAATACAACATGTAATCAGCTTTTTACTTCCTTTTTTCTACCTTGTAGTGCGGACCTGGTTAAGAGGTCCTGTTGTTATTATGTCTGCAGGTCTTGCATTTCAGACATGTGAATCACTCCTTCTTCTGGTCCAGTTAGGTTTCAGAAGCATAATTGCTTACACTACTGTTAACAAACTAGTTGTTTAGTGCCTGATTTACATTTTGATCTATGGAGTGGTGCCCATTGTGATGGTGGAGGACATTAGCTCCACAATCTCAACTGTACTCTATTTGTCAAATTTAGAGATGACTGACAGCTCAACGGTTGTCTCTGTACCTTGAAATGAACAGACATCATACAAGTTCTCTCCGTGATTCAAAAGGTTTGGTTTGGCTACCATCGTTTTTCAGGGCCATCTACAAAATGGTTACATTTTTTTTTTTTTAAATAAGCGCCCAAAGCGGGAGTTTGCTTCTGAAAAAACTAGAAAACTGAGACTCCACACCCTAGGAGTTTTTTCCTATGGTGTGAAGAGGTCATTATTTGTTTTTTTCTGTCCCTCAGAAGCTTCACCTGGTGGTGATGGGTGGAAAAAAGGACATAACACCATCCACCCTAAACAAGGCAGGAAGTGTAATGATCTCCCTGAGGAAGCGTTCCATTGACAGAGCCAAAGAGGACTCTGTCGACAGAAAACTGAGGGTCTGTCTGTCTCTAAATTAGGTGGGAGAACCAAGAGTTTGGCAGACAGGGTACTCCTATGCATTTAGATGGGGTACCCTGTCCTCAAAACTCAAAATCTGGCCCTTAGTTATTTACCCTCACAAAAGGTAACAAATCAGTTAAACATTTATGAATCTGAAGAATATTTAAATGTTTGTAAAATGTCATGTATCATGTTTCCTTCAATACTAGGCCTGATTATGAGTTCGGCGGACAGGATGACCCGTCCGCTGTACGTCTGATGGGGAGGCTGCCGTCATACTGGCTACCTACCAGTCCAGCCCATTACGATTATCCCACTGGGCTGACGGGGGGAAACCAAGTCTTCCACCCATTAGCCCAGCGAGAAAGTGGCTGCAGCATTGTCTGCTGGTCATAATGGAGCCAGCAGCAATGCTGCCACCCGAAGGGGGCACCAGCTCCCTCTAAATGTTCACTGTCTGCACAGCAGACAGTGAGCAGGTTGAATATGCTGGACAAGGGGACCCCTGCACTGACCATACCAAGTGCCAGGGCCCCCCGTGGCCCCTTGCACCTGTTGCCTACCAGCCTTTTCATGGCAGTGAAACCACCATGAAAAGGCTGGCGGAGAACCAGGTCATAATCAGCAGGGAAGCGCTGACTTCAGCGCTGCCCTGGCTGATTCCTATCTCGGCCACTATCAGCCCGTCGGGATTGAAGCTCCATCATGAGTGGGGCGATCCAAGGACCGCTGCACTCGTAATCAGGCCCTATATGTGGTAGTAATCTGAATTATATAATTATTTCTCATTCCTGTGGCTGTTGCATTGTAGTTCACTTTCTGTCATTTTTATTCACTTTTTAATGCATTGGTAAGATTGTGTATCGATTATTCACTTTCCAACAATCTCTGTACCATCATATCTCTTTCTACAAGATGTGTTGTGTCCATACTGCTGCTCCTTTTTACTAGACCGAGCTTGCTAATAGCGATACTCCATTTGGATCACATTAGGTGATGGCTGCTACCACAAAAGGTATTCTTTTCAGACCAAGCATAGCATCTGCAAAATCATTGTTGCATGGTCACTCAGATGTATGAAGTAAGATTGCAGGAAACACACATGATTTGACCCATCATAGTTTTGAGTGAGTTCAGATCTAACAGTAGGATATAAGTTACATCCCTGATAGAGAAAATCCCTGATGTGTGACAATTTTGCACTAGCAAGAGAGCCCCCTGAAGAGTCCTGTTTCACCACATATGCCGCAAGCTGTGTTTGAAAGTTGAAACTTATTGATTTCGAGCCTGACTACCCTGTGACTGCTAGTGTTTATTTGCTGGTAATGCTGGTGACATTTCTTCATTTATATGATCAGATGGATAGAATCGTATGGGATGTGGTTGAGTGAAGTCAGCATGGAAGCAGGGATGCCGGAAAACAGGGAGTTAACCCCACACAGGTTGTAAGTATCTAGGGTATGCTCTCAGCTTCAGGTAGGAAGGGATTCCCTTTTTTCAAAAGTGTGCTCTTGTGCCATGCTATTTTGATCATTTGGAAATGTGTGAGCTGAAGTATCCTTTGGTGTCCCTGGTGATGCCAAGTGATTTAGGTATAGTGGCAAGCTCATGTATGATCCCATTTTGCTTCATGTTGGATAAATGGTCTTCATGTGTGATTATCTGTTATTGTTTGTGAAGAGGTTAAAATTTGTATTCTGATAGCATTTTAGCTGAGATGGATGTTTACCCCTTGGGTCTGAATGGAGGCAAGGGTGTTCCTAAACCAATCTATGTCATTCAATTGGTCAGTTTCTTTCTGGGTCTTGATATAATTGACTGTAAGGAGAGTTACAAGGGGCTGATAGCCTCTCTGCACCCTTCCTCGCTTTAGTCCATTGATGTCAATCAGGTAGCAATGGCCCACCTTTAGCCAGGAGACCTCATACCTATTCGGATTGAGGGATTGGAGGAGAAGTGCATAGAGGAGGAGACTGTTGTTGCCCTTGCAGAGAGCTGTACCATCACTCGCAGAAATACTACTGGTTCTGCAAGAATTGCGTTAGCCCATGACCAACATAGGAGAAGGACAGACAGGTTTCCTGTTGATAGGAAAACAGGCAACGTGATTCCTTGTCCTCCCTGAGATGAGGGACAGGTTGAAGGACTATTTGGTGAACATGAAGCAGGTGGACCAGTTGGCATAGTGTCACTGGATGGATAGAGGTGCATCACCATCTCAAATGGCCACTCTCTGAATCCACTGATTGTGTCAATACCGACCTTGAGACACAAAACAGACAGACAAAAATTGCAGCAGGCTCATAGGCAACGCACAATCCCTATTAATACCCAATAGTAAGAAAATACAAATAGAAAACAACAATCCTGCTATTAAGTTTCAGCAAGCGTGCAACTTTACCAAAGTTCCTGCTGCAAAAAGGAACTGAACAGGGCTGAAGCAGCCCCACTAGAAATTACTCTAAGAGGCGGTGCACCGCAATATGAGCAAATAAATATATAATATAGGAAAAAGCAGAAGTCCAATGTTCGGACAGTGCAGATGAACAGTCCTTTTTTAATATTTCATTGCAAGTCCAAAGTGTTGATTCCACACAATTCCGTAGATGAAATAAGTTAGGACCAAGAGTAATAAAGTAAAACAGCCATGTGTTCTTGCAATTCCATAGACAAATTAAATGATACTCAGGATGAACAGCCAACGCTTTTCGCCCAATAAAGGGGCTTCTTCAGGGCTTTAATACAACCAGAAAAACACATGTATACTATACTATCCATTGCATAAAAGATGTAAATATCTAGGTAAGTGTGAGAATACGAATTATGAAAGTGAGACAAGAAAGAAAATGCTGTGTACCAACACGTTAATGAAAGTGATGAACCCGTATAAAACCTGTTCCATACCATGCAGGAAGAAAAATATATCGTGAGGAATATGTAAAAATTGACCAAACGATGAGTTAATTAAAAATAAAATTGAAATATTTATGCAGAAAATATGTACGTGAAGTGTTAGTATATATCCAATGAAAAATGAAATCCCAAAGGAAAAAATGTGGGGGGCACCAAGTGTCAAGTGAAGTAAATAGAGCAAACTATTAAAAAACATACCATCAATGGTATCCAGTCAGTGGTAGTAATAGCGAATATATTGGTAAGTTTGTGACCTGAAAAGACGAAACCAAGGAAGGGGTGAGTAAACAAAAATGTAGGGTAAAAAGGGGATGCATTCATATGGAAAAAATTTCATAGAAACCATATAAAGTAAGCGCTTCAAAGTGGCAAACAATAGACCACGTGCTTACAATAACTGAAAATAAAGTATAAGGCAATAAGATGACCCTTACGACAAAATGCCAAAGACCGATCCAAAATACTCCAGAATATAAGGACAGAACGTATTAAGTAACGTTAAGGTAAAAGACTGACCAAACGAAGCAAATAATAATGGGAAGAAGAATTCAGAATAAGCGGAAAAAGTGGAAGCCTTACCGCTAGCGCTGTAGTGCGGCATGTCCCGCGCTCAGAGGGCCATCAATAACGCGATCAGAAAGACCGCAAAGGATCGCACGCGTCTGGCCCAAGTATGGAGCTGGACGCCGGAAGGCAAACCCGTTGAAGGAAACCTCCAGTCCGGGTGTGCTGACAATAGATGCCCGGAACCCGGATATAGGAAGATAAAGCCTCTTAAAGATAAAAGAGGGGCAAAACAAACCGCCATCTTAAGGCTGGTTGTGAGTACAACGAGTGCACACTAAAAACAAAAATAGGACAAAACATATTGAGGTTGATTTCCGAATTTCAAGAAAAAGCAATAATAAATAGATATAAAATGGACGAATTGGGAAAAGAGTAGAAAGGAAAAGAACAAATTATATAAAACTGACTGGGTACCCCATAGAACTTAAATAAGCCAAAGAAATAAGTGTACCAAGGAAAAGTGAAAAGGAGAGAGTGAAAGGAAAAGGGGAAAAAAAAAAAAAGGGGGGGAGGGGGAAGAGGAAGAGCAGGTGAGCCCAAAAAATAATGTGATCGAGCAGAATATGGTTAGCATAAAAGAAGACGTATACATATTAACAAGAGAAATGTGAACACTTATAGGGATGCATATGATGACAGATTTGGCCAATTAGCACATGATATTGGTCATAAAGTTAGAGCAACAAAATATTCACAATATAGCAAGATGAAACATAATTCTGGAAAGATCAAAAGTATATATCAGAAAAAATAGTGAACATAATATAAGTATATTACAAACAAATAGCAAAAGTGTTACACGCCCCCATTGGTACATTGGCAATCATGGTGAAAAACACATAACATTTCAAGCCAAACAGGCACACTTAGAGAAAATAATGGAACTCATGATCCGTGTTGTGGCCCAGTTCTACCGCTTGGAGGAGGCAGATCCAGGCCGCCTCTTTTTGGCGCAAAGTCATTTCTCTGTTTCCCCCTCTAGGGTGGATGGGAACGTGTCCGATACCATGAAACCAAATAGTTGGATCATTAGAATGGGTCGATGTCATATGCATTGCAAGTGGATATGTAAAATCATGTTTTCTTGTGGCTCGTAAGTGTTCCTGTATTCTAAGTTTTAAAGGGCGTATCGTGCTGCCCACATAGACCTTATTACATGCGCAACCCAAAATGTAAACAACAAATTTGGTATTACAATTAATAAAATGATGAATAGTGAATCTCTTTGTGTTATGATAACCAAAGATTTTTGTTTTATCACGACCAAAACTGCAAATATTACAATCATGACAAGTGTAGAAACCCTTAGGTTTCATAGAAAGCCATGTAGTGGGACTGGGAGAAGAAATGTAGCTGGGACATAAATGATCTCTAAGAGTTAGCCCTTTACGATAGGTAATCTTAGGTTTGTTAGATATGATTCCTTTAAGACCCGGGACATCGGTCAGTAAGGGCCAATGGCGTTTAAAGATTTTAAAGATACCATGGCTGTGGGCCGGGTACCGAGTCACAAAAGATAAGAAGTCCTTCCAAATCTTGTTATTCCCATGTGTTTTAACAATCAAGGTGTCCTTTCTAGGTGTCTTCATGATACGATGAACGGCCTGTGTTAGGATCTCAGCATTGTTGCCCCTATTAGTGAATCGTTGTCTAGTGTGCTGAATCTGTGTGCAAAAAATATCATTTGTACTACAATTGCGTCTAACGCGTACCATTTCTCCATATGGGATGTTGTGAATTACCTGAAGCAGGGTGGGCACTGGTAGCGTGAAGAAGACTATTACATGCTGTGGATTTCCTAAAGAGTGCACTCTGTATGCTGTTGCGTTGTATGTAGAATCTGATGTCCAAGAAGTCTGTAGTATTTTTATTGTAATGTAAGCTAAGTTGCACATTGTAAGGATTGTTGTTAAGAAAGGCATGATACTGAGTAAGTTGATCTATAGTCCCATTCCAAATGATGATAATGTCGTCAATGTATCGTCCCCAAAAGACAATGAAATCCGTCCAGGGCGAAGCAAGTTTGCCCCAGGCGTGTATTTTTTCGTACCAGCCCATGAACAAACAGGCATATGATGGGGCAAATTTTGAACCCATCGCTGTCCCCTGTGTCTGTTGGTACCACTCGTTATTATACAGAAAATAGTTTCTAGACAGGATAATATCAATCATCTGAAGAAGCATCTGATTATGTGCATATGTGCAAAGCAGTCCGCAGTCCTAGTATTGAGAAACATGGTGGCTGCTTGAATCCCAAAAGGTTTACGTATACATGTGTACAAGCTATTCACATCCATAGTTACAAAGAGAAGATCCTCAGACCAAGTGAAATCATCAAATTTATTGAGGATATCTTTGCTATCCTGTATGAAAGAGGGTAAGTTACTGACAAATTTCTGTAGGTAGAAATCCACATATTCAGATATTTTTTCCGTAGGGGAGTCTATCCCTGAGATAATAGGTCTTCCAGGGGGGAAGTTACCGCCTTTGTGTACCTTGGGAAGTGTGTAAATACAAGGAAATTTCAGGTTCTTAACAGTTAGGTATTTGAATTCATCATCTGAAAGTAAACCTAGTTCGTACCAACCCCACAGCTTGTTATTAATGTATTCAATCAGGCCACCCATAGGATTATGTGTAAGGTGTTTGTAACAGGTAGTATCAGCTAGTTGTCTGTTAATTTCCTCCATATAGTCCCTGTGATTCATGACCACCACATTGCCTCCCTTGTCGGCCTCACGTATAACGATCGATCAATTGTTCTTGAGGTTCCGAAGAGCCTCCCTTTCTGTAGCAGACAGAAGTCCCCTCCACTCTTGACACCCAACCCTCCACCCATTCGGTCTCTGATCTTCATGATGTACAGTTACTTATGTCCCTAGAAGATGACTGTAGGGAAATAGAAGATATTCAGAGAGACTTGGGGATTTCAGAGAAAATTGAAAGAACGACCAGATTTAAATCTCGGTCCAAATTTATACCCGCTTGCTCTCACAGCAATATCGAGCTATTTGCCAAAAGAGTTTCTTTTGATTTACATCACACTTTGAATACCCGCATACGCAATTGGCATCAACTTGATAACTTGTCTACTACAGAAAGGGAGGCTCTTCGGAACCTCAAGAACGATCAATCGATCGTTATACGTGAGGCCGACAAGGGAGGCAATGTGGTGGTCATGAATCACAGGGACTATATGGAGGAAATTAACAGACAACTAGCTGATACTACCTGTTACAAACACCTTACACATAATCCTATGGGTGGCCTGATTGAATACATTAATAACAAGCTGTGGGGTTGGTATGAACTAGGTTTACTTTCAGATGATGAATTCAAATATCTAACTGTTAAGAACCCGAAATTTCCTTGTATTTACACACTTCCCAAGGTACACAAAGGCGGTAACTTCCCCCCTGGAAGACCTATTATCTCAGGGATAGACTCCCCTATGGAAAAAATATCTGAATATGTGGATTTCTACCTACAGAAATTTGTCAGTAACTTACCCTCTTTCATACAGGATAGCAAAGATATCCTCAATAAATTTGATGATTTCACTTGGTCTGAGGATCTTCTCTTTGTAACTATGGATGTGAATAGCTTGTACACATGTATACGTAAACCTTTTGGGATTCAAGCAGTCACCATGTTTCTCAATACTAGGACTGCGGACTGCTTTGCACATAATCAGATGCTTCTTCAGATGATTGATATTATCCTGTCTAGAAACTATTTTCTGTATAATAACGAGTGGTACCAACAGACACAGGGGACAGCGATGGGTTCAAAATTTGCCGCATCATATGCCTGTTTGTTCATGGGCTGGTACGAAAAAATACACGCCTGGGGCAAACTTGCTTCGCCCTGGACGGATTTAATTGTCTTTTGGGGATGATACATTGACGACATTATCATCATTTGGAACGGGAATATAGATCAACTTACTCAGTATCATGCCTTTCTTAACAACAATCCTTACAATGTGCAACTTAGCTTACATTACAATAAAAATACTATAGACTTCTTGGACAACAGATTCTACATAGAACGCAACAGCATACAGAGTGCACTCTTTAGGAAATCCACAGCATGCAATAGTCTTCTTCACGCTACCAGTGCCCACCCTGCTTCGGTTATTCACAACATCCCATATGGAGAAATGGTACGCGTTAGACGCAATTGTAGTACCAACGATATTTTTTGCACACAGATTCAGCACACTAGACAACGATTCACTAATAGGGGCTACAATGCCGAGATCCTAACACAGGCCGTTCATCGTATCATGAAGACACCTAGAAAGGACACCTTGATTGTTAAAACACATGGGAATAACAAGATTCGGAAGGACTTCTTATCTTTTGTGACTCAGTACACGGCCCACAGCCAGGGTATCTTTAAAATCTTTAAACGCCATTGGCCCTTACTGACCGATGTCCCGGGTCTTAAAGGAATCATATCTAACAAACCTAAGATTATCTATCGTAGAGGGCTAACTCTTAGAGATCATTTATGTCCCAGCTACATTTCTTCTCCCAGTCCCACTACGTGGCTTTCTATGAAACCTAAGGGTTTCTACACTTGTCATGATTGTAATATTTGCAGTTTTGGTCGTGATAAAACCAAAGATTTTTTTTATCATAACACAAAGAGATTCACTATTCATCATTTTATTAATTGTAATACCAAATTTGTTGTTTACATTTTGGGTTGCGCATGTAATAAGGTCTATGTGGGCAGCACGATACGCCCTTTAAAACTTAGAATACAGGAACACTTACGAGCCATAAGAAAACATGATTTTACATATCCACTTGCAATGCATATGATATCGACCCATTCTAATGATCCAACTATTTGGTTTCATGGTATCGAACACGTTCCCATCCACCCTAGAGGGGGAAACAGAGAAATGACTTTGCACCAAAAAGAGGCGGCCTGGATCTGCCACCTCCAAGCGGTAGAACTGGGCCACAACACAGATCATGAGTTCCATTATTTTCTCTAAGTGTGCCTGTTTGGCTTGAAATGTTATGTGTTTTTCACCATGATTGCCAATGTACACTGGGGGCGTGTAACACTTTTGCTATTTGTTTGTAATATACTTATATTATGTTCACTATTTTTTCTGATATATACTATTGATCTTTCCAAAATTATGTTTCATCTTGCTATATTGTGAATATTTCGTTGCTCTAACTCTATGACCAATATCATGTGCTAATTGGCGAAATCTGTCATCATGTGCATCCCTATAAGTGTTCACATTTCTCTTGTTAATATGTATACGTCTTCTTTTATGCTAACCATATGCTGCTCGATCACATTATTTTTTGGGCTCACCTGCTCTTCCTCTTCCCCCTCACCCCCCCCTTTTTTTTTTTTTTCCCCCTTTCCCTTTCACTCTCTCCTTTTCATTTTTCCTTGGTACACTTATTTCTTTGGCTTATTTAAGTTCTATGGGGTACCCAGTCAGTTTTATGTAATTTGTTCTTTTCCTTTCTACTCTTTTCCCAATTTGTCCGTTTTATTTCTATTTATTATTGCTTTTTCTTGAAATAGGGAAATCAACCCCAATATGGCGGTTTTTCTTTTGTCCTATTTTTGTTTTTAGTATGCACTCGTTGTACTCACAACCAGCCTTAAGATGGCGGTTTGCTTTGTCCCTCTTTTATTTTTAAGAGGCTTTATCTTCCTATTTCCGGGTTCCGGGCGTCTATTGTCAGCACACCCGGACCGGAGGTTTCCTTCAAGGGGTTTGCCTTCTGGCGTCCGGCTCCATACTCGGGCCGGACGCGTGCGATCCTTCGCGGTCTTTCTGATCGTGTTATTGAAACCCCTCTGAGTGCGGGACATGCCGCACTACAGCACTAGCGGTAAGGCTTCCACTTTTTCCGCTTATTCTGAATTCTTCTTCCCATTATTATTTGCTTCGTTTGGTCAGTCTTTTACCTTAACGTTACTTACTACGTTCTGTCCTTATATTTTGGAGTATTTTGGATCGGTCTTTGGCATTTTGTCGTAAGGGTCATCTTATTGCCTTATACTTTATTTTCAGTTATTGTAAGCACGTGGTCTATTTTTTGCCACTTTGAAGCGCTTACTTTATATGGTTTCTATGAGATTTTTTCCATATGAATGAATCCCCTTTTTATCCTACATTTTTTTTTACTCTCCCCTTCCTTGGTTTCGTCTTTTCAGGTCACAAACTTACCAATATATTCGCTATTACTACCACTGACTGGATACCATTGATGGTATGTTTTTTAGTAGTTTGCTCTATTTACTTCACTTGACACTTGATGCCCCCCACTTTTTTCCTTTGGGATTTCATTTTTCATTGGATATATACTAACACTTCATGTACATATTTCTACATAAATATTTCAATTTTATTTTTAATTAACTCATCGTTTGGTGAATGTTTACATATTCCTCATGATATATTTTTCTTCCTGCATGGTATGGAACAGGTTTTATATGGGTTCATCACTTTCATTAACATGTTGGTACACAGCATTTTCTTTCTTGTCTCACTTTCATAATTCGTATTCTCACACTTACCTAGATATTTACATCGTTTATGCAATGGATAGTATAGTATACATGTGTTTTTCTGGTTGTATTACAGCCCTGAAGAAACCCCTTTATTGGGCGAAACGCGTTGGCTGTTCATCCTGAGTATCATTTAATTTGTCTATGGAATTGCAAGAACACATGGCTGTTTTACTTTATTACTCTTGGTCCTAACTTATTTCATCTACGGAATTGTGTGGAATCAACACTTTGGACAAGCAATGAAATATTAAAAAAGGACTGTTCATCTGCACTGTCAGAACATTGGACTTCTGCTTTTTCTTGTATTATATATTTATTTGCTCATATTGCGGTGCACCGCCTCCTTGAGACACATGACACTGGTCATGCTTCCACTTTTTTGGCAGTGGTTGGCCTCGCATAGCTCTTGGAGTGACGGGAGATGTTATTGCCTATCATGACACATTATTCTGCAAGGGGCAGTATCCACCACCTTCCTCTACTCAGAAGCCTTCCCCAAAGGGCAAGGAGGAGCTCAGTCCAACTCCCTTGACTTCCTGAAGAGCAGGCTCCAAGATAAAGGATTAGGGAGGTGATCTAGAGTCTGATTTAGAGGGTGTTCTGCTGCAATAGAGATGATGTACCCTCTCCGCCAAACTCCAGGTCTGCGTGCACAATTTAGAGGTGGGTGGATCTTAAGTATGGCAAGGTAAGAATTGATGGTGATGGAAAGTAAAAAAAAAAAACATCTCCACACAATGAGAGAAATTTTGAAAAAAGCTAAACTTAGTAAAAGTTTGACGGAGTGCTGTCATGTTTGACGGAGGTGTCTGTCAAATGTTTTTCAACATTACTGAGAACTGTTGTGACAGCGGTTCCTGTCAATGTTAATAGTAGTCCACAGTGGTGGCAGGCAACTCTTGATTTGGCGGGCAGATATCCCTTGAAATACGGGGGTCAAAGGCTTCCGCCATTCTGATGGATTGCCTTCTGCCCGCCAAACTCAATATCAGCCCCAAGTTTTTTGCTTTTGTCATGCTGCAGTTGCAGGCCTTTCAGTACTTTAAATTTACATGGATTTTTATGCACTGTTTTATAAAAGCTTGTTAGTTGAAATTGATGTTTACCCTTTGGGTCTAAATGGAGGCAAGGATGTTCTTGAACTAATCTATGTCATTAGATTTTGTGACTTTCAGGTAGATTTGAATTTGCCAGTTTCTTTATGGATCTTGTTGTTATTAACTGGAATTAGAGTTACAAGGGGTTGATGGTTCACTCCACTGACAGTTTAGCAGTAGGTACTGCCCAACTGCACTCTCCCTGGTTATTTCCATTGATGTCAATCAAATAGCATAGCCAATGTTTAGCCAGGAATGCCTATTAAGGTTGAGGGCTTGGAAGAGAAGTGCATGAAGGAGACTATTGTGGTACTTGTCTACATCTGTACTGCCACCTTCAGAAATACTCCGGTTCTTCAGAAATTGAATCAGTCCATGACCAACTTAGGGTAAGGGCAGGCACGTCTTCTGTTAATAGAAAAACTGGCACAATGACTCTTTGCCCTCCGTGCGATCAGGGATAGTTTGAAGTTTCATTTGGTAAACTTGAGATAGGTGGACCAGTTATTATAGTGTCACTGGATGGACTAGATGCTCATGATCGCCATTTTGTTTTTCCTTCATGACACTACCTACTGCCTCTCACCTCACAAAAATAATGTGCATTACTCATAAACCTAACCTTGTGCATAATGACCCTGGAATTGTTTTCATTTCAGCTTAATATAATTTGCTTAATGATTCCTGCCTTACAAGGCCTTTTGTTCTGTCAATATGTTTTCTAGAGGCATTTCCATTGACCTACTGATGAGAAACAATGCCTAAGCCTCCACTTACCTAGCATGTGAGGGCTCTTTGTCCTCTTTATTACTGTTGTACTTGTCTGACCAGACTACGAAATTCAATTATATTGTTGTTTATATTTCCAGTACATTTCTTACTACACTGCACATCTAACATTGGAGTGTCTCTCATTTGTTACCTGTAGTGCTCCTGGGTAGACTAAAGAGATTTCAACTTTTTCTAAGGCCCAATCGTATCATAACTCCAGCGCATTTATATTAGTGATTTATCGTTGGATAACATACATTCCACTGGTGATATGACACATTTAAATACTAGTCGGTCTTCTTCATTACCTCTCTCCACTATCAAAGCTCCATCACCATCCTCTGCCAAGAAAATGCAAAAACAAGATCCTCCTTCACTGGACAAATCCCCATCTCTGATGTCAATGGAACTGGTGTTGGAGGAAATAGGAGGCTTACATCCTTTTGTAGAGGAGACTAACAAACGTATCCAGAACCTTGATGACAAGTGGTCTTTCATGGAAACACAAGTGTCTTTGATAGAGCAGCTGAACTGCATGACGAAACCAATAAAATTCCAGACTTGGAGAAATAAGTTTTACAGTTAAAGAAGCACTCTAAAGACTTGAAAAATAAAAATTGTTGCAATAACCTCCGTATTTATGGTCTTCGTGAAGGCATTGAAGGATCTGATCATGTTTTCTTTTTTGCATCCTTTCTTCCAGAATTGTTGGACTTTGCTTCATCCATTGTTCTAAATATTCATAGAGGACATAGATTGGGTCATTGTCTCTCTACATCTACATCTACATCTAATACCAAACCAAGGGGTGTTATTCTCCTGTTTCTGGCATTCACTGACCTCGTAAAGGTTCTTAATGCTGCCAAATTAAAAAAACAACCTTCCTGGTCGGGCGAAAGAATGTTCTTGTCAAAAGATGTATCCAAAGCCAGAGCCAGAAGATGGAAGGAATTTCTCAGTCTTCGTCCAGCTCTACACAACTTGGGTGCCCGATATGGACTGTTTCACCTATGCTTGTTTAAAGTCACTCATCAAAACAACACCACCACTTAGGAATATCCGGCTGAACTGAAGAAATGATCTTGTCCATCATGTTGTAGACAAGATGGAAACTGCTAGTCCTTCTACATGTTGATAGCCCTTCACCTTGTTGCATCCGTTATAGTGTTGTGCATTTCTATATGCTGTGTATTTTATTGGTATCATACATGTATTATCATGCTGTTCTTTACTTTTGCAGATTCATGAGTATCTTGTATATTGTTCATTCCCCTCCTACGTGCATATAGTCCTCATGTGGTGCATTGTTCCCCTTATCGGCTGTGTCATCGTCATTTGTGTTGTCACCACCCCCTTCTGCTTTTTATTATTTATTCAGGTATGTTGTTACAGTTGTCACTTTATGACATGTACTGTCTCGTTTTGATTTTCCTTCTTCCTTCCTTTTATTTGTCTCACCTCATTCTTCTCCCTCTTCTTTTATTCATTCCATTTCAACTCCTCCTCATCATTTACACAGTTATTAACTCTAATTATAATTCTATTACATATCGATTAGTCCTTATGAATGCCTTAATATATTTACGTTGTAACATTCAGAGTAATTTCATGGAATATTACAGGGCGTATTAACCCAGTTAAATGACAGAGAATAATATCCCATTTAGGGATATCTAGTCCTGACATAGTCCTACTCCAAAAAACTCACCTTACTGAATCTGAAGCTTTGAAATTTAAACAAAGTTGGGTGGGTTAGTTTTTTGTAACTCCCAATTCAAACAAAAAGAATGGTGTTACTTTCTTGTGTAGGAAAAATCTTAATATGTCTGTGCTGTCACAAGAAAAAGATGATATTGGTAGATGGATTATTATTAATCTATTGATTGATAAAATGCCATTAACTGTTTTGAATATTTATGCTCCGACAGTCGGATTATACATTCTGGCCTGAAATTGCAAAAAAGAATGTACACAATATCGCAGTTCATACTTTGTTCTAGGAGGTGACTGTAACCAAATTATGGATCCATTTTAAGATAGACAGTACATTTTTGCCAAATAAAATGCATAAACAATTTCACTCTACTACTAGTATTAATAATTAATTTGTGGATTCTTGGAGAATTTCTAATCCCACTGCCCGAGATTATTCTTATTACCTCACTTTACATGGCAGTCTCACCAGATTAGATCAAATTTTTTCTCTAAATCTCTAGCACAAAACATTGTACAATCAACTATTAGCCCTATAACATTATCAGACCATGCCCTGGTCACTACAGATTTGGACATGGTTTCTGCTCAATCAGAGAATCATAGATGGAGATTTAATAACTCATTGTTAAAAGATGTACAATTTTCTTCCTCCTTAATAGCATTTGCTTTTGAGTTTTCCTCAATCAATCAAGCTACATCTATCTCTTCTGCTTCACTATGCTTTAAATATTCAAAACATTAATCAATTCACAAGGTGTACCATTGATGAAGCACCAAGATATCTTAAATGAATTTGTTAATTTTTGTATGAATATATATACTCCTGATTCTCCAATCGAACAATCTAAAAACAAAATCCAACAAACTCCTCATTCTATTCCTTCCCAATTATCTTTTGAGTCTTTCGAAGCAAATGTCACCCTCACCAAAATTATTCAAGCATTAAACTCATTGAAAAAAGAGAAAACGCCAGGACTAGATGGTTTTACTCTAGAATTTTATTTACAGTTTTCAAATATTACTCTCCCTCATATGTTAAATCTTCTTCATTACTTTATAGATTCTAAATCTACTTCTGATGTGTTTCAAGAAGCCCCAATTTGACTTATTCATAAAGGTGGTAAAGACTACTCAATGTAAAAATTATAGACCTATTTCGCCAATAAACATCAACTATAAGGTTCTTGCTAACTATAAGCCCTCTGTTTAGAATTGTTTCTTCCTGATTTGTTTGGAAGGGAACTCTCTGGTTTTCATTAAAGGTAGATTAGTGTCAGACAATGCTAGATTATTTCTCAACATGATCAGTAAATCTCCTCTCGTTAAAACTCCTTTTGCTGCAAGTACAATAGACGCAGATAAAGTGTTTGACAGAGTTAGTTGGGATTTCATGTTAAAATTGTTAGCATGGCATGGATTTAGTACAAAAAATATATAATTAATTTTCCATCTTTATCATTCTCAATGTGCTTCGGCTCTAGTAAATGGAAAAATCTATCCATATTTTTCTCCTGAATGTGGTGTATGACAAGGTTTGCCTCTTTCTCCTTTATTGTTTACCCTAGCGCTGGAACCTTTTCTTACCCAAATTCGCTCTAATTTCCCAGTTTGGTGATTGTCATTTAAAACAAGCAGTTTATGAAGATGATATTCTTCTTTTTATTTCTTCTCCAGAAACTTCTATTCTAGCTCTTCTTCAGCAAATAACTAAGTTCTCTAAAGTATCTTGAGATAAAATCAATAAGGATAAAACTGAAATTCTCCCACTTATTCTTCCAAATATAAATTTAAACATTTTTTTTTACAGAAATTGGTTTTCAATGGGCAACATCTTCCAAAATGAAATATTTAGGTGTTTGGTTCACTTAATCAATACACGACTCCATTAAAACAATTTTGAAATCCTCTTTACTAAAATTGTAAATGTACTTGCTCTTGGAATCCTCTCTTGATATTTTGGTAGGGTCACCTAAACTCTATCAAATGATATCTCCTCTTGTGCTATATCTTCTCTATACGATGATAGTTCATATTCCCAAAACTATTTTCAGAGAAATTAAAACCTCACTTACCAAATTTCTATGGACAAATAAGTACATAATAATCTCACTATCTCTATTACAAAACTGAAAGCTGGAAAGCTTCCCTGATTTTTATGGATATGACAAAGCTTTTGGCTTCAGTCAAGCTTCCTTTTGGACTTCCAGTTCACTTTCACCATTTCCGCCCTTATGTTTGGATGTAGAGAAAACTCTTCTCTTCCCCTTCTCTCCATAGGAAGTGCTATCTTTCACCTCTAAGTCTGCTATACTAACTTTCACTCTTTTTCAACACACCACTTCCCTTACCAAATCCACATTTGTACCTAAACTAATAACTCTGTCTATGTTTTTCAAAATGCATATATGATATAATAAACTTATCAAAATTAACAGTAGGCCTATTCTTGGCACTCCTGGAAGACTAAAGGCATAATGTGGATTTCACAATCATTTGAAAGCAATCCTATTAACCAAAAACAAATCTTCAAATGTCCCGAATCTTTATAATCACATTTTTTTTACTACTTAATATTGTTGTCCTAGGGGGGCGTGGCCGAGACGCCTGCAAGATGGCCACAGCTCGTTGAAGCTCTGCGTCATCACGGAGATGTTTTTACTTCGTTTGGCGGCATTTGGGCACTGCTGACAATATATAATAGAGGCACAGAGATGGGACTGTGTGGGCAACAGGTATTTCACCCCTGGAATACTTTTAGAGTGTGTTCTGTCTTTTTTTTTGGCTCATATGGCCCGTCTTCAGCTTGGTGGTTGCCATTTTGGATTTAAGGAAACAACTGCTTACTTTGCTTGTTGTAGGATGCAGGCATTCTCTGAAGCTCATTTTCTAAATGGGTAACTCTTATCCAGTCAATTTATTATTATTATTTTTTTTATAATCGTTGGTGCATGACTATTATATTAACTTTACAATTGGGATATGGTCAAAATAATTTTGCCGGTCAGAATATTCACTGTATTGAGTGCATTTTAGATTGCTCTGCTGCAATTAGATAATCTTATATTATCTACCAGTTTTGAGTGTACTCTCTTCAATATTTATTGCATATGGAGCCTCCCTCATCTTCCTCCCCAACGGCTTCAACAGTCTCTGGAGCTATGTCCTCTTCACAGAAAGATTATAATAATACCTCTAAACGACATAAGAAAGATCCCTCTTCTCCAACAAAATCTCCTCTGCCTCTGACCCTAGAAGATCTCATGAATGAAATAAAACACTTAAAGCCCTTTGTGATGAAAACTAATGCTACTCTTCAAAGGATGGAAGAAAAGTGGTCTAATCTGGAATCCAGGGTCTTGGAAGCTGAACAAAGGATAAGTAATATGCAGGAGGAGGTTACTAAAATTGATGTCATGTCTAAAGAACTTTTGCTCCTGAAGCAGCAAACTGAGGACTTGGAAAATCGTACCCGGCGCAACAACCTTAGAATTTATGGCATTCCTGAGGAGGCGGAAGGCAATGACATAATCACTTTTCTGAAAATTCATATTCCAAAGATAGTTGGGCTGAAGGATGGCACTACCCTTAATCTACAATGTGCACATTGTGTGGGGCCCAAATCTTCCGGTGCCTCATCACCTGATTGACCGAGAGGCATAATAGTTCTTTTTTTGGAGTATACTGAGTTACTCATGGTTTTAGCAGCAGCCAAGCAAAGGAAACAGATGCTGTGGTCGGGACATAGGATTTTCTTCTCACAGGATGTGGCACGTGCTACGTCTGCTCGCCACAAAGAATTTATTTCACTGCATCCAGGGTTGAGACCTCTAAATGCTCGATATGGACTGGTGCATCCTTGCTTTTTTAAAGTGATCTATAAAGATCGTACCTTTTCATTTGCCTCTCCTGCTGATCTGAAAAAGTTTATTTGCCAATGCAAGGGTGAAGAAATGGAATGTGGCAAATCTTGATTATTCTTTTTTTTTATATGATTGTCTATGCTAATATATTGTCCTACTTTTCTGATCACAGATACCTCACGCTTCATTTGTTTTCCTAACTCAGATATGTGTCCCTTCTCTGTTTCATGTTCCAGACCCACTGTCTACATTATGTTCTCAGTTGTCGGTAAGTGTTTTGTATATGTCAATAATGTTAATATTCATGCCGTTATCTATGTTTTACTTGATATAGTGTCTTTGTGACCTTCTTTTTCTTCTCTTGTGAAGTTCTGGTTGTGGCTCATCCTGGCTTTTTTCGTGCTTCCCCACCCTCCCCTCTTATTGTCACTGTATTGTATTTACCCTGTCTTACTATGACTCAAGCCATCTGGCTACTAGCTATCTACTCCGTTTTGATCACCTTTTGCGCTTTTCTCCTTTTTTCTTTTCTCTTTTCTTCCTTTTTTCTTTCTTACTTGATTGAGAGTTGTTTGCTCATCCTTCATAGCTTTCGTTACTACAGGATCCAGTGGTATTCAATTTATTATCATATAATTTATATTATATTGAAAATGTTGTAACAGGAATACCTTTTTATTGTTCTGCAAGATGGTTAAAGTCATGCGTGTTGTTTCTTAGAATGTGAAACACTTACGCAATCCCATTAAGAAGCAGAGAGTCCTTTCACATCTTTCCAAGTTAAATTGCAAGGTTGCTATGTTACAAGAAACTCACACCTCTGATAAGGATATTAATTTTTTGAGGAGGCAGTGGGTGGGCCATGTTTTTTGTTCTCCTGCGCTTCACAATAAAAATTGGATTCTTATTTTATTTCATAAATCACTCTCCATACAAATAGACAGAGAGGGGAAGGATGACAAAGAGAGGTGGCTTCTTATTCACATTACTATCAACAATGTCCCATACACCTTACTCAACATTTATGGTCCTACAGGTATTGATCTAAAATTTTGGGAAAATATTTAATATCTTTTACGTTCTTGTCTGACTGACAATCTCATATTGGGTGGAGATTGTAATCAAGTTATGGATCCTTTTACGAACAGGCAATCCCTTTCCAGATACATCCCTAATAAAATGCAAAAAGCATTCAAGAATGCCATTCACTCTAGAGGCTTAACAGATGCTTGGAGATTATACAATCCAGATAGTTCAGAATTTACCTTCCATTCTTCAATGCATAACTCCAAATCTAGAATTGAATATATTTTTGGACACTTCACTTGCTTACAGGTCTAGTGCATGCTTAAATAGGCTCCATGTTAATATCGGCTCATGCACCTATGCTTATAGAGATTGACATAACATCTGAATCTTGTAGGTCAAGGAGATGGTGTTCTAACAACTATTTGCTGAAGGATCAGGTTTTTGTAGATAAATTTGAAGTATTTCTCAAGGAATATTTTGAACTTAATCTTACGCCATCTTTGCAATTCCATGTTATCTGTGATGCTTTCAAAGCCTCGGCTAGAGGCTTCATTATTGACTACATGGCCACAAAGAAGAAAAAGTTTCTCACAGAGTCAGCTCTTCTTTTATCATCTATTAAAACTCTGGAGCATAAATACTTTACCTCAAATGATAATGATATTCTTAAACTCCTTATTCAATCCAAAAAGGATTTTAATAAGAAGTCTACTGAATAAGCCTCAGGCACACTATTAAAAATTAATTCCAGATATTATGGTGGGCGTAATAAAGCTGGAAAAATGCTTGCAAATTATTTTAAAGTTAAATCACAAAAATCCAAGATTTCAAATAATATAGACGAGAAGGAGATTAATCATTTTAGAAATGAGGATATTATGCAATGTTTCTCTGATTTTTATCAAAATCTTTATATGCCTGAATCATCTCCCTTTGAGGCAGCTCTTGAATCTTTTTTTGAATCTCTCCCAACTCGCCCTCATCAGTCTCAAGACCTTTCTTGTTTAGATAAAGAAATATCTTTGCAAGATATTAAGATTGCTTTGGCAAAATTACCAAAAGATAAAGCTATGGGCCCAGATGGCTTTACAGTTGAACTCTACCTTCGTTTTTCACACATTCTCCTTCCACAGTTGCATTCACTTTACTATCAATTCATTCAGAATGATAGGGCTCAAGGTACATTCTCTCAAGCAATGCTTTGCCTCATCCCTAAAAAAGACAAAGACCTTTCTCTGTGTGCCAATTATCAGCCTATCTCTCTCATTAATTTAGACTGTAAGATTTTTGCAAAGATATTAGCACTTTGAGTTATTCAGATTATACAGGATGTAATTGGCATTGAACAAACTGGCTTTGTCAAAGGTAGATATATCACTGACAATTTCAGAGCCTTATTAAATATTTTACATCTTACTTCCACAAGTACTATCCCAATAGTACCTTGGATGCAGAAAAAGCTTTTGATCGTATTAATTGGCTTTTTATGATGCAATGTCCTGAAATGGCATGGTTTTGGACCTGTAATCCTAAAATACATTAATATACTATATTCTTCCCAATCCACGTCTATTTTTTTAAATTGAGTCCAATCTTCTTATTTTTCCCTTCACCAAGGTACTCGGCAGGGGTGTCCATTATCCCCTTTACTAATAATTTGATCTCTGGAACCTTTTTTATATTCCCTGAAGCAATCTAACTTGTTTACCGGGTTTGTGCTTCAGGATCTGCATATTAAATTCACTGCCTATGCTGATGATGTTATTTTGTATGTTTCTAACCCACAGACATCATTACCTGTATTTACTGATCTCTTGAACGCATACTCTAGCCTCTCAGGATACAAATTAAACTTAAATAAATCTGAAGTTTTTCCTTTGAATAAATTCTGTTTCAAATATATGTTTGCTGACCCCTACACATATAAAATGCCTAGGGATCAAGTACACTTCTTCAATTCTGTCAAATATTCAGATTAATTTGGCTGATCTTGTTCAAAGAATTCGTAGTATGTAGGATAAATGGTCTCCCCTATAGCTATCCTGGTGGGGTAGGTTATAATTCATTAAAATGATGATGCTCCCAGCGATTAATTTTTATTTGTCTATGCTGCCGGTCAAAATACCTTTGAAATTCTTTAAATTGCTTAATAGCATATTGAAAAAAAAATTATGGAATGGACGCAAAGCACGCATAGCTCTATCCTCGCTGTGCAAACCTAAGGACATAGGTAGAGTCAATTTTCCTAATCTTCGCCAATATCATTCCTCATTTATATTGAAACAAGTTTTACCTTATATCTACTCTCCTAAAGAAATTCACCCATCGATTTGGTATAAATTAGAGGAGGCTATTATTTTCCCTTTTCCATTTCAATCGCTCATATTGTTCATACTCTCCCAGAGGGTTCTCATCTCCCAGCATTAAGCACTCCATCTCAAGTATTTATCCATTTTTTACCAAACTGCTATCATCCTTACATACATTTCTGGATTCCTCTATTTGGCATAATAGAAATATCAAATTATCTAATCATACTCTCTTCTGGAGAGAGTGGGTAATTAAAGGAATTTTACATGTCGAACAATTGTTTGTGCATATGCAACCTCTTTCTTCTTCTGAATTCCAATTTAAATTTAATCTATCAGCCACTCACATGCCAAAATATCAAAGCTTAAGAACCTTTTTCGTACAACATTTAAATATCTTATTGCTAGACCTAACCCCCACTCCAACCTCAACTCCAATGCAGTTTTCTCCCTGCACCCCTATTAAAAAGCCTCTTACATATATAAATACCTATGCTATCACTTCTCAAGTCGTGTCAAAAATAAACTAGAACTTATTTGGGAATCGGATCTCAACTGCTCCTTCTCTGTTCAAACATGGAATTGCATTTGGTCAAAAAAATCATCATACATCCTGTAATGTCAGCACTACACAAACCACCTATTACTTCTATCATAGACTTTCTTTCACTCCTCTCTTTCTCTCCAAGTATAACAAAGCATTCCGGATTTTTGCTGGACCTGTTCTAATACACCAGGCACTAACTTACACTCTTTCTTCCAAAGTCCAACTATTGCTTCTTTTTGGCAGGAGATTTGTAATAAATTGGGGAAGTTCTTCTCTTATTTGAATTGGCGCCCGTAAAGTGGGCCATTTCGTGGATTTGCTCATTGCTAAAGCATTACAAGTATCACTTCAAACTGGAAGGATGCTACTAAGATCACCTTTAATGGATGGTGGAACTCACTTTGGCATCATCACAGATTAGACAGAGCATCTGCCATTTTTACAAAACAACTTCTTCAGAAAGACACATTTTGGTCACCTCTTACGACTTAATTATGTCTTCCACCATCTCAATTTCATAACAGCACTTTTGTCTTCCAGCCACCATGAAATTATACGTCATGTACATGTTTAAGATACTACTTAATGGTTGTTTTTGTTTGACAATATATCACAATTACTGGTTCTGGTCAAGTATCTTCAACTTTTGTCTATTTATATCTCTCTTTCACTTTTATTTTATTTTTATATATTTTTCCCTCTCAATTCTCTTTGCTGCATCTATCTTCTCTTTTCTTTTTATGAAACAAAAATCATAAATTGCAAGTTTAGAAGTGGTACATTTTTTGCTCATTATTTAGTATTTATAGCTAGTCATACATTTATGCATTATCCTTTAACTTTGCATTTATTACATTTCCCTGTATTGCTTTTTGGAATAAGTTTGATTATTTTTCTGAAAGTTGTTGTTCCTTTTTGTTCATACTTTTATATAATAAAGCATTTGTAAACTGAAGAAAAAATAATTGTTGTCGTAGAGGCATATTTATAATTACAACTTAATCCTATCACTTTTCCTCATACATCTGACTTAACTAAAAATTCTCAATGTTGGCGTTAAACCCTCCACTTAATCCTAGAACTAAGCCCAAAACTGAACTTCTTTGGAAGCAGGATCTTGGTGTCCAATGCCATGTCTCTTTTTGGAATAAAATGTGTTCTTGTATATATAAACTATCTAGAGCAGCCAGTATTACACAATCTATGTTTTTCTATATCACAGATTATATCTTACTCCAGCACAGTAAGCCAAGTTTTCACCAACTACTTCTTCTCAGTGTTGGTCATGTAATTATCCCACTAGTGACATAATGCACATGCTGTTTAGATGTCCCTATACTCTGTCTTTTTGGCACAATATCTGGTCCCAAATTAGAGAACATTGTAACATTCACCATTTTTTCAATATTCTGCAATCTTTTTTCTGTACTTTATCTAGTCAATTGTTCCACTCTTTCCCGAAACACAAATTAATAGATATTCGTCTTGCAATTGCCTTCCAACAAATTATTTTTAATTGGAAATATTCTTCTAAATTAGCATATAAACCCTGGTGGAACAGTATTTGTCTGCATCATAAGTTGTATATTACCTATTTATCTCAATGCTCCTGCTCTCAATATGCTCAGTTATCATGGTTACCTTTAACCTAATTTCTTCAGCAATCATCAGATAATGTATGATATACCAATTGTATTTTATTTGAAAACTTTCAACCACCGTGGTTACAACTTTTCTCTGTTGTTTATATTTATATCTATATATCATAATTGTTACCAAATTAGTATGTTTCCTTGCATTTTATGAGGACTTTATTATACCGTCTTTCTTCCCCTCCCTACTACAAAAATTATAGAGACTTTACTTTATCAAGATAATGCTGTTTTATATTTATATGATAATCCTCTTCATATTGTATTGTTCTTGTTTTATGCTCTGATATTTAAATAAAGCCTTTTAGACAGAAATAAGAAGGATGGCATTGCATGTATTTGTTTTTTGTTGTCTCTCACCACCAGGTAAAGCCTGTTATAAATAGAGAATCCCTGGGAAGGTAAAATCTGGAGATGATGGACGGTGAAAAAAAAGAAATGACCCCTACATCATGGGAGAGAAATCCCACAGTGTGGGGCCATCAATTTTACATTTTTCAATAACAAGTGGTTTGGGAGTTTGTTTTTGAAAAATGTAAAACTCTGTAAATGTTTGACAGAGAGCCATCATGTTTGACAAAGCCAGCTGTCAAACTTTCATAACATTGACAGGAATCACTGTGATGGGGTTCCTGTCAATTTTAGGAGTTGTCCACTGGGATGGCAGACAACTTCAGATTTGTTGGGCAGATGTCCCTTGGAACAGCAGGGCAATGTCCATGCTATTCCGATAGATAACCCTCCATCTGACAAACGTAAACTTAGCCTCCAGTTGTTTTATGCTGTTGTCATGCTGCAGCTCTAAATATTTAAGTGGCATTTTTTGTTGCGCTGTTTTTCACTGTACTTGTGTTTTGAGGTACAGATTGACCAAGAAACAAATTAATGCATTAGACACTGAGTGAATATTTTGACATCTAGCGTCACGCTACATTTTCACCTTTTATGTGGTAATTATCTATGATGATGTGGTATTTGATGTCAGTGACTACAATGGCCTATATTGCTGTGTTTACCTGAGCGTGATTATTGTTATGATGTGTGTTTTAAGTGTCAGTAGAGAGGTGCACCTGAATGGGGTCTGTATGTGGTTTGCATAAACGCTGTGGATAGTTGTTTAGCCTGTTTCTGTAGATATTACGGACCTCATAATTGGGCATTTATTGCATGCTTGTGGTATTTTGGGTGTTGAAATATGGATCTGTAAGCTTTTGTGTCTGCTTTTGGGTTTGGGTGTTTTGCAGTGGCAAACTCTGCTTTTCTGTAACTTAGAAGGCTGCATTTGCATGTTGTTTATCGCATGCTGTAGTTACTGCATGTACCACGTAGCACAGCACATCAAGTCACCTTGCCCTGCTGCCCTACGTCAAAGTGAAAGGGCAGGAATGCACCGTATTTATCCAATATGGTGGATTCCTGTCCTTTCCCACTGAGCTGGCGCCATTTCATTAGCCTAGCGCCAACGCAGGCACACTTGCACCATGGTTCAGGGGTGCATGGGTTGTCAGCAGGATTGTTTAAGTGCAGGAAGGGGCACTTTCCTGCACAGAAACAATCCATAGAGGCGTTTTCCTCTTTCTATGTGTGCTACAGAAGGCAGATCACATAGAACGAGGAAAAATCAAAGAGAAATAAATATATTTTTCCTTGTTACGCCTGCCCTGGGGTGATGTACAATTTTGCACAATCCCAGGTTTACAAGTGCTTTTAAATCTGGGAATGCATCAAAACCCATGGGAGCTGCGTGGAAACACCCACTGCAATTCCCGTGGAATGCCTCCCTTTCTCAGAGTAAGGTGACGCAGCTTTGTGCTGTGGTACAATGCTCAATATTTATTAGAACATTGGAATGCTGGGGGCGCCATTGAAAACAATGGAGTGCTGCGGGCTTTTACTGGCCGGTAAAAGCCCACAGCGCCAACATTCCAATGTTTGCTTTGTTCACAGCAACAGCTGTAAACAAAGCCTCACGGAGCCCGAGGGGATTCAAATCCCCTCGGGCTCCGTGAACATTTTTTTTTTTAATAGAACATTCTGCCCTGTGTGGCAGAATGTTCTAATAGCCTTAGAACCCGCCGTAGCGGGCTCTACCGGCTATTAAAGTCCCTCTCCCTTGTTAAATGCCCTCGCCTTCGGCTCGGGCATTTAACGCGGGGAGCGGGCCTTTAATAGCCGGTAGAGCCCGCTACGGCGGGTTCTAAGGCTATATGAGACCACTCAAAGTCACGCAGTGTGGCTTTGTGTGGCTTCATAAATCTGACTCAGACCCTTGAGTCACACATGTACCAATTTGCATGGTGCAAATGTGATGCAAAACTCTCATAAATATGCCCCTAAATATCCCTACCAGTATTTATTACAATGCAGCAAATATCACTTTAGTACTCATAATACAGGGAGCAGTCAGGACATACAGCATTTACTGTCCTCTGGGTATTCTTGATAACAAATGCCTTTATTTTTGCAAAATACACCACATTTGCAATCAGCTATCCTTTAATCCTATTATTTAAGATGGGCTTTTGTGGTATTGCATTCAATTTAGGACAGTGATTTACCCTCACATCCTGAGGTGTCCAAGAACTCCTTTAGCCAAATAGAGGTATGGTCCAAATACTTTCAAACACCACTCGTGTGACAGAAATCAGAGGTGATGTCCCTTTTTCTCTGGCTATTCCCAGTTCTATTCCCACTACACACCAGTAGATGCCCATTTAGAGGGTAATCACCTGGTCTCCTTACTGTGCTTTAAATTATTCCCATGCAGAGGGCTTGAACATCTACTTAATAATATATTTTAAGAAATGTTTTACACTGGGGAGTGTTCTTCCTGCAAGATAGTTAACCACAAGCATTTAGTTTTCATCAAAAGTTAGCCATGCTGTGACAGAGATTATGTTCCCCTGAGATGTCTCGTGGCTGGCTTATTTCAACATTTTATCCTTCAAGAATCAACTGGATTATAGCGAGCAAAATCCATTCACCTCACCCCAGTACCCTTTCAAAGTCCTCGGGGTAGGATGCTGTTTTTTCTTTTTGCTGCCATTAGTTTTAAATGCTCTTGACAATGTATTTGTAACAATACACCGGGTTCCCCTCGAAGCTCTATTTTAGTTATGGCACGGTATGACGGAGTCTTATAGGATAAGAGACAGAAATGTAAAGTAATTTTATTGACTGCTGAGTAAGTGCTGATTGAGAGCAGATGTACACGTAGTGTTGGAAAATACATGCATATCTCTTTTTTAGAATTTGACTTAAAACACATTTGATGAAAGTAAATCAAAATAAATATAGTTTTTCCCTTTGTGATTTTGGCATTTCTTAGGCATTAGGAAAATATTGTTGAAGGGGGTGTGGTTAGATACAGAGGGCAATTTTATACTGCTGTTGTTTATAACTGTGTGAACCCTCTATAATGTGTCTTAAGAGATGGAATATGGATGTTGGTAGCTGTTGAGGGTTGTTGACAAATTTGTCAGGTAAGTGGTGGTTTTGTTTGTTGGTAGTACACACCGTGCAGATGCACCTGTGGGTGATAAAAGGCTTCTTCTCTGGACCCTTGACCATCCAGGGGTGACTGTGCAGTATCTATTATGGATTCTGTCATTTACCACTGTAAACTACTCAAGTTTGTACTGATTCATCAACTACGCGTGGAGAAGTGTGGCACAATGGTTAGAGCGGCAGACCGTGATGCAGAGATCTGGCCGGGGACCAGGGTTCAATTCCTGCCTCGGTGGGTCTTGGGCTCAATTCCCTTGGACCAGATAATTCTCGCCTCGGTACCTAATCTAATTAACGGGTCCCACTCTGTAACTCTGGGCAATAGCTTGCTCACAGCACTTGGATGCCTTGCTTCACCCTGGGGGTGCCCAGGAGTGGGCACCTCACAGACAAAAGCCAGGAGGGGTTCCACAGCGGTATGCGTACAGCGCCTTGAGACCCTAATGGGTGAGTAGTGTGCTATACAAGTGCAAAGTTTACAGTTTAACTACTCCCTTTGTAGCCCAGCCCTACTCCAGGAGTATGCTTCAAATCCAACTACATTGTGCAGAGATCACACAGTGTTACAAGCAATGTCTGTTAGGATTATATCTAATAAAAAGAATAAGCCTTTTCAACATTCGTGAGAGGCAGTGCTGTCAATACGTGAACGTGTAGAAGATAGAGGATTTAAGCATCATCTGGGCTTGAGAGTGGATTACAAACATTATACCATTTATGTGGTAAGGCAGTGCAATCCACTTAGCCTAAAATATTATAGTCAATGTTATACTGTGGGCCGATCTCAAAAACTTAGCCATACTACTGATCACATCACATTTTTTCCATTTTACTCTAGGTTTCACATCTCTGTAGTCGGTTATGGATGTGTTTCAGTTCCCATGCATCTCAAGGGATATATCTACTCTTTGTAATAATTTCTACCAAGGCAAAGGTTTTCTGTCAGAGGTAAAACAGTGAAAGCATGCTTCTACTGCAATGACTGTGCCCACAACCATAAAACAATAACAGAAAAGGTGTACTAGGAATCTAAAAATCACTGAGGAATGAGAGGTTGCTGACTGTAAAAGGAAACATGTTCAAGTCTTTTTTTCAATGGGGTCCAAAAGAACACAAAGGATTGACTCCTAAAGACCATTATTTGTGGAAAACTGGTGGCAAAGGTGGGAAGATGCGGTTCCATCATAAGGCAAATGGCCATCAAATGTCCACTGCTGGATTTTTTACATTAAACAGAAGGAAATCCGCAATGGGCCACTGGTGCAGGCAACCTAAATGGGGTAAAGCTCTAGCTCAGCAGAGCCTGGCTCTTCAGAGGCAGGTGGTTTCATCCCGGTGGTGTTGCTGAGCAAATGCCTGAGCTCAGTAACCAGACACTGCCAAAAGTATTATAGGGTCCCTGAAGTGCATGCCCCAGGGGCTGATTTAAAAGAAAGGAAGCTGGAATGGTCTAAGTCATGTAAGAACCAGTGGCCAATTTAAAAGGCTCCCTATGAGAGGGTGGTGAGCTATTTTTCCCCTGCTAGTCAATAGCACTTTGTGAGAAAAGATGCAGATCTCAGAGAGTGCTTTTAAGGCCAGCCTCGAGAAGGCCTTTTCCACTAAAGGCAGAAACAAGTAAAGACCTTCTGACATAAATCTGACAACACTGTGCATTTAGGAACTTAGGCAAACGGTCAGACCGTCTGCATATTCGTATACTTGCAGAAAACCATCATGACATTTCCTTTCCAAGAGAATGTGATCCCAACAACATGTAAGTGGCCCTGGATGATCCCGATCCTGTGTTGAAACTTGGAGTTTCACATTGAACATAAACATCAAACATAAAAATCACATTCCTTTGTGAGTAGGCCATAATGTACATACCTTGGTTGTTTGTACCAGGTGAAGAGTAACCAGAACTTCTAGTCGCACCAGGATCTATTTCCCAGCGGCCCTGCCATACTCCCTCATTCAAACCCTTTGTCAGTTTGCTGTATGAGTTTTGCTCATAGAAACCATATCACTATGTGAGGGCATGTCCCCATAGTAGCATTTAGGACATGGTGTGACAGATTGACTACCGCATTCATTATTAGATAACCAGGCAGTGTGCAGGTGTTATGGGCTGCCTAATTCTCAGTTTAAAAACATCTTAGGCAGTTTAACTTGGCCACCTCTTGTCCCATAATCACTCTCAAGATGTGAAATGTGCACTGCCTAAATATTTTATATAGCTGTAACCACAATTCATGTAGTTCCTCTCTGGTCTTGAACTCCAATCACTGACTCTTTCAAGGACTCCATCAGTAGATAATCCTGTGGCTTTTCTGGCAGTGGCTTTTGCTAGTGACCCTTGCCAGCAAAGTTCCTCAAGCTAACTCCTATTTGGGAAGCCTAACTTCTACTATCCCCTTTGCTCTCCCTGAAAGATATGAGGTAAAGATAAGAAGTTGCAGCAGTTCCTCTGCAAGTCCAGCTCGATTTCTTGTGTTGGTCCCTTATATTTCTTTATTCACAAACATGAGAGGCATTCTTCATTCCCAGTCAGATCAGAGATGCTGTGACCTTGGCCATTTGCTTCATCTAGGCCACTGCCCCAATCCTGTATGACAGGCAGTCTGTCTTGGCTAAGTTTACTTATATCTTTGACTGGTGATCAAACATCGAATGTGTCACAAGTAGGCAGGTTTGTCTTCTATTTGTATGGCGTTCTTACCTTGCTAGTTTATTCCAGTTAAAGAGGGACCACAGTGTCTCCTCTCACCAGGATCTCAGATGAAGGCAATGCAATGGGTCTCACATTTGATCAAGTTAGAGCTATTAGCGTTGTAAACTCCTACCCGGACTTTTCTTGCAACATAAATTGGAAATTAAAAGTAAAACAGTTTCACATAAGCGAGCCGATTCACAGCGCCACGGCCGCCATGAGCATCAGCGTTAGGAGACACACAAAAGAAAAAAGAAGTTTGCTCGCAGTCAAACTTATTGGCAAAAGTGAAATTAGCCATGTAACCGGGGTGATGGCCAAGGCGGTAACAAAACCTCCCCAAGGAGGGACAAACGTAAGCCATTTACCAGTGTCATCAAAGGATTTTTGAAGGGCAAGCCCACGAAAGAGTGGTAGTGATGGGTGTGATGTGGGCATTGTTAAAAGCCCAGATACATAACAACACTTCAGAAAAGCAGCGCTTGCGTGCTGCTATGCTCGCCCTAACAATGAGACCCTGTGACCCACTTTTCAGTACACTCCTGGACCCTTGGTGTGGCATCAGTTGAGCTCCTCCTTGAAGGAAAGAAGGAATCCTGAAGTTTTGGGGTCGTCACAACTGTTACCGGGCATGTTTATGTCAAGTTCTTGCCACCCATGCCGACCACCAATGTGAAGCACCAGTGTCTCTACTGTTCATGCTATAGCGACTGCCAGAGACGACCTGCAGTGCATAATCTGCACTTTCCCCTACAGCACTGACAGCCAGCAAATACCACCAATGCGAATCTACAGCAGTGGGCATTTGTGATGCTCAACAGGATCTTCGTGCTAGTGCAACAACCATTTGCGACACCTAGCCTGCTCTTCGTGCTACAGCAATGACTTTCTGCAATACTCTCCATGCTCCTCGAGGCCTCCTCCACCGAGAATTAAACTCTTTGCGCTAGACATTAGAAGGTAACTGCAAGAAATTGGGTTACTGGTTGAGGGGAGTGAAACACTACTCAAGCAGCAACCACGGTCCTTCTCAGGCTGAGGCACAATCAAACCCCAAAATTAACCTGTGCTCTGCCCTCTGGTAGCTTGTCACAGAGCAGTCAGGCTTAACTTAGAGGAAATGTGTAAAGTAGTTATGCAGCGCTTCAAACAGTAATTAGAGAAAACACAACAAAATAAAAGTCCCACACCAATTTAGGAAAATAGAGTACATTTTAACAAATGAAAAAAGACCGACACAACAATAATCCAATCAGTAGAATCGAAGTTACAAGTTTTTAAAGAATAAAGTGTAAAATAGTGCCTAAAGGCACAAAATGCCAACTGCGGCTATCTGAACGCACTGGACTGTGTCAAATTCAAAAGTTCATGTTGACCGTGATGGAGCACAGGTTGCATATAATCCCAGGTTATCCTAGCTGAAGATTTACCTTCTCAAGTTTGTGCCAAGAGTCCGGTTCATGACGCAAAGAGCAGGTAGAGTGCCGTGGAATGCTGTCGGCAAAGAGCAAGGAGCCAGCCGGTGTCTCGGTGTATGTTGCTGGAGCTTGACGGTGGCATTCTCAATGAGCGGTCAGAAATAAAGTGCGAAGAGTCAGGCTGACGGACTTTCACACTGATTTGAGGTGTGAGCGATGAGGTCTCAATGCGAATGGGCTCATTCGTGGTTGCAAAGAGCCTTTGTGTGAAGACAGGAAGCTGTCTATTCGAGTATAAGTGGGTCAGGCCCAGCGCCTCCCAATCATTCTACCAGTGATGGCCAATCCAGTCAAACCTAAACTCTGCATTGTGTGTGGCTGTCTAGAAGGAATATGCAAGGCCCAACTCTCAGCTGCACCCAGTTACATGATATGACCAGGAATGAAGCTGCAGGCACCCAACGGCTAAGGCAAAAAATACCAACTTCTAAAAGTGTTATTTTCAGAACTGTAATTTAAAATCTGACTTCACCACAAATTAGGATTTTAAATTAGGATTACAGCGACACCAACTTGAACTGGGTACATATTCCCATTTGGAAATTACACTTATAAAAGTGTGATAAGGTAACTCCAATGCTATTCTATGGGAGAGGTAGGCCTTGCAATAGTGAAAAATGAATTTGAGTTTTTCAGGACATGTAAAATGTAAAAGTACATGTCCTACTTCTCAAATACATTGCACCCTGCCCTCTGGACTGTCCAGGGTCTACCCTAAAGGTGACATATGAAATTAAAAAGGAAAGTTTGGGCCTGGCAAAATGATTACTTTGCCAGGTTGAAATGGCAATTTAAAACTGCAGACACACACAGGCTGCAATGGCAGGCCTGAGACATGTTTAAAGTGTGACTTAAGTGGGTGTTGCATTTAGTGCTGCAGATCCACTAGTAGCATTTAATTATAGGTCATGGGCACATGTAGTGCCTATTTATTAGGATCTTATGAGAAACTAAATAAGCCAATTGGATATAAGCCAAGCAACCATGTTTTAAGCAGAGAACACAACCAAGTTAGTGATAGTTAGCAGTGGTAAAGTGTGCAGAGTCCTAAGGCCAACAAAAACAAATTCAGCAAAAATAGTGGAGGCAGGCAAAAAGTTTGGGAATGACCCAAGTCCAACAAGACAACTATGACAATGGATTCAGGACATAATACACAAGATTATGGGCTTTCATTTAAATGTTAACTTTGTCACTGCCACCTTAGAGATTTATGCATCTTCTCAAGCAAAAGATATTTCTCCAACAGACTGTTTGCTGGCTGACCTGATCCTCGCTATAGGTATAATCCTGATTTTCTCAGAGTGGAAGAGTTCTCCCAAATGATCATATCAAACATGGTGGGAATGGTTATGCTTTGTTAGAAGCACTGACAATGAGTGTTTCCAAAAGTCACATTTTATTTCTTAGCCTAAGCATAATGGGATGCTCGTGATACCTATCTTCAGAAAAAAAAACTTCCCTTGTTGTTTTTGCACGCCCGTCTTTTCCCCTTTCATCCTCACCAGTCTATACAACCTTTGTACACTGAAGTAGCCTTTTTCCTCTTATCTCTATATACATGCCAACATATGCCACAATTGTCTTTTTTTCCTCCCTCCTTTCGCTTCTTTTCTTCACTCCTTTTTTTCTCTGTATTTTTTGTTTACATTGTCCCCTAATCAACTCTTTTTTTTATTTCTCCTTTCAATCTTTTATCCTGCACAGTTTTTTGGAATGTTCAGTACACAACTGCAATTATTGTTTTGATTCCCTTGGATTATAGCCATGTCATGGCCAATTGTGATACAATATTTTTTGTATTTGGTTTTTGTTAGATCTAAACCATGTCATGATCAACTGTACTACAATATTTTGTTCTACTTTTTTATATTTCCCCAGGGTCTTTACTTTTAGCCTTATAAGGGCGTGATATTTGTGTAACATGTTGTATACTCTTAACCCTCTAGTCCCACTAATTTTACACTATCATCGTTGTGTGCCATTATGTTTTATTGTTCTTCGGAAAATAAAAATAAATCTCTTTGAACAGAAAAAAAGTACAGGTTGCAGTAATTGGAGGTGCTAGGGCTATTACAAAGTGAGGAGTGAATGCGAGAGATGGAAGCGGATTCTATGTTGAGGGAGCTAAAACGCCTTTTTCTTTTGGTTAGTCAGAGAGAGTACTGTTTTCCCTTTTGTGAGACCACTGATCAAAGTTTTAGAAGAAATGACGCCATGTCGTGAGATGCTGGTGAGGAGGTGCAGACGTTTGCTCCAATTGTTGGGCTACATTCTAAATTGATTGAATTGTGCATGAAGGAAATTTAGGGCAAACATGCACATACAAAAGGTTTAAGTCTGGGTTATGCTCACAGGTATGGATGACCAAGTCACCTTGTGTATGAAATATTGTAGAGTTTGTAACAAAGGGGTGAAAAGTTTACAAGAGGGAGTACAATCTGATATGGGTCATGTTAGAGATCCATGGCACACTTTGTACATGGACTTCACTGGACCCACAAATTAACTTACGGGAGTAGCAAAATTTGCATTGGTAGAAGTGGATGTTACCACTCTGCAACCATCCATCTTTTGAAAGAGATTTTTGCTGATGACGTTTTTTCTTTTGTGATTATAACAGATACGGTACACTATTGACATCTACTAAGATGCAAACCTTTTTGTTGTCTTGTAGGGTTAAACACTTCGGTACTTCTCTATATAACCCACAGGCCAATTGTGTTCTTGAGGCATCTAATAGTTCGTCACAGGAACCATCCAAATGCATTAATGGATGGTCAAGATGTTGAGAGAATGCTCTCAGATATGGTATGGGTGTATCGCACTACTAAACATGATATTACTAAAAAGTTTCCCTTTGAGCTGCTGTGAATAAGAATCCTGGAAACAAAGTCCAGCATGGCTGAAAGAGTGGGTGTTGCAAGGTGGAAGGAGAGAAAAGTCATCTGCTGGGTATCAATGTTGTTTCAGAGTAGGTGGTTGGGTTGAAATTGAATCTGGTTGGATTAAAGGTGGTTTCGCTACGTTAAGGGGACCTTTAAACATTAAACAAACTTATAAGTACCCTGTAGTGTTTGAAACTAGTGACAGTTGGAATCATAGGAGGATTACTTTGTGTCAAAGGGGTGGTGCTTGTAATGTAGGAAGGGAGAAGCGATATAGTGGTTTATGTTGATGATTGATGATGTGTTGTGTGCTTTAGGATGCAGGCTGGAGAATGCTGCTTCATTTGTGAGGCTGACCCTGGAAGCATTTGTGAACCATGCCAAAGTAATGTATTGACAAGAAGTCACAGGAAACGCAGACCACCCTTTTATGAGTGACTTTGTGTGTTAGAGGTATATCAGTTATGTATATAATTTCTTGTTTTAACATGTTATTGGTCTATGCTATATTTTTGCATTATGCTATTTGTATATTAAGGGAACAGGATTTAGGTTTGCTTAAAAATTACAATGTTTATTTGTGTCCTGTGTTCCCACAGGGTGGCTTGGGGTGAATACGCTCTTGTGTCTAATACATCTTTATTTAATTCTACCTGGAGTAGTGGATGTTGACTGCAACTATTTAAATAATTATCATATTAATTGTGAAGTTTTATTTAGTGCAGAGCAGGCCCCAGAGAGTCTCAGAGTGCTCTACGGTAAAGGTGTGAAATATATTATAATATGTAGGGTACGCTCAGGAATATGATATGTATAAGAATGGATGGTACACTGGAAGAAGATATACATGTATATATATATGTATATATATATATATATATATATATATATATATATATAGTATTATTTATCAGGCTCTATAAACACAGAGACAACCTTATTTTGAGACCAGTGCAGCTTGCTCGTTTCCATCAAAGTAATTGGAGTTAGAACTAGTGTTTCAAAACATTGAAATCGTGTAAACAGGATAGTGCTTCATTTGTAAATACAAAGATGCTGGTGCTCAAAGCCCTCCACTTAAACATGCGACTGCTGTAATTAAATATGTAAACATGGAATACTGAGGCGGCGTAATCCTGAAGCCATCTCGGGCCTCTTCAATCCATTTACAGCCACTCCCTGTCCCTTCAGCTCACTCTAGAAGCTTTTTACTTTCTCCCTTTGTGACGCTTTTTCGTTTTTCCCTTCCTCCGTCTTTCCCAAATGTGTCTTTTGCTCGCAGAAAATGCTTGAGGCAGAAGAATAAGCACCAGCCCTCAAAAATAAGTGCCGGCGCCCAGCACCGGAAACAAGAAGCACAAATTAAGCACTGAAACAGGAGAAGTGATATAAAAGGGGTGTTAACAAAAGGAGTTAAAGTGTGAGAACTGTGTGGAGTGAAGTACTGACAGATCAGGAGGTGGTCCCATTCTTTCTTGACTGACTGGTGTGAGCAGATCATGCTGAGATCAGTAAGAAATTAGTTCAGATCCTGGGAGTGCCTTGGGCATAGATTTGGGTGAGTTGGTACAGTCCTTCTTGAAGGTTAGGGTTTCAACTCCCAGTTTCCATATAGTGTATTTTCTTGAAGGTTAGCGCTCCAAGATCCTTTTCTCTATATTGGGAAGTGATCATGCTCTTCCTGAAATTGACAATCAACTCTGTTGTCCAGTTATTGAGGGGCCATTTCTGGAGAATGTTGTGAGAGAGTCAGGAAATTTTAAAGATGCATATGACACTTTCCTTTCATTATAATTTGGGCTGGAGTGATTGTCTCAAAACATTGTGCTGTTGCACGAATCGGTGCTTTAACTGGTATTATGCAGACTTTGAATAAAACTATGAGTAGAAAACTTGAACAGTATAGTCTGATCAACTTCATATTCCCTGTCATGCATAGGGAATTGGGTATATGTATGATAATTGTGAAACCATACTTGTGTAAAAGAGAGTGTGTACCATGGTATGACTTTCTTTTTGTAAGGAGTATGGATCGGTGTATCTGAATGTATGTGTGTACGTGGTAATATGACAGTAAATAGGTGTATCCAGTTAGAACATAGAATGGGATTCAAAATAGATATTGATCAGTGGACAGAATAGAGTGTGCCATGATAATTTGGTTTGCATTATTAATTATTATTTTGACCTATTCAGCACATTGGCACAGAAACTTCAGTGTAGTCCATACAGATGATTACATATGATGAAAAAGTCCATGTTAATTGACCAGTAAGCATCTGCAGAAGATCACTCTACACTTGGCTCCTGCTAAGTTTGCATTCTGTTTAGTCTCATTCTCGCTCTTAGTGTGCCCAGGTCCCGCTGGGACTTCTGCCATCAAATGGACCATTGACCAACTGCTAAGTTTATTTTTGTAATTCCCTCGTAGTTCTCTTTCCCTCCGAAGTTCTTTATCAAACAACGTATTTATTAAAGCCCCAAGCCTCCGCAGGGGTCATTTCTTAGTGCACAGTTGATCACACAGCGCTCCTATTTCTTGTACCATTTAAGAGCACTTGAAATAGCAAAATGTACTGCACATGTTCAGTGTCTGCTTTGGTCTGCCCCAGTAGAGACCCATGGCGCACAACGTATTTCATCATGTAAAAATTGCATTTAAGGTCTCCCCTTTTTTCAAAAGCGTATGAAAGGCCTTGGAACAGCAAAAGATGTCATAAAGTTAAATGTCTGTTTAGGTCTCCCCCTGTCATAAGCCGTGAGAGACAACACATTTTATGGTGGAAAAATAGCATTTCAGGTCTCCAACATTGGGGCCTATTTATGAAACTATCATGCAGTGCAGCGCAGCAAGAAGGGATAGGGAAAGATCAGGAATGCGTCATATAATATGCAACACATTCCTGTCATTTCCCAGCAATGGTGCATTTTTGGCTGTCTAGTGCCAACGCAGGGACCCTTGCACCATGGTGCAATAGTGCCTGAGCTGTAAGCAGGAGTTTTTTGTGAAGGAAGGTGCACCTTCCTGCACAAAAACAATCCCCTCAGGCATTTTCCAGAATGCAGCACACATAGAAAGAGGAAAAACGAGGAGAAATAAACATATTTCTCCTCGTTACGCCTCACATGGAAGGTGTAGCAGTTTTGGTGCATTTCCAAGTCTACCACTGAAGGTAACTCTGGGAATGTTTCAAAATCCATGGGTGTTGCATGGGAACACACAAGGACCACCCATGGAACGCTTGCCTGGGGCAGAGAATTGCAATGCAGAGATTTGTGCTGTGTTGCATTGCTCCAGATTTATCAAGCCACTCAGGGTCACGTGAGGTGGCCAGGATTGGCTTGATAAATTGCATTTTAAGGGTTGCGTTGCTTTTGCACCCCGTTGTGTGGTGCAAAAGCGGCACATCCCTTTCATAATATGGCCCTTTATCTTTAGTGCATAAAAGCCCTTGGAATTACAAAATATACAACAATGTTAAATGTCTGTTTAGTTTGCTGTATTGAGTCATGAAACATAAGAAATTTTGACCTGTAAATACTGTACTCAAGGCCAGCTGTTCTTACAAAAGCAGTATACACCAATGCCTAATATGTGGCACTCTTCATGTGTTCCCATTAGTAAACAAAAGCATCCTTCAATTTATCCCCTTCTATACAAAGGTTTGACTAAATAACTATTGAACAACTAATACCTTTTAGTTTAAAACTAGTAAATCAGCCATTTCTAACTCAGTGTTTAACAGGGGTCCTCCCATCCTTGGAGATCCTACTCTATTAGATGTGCTTCTAAAAAAATGCCTACTCCAAGCCACATAAGAACCAACTCATTGGTCCACCACACAACTCTCCATCCTGCTACAGAAAGCAAACTCACTCAGTTCTAAAACAAAGAAATTCCAACCACAGTTGCAGAAACAAGCCCATCCCACTTACCACCTTTCTCCACTGCTATCAGTGACGTCACCAACCCAGTAGACCATCACTTCACTCACATGAAGGCCTGGCCTGAGCTGCAGGCATCAGAGGTTGGAACGCCATCTGGCTGAGGGATTGTGTTGGCCTTATCATAACTGTGCCTGGTGCACTTTGGACAAGATGGTCCTTCCTCTCCTAAGGCAGCAAACTAGGGAATGGGAAGAGGGGGCAAGAGTACCATGGGCATGAGACAGATATATTTTTGGTACTCAAGGACCATCATTCTCGGTAGAGAAAGTTAACCCACACAAACCTAAGTAAGGGGCAAAGGGCATACAACCACAAAAGAGAATGGAAACAAGGAGAAGGCGCTTGCACCTCAAGATTGGTGGAAGAGGCTCTCGGGCACAAGCGAATGGTAGCAAGTTCGACTTAGGGCCAGATTTTCAAGAAAGTGGCACATCAGCTCTGATTCACCACTTTTCTTGCACCCCCTTGTGTCCCCCCTAACAACACCATGTGTGCGCCATATTTACAATACTGTGCACCATAGCACAAGTTAGGACAATAGCTTCAAAATTTATGACGCTATTGTGGTACTTTGCAGGATTAGCGCCATAAATTGTGGCACTAATCCTGCAAAGTAAAGGGAGGCCTATTGAAAGTAATGGGCACGTCACTTTAACACCTACTCTGAGGAGGCGTGAACAATTATGCTAAAAGTGGTGCAGTGAAATGCTGTAAATTTCATTGTGCCATTTATACAGGCCTCCCTGTGGGTCAACACCCACCTTGCATACATTATGCCTGGCGCAGGCATAATGTGGCGCAAAGTGGCGCAATACAAGCATTGCGTCACTTTGTAAATATGGCGAAGGAGAATGGCCTCCTTAATGCCACATTAGTGTAAAAGAAAATGACGCTAGTGTGGCGCTAAGAGGCGCTAGGGCAATGTAAATCTGGCCCTTAGTATCTTCAGGAAGCCACCTCAAAAATGAAGCACCGGCAGGGACATTGATAGTAACTGATCGTTCGTGTTTTTATGTCTTGTAAAATGGATGCTGCCTAATTAAAGATATGTTTTTGCCCCTATGCGAGCAGACGCGTTTTATTCTTGTTAATAAACTACACCCTTTCTACTCCAGCAGTCTACCCCCCCATGCATGGTTGGAGTAAGTTTAATCAGGCTCAAAAGTAAGGTCGAGTGGGCAGAGTGTTCAGATACGACTAGGCAGCAGTAGGCAGAGAAAAGAAGTCCTATAAAGCAATAACGCAGAGCTCTACGTGTTTTTCCAATGTCTGTTGAATGCTGAGGATGTGGGATTTTACTGCAGAATTCCTAGATAAATAGATGAGACAAATGACGCCGTTTCCATCTCTCTTACAGAAGTCTATCCAAGCCTATTATGTGGGTGTGCCTGATATTACAAAGCAGGTTAATTGAAGTGGAACAGAGAGAAATGTATTTCTTGCCAAAGTAATTCAGTTGCCTGACTTCCTTTAGGACCCGACTGCCCGTTTATTGCACTGCACACCTCCCTGGGTGCTGGAGTCACTGGAGGCTGGTTTTGAAGGCCAAGGTTGCTGCTGGCACACGTGCCACTTTCTCCAGCTCCCCCAGGTAATAACAGCAGGCACAGCTGATGGTTTGGGAGAAAGGGAGGAAAGAACGAAGGAAAAGATGAGGGGCCGAGGGAGAGGACGAGAGAGAGAGAGAGATATGAAGAATGGAGCAGGCGTGGTTGGAACATTTTTGCCAAGGCTTTAGTTCTCAGTCCGCTCCTGATTTACAACCCTACATCAGGATAATTTGGGCTGTGTTTACGCCCCACACGTATGCCACCTTTTTTTGAGGATACTCTCAGTCATCCAACTTGTCTTGGTTTATCAGTGCTTAATTTGTGCCAGTGGTTGCAGGTTGTGGGCATTGGGAACTGGTTTTATTTTCAATCATCAGCAAAAGGGAGAAAGGAAAAAATGGAGAAAGAAGAAAGCGAAATATAAGAAAACCGTGGTAAGACGGGTGGGGATAAATATCCTGCAAGAGTGAGGTGAAGAGGCAGGAAGCGTTGGGTGCTGGAGGAAGGATGCATGAGTTAGAAACAGGACTAGACTGCCTTGATATTTGCAGGGGCGTAGCTTCAGCGGGGATGTCTGCGGAGTTACAGCCCCCTAATAAATGTATTTGGTGATGAATAGTTGGGTACAGGTGCTTTCAGTCGGTTTGGTGAGGTATCTGCCGGAATCACCTGCGACCTCTGCATACAGTAACACACACACTCTCCCTCTCTCTGTCTTGAAAGTCCTCAAAAATGTTAGTTATTTCACAAAATATTGTGTTTACTCTCAGTTAGTCCTTCTACCAATCCGCATTTCTCTCCCTTTCCACTGTCTCTTAAGCCCCTCTCATGTTCCCTGATTGTCACATGATGTAATTTAAAAATAAGGGGGATATTTAAGAACCCCCTTAGCGCCATCATAGTGTCATTTTTGTGATGCTGAGGCGGCGCTAAAGTGGCTTTTTCCACGTACCATATTTGATTAGTAAACCCTTGTGCCACATTATGCCAGTGCCAGGCATAATGTATGCAAGGGGGGCATTCCGGCACTAGGAGGCCCGTAAAAATGGCGCAGTGATGTGTAACAGATTTCACTACGCCATTTTTGGCGTAATTTTTAATGCCTGCACAGAGCAGGTGTTAAAATGACACTCCCATAGAAACCTATGGGCCTGCTTGCATCAGTGTACCAAACCGCCACATTAGCCTAAAAAATGTTGACTCTGTTGTGCTAAGGACCGCCATGGTGCACTGTGTCATAAATACAATGCAACCATGGTGTTGTTAGGGGAGCGCAGGAAAAGTGGCACATCAGCTCTGATGCGCCACTTTTTCCTAACTATGGGCCTAAATGGCAGCGTGATTGTTGGACTATCTGAAGCTCACACAGCCCCAATCTTACCGGCCAAGCTACCCCCTGGGTATTTATCAGTCCTTGCACTGGGTAGCACTGGCAGCGGGCTGATAAGAAAAACATTGTACTCGCACTTTCTTTTAGAAAGTAAGCACTGGTTATGTTCTTGTGGACTAAGCTGGCAAAACCTCCTCCCCCTAAAATTACTTCTCTTTGAAACTAAGATCACTGCGCGCACACTGCAATGGAGGCTGAACGCCCGTCACAAGGGTGCTCGATTTGGTAGCAGAAACCTGGGGCCATATTTATACTTTTTGACGCAAAACTGCGCTAACGCAGTTTTGCGTCAAAAAAATTAGCACCGGCTAACGCCATTCTGAAGCGCCATGCGGGCGCCGTATTTATTCAATGACGTTAGCCGCCGGCGCTGCCTGGTGTGCGTGAAAAAAACGACGTACACCAGGCAGCGCCGGCGTAGGGGGATATGGAGCTTGGGCGTCAAAAAATGGGGCAAGTCAGGATGAGGCAAATTTTTCGCCTCAACCCGATTTGCGCCATTTTTTTCGACTCCCAACCCCCATAGAAATGACTCCTGTCTTAGCAAAGATAGGAGTCATGCCCCCTTGCCCAATGGCCATGCCCAGGGGACTTATGTCCCCTGGGCATGGTCATTGGGCATAGTGGCATGTAGGGGGGCACAAATCAGGCCCCCCTATGCCACAAAAAAAAAAAAAAAAAGTACTTACCGGAACTTACCTTAATGTCCCTGGGATGGGTCCCTCCAGCCTTGGGTGTCCTCCTGGGGTGAGCAAGGGTGACAGGGGGTGTCCCTGGGGGCATGGGAGGGCACCTCTGGGCTCCTTCCAAGCCCACAGGTCCCTTAACGCCTGCCTTGTCCAGGCGCAAAAAAACGGCGCAAAAGCGGCCGTATGTCATTTTTTTTGACCCGCCCACTCCCGGGCGTGAATTTTGACTGGGAGTGTAAATACTGCGCACATGCCCCGGTGTAAATTTTTTAGACGGGAACGCCTACCTTGCATCTCATTAACGCAAAGTAGGTGTCCACGCTAAAAAATGACGCAAACTCCATGGACTTTGGCGCTAGACGCGTCTAACGCCAAAGTATAAATATGGAGTTAGTTTTGCGTCGGAATTGCGTTAAAAAAAACGATGCAATTCTGGTGCAAACAGAGTATAAATCTGCCCCCTGGTTTCTTTGCGGAGCAGATTTGACGTAACTCATTTATTTTTGGATAAAACCCTATGTACCAGTTAAACTTGAACAAATAGCTGCTGGATCACAAAACGAATTCAAACGATCGCCTTAAACAATAAATCAAACACTTTTCGGAAATACCTTCTAAAAATATATTTTTCAGCAATCGCTGGTGAATAAAGTCGGGCTGATGTAAAATACTAAAATGCAACTTTATAATGTTGGACGCGTGTAATCCTGCCAGAGTTTAGCATTAATACAAGAGAACCACAGCAGCTGTGGTTTAATACTCCACACATGCAGAGTGAGAGTAGTATTGTTTTGGTGATTGGCCACCTGGGAGCTTGGCTCCCACTTTCATATGGCTTATTCGACAAGAATGTTAGAAGGATGCGCTCCAGTGTCAGATTCAAAATGACAGTTGCAAGTTTTTTAAATATGGGAAGACATTGTTCATTCCTTTGGTTCCTAGGGCAATGGGCCAAACTGATCTTCTATCGCAGCGTGCCAGCATTTAGGACTAGTTCGTCAAAAACAATTATTTTTTTAGTCAATCAAGCAGGATTTATAAAGTGCAGCTAGCCACCCATGAGATTATCCAGGCACTGAGGTTCTTGCTGCTTTCGATGGGTTCAGTTGGACAGCCAGGTCTTGACTGCATTCCAGAATTCCAGGAGTGATGAGGAGTTCCAGCGGTGCAGGAGGAGGTTGTTCCAGGATTTTGCTGTGAGGTAGGAGAAGGAGTGTAATCCACTGTTGCTTTGGCAGGTGTAGTGTGTGTGTGAGAGAGAGAGGGAGGCGGAGCACAGGTGAGCACAGGTGTCTGGAAGGTTGGTGTAAATTCAGGCAGTGGTTGTTTAGATGCTGGTCCTTGGTGGTGCAGGGCTTTGTAGGTGTTGATCAGCATCTCTTCTGTATGGGGAGCCAGTAGAGTTTCTTGAGGTGAGGGGTGATGTGGGTCCATTTGGGGAGGTGGAGGATAAGTCTGGCCAATGGGTTCTGTATGATTTGCAGTCTCTTCAGGAGGTTAGTGGTGATTCCTGCATGAAGTGCATTGCCGTAGTCCAGGTAACTGTTGACTAGGATTCAAGTGATAGTGCGTCTGGTGTTGATGGGGAGCTATGTGAAGATTTTCCAGAGTATGCAAAGTGTGAGGAAGCAGGGAAGTGTCCCATGTAGCTTTTTTACATATCCTTACAGTGGAGGGTCCACATGCTTCTAACCAGGAGGCACCCATCATTTAGATAATCTACCCTGCACCCTGCACCTTCCCTGGAAGGATAACAATCTGAGAACTATAGGACATGGATATCATTTTTTTAATCCACCTACTCATGGTTAGTGTATAAGCCTTATAAGCATGTCAAAACATACCAAATATGACAAAACGTTGTTTACATTGTCTATAATCTTATGTTCTTGTTAAGTAAATGTGTACTGTTCTCAGCACATCCAAAAAGTATGCAATGATTCCTCCTTAGGATTTGAAGGCAGTAGAAAAAAGCAGGAAGAATTACCTATTGTTCCTGATGGAAACTAGGCATTGCCTTAAGACAAACCCCTGGACCCAGGCTGTGAGTTAATTTCTCCACAAACATCCTCAGATAAGGGTGTCTAATATATAGAAAACCTAATTCCACTAGTCTGCATGCCAATGTTATGGCAACTATAAACCAAAGAGTTAGGTGTTTGAGATCCATATTAGAAAGAAGGGGATACTGTAATGCTCCAAGGACCAACAGTAGATTCCATGAAGGAGTCACTGACTTCACAAAAGGTCCAAGCAAAGATACTCTTTTTAACAGCCTATTGCCAATTAATCTAATTTCCTTAACACCCCAAGGCTGTGGCATAACACAAAATGATGAACCCCCTGAAGAATATGAAAAGGGCCCCCTGAGTTTTCCATATCTCACAGACATCCATTAGCCTTGGGTTGAATGGGCCCCCCCCTTGCGGGGATGGGGCCCACCATGCACTCCAGATGGTGGAGAGGACTGCGTTATGCCTCTGCCACTGGGGGCTCTAACTGCTCTTATCTCTGTCCATTGAACTCTTAAAAATGTAACTCTTTTAAATTCATCCTAGAGAAATTGCAGAGTCCACTTTGAATCACAATCTTAGAGAGTCGGTGACTCCCCAGCACGCCAATCAGAGAAGAAGACCACTGGCTGCCCAGTAGGCAAACTTTTAACTTGTTGGACTGACATAACTGCTGGGGCCAACAATCCTAAATTTTTGAAACCCCTCCTCTCAACAGGTTTGTGGCATTTTCTGATATTTGACACAGGAAAAAGAGAAGCCATATTGTGCTCTTATCCAATGGGAAGAACCACTTTGGCATTTTGGACATTATCCTGAGTGACCGGATTCAAATCATACTCGGTCACAGAGTTGCCACTAAAACTACCATCTTCTTCCAATGATGAGTCAGAAGTCTGTCTACTAATGACAATGGGGGAAGTACATAAAGGAGAAGAGGAGGCTACGGCCAGGTCAAAGCATCCACCGCTCCTCTGGATACATAGACAAAAGATTTGGTAGAAGTGTATTCCTTGCACTAGCAAACAGATCTATTACAGGAGTTATTAACCTTTAACATGTGTCCTCAGGTGTTTGAGTTGCCAGACAAAATGTGTTGGATGGGAAAATATTCTGGTTAACCTGTATGCCACTACATTCTCTTACAGTGTGTGTTCTCGTCAGACCCACCTGTTCTAATGAAGATGGGAATAATGTAGAGGAGCATAATGCACCACATCCATCTTGTTCCAGTTCGATGAATGAAATCTCATTTGGAAGCCATTTACCCGGAGCGGACTGACCCCCAGTGTTGCCTCCCAAACAATCTTGCTCATATCGGTAGTGAGGATTAATGGGTAGGATGTAAAGATAAAGGAGTTCCCTTGATGAGGTTTGGAGGCGTCCAGCACCACTTCACCAAAAACTGTGTGATGAAGGATCCCAGTGACATAGAAGATGATGAACCAGTGGTCCTAGATGGAGGTGAGCCCATGGCACTACAATAGCACACAATGTTGGTAAGGAGATATAGGAATAAAAGCCTATAGTTTTGTATCAGTAAACATCTCTACCACTAATATTTTAGTCTCCTTCATTCTAGGGCTTACCATTAAGGGTGAGCGGAACTCGTGGCATTTCACTCTGTACAATTCTGTGGAGTTACATAAATACTCTGGGAGATTCAGTGGAGTTCCATGAGCGGGCAGAAATCTGCACGACGTGCTGACCATGCTGATTTTTAGTGCCGGGACCTTGTTCCACACTGAGAAATCAGCATGACTTACACCACATGGCACACTAGAGGGGACTGCTGCATGAGTTGGTTTTGCTGCAGCTCAAGTAGATTTTCCACTCGAGCGGCAGCTTTCCCTCAGCGAATGCCCATGACTGCTTGCGCTGGGAACACCTCCCTGGGTGCCCTCCTACTGCCCAAAACTCTCACTTGGGAACGCCAATTCTCACCAACTTAGTGTTAGGGAGTTATGTGTGAGAAAAAAACTCCGCCACACGGAGGTCAGCGGGTTTGGCTGGCAATCCATGTTACATGCATAATGTGAAGTAGCCAAAACTGCACTAGCTCCGCTGATGGAGTGCAATTTATCACCCACCCCTACTACAATGTGATCTTGTATTTAGAGCCATTCTCTCCCTGAGGCCTCCCTTTTCTTTTCCAGGCAGGAAAAACAGTGCAGTTTCACAGCTCCTGACTGAGGAATGGATACATAATCCAGTTGAGCCTAGAACATGGCAATGATGACCTCAAAATCCTAAACTGGGACCACCTGGGATTTCTTGATTGACTGTAAATCTATGATATTTCAGTATTTGGCATACAGTCTCTGTTTGTTCGTGGGCACTAGTCCTTGATAATAAATATATAAGTCTGTTGTCCAGGTGAAGGTGCACACCTCTTGTCTGGAGAATGCTGCTAGTGGTGGAAGTTAAGCCAAAGAGAAGTACTAAGAACTGCCAGTGAGGACCTTCCCTAACCAAAAACCCTTTGGAATCTGTGATGCAGTGGGAAAACTGGAACACAAAGATATGCATCCTGAAGCTCTAAGGCTGTCATCCATTATAAAGGAGATACTAATGGAATTATCTGTTGTAGTGTTTCCATTTTGAAATGAATTGTCTTTAGGAATCAACTCAGTCTCTTAAGATGTATTAAACCTGTGAACACTTCAAATTACTTTTGTACCAGAAAGACACTGGAATAGAAGCGTTTTCCCTACTGTGATTTTGGTACCGGACAAACTGCATTTCTTGCCAGGAAGGTCAATATGTCCTTATCTTGATCGGATCTTGAACATAACTTAAATGAGTCTGGAGGGACTACCTTGAATCCCAGAGAGTCACCCGATTTAGTATTTCTAGCACCCATGCATCTGATACATTGCCTTGCCAAGTCTACTGAAAGTATGAAGGACGATCCCCACTGGCATGCAGACATTGTCAGGTAAGTTTCTTGGGTTTCAGAGGAGGAGGGGCAATAGTTTCCTCATCTGAAAGGAAAAGACTGGTTGTACTTATTTTTTTCTTGCTAAAAACTGAACCCCCCTCTGATACCACTTTTTTGATACAAGGATATGTGATCACGTTATGTACAGTGAATAAACATATGTACTACACATGATTACTGGATACAAGTGGTGATTCAACAGTGAAGAACACAAAGAGCTCTTGTTTAAACATATCCCCAAAATGATCAGTCTCTACACTGAGGCCCGTATTTATACTTTTTTTAGCGCCGCATTTCCGCCGCTTTTTGACGCAAAACGGCGCAAACCTACAAAATACAATGGCATTTTGCAAGTTTGCGCCGTTTTTGCGTCAAAAAACGACGCAAATGCGGCGCTAAAAAAGTATAAATACGGGCCTGAGTTTTCAAAGTAGTGCATGGATTGGACATTGCTCAGTTAATCTGGGATTTCAACAGCTGTGCATGCTTCTGATTTTTAAACACTGTGAAGCATTTTCTCTAGCTCCTCCCCAAATAACTAATTCCCTCAAAAAGACATCCCAAAAGACCAGACTTCTCACCAATAACACTTCCCTAGAATAGGCAAAGGCTTTGAGAATGTCAGAAGTGACATATGACTGGAATTTGCTTGCCTCTTTGTTTTCAGAGCAATCCTGACCCTCTTGAATCGCTTACTTTATAACTTGAAAATTTGTGATCAAAGAATATATGGTTGCTCTTGTTACAAGATTCTGACTCGCAAAATGGTTCTTCAGCACTGCTTCCATCTGGGGGTCTATGACATGCCTGACTGAAACATCATCAGCTATAACTGACGAACATTCCAACAAGTTTGTCAACATCGGATTTATTTTTACAGCTGATGGGAGTTCTATGTCTCTCTTCATTAAGGGAGATAGGTGTTTCAGAAACTATGGAAGGGCCAACTTTCCTGAGTCAATCAAGTTCTTTCTTGATCACTTGGTTTATTGCCCTCTTACATTGGCTGCTGAAGGTTGTCTGCCAAATACTTGAACAAAGTCACCAAGTCTGATTTGGTAAGGGCTATAGTACATAAGTCCCCCTGTCATAATAATCAGGAAGCCAAGAAGAAGTATATGATGGTGATGACACATTAACAGAGGGAAGAGAAGAAGTAGGTGAAAATGAGGAGTAACAGCTTACGGCAGAATCTCTTCTTTTCTTTAAAGCCTCTGCTAAAGATTTTAACAGTTCCAATAAGCATCCTCCATCGAACAATGATGTTTCTAATAATCCTTGATAATGTACAAAGAGACATGCAATTACAGGTGATAGCCTACTATATGTTCTCGAAGTAGACCCCGAATTAGTATTCAACAATTCCTGTTCAGAAGACTAATAGCTTGATTCACAAACTGGACTTTGTAATATATTTTGTAGTACCACAAAACATACTACAACGTGTTATTCACTAACCGCATGCAGTGTTTAAGCCTCCACAATTAACTATATTCATGTGTACAGAGGTCTGCCCCACCAGTGGAGTGTCTGCAACCTTAAGTATACGTTTTAGTGGTAAATGTGGATGTGACACAGGGGAGTGGCTTCTAAAAGTGTCAGACTTACTCCAAAAGGGGATGGGGTCAGGGGAGAACAAGAGGGGTTTAGGGAGGGTCAGAGAAAGATTTAAGTAGGCACATCACCCACCCACATAAGAGTAAGTAAATTGGTATACTCCAAGGGTGGGGAGTTGTAACTTACACTTTTGCAGTAGATTTGCACTGGAAATGTAATATGAAAAGAAGTCCAAATTGTAAATTACTCAAAGGTGTTATTGTCTTGTAAATCAGACCCTAAATATCTACTTCATTTATATTTTCTCTTTTTTGGAAAATGTTTATTCAAATAAAGATAAAAGTAAATACAAAAAATATACATTTAAAAATTCCCAATGAAACATTATGCAGGCACTAAAAGAAAGCCACCAGTTGCTATTTACCTTGTCTGTGTACAGGTTCAGTAACTTCAAAACTGCAACATTCTAATCTGAACTCTGCTCTTTTTATCATACCAGTCCAGTAATTCTGCTCCTAAGCCCCAGAGGGTGGTTGTAAAGATTCCAGTAAACGCATTTACAACATTACTTTAAAAAATGTTGCCACTTGAAAGACAAATGAACCTCATTCCTCGCTTTCTTCAAGCCCGGAAGCACGTTCACCAAGGCAATCTGAAGCATGGCTGAAAGAAAGCACACAGCGCTATTACACTCTTCTGCTACTGCGCATCCCTTATTACTACCATGCTAATGACTGTAAAACTAATTTGAGGAAAAGTAAGTAAAGTATCTTCTGAATCAGGCTTTGCTTGAAATAGAAGATGTGCTTGCACAGCTGCTGGCTATGATACAACATGGTTGTACAAAAGCCTACAAGTCCACCTGAGATAATCAAGGTGCCTCTTCCCATTTATTGCTCAGTTAAGGATGGACAATATGGATGGAAGATGGAGGGCAGGCTGCTTATACTTTTAATTTAATTATGCTAGGTCACGTGGTGTCTGATATGAGGTGGGATGCCACATTTATTAAGTAATGCTACGAGAAAGTGCTTGAGGAGGTAAGTAAACTATATTGGTCATCTTTATAGATGGTTAACTTGCTGACCAGTGCTTAATTTGAGCCAGTGGTTTTCAGTGCTTAGCACGGGTACTTAATTGTCAACAAGGCACTATGACAGTCTGCCACATGGTGGCGGTGTTTGTCTAAATTAGAGATGAACACAACAACAGTTTATTAATTCAGTATACATGAAAATGATTAATAACCGCTGCCCAAGCCATTCTTATAGCTTTGAGAGCGTGAAATAGACTCAGCAGCCACAGGTGGCGTGTGATGGTTATGAAGTTGTGTTGGTTCTGTCATTGGTAGCGCTGGCAGATGCTATAGATGATGCAGGCTGCAGTGGCGTCCTGACGATGGCTCTGGCCCTTATTTTGTTAACAAATAAGCACTGCTGCTGACACATATGCAGGCAGGTCCTGCTGACTTTCGTATTACAGCACTCACCCAGTCAACAGCAGGTTGTGTAGAATGTCCACCGAAATACCAATTAGTAGAAGTTACTATTTGTATGTGACACCCCAGTCCTCTAGAGAGGTAGCAGGTAACGGCAAAACCAAAATCTACAACTGTCATGCCCTGTGTGTGAATTGCAGCCTTCAAATTGCCAGGCCCATTATGAACATCATCATTCATCTCAAAGAGAAATTAAAGACGAATGGATCCTAGCATAGATGCAATTTGGAGTGGTTCATGAGTTAAGGTTTTTTTTGGAAGTGAGATAGTGCTAGGTTTGTGCGTTGCATCCTGCAGTTCCTTTACTTTTTCTATTTTTTCTATTTGCAGAAACGTTTCCTCCCTGCAGCTCTTGAAGAAAGTTTATTTCAAGGGTTTTAAAATGTTTCAAGTATAATAGTTCTTGGGTGAACAAAATGCATACAATAAATAGGACAACCGTTAGGTGCTGTTCGTCTTTCTTAAAACCTGGATATAAATCTAAATAAAAAGATAACAACAAAAAGCTGTTTTTACTGAATGGCAATGTTTTTCATCCTTAAATAAAGCAAATATAGTCTAACAAAGAAGTGTGGCAGACAAAGAATCAGTGGAATGCCATTATGGAAACTTTTCTGGTGAGACAGTTATTTTGTTCATTGTACAGACATCATAACATGATATTTACTGTAACATGATCGAAAGGGAATGCACACATTTGTGGGCTGGTGCGCCTGTGACTTCACTACACAACCAGTTCCTATTTTCTCCAAGGCCTGTAAACTCTGGAATTATTGTTTTCACTGCTGGATATACCTAAACAATGGCTGCATCCATGTTCCTGATGCAGTTTGAGGGCTTCACCAGGGCGGAAGGCAGAATAATCACTTTACAGAAGAAGAACATTTTGTAGGAGGCCATTGTCTATAGGTTTTGCTGATCTGTGAAATACCAAAGTAATAAGGATTTGCCATGTGCCTTCTAGGCATGGATGTTATTTAATGATAGGCAGAGGTATCCTGGCTTGCTCCTTGCGACCTCTGGCCTTGTCTTTGCTATCCCTGTTTTCAGTGGCATTAGCAATACTAACTGGAAGGGAAAGTGCTCAGGCCTCTAAGTGTCAGTCAAGTCAATCACTCCAAGGGTGCCTTTCCAGTCCAGTCTTGACTGCCAGAGGTAAGGACCAGCCCCTCCCGTAGCCACAGTGCTGCAGACACCAGGAAGCACCTAGCAGCACGTGCCTTCGAGAATGATCCCCAGGGAAGGAAAAGCCAGCTACAAAGCCTAAAAGAAGAAATACCAGGGTGTGATGAGTGTGACAAAGATAAACTTCCCGAATGCATTGTGGTGTAGGAAAGTCTTGAAAGACTCCTCCTTTTATAGTGAGTAGGCAGGAAGTTATCACACAATCTTGAGGCTGTCATTTTTGTTTGGGAAAAATGTATAACAGCATGGATCATCCACCATCTTGATTTGGGAACTGCCCTCTCTAATTCCATTGTCTCGTGGGAGTAACAGTCCTCTTTCTAGAAACCAAGCAGCGTTGTAGTTTACAAGGACCACTTCGCCCACATAGACAAGAGCGTTTAAATGGAAGTCCCCACCAACATGCTGGATGCCTCCTCACAGGTAACCCACTACCTCCATTGCCAAACCACTATCACACAGGAGAGATTACATTTCAGTAAGTGAGGTAGCCAGGGTGGATGAGACAGGCTGGACAGCATTACAAAGAGCCTTATTCTCTCTGTAGTTCCTACGTGACTATTCACAAGCCCATCAACAGAAAATAGGAGGCTTTGAGGGGCTAAGGTTGGGACAAGTAGTGCTATCAAATGTCTAATGACTTTTCACAGCTGCTACCCATTACATTTTCATGAGTTGATGTTCATGATTGTCGGTCTGCAAAGGATAAATACATGAGTACTACTTTGTCAGCCGCCATAGAAAGAGGACACATGTACCTTTGTGTGGATGTGGAATATTTAAATACAATATATTGTGTTTGCAATTATGAATATACAGACTGGTTTTGGGGCACATAACGATGATAACATCCTTCATTGTGTCGAAATAGAAATGGAACCAAGTGCGCAGAATCAGTGCAGCACATTGATGCACTGCTCCTTCAATCATAAGAGAGACACGTGAAAAAGAATACAAGGCAGTCAAGAAATATTGGATCCCCAATATCAGATGCCTCTGTCCATTGTCTTCTATTTTATGGTCTTCACTTAACAAAACATGTATCAATGCATTCTACCAGTCTTCCTGATACATCACAGCATAGAGCATATAAGGGAGTGGTCTCTGAATTGTATAGTGTCTTGAAGAATCATCTATTTTCGAGCACAACTTTGCATGTCACTGCTTTCCTAGCAACCTGCTTTGAACTGAGATTGCATCTTGGAGGATTGGTACATTCCTCTAGAGATGCACACTTAGGGGGAGAGTTACAAACATTTTGTGCTGGGTTAGCATCACAAATGTGACACTTATCAACACAAAATGTGTTTTCCTAATTTACTTTCTAGTGCAATTCTTGTTTTGCGCTGGAAAGTACCCTAAAAATAATGCAAAGTAGCTCGAAGCACTGCTTTGCGTGTCAGTGCCAAGGGAGCGTTATATGGGTGGTGCTTGGGCGTTCCCATGCAACCACCCATGCCTTTTGACACAAAACCCTATCTACAAACAATAGTGAACAGGGTTTTGCACCAAAAGTTAGCACCTTTTGAAAGCAGGCATTAAAAGGAAAATGTTTTAATTTCGACTTTTTTCCGACTTTGCAGGGGTGCTGCAATGTGCTGCACACATACAATGTGGGAAAAGTTTAAAAGTACTTTACCTTCCAGTACAAAACCTATGCTAGATTCACACACACAACCTTGCACTATGGCGCCAAGGTGTGTGTGTGGTGCACAGCAGCTAAAATCAGCGCCAGCACTAGGAAGAGGGGAGAAAAGAGCCACATCTCTGTAGATATGGTGCTCTCCTGCTATCTCCCGGTCATGCAGCACAGCATTGTAAGCTGCTGGACTGCATTGCATGACTATTTGGTCAATCTGAGCCATAACATCTTAAAAAAGCTACATCTAAATTCTTATTTTACAAAGTTTTGCATAACTTTTACTGAACTCCCAAGAGCCTCGGTAGGGCCTGCTTGCTCCCCATTCTACACGCAGGCATTATGTACAAAAGCAGTATTACTTAATGCATGTTCAGTGTTCTTAATCTGAGCCAATGTTGGACCAATATTGGAGCGATCTTTGAAATACAATATTGGCTGTCAGTGATATATTGGAAGCACTCCCAGTGCACTTTGAAATATTACATGATATGACTGATCTCCAAGAAATATACCCCAGGTGCTGATGGTTGGAAACATAACTAGCCACTGCTAAGCTCTGCATTCTTTGCCACTGGTGCCAGCACATAGTTTCAAATGTGGCCGAGTATTAACAAAATGCATCTTTTTGCATGTTCACCCCCGCTTTTTGGGACTGATGCTGCTTGTTTTTCCACTTTGAGAGTGCAGTGAACCCTGCTAGCCAGACCTCAGTGCCAGTATTTAACCCTACACAAAAGCATGGTTAATTGGTTATCCCTAACTGGCAAGCCCTACCTTACTTATAAGTCCATAGTGTATGGTACCCAGGAACACAGGACATGTAAGGTAGAGTGTCCACACAGAACTGCAGCACCATTTGTGCCATTCTGCATGTACACAATGTGAACATCACCACATCCTGCCACTGCAGACGGAAAGAGCAGTGTGCCACACTGCTAACTCGACTTTGTCATTATCCCTAAAGGCAAACTGACAATTTCCTTTAACCATATATATCAAACTCCCCTGTGGCAGGCCTACCAAGTCCCATGGCACGGAGAAATGTACTCTTAAGTTAGACTTATGTTTTAATATGTCTTTCCAGCAACACTTCCAAATTGTTGTTTTGTTAAGGAAGGTTAGGAGCCCCATTGGCTAACACAGGGTTAAACAGTTTAAACTTAAACATGTCTAATGAGTGGGATCACCTACCCAGAACAAGTAAGGTATCAAATTATTGGGAAAATTAAACCTGATCTGATGCCAGGTCAGATTTAATGCCCCTAATAATTTTAAGCAACTTTTAGAAAGTCGCTTCCCTGTACTCCAGCTGCTACAGTGGCCTCACAATGGCCATTTACACTTAGATGGTTTTCTGACCTCCTAGGGAGATGTGTGAACAACTCCCAGGCCAGGGAACAAAAGCAGTAGCCTAGGAATGAGATGTAACCTCCTCCCCCAGGAAAGCTGCATAGGGTGTAGGCCCAAAAGGAGAGCTTCAAAGATGAAGCCGCATTTAGCGGGCCGCTGAACACAACACACCTGATGCCTTTTATTCCTGCAGATATTTAGGAGACAGGGTAAAGAGGGGGAACCCAGTGTTAGAACCAATACTCCCATGGGCATGTAATCCACTTGTAGCCACACACTGAGGGTGGGCTACCTTGCTCCTCATGACCAAGGAAGGGTCATGTCATCTTGGGAGGGGCAAGAATGGGGCACTCTGCGATAGCCAGGTGCCAACCATCACAGAAACTTCATCAGTAGGTAGGAAGGGACCTAGTAGTCCATTGGCCAGTGACCGCCTAGTCCCCTAAGGGGCATGTGTTTGGGATAAAATGGGCATCCCTGGCCCCGTTACCCTCTGTTCACATTTTGAGAAGAAGAAGGACCGAAGAAGGCTTGTCCTGCTGGCCTTGGACTGCGCAAAGGGAGGCGGCACCACCAAGCGGACTGCACCGCCTGCATTGTTGGGCTAGTGAGCTGGGACCCTGCCTGTAACTCCTGACCACAGGAAAACTAGATTTCCCCGTTTTGCCAACTCCAGTGACTCCAAGGACCAGGTGGCTGGTCGCCTGGAATCAGCTACAGGGACACAAGAGCGGAAAGAACCCAACTTGACAAAGTGGTAGCCCTCAAGGAAGTTTCCCTGCTATTAGTCACTAAGCGTCCTGACAAAGGAATCCAAGATACCCTAATTCTGCACCCAAGTCTGCCAGACCTGTGAGAGCAGTTAGAGACTGAATTAGTTGGAATAAATGGGCATTAGTCCCCACCAAATCTTTTGCCTCCAACTGTGGTGTATCGTTGACAGTGGTATAGTCTCAGCTGAGCAACCACTACAAGAAAGAGACTTTGATGGACATGGATCCATGTGACCAGGTTCGCCCCATATCACCCGGAGATCAAGGAACCACCACCGAGACACACCTGTCAACTGCACCACAACCGGAGCATCTTTGCCTGTATCCCTCGGCATCAGAGGGCAGTCGTATGTTCAATTTGGACACTTGCTTGGGACACTTGAGACACTCTGGTGGCCAGGTAACTGTGCAAAGTATCCTTTCTGGCCCCCTAGACCTTGTCCCTGTCAGATTGGGTCGCCCAAGTTTGGGCAGAATATTTCAACAAACATTTTCAAACTTTTAAAAAGTTTTCAAATGTTACGTTAAACAATGCTTGTTTGTGGTTGCATTTTAAAGAATTTAAAATGTCTAATATCTGTAACTCCGGAAATCTCTGGCTGATTTTGATGATGAAGGACACTAAAAATTCATACAAATAAGCTCTATTTTTATAAATTGTTGTTGTATCTCTTTATTGGTGTGTGATTTTCCTATTCTGCTATGTAGTGCTGTAAATGCTTTACACGAAGGACCTCATTATGACTGCGGTGGTCTTTTGCCAAGACCGCTGTATTATGACTGCCACCGGATATCCGTACTGCTGGAGGTCGGATATCCGGTGGCATTCATCAAGGCGGTCGGCAACGCTTAGGTGATTACAAACAGTATATCTGTGTGGCGGTCTTCTGGTAGCGTGGCAGTGCTGGTGATGGGAGCGCCGGATCCCATCCCCTAATGGAGGAGCACCTCGTTGGACGAGGTAAGTGACGTCTTCAAAGGGAAGGGGTTTGGGGGGTGTGATGGATGTGTGTGAGTATGCGTGTCATGAATGTTGGGGAGAGAGGGAATGTCTATACGTGCGTGCATGTGTGCCTTTGTGTAAATGTGGCAATGGGTGTGTGTATACTTGTGGACGGTGGGTGAGGGTGTGGGCATGGGTAAATGTGTTAGGGGTAAAGGGTGTGTGAGTGAGTGCGTGCAGGTGTGTGTATGTATGGATGTAGTTGAAGGGAGGGGGTGGGGGATGGTGAGTGTATGTGTGCGTGTGTGATGTGTATGGGTATGTATGCGTGTCTATGGGGTGAAGGTTGGGAGTGCATGTGTGAGTGAGGGTATCTCTGTGTGTGATTGTGTGTGGGTGCATGCGTGTGTGTGAAGGTGTTTAGGGGGTATCCCGGTGACAGGAACGCAAGGATACCTTACCGCCAGCATGTTGTGGCGATGAGACAGCCAGGAAAATTCTGGTGGTGTCCAGAGTTGAATAACCTTGGCGGTTATCCGACTCCCACCGGGCTGCAGGTGGAAACCTCCAGCCTGGCGGGCCACGGTAAAGCAGTCGGATGGGTGGGTACGCGGCAGTATTATGGCAATCTGCACCACCGATCCTGCGGCGGTGAGGCCGGCACAGCGGCCCTGGCGGTCCATGGACCGCCAGGGTCATAATGAGGGACTCAGTTCCTTTACTGATAGTTACTACTCGCAGCTACAGTTACTCAGGATTGAGCTATAGGGTAAGTAAACAAGAATGTTCTTTCCCAAAGGGGTCTCTGCGGGTATAGTCCATGTTAGAAGTGGGGTCTTTGTTTGCCAGTCAGGTAACCGCTTGTCCAAGCAAGGACCCTCACTCTAGTCAGGGTAAAAGAGAACCAGCTAACCCCTGCTGACCCCCTTGGTAGCCTGGCACGAACAGTAGGCTTAACTTCAGAGTGCTAGGTGTAAAGTATTTGTACCAACACACACAGTAACTTAATAAAAACACTACAAAATGACACAACACAGGTTTAGAAAAATAGAAAATATTTATCTAAACAAAACAAGACCAAAACGACAAAAATCCATAATACACAAGTCAAGTTATCACTAAGAATTAAAAAAGAGTCTTCATGTAATTTTAAACACAACGCTAATGCTGTTAGCGCGAAAATGTACCTTGGGTGCGTCAAAAATATCCTGCACCGGCGAGTGTGCGTCAAAAAGGGCTTGCGATGCATCGATTTTACTCACAAGCGAGACCTTGCGTCATTTCTCCTTTAGTCGGGTCGGCGTGCGTCGTTTCTTCTCTCCGCAGGAGAGCGATGCATTGATCCGGTCAGCTCTCTCGGGTCCGGGCAGGCCTTGCGTAGTTTTTACACGCCCATGCAACGGAAATCCAGCCGCACGATGATCCAAAAACCACACAGTGCGGGTTGCGATCTCACCAGCCTCCGTCAGCGATGCTGCACGGGCATTGATCTTCCAGTCGCGTTGCAGGCGAGTGTCGAATTTCAGCTGCGAGGCCGGCTGCGTGTCAATTTTCCAGCCTTTGATCAGAGTTGCGTCGATCTTTTACCGGCACTGCGGTCTGTGTGTGGATTTCTCACTCTTGGGCTGTCAGCTTCTCTTCTCAGGGTCCCAGGAACTGGATGGGCACCACTGGGCAGAGTGGGAGTCTCTCCAGAGGCTCCAGGTGCTGGCAGAGAGAAGTCTTTGCTGTCCCTGAGATTTCAAACAACAGTAGGCAAGCTCTAAATCAAGCCTTTGGATATCTTCACAAGAAGGAAGAAGGAAGGCAACACAAAGTCCAGTCTTTGTCCTCAAGCACAGGCAGAAGCAGCAACCGCAGGATAGCTCCACAAAGCATAGTCACAGGCAGGGCAGCTCTTCTTCCTCAGCTCTTCAGCTCTTCTCCAGGCAGAGGTTTCTCTTGGTTTCCAGAAGTGTTCTAAAGTCTGTGGTTTTGGGTGCCCGTCTGATACCCATTTTCTCCTTTGAAGTAGGCCTACTTCAAAGCAAAGTCTTTTTGATTGTGAAATCCTGCCTTGCCCAGGCCAGGCCCCAGGCACTCACCAGGGGATTGGAGACTGCATTGTGTGAGGGCAGGCACAGCCCTTTCAGGTGTGAGTGACCACTCCTCCCCCCCCTCCTAGCACAGATGGCTCATCAGGAAATGCAGACTACACTCCAGCTCCCTTTGTGTCACATTCTAGTGTGAGGTTCAACCAGCCCAGCTGTCAAACTGACCCAGACAGGGCATCCATAAACAGGCAGAGTCATAGAAATGGTATAAGCCAGAAAATGCTCATTTTCTAAAAGTGGCATTTTCAAACACACAATCTCAAAATCAACTTTACTAAAAGATGTATTTTTTAATTGTGAGCTCAGAGACCCCAAACTCCACATGTACATCTGCTCCCAAATGGAATCTACACTTTAATCAGATTTAAAGGTAGCCCCCATGTTAACCTATGAGAGGAACAGGCCTTGCAACAGTGAAAAACAAATTTAGCAATATTTCACTGTCAGGACATATAAAACACATTACTATATGTCCTACCTTAACCATACACTGCACCCTGCCCTTGGGGCTACCTAGGGCCTACCTTAGGGGTACCTTACATGTAAGAAAAGGGAAGATTTAGGCCTGGCAAGTGGGTACACTTGCCAAGTCGAATTTACAGTTTAAAACTGCATACACAGACACTGCAGTGGCAGGTCTGAGACATGATTACAGGGCTAGTAATGTGGGTGGCACAACCAGTGCTGCAGGCCCACTAGTAGCATTTGATTTACAGGCCCTGGGCACTCCTAGTGCACTTTACTAGGGACTTACTAGTAAATCAAATATCCCAATCATGGATAAACCAATCAACAATACAATTTACACAGAGAGCATATGCACTTTAGCACTGGTTAGCAGTGGTAAAGTGCTCAGAGTTCAAAAACCAACAACAACAGGTCAGAAAAAATAGGAGGCAGGAGGCAAAAAGATTGGGGATGACCCTGCAAAAGTGCAAAAGTCCAACACTCCACAATAAGGCTACCTAGCCCTATCATATAGTACACCCAGATCTTCACATTAGTGAGGGATTACCTATTTGCGATTCCTATTCAGATGTATTAAGCATTTCCTAAATCCGAATTGGGCTTTTAGGAAATGCAAATACCATCCACTTCAAGTCAATGGTAACCATGTGGTAATTTAAAAAAAGGACCACAAAATGCTTTTTTTAAAGAGCAATAGAAGACACACATGCCCCTTGGGCATATGTATGCTCTACATGTGCACCACTATTTTTGGGGTGCATTTCGGAGGTCTTTTTGCCCATAGCCATCATTGGTTTTGCATTTCTCAAATAGCGATTTTCTAATAGGAAATCGCTATTTGGGTAATGCAAAACTGTCCCATCGTCACAAATGGCATGGGATTTCTTATTTGCGATTTCGTGATAGCATCTTGCATTTCCTAAATAGCGATTTCTTTGAAGTCACTATTTAGGGAATGCAAAATTGCATCTACGTACATCTGGCTCTTAGTGGTTAAAGAACACATTCCAATTAATTGTGCCTCAGAGAAGTTACACCAGCATCTGGTAGACCGTAAGCAGTCAGGCTCCAGAGAGCTTGGGAAGAGGTGGAGAGAAGGACCCATGCAGCAATGTTGGGTCACCCTAAGTAGGTGTTTGTCTTTACTAGAACACAAAAGGCCTTAAGGCACAGTGAAGGGACTGTGGATCCTGAAAGAGTGGACCAAGTCCCTGGCAGCAAGAGAAGAGGGGGGGGGGTCTGGGAAGGCCTCTTCCAAGAGCCCTCAGAGCCAGAAGGAGTCTAACCCTCAGGGGGAGGGCCTGGTCTCTTCAGAGGAGTGAACTGCCCTGAAGGACTGGCCTACCTGGCAGCACGTCATGGAGCAGGGGGCCCTCCATAAAGGACTTGAGTAAGGGGCAACAAACTTGTTCCACTCTTGAAAGTCTAAGACAGTTGGCTGTCAGACAAGAGGAAGGAGACGTCACAGGTGCCCATAAGGTATGCTGAAGCAAGGGACCTTAAACCAGGGGCAACCAGGAGAATAGTGGTCCCACAACAATACAGAGAGTTTCTCCCTAACCCATGACATCCCCTTAACTGGACATCTGGGACAGGCTAAAACCAAGGACAGGTTAGTCAACCAATATTATTGGCCCCAGATGTCGGAGAAGGTAAATGAGTTTTGTCGCTCCTGTGTCACCTGTCAGCACAGTGGCATGGCAGGTAAGGAGCCAACGGCTCCCTTCATTCCATTTCCAGTAGTGGGGACACCCTTTCAGAGGGTATGGATTGATATAGTTGCTCCCCTAGACCTGCCTACTGGCTCATGGTGTAGTTTCATCCTGGTGGTATTGGATCATGGCACTAGATATCCAGAAGCTATTGTACTTAGGGCAGCAACTGTTCCTGAAATGGCTAAAACCCTACTTAGTATTTTCACCAGAGTGGGCTTTCCTAAGGAGATTCTTTCAGATAGAGGCACAAACTTCATGTCTGCCTATCTGAAAGCAATATGGGATGAGTGTGGGGTGACATATAGGTTCTCCATACCATACCGCCCAGAAGGTAATGGGCTTTTGGAAAGATTCAACAAGACCATGAAAGGTATGATCATGGGTTTACCTGATAAACTCAGGAGAAGATGGGATATTCTTCTCCCATGCCAACTGTTTGCCTTCAGGGAGTGCTCTCAGAAAGTAGTAGGATTCAGCCCGTTTGAACTGCTTTTTGGACACCCTGACAGCGGTCTTTAAGTTTGCTTAGAGAGGGTTGGGAGAGACCCCTAAAGGAGTCCAAATAGAATCTCCTAGATTATGTAGTAGGCCTCCGCTCCAGGACATGAAGAAGGCAAACAAGAACTTGGAGGCTAGCCAGGAGCTTGTAAAGCACTGGTATGGCCAGAATTCCTCAATGGTGAAATACCAAGTTGCCCAGAAGGTTTGGGTGTTGGAGCCTGTAGCACCCAGAGCCCTCCAAGACAAATGGACTGGCCCTTAACCTGTCTTAGAGAAGAAGGGTGAAGTCACATTCTTTGTGGACTTAGATACTCCAAGACACCCCCACAGGGTGACACATTTGAATAGGTTCAAACTCCATCATGACAGAGCTGACATACTATGCTCATGGTGACTGATGGTGGAATGGAAGAGGAAAGTTAACCTTTCCCAGACCTGATGTCAACAAATGTCAAGGGTAGGTCAGTGGAAGTAGTACTCTCTTCCACTTTGAATAGCCATCAGCAGAGTGACTGTCGAAATTTGCTGAGACAATATGTTGACTTGTTTTCCCTGACCACATGGTGTACACATAGGCCCTCATTCTGAAGGGCCAGGGTCGGCGGGAGCACCGCCAACAGGCTGGCGGTGCCCCTCAGGACATTCTGACCGCGGCGGTTCAGCCGCGGTCAGAACAGGAAAACCGGCGGTCTCCCGCCGGTTTTCCGCTGTCCTGCAGAATCCTCCATGGCGGCGCAGCTTGCTGCGCCGCCATGGGGATTCTGACACCCCATACCGCCATCCTGTTCCTGGCGGGTCGCCCGCCAGGAACAGGATGGCGGTATGGGGTGTTGTGGGGCCCCTGGGGGCCCCTGCAGTGCCCATGCCAATGGCATGGGCACTGCAGGGGCCCCCGTAAGAGGGCCCCACTATGTATTTCAGTGTCTGCTTTGCAGACACTGAAATACGCGACGGGTGCCACTGCACCCGTCGCACATACCCACTCTGCCGGCTCCATTCGGAGCCGGCTTCCTCGTGGGGAGGGGTTTCCTGCTGGGCTGGCGGGCGGCCTTCTGGCGGTCGCCCGCCAGCCCAGCGGGAAAGCCAGAATGGCCTCCGCGGTCTTTTGACCGCGGAGCGGCCATATGGCGGCTCCCTCCAGGCGGGCGGCTCCCGCCGCCTGCGGGGGTCAGAATGACCCCCATAATGTCAAAAGCAACATTTACAGATTGGCAGACCAAGTCAAGGCTGGCATTAAAGCAGAAGTTGCAAAAATGCTAGAGTAAGGGGTGATTGAGCCCTTTAGTAGTCCCTGGGCATGTCTAGTAGTTCTGGTCCTCAAAACAAATCCAAAAGGTGGGAAACCTGAGTTAAGATTCTGTGTGGGGTACAGAGTTCTAAATGCAATAACCAAAACTGATGCTCACCCCATTCCAAGAGCTGATGAGCTCATTGATAGGTTCGGGATTGCCATATAGGTTGGGGATTGCCATATATCTGAGTACCTTTAACCTGACCCCATGTTATTGGCAGATAGCCCCCATACCTGGAGCAAGGGAGAGGTCTGTCTTTTCAACCACAGAAGGCCACTTTCAGCTCAAGTTGATGCGTTTTGGATTACAAACTGCACCTGCCACCTTCTAGGGGTTGGTGAATAAAGTACTTCCAGGCCTGGAAAATGTCAGTGCAGCATATCTTGATGGCAATGCTGTATTCAGTTACACCTGGGAGGATCACCTGATCCACCTCAAAGAAGTACTTCACGCCCTTCAACAGGCAGGGCTGACTATCAAGGCAAGTGTCAGATAGGGCAAGGGTCTGTTTTGTACCTGGCCCACCAAGTTGGTGGAGGCCATGTACAAGCTCTTCTGCCCACAATTCAGACATTTCTGACTGGGAGGCTCCAAAGACACAGACCCAGGTCAGAGTCCTTTTAGGTCTGACAGGGTACTTTAGGAGATTTGTTAAAGGTTATGGTACCATAGTTCCACCATTAACTGAGCTAACCTCTAAGAAACAGCCAATGAAAGTCATTTGGACGGACACCTGTCAAAAGACCTTTGATTCTCTTAAGTAAGCTATGTGCTCAGCCCCTGTCCTAAAAGCACCCGCCTTTAGCAACACGTTTGTTGTACAAACTGATGCGTCAGACCATGGGATTGGGGCAGTTCTGTCACAGATGAATGACCAAGGTCTAGATCTTCCAGTTGCCTTTATTAGCAGGCGACCCCCCCCCCTGCCAGAGAGCAATGTTGTAGTGCTATTAAGAAGAAAGCCTTTGCTTTGGTTTGGTCACTGTAGAGGCTAAGACTCCTACTTATTTGGGACTCACTTCATAGTTCAAACTAACCACAGGCCTCTCAGATGGCTGATGCAGATGAAAGGAAAGACCCCCAAACTGTTGAGGTCATCCATTTCCCTGCAGGGTATGGACTTCACAGTGGAACACAGACCTGAGACTGACCATGCCAATGCAGATGGACTTTCCAGGTTTTTCCACTAAGGCGATGAGAAACACTAGGATAAGGGTTAGACTGCTCATTGCCTTTCATCTGGGAGAGGACCCTGTAAAGAAATGCATCTTTTTGCATGTTCACCCCCACCTTTTGGGACTGATGCTGCTAGTTTTTTGACTTGGCCTGTTACCAAACCTCAGTATCAGTGTTTTATCCCTACACAAAAGTATGTTTTATTGGTTATCTCCAATCAGCAAGCACTACCTTACTTATAAGTCCCTAATATGGTGCCCAGGTAATCAGGGCACATAAGGCAGAGTGTCCACATAGGAATGATGCACTGTTTTTGTCATCCTGCATGTAAAAAACGTGAAAGACACTTCAACCTGCCACTGCATACGAAAGAGCAGTGTGCCACACTGCTTATTCGACTTTGCCATCATCCCTAATGGCAAAGGGACCATTTCCATTAAGTATACATATCAGACTCCCCTATAGCTGGCCTACCAAGTCCTATAGCAGTGCACAATATACTCTTACGTCAAACATATGTTTCAATATGTCTTTCCAGTAACACTTCCAAATTGTCGTTTTCCTGCGGAATGTCAGGAGCAACATTGGCTAACACATGGTTAAATTGTTTACACTTGAACATGTCTAACTTCTGACGGGACAACCTACATAGAACAAGTAAGATATCAAATTAATGGGAAAAGTACACCAGATCTGATGATCAGATCAGACTTAATGCTCCTATTAATTTTAAGCACCTTTTAGGAAGTTGCTACCCTGCACTCCATCTAGTTCAGTGGCTTCACAAAGGCCATTCACACTTAGATGGGTTTCTGACCTCCTGGTGAGATGTGTGAACAGCTCCCATGCAAGGGAACAAAAGCATTAGCCCGGGAGTGAGATGTGACCTCCTCCCCCAGGAAACTGCAAAGAGTAATGGCCCAAAAGGCGAGCTTCAAAGGTGATGCTGCCTTTGAAGGGCTGCTGACCACAAAACGCCTGAGCAGGATGCCTTATGTTCCTGCAGATATCTAGGAGACAGGGCCAAAAGGGGAAAGCCAGTGTTAGAACCGGTTGTCCCATGGGCGTGGAGCCCATAGGTAGCCACATGCAGAGGGTGGGCTACCTTGCTCTTCACGACTAATAGAGAGTCTTGCAATCTTGGGAGGGGCAAGAATGGGGCATTCTGGGATAGCAAGGTACCACACATCACAGGAACTTTGTCACTAGATAGGAGGGGACCTAGTAGTCCATTGGCTAGTGACCGTATGGTCTCCTCTGGGCATGTTTCTTGGATGAAATGGGCACCTCTGGCACCCTTACCCTCAGTTCACATTTGGAGAAGAAGAAGGACCGAAGAAGGGTTGTCCTACTGACCTTGGACTGCACAAAGAGAGGAGGCATCACCGAGAGGACTGCACCTCCTGCACCTCTGGGCTAGTGAGCTCGGACCCTGCCTGTGGCTGGTGACCACAGGAAAAATTGATTTCCCCACTTCACGAACTCCAGTGACTCCAAGGATCAGGTGGCTGGTCCCCTGGAACCCACTACTGGGACATATGCGTGGATAGTGACCAACTCAACAAAGTAGTAGCCCTCATTCAGGGCCACTGGAATTATGTGATTGTGCTGGTGTGGCAATTTTTGCATAATTAGAGATTTGCCACATTTGCCACACAATCCATTATTCGGGGCATATTCTGCAGATTTTAACAAAAAATGTGTTTCTAGATCAAACGGTTCAAAAGTTGCTAAAAATGAAGTGATAATTGTTGTTGCATGGTGGAAGGCCCTTTGCAAAGCTGGACTGGTCACCTTTGTGTTGCTTATTATTATATTTGGGTATTAAATTGTTACTAATGAGGTGCAACCAAAGTCCAGACAGTGTGACCAGGATTAAAAAAGGCCCAAATAATAAAGTAATACTATAACATAATGTGGCGCATAATGCAGCATAACTTCCCTTTTCTTGCCACATAATTTACTCAACCCTGCTGCTTTTTTTGGATCTGTTCTGCTGCATAATTCCAGTGCCCTCGTGGAAGTTTCCCTGTTATCAGTCGTCAAGCATCCCAACAAAGGAATCCAAGATGGCCAAAGTCTGCACCTCATACTGTCAGACCAGGGAGAGATGTCAGAGACCGGATTCATTGGACTACAAAGGCACAAGCACCCACCAAAGGTTTTGCTCCAGCTGCAGTGTTCCACCACCAGTGGCACAGCCGCAGCTGTGCAACCACTGCAATAAAGAGGACTTTGAGGGACATCGATCCATGTAACCAGGTTTACTCCACTGCACTCATGGCCCGAGAAACCACCACAGAGACCCCCCCTGTTGACCGCACTACAGCCGGACCATCCTTGTGAGCATCTTGGCCTGTATCCCTAAGTATCAGGACTACTCCATTGTTTCTTACGGCGATCGGAGGTTAAAGTTGGAAACTGGCTTTAAAATTGCTCTGGTGGCCAGGTAACTGTGGAAAGTATATTTTCTGGCCCCTTCCGTGTCAGACTGGGTCACTCAAGCTGGGCCAAAATACTCCAAATAACTTTTTCAAACTTTCTAGAAGTTTTCAAACTTCACTTTTACCATTACGTGTTATTTAAAAGTTCTAAAGACCCTAACTCCAGAACCCTTCGGCTGATTTTGATGATCGAGGACCCCACAAATTCATAAAAATAAGCTCTATTTCTATACATTGCTGTCATGTCTCTTTTTTGGTGTGTGATTTTCTTATTTTGCTATATGGTGCTGGTAAATACTTTACACACAGTTCCTTTACTGAGCCTTACTCACAGCCATATCTAACCAGGGTTGAGCTGGAGGTTAAGTAAGAAGACTGTTCTTTCTGAGCCCTATCATCTAGTACACCCAGATCCAAACAATAATTGATCAGGTAGCTGTGTTTGATATGATCTGGGCCCTCTCTGTAATGAATAAAGAATACTCATATGCCTAACACACGTCACACCCTTTAATCTGCCATCATTGTGAACCGACCGACTGTTCATTCGTATTTCACACTGCCGTACACACATTTCTGAATAATAGGAGTGCACGATAAATTCCACTCCGCCAACAGAGTTGGCAGAATTTGACCCCTCACATAGGATGCCTCACTTCACCATCCTTTCCTAGAAAACCCAGTATTGTACACTTACGGAGATCTTCCTCTCTTTAGCCCATTAAATCTCATTCTGAGTTAACTTTGGCCCCGGTCACCAGACGGTTGAAAAGACCCTCTATGTATGCTGGTGGTATTGTTTTTTTTTATTTATTTATTATCAATAGTTCAAGATAAGATTGATGCATTGCCATGTGATGAAAGCAATTTTTTTAAAACACTTATTAACCCCTTCGGTGCTCATGACGGAACGGTTCCATCATGAGCACCGGTGGTCATGTCCTCTGCACATGACCATCAAATCCCTCTGCTGCTTGCAGCAGAGGGATTTGATTTTTCTAAAAACTGCCTTGGGAACTGGGAAAGAGCCTTCTCAGCTACTGAGACTATGTTTTTAGTTTTCACTGAAATGACGAGCAGCGCACATGGCGCGCTGACATAATTTCAGTAAAAACTATAGTGAAATGAGCCAATCGGCTCATTTCACTTTCTCTGCCCCCTGAGCACTGAGGCAGACGAGAGAGAAATCATTTAAAAGGAAAGAAACTCCCCTTTCCAATGACACCATTCCCTAGTTGATCAGTGCAGGAGGACGATCCCTTGAAATGATACCTCACTTGTGTTGGTGCCCAGAGAAGAGTCAGCCTAAAAGTATATTTAAAAAAAAACTGCACTTATGAACATGCTTTGGTGCACCTTCAATCTCCACACGTTTTTGGCCCTTCCCTATCACAGGCACTTGGGCCCACCAACACAAGTGAGGTATCATTTTTATTGAGAGATCGAGGAAAATGCTGGGTGGTAGGAAATTTGTGCCAGTGCAGTGATCCCACACAGGAATGTGAGGAAAATTAGTTTTTTTTCACCTAAATTTGAGGTTTGTAGGGGATTCTAGAAAGAAAACTTTGGAGGATCTACACAAGCTATACCTCCCTGGACTCCTCCGAATATCTAGTTTTCAGAAATGTCTGTGTTTGGTTGGTTTCCCGAGATGGCCGCCAAGCTCAGGTACCAAAAACACAGGTTACCCCCTTGCAACACAAGTTGTTTCGTGATAGATAATTTTGATGTCTCCACAATACGTTTTGGTCCGCTTCCTGTCGCGGACAGTAGGCCTGCCCTCACAAGTGAGGTACCATTTTTATCAGGGTCCTTAGGGGAATGATGGGTGGGTGACGGTTTGTGACTACCTGCACATTCCAGAACGTTCCATCACAGAAATGTGAGGAAAGTGTGTTTCTTTAGACAAATGTAGAGATTTGCAAGGGATTCTGGGTAACATAACCTGGTGAGAGCCACATCCTGGATGTCCCTGGGTATCTAGTTTTCAAAAATGTACAGGTTTCCTATGTTTCCCCATGTGCCAGCTGAGCTAGGGCCCAAAGTCCACCGCTAGGCACATTGCAAAAAAAAAAGGGTCAGTTTTCAGTGGAAAACTGTGGTGTCCACACTCCACACTCCATTTTGGGGCGTTTCCTGTCATGGCACTAGGCCTACCCACACGAGTGAAGTACCATTTTTATTGGGAGACTTGGGGAAATCTTGGGTGGAAGAAAGTTTGTGGCTCCCCTCAGTTTCCAGAACTTTCCATCACAGAAATGTGAGGAAAATGTGTTTTCTTAGACAAATTTTGAGGTTTGCAAGAGATTCTGGGTAACAGAATCTAGTGAGAGCCACACAAGTCACTTCCTTCTGGATTCCCTTGGATGTCTAGTTTTAAAAAATTTACAGTTTTTCTAGATTCCCCTAGATGCCGGCCAAGCTAGGGCCCAAAATCCACAGCTGGACACATTGCAAATTCAGGGTCAGTTTTCAGTGGAAAAATGTGATGTGTCCACATTGTGTTTTGGGTTGTTTCCTGTCACAGCTACTAAGCCCACCCACACAAGTATGATGCCATTTTTATCAGGAGATTTAGAGGCACACCTGTTGCTGCTGCTGCCCTTTGTCCTGTGACTCTGCCTGGCTCACGGTGTTTGAGGCCCTCCTCCATCTGCGTTTGCTTTTAACTTCCCCCTCTTTTTTGGCCTCATTTTCTCCTGCCCTTTTTCCCATGTTTCCCCCTGCCACTGCTGTCCCTGCAGCCCCGTCCCCTCCTACTGCCCTGTTTCCCCTCCCACCTCAGAGACCTCTTCCTCCTCCCTCCCCTTCTTAATGACACAGGCTGAGTGGTGAAGGGGTGACTTCACTGACATCTGGTCAGCATTTGCATCGTTTCACCGCACAGCACCACCTGCTGCTGCTGCTGTCCTGCGCCCTGTGATACTCACGGTCCGTTCTCCTGCCGCAACTGCACCTTCACCTTCCATCGCGCACCAAACCTTCCCTCTGCTAGACCACCCAGACACCTCAGATACATACTACTCAACACTCGCTCCCTCATCAAACACGCAGCAGCAGTATGGGATCTACTCGACTCCATCGCCCCCGACACCACCTACTTCATGGAGACCTGGATTACCACCACCTCAGTGCCAGACATGGCCTTTGCCATCCCAGACAAATACCAGATCATACATAAAGACCGCACCAACTGACTAGGAAGAGGTGTCACCATCACCCACAAAAACTCACTCCACTTCAAGACCAGCATTGATGTCCAAATATCCATCGCCGAACATCTGCACTTTCAAATTCAGACAAATCCGAACACCACCCTCACCTACAGATCCCCCCAAGTCCCCACCCCTTTCCTCAGCGAAGTCCTGACAGGCCTCATCGCTCCCCATGCCCTCTCCTCAATGGACTATATCCTCCTCAGTGACCTCAATTTTCACCTCGACAACCTCAGCTACCTGAACACTTCAACCCTCATGGAGAACCTTGCCACCATCTGGCTCAGATACCTGGGCAACCTTCTTACACACTCAGCAGGACACACCACATCTTCTTCTCACACACCTCCAAACTCCACTGGACCAACCATTTCTCCTTCACCAAGATCACCGAATGGCACCACGCCCACCGCTACCCCCTCAGAAACCAGACCAAGGTTACCTAAGCCCAGCTCACTGCTGCTCTCTGCCACTCCCCACCACAAGACATCACTGATGCCAACACCTCAGCCCACAACCTCCACCAATAGATCACTTACTGCACCAACACTCTACCCCCCTAAGGAAACCTGCCGACAATCAACACCACAGAAGACCCAGCTGGTTTTCTCTGGACCTCAAGAATCCAAGAGCACTTGCAGACGATCGAGAGAAAGTGGAGAAGCAGTAAGATCAAGACAGACTACAAAGCCTTCAAAGACGCTGTCACATGGCAACACCGGCTAATCAGATCAGCCAGAAAATCAGCCATTCAGGAACACATCAACACCAACGCACACAACAGCAAGGAACTCTTCACCATTGTCAAGGAATTTGCAAAACCCGGCACAGACACCACAGACATCCCCCTCCCAAGACCTCTGCAACAACCTTGCCACCTTCTTCTACCGAAAAATCAAGGACATCTACGAAGGATTCGCAAGCAAAGACCTGCCCCCACCGCACATCAGCACCACCACTACAGACGCAACCCACCCCACTGACCCTAGACCACTGAACCCTCCTCGCCCCAGAAGTCACCTAGAAGCTCATGTGTACCATCCACTATGGGACATCCTCTGACCCATGCCCCCACCACATCTTCAACTAAGTCAGCACCACTAACTCACCCAAACCATGCCATACCATCAACCACTCCATTGAGAGTGCCACCTTCCCGGATGAATGGAAACACAAGGAGATAAACTCACTACTGAAAAAGCCCTCTGCAGACCCAATGGAGCTGAACACCTACAGACCCATTCCACTGCTCCCTTTTCCGGTCAAGGTAGTTGAAAAAGCGATGAACATTCAGCTCACCAAGTTCGTAGAGACAGACCACATCCTAGGTCCCTCCTAATCTGGATTCAGGAGCAACTACAGCACTGAAACAGCACTCCTAGCAGCCACGGATGACATCTGCACCCTACTGGACCATGGTGAAACAGCTGCCATCATCTTCCTCGACCTCTCTGCTGCTTTCAGCACCATCTCCCATACCACCTTGTGCACCAGAATACACGTTACCAGCATCCGTGCCAAAGCACTAGAGTAGATCCGCTCCTTCCTCACCAGCTGAACCCAGAAAGTCAGGCTGCCACCTTGAAACCAATGAAAACCAGCTGGGAGTACCCCAGGGCTCTTCTTTGAGTCCCACCCTCTTTAATGCCTACATGACCCCGCTCCCCAAGATCGTCAGTCACCACCGGCTCAACATTGTCTCATACTCTGAAGTCACACAGCTAATTCTCTCCCTTATTGGCTAACAATCAACAGCCAAAAGCAACGTTCACAACAGAATGAAGGCCGTTGCTGACTGGATGAAAGACAGCTGCCTCAATCTCAACTCAGATAAGATGGAAATCTTCATCCTGGGCCAACTCCTGGTGGCCCACTGCCCTCAGAACTGACCCAACTCCCACAGACCACTAAGTCAACGCTATCTCATCCTCATGCTTCCACACACTCCGCTGGCTCCAGAAGATTTCCAAGTGGATCCCCATCGACGTGAGAAGAACAGTCACCCATGCACTCGTCAGCAGTAAACTCAACTACAGCAACGCACTCTATGCTGGCATCAACAAGAAACTCAGGGGTTAAAGAATCAATGTAAAACAAAAACAAAGTCAGTTGACTTACTTTTATACCTACTTTATTTTCCTGAGAAAGTCCTACATTCTCATTAGCAACAAAACACAATTACGGCGCTCCCCTGATCACAAATTTATTAACAATATACATCTTCTCACGTCAATTTGGCGCATTCTTTTTTTTCACCACTTTTGAGTCTTTGGTTGTATATATTCATGAACTGTCTCTTAAACTTGGCTTTTAATCTCGATTAATGTAACCTGTATGATCTTTACTCCACAGGATACTGATTAAACATAAAGGGCCTGATTTAGATATTGGGGGATGGGTTATTCCATCATAATGGGGATTTAGATTTCGGCGGATGGGATATCTATTACCATTGTGATGGAGTAATCCACCTGCCAATTTCTAAATCAGGCTCAAAGTCATGAATCTGTATCTTCACTACTAACTGCCTAAGGTACAGAATTATGGCTTTGTGTTGTTAACAACCATTTCACATGTTATACCTATAAAGCTGGATGAGTTGCACCTTTCTAGGTGTAATCCTCCAAAAATGTTGTGATTTTCATGTTTCTTCTCAATTAGGTATTTTTCCAATGTGTGGTTGTACGCATTGTACAGTTACGCATTGACAAAAGGGAATGCCTTTGTGCAATGGCAAGATATGCTTTTCTTTTATCTCCATCAGGAAAATATTCTTATCCATAGAAAAACCTATTTCTCTCTACCTCCACATCGTTTTGGTTGTGGTGTTAAGTTCCTTTTCCTATCAAGGAATGAAATGTACACCTTACTGTGAGAGGAGTAAATCTCCAACCATTTCTAGGATGGGAAAGATCAGTTGCGGCTCACTTCCCTAATGAGGAGGGGGAGGGGCGGTGCATGAGGGGGTGGGGGAGAGGTGGTGCAATGGAGCGGGTCTTAAAGGTAATGAAAAAATAATTATTATTAAATAAAAACTTACCTGCTCCTCACGTGCCGCTCCTCTCCTCCCTCAGGCACAGGCTCCAAGCCTGCCCTGCAGCCAATCCTGACGCTGCTCAGGGCAGCGTCAGAATTGGCTGGGAGCTCCCTGGCTGGGTGCTCCCAGGCAGACTGGGAGCGTGTGCAGTCTCTCTCTGCTGGTCTGGATAGAGCCTACAACGTATGTGTGTTTGGCCGGCCCGAGACGTCTGGCCAAACACACATGCGTCCATAGGGGAGAGCACAGTGCACTCCCCTTGGTGCTCTTTACGATGTGGCCCCACCCTTTCCACCATGAAGAGATAATAAACATAGTTTATTATCCCTTCTTGGTGAAAGGTTTGCAGCTTCTGCTGCTTGCGGGGGGACGAAGCTCCTCCGCCTATATGGAGGAGCAGCTCCTGGGAAAGAGTTGAAAAATAATTCGTAAAAATACTGACTAACTCAAATCTATGACGGTTTGCGCAGACTTTCAAAGCTAACCCTGCCTTGGAAGGCCAACTCGTCATCCCTCGTGGGGAATAAACACATTTTACTCCATTAGTGTTTCAGTACCAAGTATAGCTCTGTATTTGCAATTAATAGGTATTATGTATGATGCCTCAGAAAAAAATGTGATTTCTGTAAAGTGTGAGGTTTTTTAGAATAAGAAATTTGTAGCCCTAACAATACCCAGTGGATAAGATGTCTAAGCAGTAACTTCAGAATGAAAGATTTGGTGTGAACAATGCAGGTTTGTCATATGTAATCTGGGGGAAAGATGTCATAATTCTCAATCAACGGGAGGATTTGAGTTGGTTTCATTAAACTGGCCTCACAATAAATAGTGAGGCAGGAGAAAGGTATGTTTTAAAGACTTGGGGCTTGATTTACAGTGTGACTGACGGTTCACTCCTTCACAACGGTGACAGATATCCCATCCGCCGAAACATAAATCCCATAGGTTAATAATATAAATTAAAATACCTGTTATACTCACTTAGAACTATATGGGTTTCCCTTTTAACTGATGAATAAACATTTTAGGCCCTATTAACACACCCCAGCTTAAAGGCAGTTGGAATTCTGTTACTTCACTTCATGATGAACTAGGATAGCCTAAATTGTGCCGTTTCCAAGCAAAAACGAACAGTGCACATACAAAGATAATGCAAGACTTCAGGTTGTGTCTGACTGCCACCAAAGTCTGTCCAGCATAGTAGCCCAATATTACACAGTTGTTTAAGTAATTGCAGTAAGCCTTTATAACAAGAAAGCACAATGAATGCCACTTGTCTCAAATGTGTAACTTATTTTAGCAATAAAGTGTAATTTGTACATGTGCCAAAACTTAGAATACTGTATCTAGGTTGTTTTTTGGAAAGCTCTTTTGACATCTATTCTTCTGTAAAGTAATTAAACAAATAGGAGTTGGACTTTCATTTTAAAAATCCACATTGGAACATAAAGGGAATGTCTGTATAGCACTTGTTTCTTCTCCAGTACCATTAGAGATTCAGGGGTAGATTTATGGACATTTTGCGCTGGGTTTGTGTCACAAAAGTGACGCAAACCAGCACACAATGTTATTTTTTTCTAATTTACTTTCCAGTGCAAAACTTGTTTTGCACTGGAAAGTATCCTAAAAGTAACGCAAAGCACTGCTTTGCATTACTGAGCGCCAAGGGGGCATTACACGTGTACATGGGTGTTCTTATCTTACCACCCATGCTTTTTTATGCAAAACCCTATCTAATAACAATTGTAGACAGGATTTTGCGCCAGAAATTAATGTCATTTAAGGAGGAGTTAAAAGTAGAAATATTTTATTGCTCCTTTCTTTTCAGACTTTGCATGCATGCTGCACTATACAGCACACATACAAAGTAGAAAAAGTTTAAAATTAAGTCTAAGCATACTATTTTGTAATGGAAGGGTTATGCAAGACTCATGCACACACCCTTGCACTATGGGGCAAAGGTGTTTGAGTGGCACTCAGCAGCAAAATTCAGCGCGACACCAAGGAAGAGGGGAGCAGAGTGTCATATCTCTGTAGATATGGTGCTTTCCTGCTCATTTCCTGTCATGCAACACAACGCAGCATTTTTGGCTGCTGCACTGAGTTGCCTGACAGTGTTGCAAATCTGGGTCCCAATTTCGACATTGCTATTCCAGATGCATTTTGCAATGGTGTCTTTGTTCCAACATCTTTTCTGTAGTTATTTTGAAACAATGTTTTGGTTTTAATATGCAACTGTTTTAGTCATTTGTGATTTTAGGAATATACTTGTTTTGTTCTTTTCAGTATTATTATTATGATCTGTTTGTTGCATTTTAATTGCCTTCACTTATTGCTCTTTAAGTCCCTGATTCCTAGTGGGCTGGCTATGCATGAGGTACTTGTTGCACCTGGTAAATAGTGATACTGAAGGGTGCTGTAGTTACCGGTTCTGGTACATACCTCTTATTCCAAGCTCTTTACTGAAAATTGAGGAACTGAATGCAAAATGGGTTTTCTGCACCAACATAATTCTGCATGCACTAAAATGTATCTCTTCCTTTTGCCTGTAAATTTTGACAGGTTTGAGTTGCCAAAATTCATGCGGGTGGGAATTGTGAGGACACGGTTTGAATCAAATCTCAGCATTTTGGTTCCTGTGCAAAAAGAGATTTGTCTGGGGTCAGAATTTATTGTTTCACTTGGAATCAGACATTTTGGTCCTCATTAAGAGTTTGGCGGTCTCAAGACCACAACACTCACGATGGCGGTCGAAACCGCCGAAGACTGGGCCTTCCGACCACCCTATTATGACCGTGGCAGATGTGCCACCATCCAACCGCCGGCATTGCCAGGTTGCCGCCTGTCAACAGCCTGGCCATGCACTTGGCATGGGCAGTGCAGTGGCCCCCATGGACAGTCCTGTCGCGTATTTCACTGCCCGAATTACGGGCAGTGAAATGCGTGATGGGTGCTATCGTACCCGACACATTACAGCATTGCCCCCGGCTCGGTTACGAGCCGGCGTCAATGTTTTGGTGAGTTTTCCACTGGGCCAGCGTGCAGAAATGCTGTTTTCGCCTGCTGGCCCAGCGGTAAACTCCTAATAGGGAGGCGAGCATACCACGAGTGTATTCTGGGTGCCGCGGCTTCGGCTTACGAAGCCGTAACTAGGGCCCTAGTATTTCGGGCACAGTTAGCAAATTTTTAGCTATGAGTATGTGTGACTCATGTTTTACTGCTTCTGACTTACTCCTGAATTACATAGTAGCAAGCCAAGAATAATCCTAGCATTCCCCTGGCGTACTCCCTGTAGGACTCCCAGGAGTAAGTCAAGAGTAAGTCACAGCAAAGCAAAAAAACTATGTGAATTGGGCCCTAAGTGAAAGTGTCACGGTTTTGGTCGGGTCTGATCAGGACTCTGGTTGGGCCACCCCTTGAGCTCACAGAATATCCCAAAGAGGTAGTGTACGGGGGCAGAGTTGCAGCTAAAGGCATACACGGGAAAGGACAGCTGTGGACAGGCACAGGAAACAGGAAAGTAAAAGCAGAGCAACCTTAGTGTGAACAAATAGGAAATGAATTACTAATGGACAAACACACTGTGGTTACCACTAAGGTTGTACACAGGGTACGGCTCAGAACTTCCCACAGCGATAGGGAATGTCAATGCCTCTGTGCAGATTGCTCTTACAGATAGTCACCCCGCAAGCCCCAAAAAAAAGGAGGCAGCAGAAGTGATTCTGTCTCTGGACCCTTGGAGCACAAACAAGGATTGTCCTTGCATACACAAGACAAGCCCTTGTGGGTCCAGCTGGAAACACAGTGGCAAATCCTGAAAAAACAGCAATAGCTCACTGTCACTGTTAGGCACTAAAGACTACGTATAACACTAGACAAAGGATGGGTGCTGGAATCGCCTCCGGGAAAACAGGAGCCAACCCCAGTACAAAGGAAACACTTATACAGGTGAAGACTGATAGAACACTTACCAGACACAAATACCCAAAAGGAAACGGAAACAGAAGGACAAACTAGGAGGCAGAGGCATTAACTGGGAACAGGCTCAGGATGAAGCAAAGGCAGGAATCCTTTGCTCTGGCTGAAACAAGAAGCAGAAACAGGAATGGGAAACAGAGAGCAGGCTCTGGCTGGAACAAGCAAGAACAGGACTGGAATACAGGGAGTTGGAACAAGCAGGAAACAGGACTGAGAAACTGAGAACAGGTTCAGGCTGAAACAGGGACAGGACTGGTAAACAGGGAGCAGGCTCCGGAAGAAACAAACATGCACAAAGCTAAGAGACAGGGAGCAGACTCTGGCTGGAGCAAGCAGGAACAGGGCAAAGTAACAGAAAGCAGGTTCAAGCTGAAACAGAACAGGAACAAGACTGGAACACCATCCGATAAAGGGTCTGGAACACAAAGGAATCGAACTCTAATGCACGACGAGGATCTTGTGGAAATGGCTGCTTATAAGCAGTTTCAGGCTGCAGCAAACCCCAGGTGGAATCACATGACTGGGCTGCACAGGAGAGGTCTCAGGTGTGTGTAGTTTCGGACACTTGCAAGTCCCGGAGGAGAGAATCCAGTGAAAAGGAACAACTGGACTTCTCCCATAGAAAACAATGTATAGCAGAATCCAGGCTTTCCTGACTACCTGGTTGTGAATCATGGGATTTGCAGTCCCAGGAAGCAAATGTAATTCTACAAAAGCATACCATAGCGAAAAGGGAAACAATCAGGAGTCAGAAAGGGACTCTACATGAGTGTTCAAGGTGATTCCCAGGCTACAGACAGTCCCTTTACAGCGCCCCTTAGAGATGGGACGAGAGAGTTGTAACCGAAAGATTCACAAAGGTTTTGCTGCAAATTACTCTTGCAGCACTCCTGAATTCTGAAGTAAGCCAGGAGCAAGCACACAGCACTCTTTGCTTGCTCCTGGAATTTGATGTATAAGCCAAGAGTACTTCAAGAATACGTCAGTAAGAGTAAGCCCATACATAAAGTCTCTGTCAATCGGGCCCATAGTTGTTAAGGTTTTTAGTGTATGAAAAAGCCAAAGCTAGTGTGGTGACATCTGTGTCTGAGCACCGTGGCCCTATCACATACATTGTTCTAATGCAGTGAGGAATTCCTTGACGTATTATTCATAAATCCAATTGAAAGCTAAAATTTAACTGTCTTAAATTGGGACTCGTTAAACCACTTATTGGTGTTTTACACAATTCATAATTAAAATGGCAGTGATTGACTCGTGTAGTATTTGTGGCTCACTACGAAATTACTTGAGTAAGATAAGGGTACTTTTCAATTCATAACTTTTATTCTGTTTTGGATTTTCTATATGCATAGGTCTAACTTTGCAGTTTATGTGCACAATTGCCAGCCTTTATTTACAACCTATTCTTTCTGATATTTCAATGAATTATTTACTTTGCTTTCATGTATCTCAGAGGCAGCTGACTGCCTTTGAGATTGGATATCCAGGATCATGATGCTGGACCAAAGCTTCATGAGCAGAGTTGTCTTGGCCATAAACAAATGCACATTTAAATTCAGCAATTTCTACTTCACTTAAGCAAGCATAAAGTGTATGGTTTTATGCCAAAAAAATATCATATGAGGCTTCATCAAAAACGCTTTAAACAGTGGGGACAGTACACCAAGCTGTATAGAATGTCTGATGTGCTCCACATCATTTATGCAAAGTAGTTCTACTTTCATACTCAACAGTTGTCCCCCTGAAAAAGTGATATTTTCATGGGGTTGTTGAAGGAACACTTTGAGTGGATTCACTATTATTTCCATAATTTGAAAACTGCAGTGGCACAAGACTAAATACTTATCAATGGCATGTTTGCTTGCCTCTGAGATGAAAGAGAAAGTATTTCCAGAATGTAAACACACCCACCAAAATCTATTTCTCTAGATTATTTTAGCATAACTTACCTTGCTCTACATTTATTGTAAATGTTTTTAGTGAGTGCTGTTGTATTCTGCTTACAGATGTCTGTAATTGACATGCACACACTATAATCTCAAACTCCATCTCTGCTGCTATTTTATCAATAGCAGTAGTCTCTCAGTGCATACTGATCCACATGCATTTACCAGGCTTGTATCTATTCGGACTACCTTGCTTTACAAATGTTCAATCTACAATGTGGTAGGACCGCTGATCAGAAAAATCCTCATCGAATCAGCCCCCCTCCCAGAAGACTAGAAACACACTGCACAGAAGTCAGGACCCTCCTCAAAAAACTGTCAGCCATTCCCAGCAAACTGTGCAACTTCCGTCCCATCTCTCTACTCCCATACTCGGCTAAAGTAATAAAGACGACAATGAATCAGCAACTCATCAAACATCTGAAACTCTACAACCTACTCAACTACAACCAGCCCAGCTTTTGAAGCAACCACAGCACAGTCTTGTAGAGATTACTTTTAGCTTCTATTTAAGCTCTCCTTTTTAATTTAGCATCTTTTTCAAATGGTGGTTTGCACATGTTTTCCCCTAATGCAAGAATGTGACACACACACACATATGATCCTGTAAGCATTGTTGCACTGTAGCCTGCACAATTAGTTCCAGGGTCATACAATAAGAATTATGCCCTTGTTATATTTTTGCACTCATAGGAGACAACTCTTTCTCTCCAGACTTACTAAAGATGCTGTTTTGCAGCTACGGCACAGCACGATAAGGATAATGTGTTATTCATCATATACTTTATTTCGACCATAGGTCATAAAAGTTACACATTAAATTGTACAAAGAAGGTGCGTTTGTTTCATTATGCTTTCACACTGGCTTAAAATAGAGTTTAGAATAAAAATAGCTTCTCTAAAACCTTCAAATTCTAACAATAAAATTTTTTTTTTTTAAAAACAGTCATAGGCCATGGCCTACTATAGTCCACCATTATTCCCGATACATAACTTAACATTTAGATACCAAGGTTTCTAAAACGTCTGCTTCATAATGTTAGAATAATACAAATATTTAAAAGCTCTTAAAACAATATGAGGTGGTTTCAGATTCAAATTTCCCAGGTGATACCATCATCAAGATAAATGCAAACTATCCGATCCAAGATTTAAAGATTTAAAGTGCTAAGTTGATGTTACATAGTGATACAGTTTCTTGATAATTTAGATAGCATACTTTGACAAAGAGAGCCTACTACCGGCACAATCATATAGGCAAATTTAGGCACTGTCAAGTCATTAAAGACACAAGCACAGTGTGATAAAAAGCTTATATAATAACTTAAAATGAATATCGGATTCATGTTAAAATGGCACGAATACCAGACAGGTGCATAAAAATAACTCTTTGCGGCTAACACTAGTGATAAAATAGCAGAAACACAGGATGATTACCCACATATTGTCTGAAAAAAATCTATTCCAAAGCCCTGTCCAAACCACATGGTCAATAAATCATCATCATCATCATCATCATCAACTTTGTTCGATCAATGACCATAAAAGCACATAAAACAAGATAATAAATAATTCTTAAGTAAATAAATAAATACACATCTATAAATTGGTGTAAAAACATTAAAACAATAACTTGAATTGCACATATGACTCTAAAACTTATCTATAAAAGAGATGAGACCTTAAATTACTTTTTGGAGATGGCATCGTATGCGCCAAGCTGTTGCTAAATACTTGCTTACTGAAAGAATTACGTCGGCTGAATTATGGCTTTTTAGAACCCGTAGAGCCAAAGAGCAGTTCTTGAATCCCATGTCCCTGCAAATATTGCGGATCCATTTTAATCGCGGAATCGCATAGGCTGGGCAGAAGAACATGAAATGCTCAATGGTTTCGAAAGTACTGCCACAGGCAGGGCATATATCGGGAAGATTAATCGACCCCCCACCTATGAATCAATGACATCAGGGGCAGAGAGCCAAAACGAAACCTTGCATATAAGCTCTTGCCCTGCAAATCCGGTATAACATCCAAATAGGATTCAAACTTTGGGGACCATTTAATATCAATGAAGGAATTAGTTAAGCGACCATGGGATTTGTGGGTTATGTAGTTATCCTTAACATAAGACCAATAGGTTAACTTTAAAACGTTTTTATGCCGTCTCTAATTTATGGGGATTTTCCCAATAATCACCCAGACCCAATAGCCGAAGCCAATGGGCCACATGGCGAATCCAGGGAAGAGTATTAGCGTTTTGGCATTTCAATAGATCGAGTAATGCGGTCTTATATATATCTAAGATGCTGTTTTGCACCTACGGCACAGCACGATAAGGATAATGTGTTATTATATAAAGAACAGCCTTGCTGACTTCAGTGAGAGACACTTCACACTGAAGTTATCATGGTGTAAGTGAGCTGTGACTGAGTTGCAGCCCTACTGGCCCGACCTTCATCCTGAGAAGGAAGACAGCTGTGCAAGAAAAGTGTGCAGGCCTGCACACTTAGACAAGTGCAGTTGTCAGTGCACTGAGGCTGGCTTCCAGACACATAATGCCAAGTTTTGGGTTTAGATCATTCCAGCAGGTTTGGCAGAAGAGTACTTCAGCTATGCTCTTTCTAGTGTAGAGGTACTAGTGACAGATAGAAGTAACATTAGGAACAAATAACCTGGTTGAATTGTTTTTGTTTTTCACCATTCTAATAATGCTTATTACAATGATGTGTCTCATCTGCTTAATAAGCGCACCTTATGTTTCATTTACAAGGATAAGATATTTTTAAGAAATATTTGAAAATGTATTTTCGTGACTTTTCTTTGTGACATGTCGGGCATGCAAAAGTGACATGCAAAAGTGACAAACTAAAGGGTTAGATATGTTTACATGAATTACTTGGGAATCAGAGTGGTCATGTGCAAGGTTACCGACAACATCTATCACCCTGAAAAGCTAGGGGTTTTAGATGTGGTACTGTTAACTAGCTTTATAAACCAACATTTACTGATGACGTAAGAAGACTCAGACTTTATATTGTGAAAGTCTTGTTGACCTAATACACAGCCCTACCAAATTCGAAGAAGCAGAGACAGCACACATCACTTCTACTGATGAGATTCGCACCCTAATGGACTAAGGAGAAATGGCTGCCATGATACTTCTTAACCTCTCAGCTGCATTTGATATCATGTCACACTTCAACTTCATCACAATTGTGCACGAAAAAGGCCCTCTAAGGCCAGGCCCTGAAACCGATATGTTTCTTCCTCACAGGAAGAACTCAGAAAGTTAATCTTCCACCCTACACATCAGTTCCCAAGAATCTGATCAGTGGAGTTCCACAAGGTTCATCGCTTAGCCCAACCCTGTTCAACATCCACATGACATCACTCGTTGACGTCATCAAAGAACATAGCTTCTCCATCATCTCCTATGCCAATGACACTGAACTCATCTTATCAATGTCCGACAAAACCAAAACCACCAGAACCAACCCCAACAAATGCATGATCAATGTAGCTAAGTGGATGACAACTCAACATGGCAGGACGGGTAAACTGAGTCAGCGCCTCCTGCTTCCTCATATTCTACAAGCTCAGAAAAATCTTCAAGTGGATTCTCAAGAACACCAGACATACCATCACCCAAGCCCTCCTCACTAGCAGACTAGACTGCAGAGACACAAATCTCTAAATACCTACTTCACTGACTTCAGACCATCCAAAATGCCACAGCAAAACTCAGTCCTAGAACTACTCCCATTGCACTCACATCATCCCACACCGCAGACAGCTTCTCTGGTTACAAATACACAAATGCTGACAATTCAAACTCCTCACGCTCTTGCCTAGGTCACTGCACAACATAGGGCCTGCATATCTCAACAGCTGTCTGCACTTCCACCAACCCAGCAGTCTCCTAAGCTCTGCCTCACTCTCTCCCGCACACACTCCCAGTATCTGAAAAGTTGAACTGAAGGCCTAGCCTTCTCCCACATCACACTGAAAACATCAAATGCCTTCCCTTTTCACATCAGGGCCTCCTCCTCCCTTCTTCAAATTTGCACAAAGCTGAAGATCTGGCTCTTCAACTAATCTCCCACTTACCTCTCGACCAGGCCTCTTCAGACCCACACCTACACAACTGTTCCAGTGCCTGAATACCATATTAGGTGACAAGCTGTGCTCTACAAATCCACATAGCACAACATAACATAACATAGGCAAATTATACACTGAAGTGATTTTCTAACTTATCCCTTATGATCTTACATGAGGCCATGCTCGCGTACAATTCTATTTGGAAGATTAGGGTGCTGTGGGGGTAGGACAGGTTTCACATCACTCCCACAGAGTTAATTTGAAGTAGGTCTGCTTTCCTCTGTTCCCTCATCTTAGTCACCACTTAGTGAGTCTTATTTTTGGAGAGTCTTTTTACCCATATATGTTAGCAACTCAGTGTACTATCACTATTCAAGTATGCCATGCACGTTCTACAGTGGCACATAGACAGTAAAGTAATGATATTATAATTGACCACAATCCTGCCGTTCTACTACTTACTGAAAAATTGTTACCCCTACCCCCCACCTTCAACCTCTTGTTATCAACTTATTCCAAGCTGATTTTAAGATTCTGAGAAGAGGCCGTGGGACATATGGGGATGGTGTAAGGGTCATCTTCCTTAAAAGCCTGGTTTTAAACACTGATATCTATGATACTGTTGCACCTATTTGCCAACCTGTCTGCTCACTGAAATCAAAATATACATTTTATTTAATTCTCCTTTAGTGCCCCCAATACTTCTGCTGATCAATGTTACATATTATCTGAACAAATTAATTCTTATTGTTTAAATGGGAGAGATGTATCCGCACTACGAGACTTGAATTTATGGATGGAGACCTCTCATAAGGACAAATCTCAATTTAGGGAAAACCTGGACATTTTTAAATTAGACCCAATTTCCAATTAGCCTACACATATTGAAGGTGATCTATTTGCCCCTGTTTTTACAATTGTAGCAAGACTGCGTTTTGCAATGAGCTTCCTATCCTCTCATCCAATCACTCTTTAGAATCTTTTAATATAATATTCTCCAAGAGGCAATCCGTTTCATCAGTTAGCACGTCAAAAAGGAAATGAAATTGGAAAAAAGTAACAGCTGCTTCAACCCTGGCCAATATTGAAGGCCTTAACTTGTGCCTTAACGGCAGCACTGAAGTACATCTTAATGAGTCACTCTCTTCTTTTTCTCAAATTCTGCAGGAGAGCTTAGACATAATTTCCCCTCTTGAATTGTAAACCCCTCTCATAAACAAAGAAATAACTTTTTGCTTACCCTTCAGTTAGCCATATTGAAACTTTGTAGTGATATTTGTGTTTTGACCACTGATTCCGTGTCACACCACTTTGCACTTGGCTTAGCTGTGCACCATCACATTAGTAGTCACAAGTTATGGACTCCATTTTGTATTCAGCTTAGTCTTAGCTTTACTGCCACATTACAGGTGCAAGTATTTTTCCGTACAAAACATGTTATGCAACGTGTTTTCTCGTTCATGTTTTTATTCTGTGTGTCTGTGTGTTCTTTCTTGCCTAAGGCTAGGGCATAACGTGGAGGAGTCAGTCAGTCAGCAAGATAAGGCTGTACTAGAATGATGTTTATGGTACAACAGGGAACAGTTTAGTTTTGGGAGGGACACCTTGGGAACTTGGCCATCCCCAACGTGTTTCTTTCAAAACGGACCTAAAGTAGCCAGCATTTTTTAACACTTTTCACTGAGCTGGAAAGGGATTTTCTAGAAACCTCCTTCCTGGCTTGTTTAAGGTATATAAGGGAACCAGGTCGACAGTGGGAGATTCAGAGACCTCAACAAGGATTGAGACGTTGAATGCCTGATATTTCCAGTGAGGGTAGATCTCTCTTTCTCGTTGCAGTGGAACCGGGGTCAACGACTTGGTGGCAGGAGAAAGATGAAGGAGCAACTGTGTCCCATGGTGATGAATTTTTACTAATTATTTGCTTTGCATTGTGTATGAATATATATGTCAGTATAGGTATTTGTATCTTTGCATGTATATATTTGCTGTTTATAGATTGAAGATTCTTTGGACATGTTCTCACTTTATTGGTGCACAGTTTGAAGGTGCACTTTCGGTTGTACTGACCTTCCTTCACAAGCCTTGCGAAGTGATTTAATAAATGTCTTTTTTAGACTCAGAAGCGCATTCCAGAGATTCTTTTTGACTATTTTCAGTGTGTGTAGTTTGACTCGGTCAGCAGAAAAGCAAAACAAGCTGTCAGTGTGCCAGGCTGAAAGACAATGGTGGAAAGATTATTGACCCAAACTTTGGATGAATAATCAAGCAATGGCTAAAGATTACACAAAGAAACAATTAAAGAATGCAAGGCCTGATATTATAAAGGGGCATACTACTGCAGCCCCAAATCTACCAAAATAACGTTTCCAAATTATTATTGAGCCTCAATTACCCTTTGCAACTAATAATGAATTCTCTTCTTCAGAGACCATTTGTCCTTTTTGCAAACAAAATATTAGATATTATCTAATATCTAATTTATTGAACTCTATCTCTGACCCTGACGTCTCTATCCTTTTCACTCCTACTTGCCTGGAAATACTCAGTTTCACCAATTTTGACACGATTTCCAAAGACCGCATCGTGGAAATAATCAGCAGAAGTTGTCCCTCTGGCTCGCTATTAGACATCAAACCCGTGACATGGCTACGTGATCTTAGCTTGATACCAGCAGATCACTAACAATGTTGTTTAGTTTATAGTTAAATACTGGAACTGTTCCTGTTAGCTGGAAAAAAGTAATAACCTCTCCTAAAAAAAGCTACTCTAAATCCCTCAGATTTTAGCAACTCTAGGCCAATTTTGTTACTTCCATTTTGGACTAAGTGTGAGGATTTGGGGAGTACTATATGGTTTGGCTAGCAGCCCCGCTGTGCAGTACACTCACAAATACCATCTTGGGCCCAGTCAAGTATGTTTACTAAACCTTAAGCTCAACCCTGGGTAGCAGTGGCAATGAGCATTAAGGCTTAGCAAAGGAACAATGTGTAAAGCATTTAACAACACCAAACAACAGAATAAGAAAGTCACACGACACGAAAGAACAGGACACCAGGTTAGAAAAATAGATTCGATGCTTATGAATTTTTAGAGACCTTTATCGTCAAAATCCATCAGAGGCTCCAGAGGTATAGATTATTAAAAGAGTAAATAACTTTACCTTCAAATGCAAACAAGCATTGGTAACCAAAAACTTTGAAAACTTGTGGAAAGTTTGGAAAAGGATGTTAAGCAACTCCTGCCCAAGTTGGGAAATGTTTCCAGCAGGACAGAGGTCCTGGGGGCCAGAGAGGATACTCTGGACAGTTACCTGGCTACCAGAGTATTTTTAGTGCAAGATCCAAAATGTACAAGATGGCCACCATAGACATCAATGGAGTGGTCCTGATGCTGAGGGATGCAGGCTTAAAGATGCTGAAGTGTACTCTGGATGCTGTGCGGTCCACAGGGGTAAAGTCCAATCGAGCCCTCGGTCAACAGGTGAGTGGGGGCAAATCTGACCATGGAGTTCGGGGTCCCATGAAGTCCTCTTTGCAGGGTTCCAAGGGCTGCCAATGCAGACCTCACACTTTTGCAGCAAAGCGGTCACAGTGCAAATCCTTTGTGGAGGCTAGTGTCCCTCTCAAGTGACAAATCTGGGCACAACTAACACTCACGGGTCCAGCAGACATGGGTGTACCTTTTGGCTATCTCTGTACAACATCCAGTAGCGGCAAGACATCTGCGGTGGGTACCGAAGGTGCGAATTGGGGTCTTGCAGCTTCAATGCCCTCAGGTCAGCTGGGGGGACCACCAACTGACCCTATGAGTTTCTGCTTTGGTCTGGGGCCAGGGATCAGTGTTTCTATGCAGTAGGCACGCCAAAGAGGGTCCAAACTCTACTAGCTCAAATTGCAGCAGGTGCAGTCGCTCCGGCATTACAGCCTCTCTTTGTGCAAGTCTAACAGGTGCAGAGTGGTGTTCTTCTAGTCCTCTTTCCAGATCCAGTGAGTGCTGAGGGTCAACATGCCAGGGGTGCCATATTTAGCCCCAGAAAGTGCCCTGATGGGACCATGCTGTCACTAGCCAATGGGCTACTATGTCCCCTCCTACCTAGTGATGCAGTTCCTGTGATGTGTGACATCAGGCTATCCTAGAATGCCACATTCTTGCCCCTTCCAAGATGGCACAACCCTTTCTCAGTCGTGAGAAGCAAGGTAGCCCACCCTAAAGGTGTGGCTACCTAAGGACAACACACCCACGGGAAAACCGGACAACTGCTGTCTAAACAACAATTGTGCCTGAATAACAATTGCCTGAACAACTAATATATATATATATATATATATATATATATATATATATATATATATTCTAAACAACTAATAAACCATAAAAACCAAAAAGAAAACCTTACCTTAAAATTTGTTGTTCAGGCAATTGTTATTCAGGCACAATTGTTGTTTAGACAGCAGTTGTTCAGTACTCAGTTGTAGAGACTTTTTAGTTGTTTAGCAGTAGTGGTTCAGGCAAGTAGTGGTTTAGACCTAGTTGTTCAGGATGTTTCCTGCATAAGCCATCTGAGAAGTCTGTGGGCAATTTGAACTTTAAGGTGAGTCCCAAGCAAATAGGGTCTTAGCTTTTTCAAGGGCCAAACCACAGCAAAGGCTCCCTCTCAATGGCACTCCAACCTAGCTCTCTCGGCGGAGGGGGTTGCCTACTGATAGAGGTAATAAGTTGACCCCGACCCTGGCCACTCAACTGTGACAGAACTGCCCAACTCCCATGTTCTGAAGCATCAATCTAGACAATAAACTCTTTGGTGAAGTTATGTGCCTTTACAACAGGTGCTGTGCACAGAGCATCCTTTAGGGTATCAAAAGCCTTTTGACAGGAGTTAGTCCATATGTCCTTCTCTGGCTATTTTCTTGAAGTGAGTTCTGCTAATGGTGCCACTATGGTCCTGTAGCCTTTTACAAATATTCTGTAATACCCAGTCTGGCTTCAGACCGTTCTGGCCTGTGTCTGTATCTTTGGAGTTTCCCATGCCAGAATTGTCTGGATTTTGGGTTGAAGAGGTTACCCCTGACCTCCATCAACTTCATATCCCACCATCCTGGTGCTCTATCTGGCACATGCTTGCCTTCATAGTCAGCCCTACCTATTGAAGGAATTAAAGCACTTCCTTGAGGAGGACTAGGTGATCCTCCTAGGTAGAACTGAATCCAGCAATATCACCCAGGTATGTTGTAATGAAACTTTCCAGGCCTGAGAAAACTCTGTTCACCTACCTCTGGAAGGTGGCAGGTGCATTTTTCAACCTACCGTGCTTTACTCTGAACTGGAATGGGCCTTCTGTGGTTGAATAGGCTGACCTCTCCTTAGATCCTGGGGTGAGGGCTATCTGCAACTAACCTGAAGTCAGGTCAAAGGTACTCAGATATTTTGTAGCCCCCAACCTGTTTATGAGCTCATCAGCTCTTGGTATGGGGTGAGCATCAGTTTTATTAACTGCATTTAGTCCTCTATAGTCCTCACAAATCCTTAGCTCAGGTTGCCCTGCTTTTGGATTAGCTTTACCTATCGGAACTACTGGCCTAGCCCAGGGACTATTAGAGTGCTCAATCAACCCTATCTCTAGCATTTTAGCCACCTCTGTTTTTATGCTAGCCTTGACTTGATCTGACAATCTGTAAACTGTCATGTGTCCACATCATCGATGCACCATGTTATCTGACCTGGAGTTAAGGAAAACAACCCAGAGAACTCTCTAAGTAAGTGAAGACAATCCTGCTGTTTCTGATCAGTCAAAGTAGGAGAGAGTGCTACTCCTTCCACTGACCCATCACAGGCATAGGTGTACAAGAGGTCTGGGAGATGATCTCTTTCTTCTTCCTCACCTCCATCTGTCACCATAAGCATTGTTGTATTTGCTCTGCCATGATGTAACTTGACCCTATTCACATGATTCACCCGATGAGGGTTTCTTGGGGTACCCAAATCCACCAAGTATGTGACATCACCCTTCTTTTTCAAGATAAGGTAAGGCTTAGTCAACTTGCCTGGGAGTGCCTTGGGTGCCACAGGTTTCAACGCCCAAACCAATTGCCCAGGCTGGTACTCAACAATGGCAGCCGTTTGGTCATGTCAGTGCTTAACAAGCTCCTAGCTGGCTTACAATTTATTTTTTGCCTTTTTCATGTACTGAGCCATTTTAGAGCGAAGGCCGAGCACGTAATCCAGGATGTTCTGTTTGGGCTCCTTGAGAGATCTCTCTGCCAACCTTCTTTCACCAAACTTAAGTGACACCTGACACGGTGTCCAAAGAGTAGCTCAAATGGGCTGAAGCTTACTAATTTCTGGGAACCTCCTTGTCGGCAAACAGTAAGCAGGGGAGAAGGATATCCTATCTTCTCCTGAGTTTATCTGGTAAACCCATGATCATGCCTTTCAAGGTCTTGTTAAACCTCTCAACAAAACCATTGCCCTGTGGGTGATGGGGACCAGTGAACTTGAAAGTCACCCAACATTTATCCCACGTTGCCTTCAGATAAGCAGACATAAAATTAGTGCCCATGTTTGAGATGACCTCCTTAGGGAAGCCTATCCTAGTAAACGTACAGAGTAAGGCTCTAGCTACTGCAGGGGCTGTGGCAGCCCTAAGGGGAATGACTTCTAGATGTCTAGTGGCATGGTCCAATTCCACTAGAATAAACCTATGCACTCAGGCAGTAGGTGGGTCCAAGGGACCAACAATATCAATCCCCCATCTCAAAGAGGTCCCCCACCACAGGTAGAGGGCCTTTGGTTTGCCACCTGCCTTGCCACTGGCCTGAAGGGGGAAGTATAACCCGAGACTTCCACAGAAGCATTGATATACAAATCTTCAGTAGATAGATTGCACTTAGACAAATGTATTGCCTACAAGAATGCGCTTATACAAAATTATTTAGAAAAATATCTAAAACACATCAAGAACATATTTTAGTTCAGAAAACCAAATATCGTTGCAGTACAAGTGATCAAGTGAATAAATAGCATGCAAGTGTGATACAAAATGCAAATACGTACAGGTGGCTGATAAGGACATATAGATGGAATAAACAACACTCAAAATAAGAGTGTGGAAATCCTTAAACAAACTTAAAAACCAGCCAACTACAAAAAAGCTGTTGTTGTTTCAACCACATAACACAGCAACTTAGACAAGGATCATCATCAGGACAGAAATATTTTGCGCAGGAGACACCAACTGAGGTAAGTTACCACTACCGTCCTAAGAACTGTGTGGAGGTCATACCGCCCTAGGTATATTGGTGTGGACGAAATCCAACATGTCATGCAGAAACTACTCGCACAAGCTTGAGCCACTGTTGGAGAAGCCACAGGCTTATTCACAGTTAAACATTCCGATTAGGCTTCCAAGGGAAATGAGCATGAGCCTGTCAGGGAAGGCTTGTGTGTGAATCATCAATTCCAAGCTCTCAACTCAGAAAACAGCTGTGTGGGCCTCTTTACATGCAGGGCCCTGCATGTATAGAGACCAACGCAGCTGTCTCCCAAGCTCAGGGCTTGGCATTGATGATTCACACCCAAGCCTTCCCTGACAGGCTCATGCTCATGCTCACAGCTCATTTCCCTTGGGGTGAACATGCAAAAGATACATTCCCTTACACTAAGTTACTCGAGAAGAAATTCTTCAATCAGCTCCAAAATATTTGTAAAAGTAAACACCAAGTAGTAACCTATCAGACTCCCTTCAGGCTGGTTTCAGGGAACAGAACTGATTGGGCTCTCTGTAGTTGACTATCTATGTAGACAAATGGATAAAGGAGAGTTGGCAGCAGCGGTTCTGTTCAACCTATCTGTTGTGCTTGATACCACTGGCAACTCTATTCTAATAGCCAGAATCAGTGTGATCAGCATTTCCGTCGCAGTCCTGAAATGGCTAACCTTTTCTTGAAGAGATCATTCCAGATTGTGATCATTTCTTCATTTCAGTTGAAAACCAATGTTGTCAATTGTGGTGTCCCCAAAGATTTGATTTATCCCCCGCCGTTTTCATTTAACAGCCACATGAACCCCTCAGCTCAACGTTTTACATCATTTAGGTTCAAGTTTTACATCTATGCAGATCTTTGGGCCAATTGATCTTTGGGCTTGCTTGCGACTCTTCTACTACTCCTTTTCTTGCTCGTGCTTTAAATTTGGCCTATTGTCAGCTGTCTCAGAATGTAATAAATCTAAATCCATCTAAGACTAAACTACCGGTGGAGCCTGTCAGTTCTTTATCATCAGGCCCACTGTCATGGGATTCAGTAATCAGTCCTAAGGCTCCTTTCCCTACAATTGTTGGGAATTTAGGTGTCCAACTTGATGTCAATCTCCCTGTTGGCTCACATATTACTGAACATTCAAGTGTCTGTTTTTATCATTTTCCTTCTACTTTTTATACAATAAACACCATATCCTAGTTATTAATGTCCTTTTTCAGTCCCTTATGGACTATGGGAACTACATCCAGTTATCAGTTCCTCAAAAATCCCTGACCCAACTTTAGTTGATTTAAAGTTTGGCTGCTTACTTGATATACAGAGTTCCAAAATGCACTTTTTAGAAGCAATTACACCGGCTCACTGTGGGCCAGAGTCACAAAGGCCATCAATGCCTGAGGTCTATCGATTTATTCCTTTTTCAAAATCACAGAACTAGAAAAATCACTTTTGGTGACTATACTTTTCCCTGTAACTTCGGCCACCTGTCGAACGCTCTCCAACCAGCCATCATTCTTTATGGTCTCTCATTCACTTTTGAAGAGAGTTGAAAACGTTCTCGTTTCTTAGGTAAATCAAGTTTTGGCATTGGAAATGTTTAGGTTATTTTAGCGCCAAGAAACCTCGGTGTAAACGGGCTATAAAAATAAACAGAAAAGCTGGTTAGTGAGTTCTTCGTTATTTTTTGACAGAGCTTGACAGGATATTTTACAAATGTATTAACATTTTATGAGGTGAGAAAAGCTCACTTTGACAAGAATCTCTCAGTTAATTAATAGGGCACTAAACAAGCACAGTCCACATATTATAGGGGCATACAATTACATGTTCCCTATTCAACCTGCATAGAAAGCCATTAATGAATGGCTTGGATGTCGTGAGAGTCCCTCCCTCTACATCTCGATATACCTAGGACAACTGAAATGAAACATTATCCATGGAAGCTAAACAGCATAATGGTAGAAGTCCCTAATGTCTTAAAATGGTTTTGGCCACATTCATATTTAAAAGCTGCCTTTTTACGTAAAATGTCATGGGCACTCAATCTAGAGCTATGTTTTCTGCTTACTGATCTTCCCCTCTCAAGGCCAGTAGAGTCCTCTATAGGGTACACACTAAATCAAATTTATATATCAGTGTATATGCTAAGGCTTAGGTTCAAAATGCACATTAACCAGTAATTTCAATCGTAATGCTGCGTTGGTGTCCCTTAAAACTTCCTTATGCTTATAATCCTCTCTCTTATGGATCAATAGAACCAGTTTTCTTGCAAAGAGCTGTGGAGGCACATATATTGGAATTTGTGTGCATTTTATATTTCTATGCATTACTACCAATGTACACCTCTTGGATTTACTCTTAGATTTATATGTGCACGCTGACATGGTTCTACTGCAAATGAATTTGCTATAACTTGGTAAAGTGCATTTTCCTAGCTTAAGTTAACTCGGACTCAAGCCTCAATGTCATCTTGTTAAAAATGCATGTATTCTCCTTTATGTTCACTGTTCATCATTTCTGCAGTACAGAGTCAAGCAGAGTTGTTTGCTTGTTTCTGTATGGCTCTTGCTGTTTTCGAAGAAACCTTTCCAACATGGACACAGCAATTATGTCCTTTTTCGTTGCCCCTGCACTCCCTCGCTGTATTTTATTAATTCACAATAATCTGCTTTTGTTCTTGTAACTAGTTTATTCTGCAATATCCAGATGACATTAGCATAGAGTGGGCAGAACAAAAATATTCATGTGGTGGGATAGTCCTTAAATGATGGTAAGGCAACATGATGCTTATTAGAACTGTGCTCTAATTTGCTAAAAGTGTAATTCTTTTGCTCACACCATGATGATTCTGCAGAAATTAAAGCTTTCCTCTTCAAGAAAACTGTATATGATCCTCATAATTTGCGGGCGAGACAGATGACTTTCCAATAGTACTAGGGATGCTGCCTTTTTTCTTATTGATTTTGTTGCCGATTGAAACATGGGTTATTTCTTGATTTTGCTCATAATTCAGTATTGTCCTATTACTGAGAGAGCCTTTATGGCATTGATTTGAATGTATCTGCACGTATAATTGTTCTATTGTACCTTTTAAATGTGTCTAATAAATCCTTTTATGTGTCTGTCTCTGCCCTAGAACCCACTTAATGAGCATGTTCTTACTTAATTGATTGCATTTTTAGATGCTGAGTTGTGCCTCATCTCCGGACACATTGCTTCATGAAATTGAAGTTTAACAACATCCCTGATCCACCCATCTCTGGGCATGCTATTCAGGTGACTTTTGGGGTGTAAAAATGTATGGGTTTTCTGTATCCAGGAATAGTACTTTTGCTGCCTCGACCTGATTATGAAGTATGACAGATATTTGCCATGTAAGTGTGTTTATTGAAGTTGTACTAAATCTACTTCATTTCTGAACCTGTACGATTGTACCAATCAAATATTTCTTAGGGTTTTTAATTCCTTAATATTATAGGACATTAACTTTATACATGGGATTGTGCTTTCAGCCTGGGGCACGAAGAGTAATGTGGTGTACTATATGGTGTGGTTCTGCAACCCTCACCGTGGGATACACTCATGAAACCAACTTGAGTCCTGTCAGGCTCATTTGTTAAACCTTAGCTCACCCTTGAGTAGTGTGTGGCTTCAAGCAGTCAGGCTTAAATGATGAAACAAGTGTAAAGCATTTAGAAGTACCAAAACAACGAAATAAGAAAGTCACAAAATACAAAAGAAATCTGATACCAATTTATAAAAATAGATCTTATTTTTATGAATTGTTAGACACCAAAATGAACCAAACCCACCAGAGGATTACAGAGATAAAAATGTTTTAAGTAAAACGTAAATTCCAGTTTTCACTCAAAAAAACACAATCAAGCATTGTTACCCACAAAGTTTGGAAACTTTGTAAAACTTTTGTTGTGTTCAGCTGCTCTGGCCTGCTTTAGGCAACCAAATCAGAAAAGGGGAAGGTCAGAGAGGCCAATGAGGAGTAGTTGGACAGTAACCTCTGCACCAAAGCAGTCTCGAGTCTTGTCCAGTCACTATGGGCAAAGTGCCATATACTTCAATGGAGTAGCCCTGATGCAAGGTATCCAAGATGCTGAAGAAGCTGAGTATACTGTGCAGGAGATGGGTGTCTTCCTGGATTTACTCTTCGGTCCATGTTTCAGGAGGGGTGACTTTGGCCACAGTAGTCAATGTCCCTCTTAGTCCTTTTTGGGCCAGCTGAAATCCAGTTGCCCCAGTCACAGCAAAACCAGCATTTCCTTTGGTAAAGGTTAGTGTCCATCTTGGGTGACCAAACTGCACTCTAACAACTCTCCCAGGTCCTTCAAAGTTGAGTAAAACTTTTGACAATTGGGACTTGGTGGTCCAGGCTGCACATCAGTGGTCAGGGGTGATTTGGAAATTGTGGCCACTAGCTGACCAGAACAGGCTACTTCAGCTTTTGTAGCCCTGGTGCTGTAACGGGAAGTCAGACAACTGACTCTTGAAGTTCTTAAGTTCTTAAAGTTCACCTCTTACTTCTGGGACTTGTGAGTGACTTTTCCACAAGCTAGGCACCACAGCACAATCATCGTTTGCTAGCCCAAGGTGTGTGTGTAGTACTTTGTCTCAATTAGTTCATAATTGTTACAAAAATATATTGTCACTTAAGATACAAATAAAACAGCATGCAAAGCATTTTAAAAGCATCAGGCCATAAAAACGTGTAATTACGCTCATCTTGGCAAATGCCCAATGAAAGGCCATTCATACATAGAGTGCTATTTGTTCATCAAATTGCTGAGACCCAATGTCACCTGCGGGTTGCCCACGAACTTAGACAAGCTCAGAAGGAAAGTCAAGCGGTGCAAGAAAGTGTCTGTGTTGCCCGGTCCCAGTCTGTCAGGCCGGTCCTGTGCTTATAAAACTTTCTGGCAGCTGGCATTTCCTAGTAAAAGGCCCTACATATCTAGTAAGTTACGCTGCCCTGATCCTTATCAAGAACGTTCTATTTGAGGAGATCAGTTATTCGTGAGATCATATGGGCATTTGTACCCCCTTCTAAGCTTTCAGGAGTTCCTATTATTCAGAGATTTTCATGCTGAAGCCTGTTCTCAGATTTGCATGCCAAAGCTTTTGCCTGCAGCATAGTGCCAGCGTGCTGCTGCGTCACTATAATTTACAGTTGGGAAACTTTATTTTTCATCTCCACGCTTACTTAAAAAAAGAAAGTTAATAGTTAATCAGTGATCTGAACCTTTAGCGCTAATGCATCATATCTAGTTGCTTGTTCAACTTGTTTTTTTAATGGTTCAGACTTCTTTCAGAATTGCTCTGAATACAGGCTTTTGTAGACATGGAGAACGGAAATCTAGTGCTATGGTCTTCAGAGTCTTTGGTGCGTAAGACATTTGGAGTCTGCAGATGTGTGATTGAACATGGAGAAATGTCAGATGTATAATTTTCTCTGTTGTCAGCTTCGTACTCAGCAGAATCTAGCTCCTGCAGCCCGATTGTAACTAGGACCTGGTGAATGATGAAGAGTTCTCTATAAAGGATACAAGGTGTTTTGTGTCTGAGGATCCATGCTAAATTGAAGTTTATGTCAATTTAAACCCTGCAGATTGCACTTGCTCTTGGGCCAAAATGGCCTTTATTTTTGTCATGTTCAAGGTCTTCCACCAACCTAGCACCTCCTGGAAAAATTGGATTGGAGCTTCGGTTAGATATGTCAACAGATTTTGCCTGATGAGAACTTGGTGTGTGTCCTTTAATGGTACTGCTGACTCATTGAAACTTGAGCCGTGGATCTGTTTGCTTCAAGCTCTCCTCCTTGCCTATCTTGATCAGGCTTGATGCAGTATGTATTAGATGGTGGATAAAATGGTGGGTCTTTTGAGTAAACTCTGTGAAAGGCATAGTAATATGCCTGTTGGATAAAAACATTTTCTCTTTCGGCAGCATACAGTAAAGGAAGATGTTGTGTGACTATCCACTGTTGTCCAACTATTCTCTGTTGGAAGCAGTTGATTGTTAGCCGATGTAGATGGATGTTCACTTTTCTCAGTATCTGATGTGTGAGCCTGAGGTTCATTTCTCTCACTCCCTCCAGTCTCTGATGGGGCATCAGATGGATTTGTTTTATAATCTTAAAATGGAAGATCAATATCAGTGCTCCCCTGGTAATCTTTAACTTTTGATCAAATTTGTTTTGTTCAAGGTAGTTGACTATTGTTGTCTCCAAACATAGCTGTAGTACATGATGTATAGCATAATATCGGCTTGGACCATATGAGAAATAGTCTGGAGAACTGTCAGCAACTCCGTCTCTTTCAGTCTAGCAAAATCAATCTAGGTGTGATCTATCTACTCCAGGCTCACTGGTTACCCAGTAGCAGGGGTGTTAAGAAGTCTGTGTCTTTTAATCTATGTGCAGCCTCTGTTGGGGGTGTCTGTTCGGGTGAGTCACTAGATATTGTAGTGGCCTGGCAGATGCTGCATGAGAGAGTTTCCAAGAAAGATATAGGATGTCTAGGTGCATTGGCACTATTGCTTGCTGATCTAAAAGTCCTCTCAGTACTGAGTAGATTTTGTCATGTCACCCTCTGCCTTTTCCATTTCCTTGTATTTTGGTATCTGCATATATCTCTATCACTGATAAGGACAACCTATTAACAAGAGGATCTTGTCTAGTTCTGACCCCCCCGTATATCTGTTGCTCAAAAATGGTCAAAGATGTGGCTGATTTTCTTATCAAGGAAAAGCAAGTTTGTGTCAGGTTGTGAGTCAAGGTTAAGATGTGATGAGAAGTAGGAACTGGATAGTGGTGAGTAGCGTTTCTAGTCATTATTACAGGATTGTTCAGAGGAGGTTCAAAAAGACTGTATCATCCCACGTGTCATCATGATTTCCGATGATGTAAAAAAATGTGGAAACGAAATATGCCTATAGTGATGAATTCTGCCTAGGAGATCCTAATACTTCTCTATTAAAATGATGCATAAAGACACCAGTCTCCTGCTCCCCATGGTAAGTTATTTACGTGATCGGCTCTTGGCTCCCCAGTAGTTAAGTCAGAGACATTGGTGAGATAGCCGATCTCAGCATTGATCCTACAAACAGAGGCTCATTGCCATTTCCAGAGCTCAGTCATCTTTCCACAGTCATATTCCATGGGACACTGCCACATTTCATTCAGCCCGTATCACCTGCTGTGAACTTCTTTTAGTGCGTGGGTAGCCAGCAGAATGGTCACCCAGACAGCCATCCGGATCCAGGCAGGAGAGGTCAAAGTGAGCTAGGAGTATTCTTGGGTCCAGCAACTCCAGAATGCGAGCAACAGCCAACCATCCACAGTAAGATTTAAGCACAAAAATGAATATGTGATGTACAAATCCAAATATTGAACGCTGTGTGGGGTCTGAAGCCAAAAATTACTGAACCATAAGTAACTTCCGCTGGTCCCTATTATGAACCAGTATGCTAAGTGAAGTAGTTACAGGGGGCCTAATGGGATGTAAAGAAGAGCTCTGCTTCTCAGCCACACCCCTGTCATATATGGCAGAAGATAGAGCCCAGTGTTAGTTGTCCCTTGAGCACAACTGTAGGAGATTTGGAATGATAACTGTAGGAGGTATTGAAATGAAGACTTAAAAGAAAAACGTCCAGGTCCCAGGTTCCTGATAACACACCATAACCTGCTTCCCCTAGGAGGTATCAGTGATTAATTTGTAAATAAAAACGTGCCGGTGCTCAAAGCACTCCTCTTAAACATGCGTCTGCTGCAATTAAATGTGCCTACACGGAATACTGAGGCAGCGTAATCCTGAAGCCATCTCGGGTCTCTTCAATCCATTCACAGACACTTCCTGCCCCTTGAGCTCACTCTTGCAGCTTTCTGCTTTCTCCCATTTTGACGCTTTTTCGTTCTTCTCTTCCTGGCCCTCAAAAATAAGTGCCAGTGCTCTGCACCGGAATCAACAAGCACAAATTAAGCACTGGGAGGTATAAGTAATTATAGACTGATGGCCAAGGGATTCTTTATACTAGCAATCTCTTCTGAAGAAAGTCAGAACATTTCTTACAGAAACTAGCTTCAGACCTGCTGTTTAAGCTCTCATACTTCTCCATCTGGTAGATAGTAATGCCCTAATCTATGCCTCCCAGGCTCCACACTGGCAACCTCTAGGGGCATCATACATGCTGTAGAATGTCTTGTCCAGGACCTGAAGAAATATGATTACTTCACCCCATCTTGATGGAAGTCCTTTGGTTCCTTTTGCCAGCCTGTATCATCTTCAAAGCTACAGCACCAGGTACATGATTTACAAAGCTATCTCAACTAGTAACACTGTTTATCTCGCAAGCAATCTCTCAATCAATCAATCAAGGATCTGTAGAGAATGGTTAATCACCTATAGGGTCTCAAGGCGCTCTGATGGATCTTAGCACACCCGCAACCAGGACAGCAGCACACTGCAGACTAAGAAGTGTAAAAGAGAGAAAAAAAAAAAAAACAGCAGGTCTTTTTCATCTATCCACCCGGGATCTGGAACAACATCCCCGAATCCATCAAGACCGCCATAGCGCTGCTCCAATATCCAAAAGCCTTGAAGAGTACATCTTTAAAGAACATTGCATCACAATGCATAAACAATTCAAAACCCAGCTTCCTCTCCTCTTACTTGTTGACTTTATGCTTGTCTTTCACCATGGACAGTGCTCTGCTGCCTTCTGGCTAGGTTTGCTCTCTAAAAATACCATATACTTTAGGGGTAGGCAGAACTCACTGAGTTTTACTCGGTGGAATGCCACGGAGTTACCTAAAAATTCTGCAAGATTCCACAGAGTTCTGCGAGCGGGCGGAATTGTGTATGTTGAGCTGATTGTTAGTGCCAGGAGCTTCTTCCGTGCTTTAAAATCAGCATGAATAGCACCATGCAGCATGACAAAGGACGTTGCTTCTTTCTGCCACTTGAGTAGATGTTCTACTTGAGATGCAGCTTTCGCAACGTAAACGATTGAGACCTGCCATGACCATCCACATTAAGAAATCTTGCCTGAGAGGCGATTTAGCACCTGAAAATCTCATTAGGGGGTGGAAATTCTCACCGCCAACAATGTTGGCGAGCCGCACGTGAGAAAAACCTCTGCAGTTGGCGGCGGTTGACAGGGTTTTGCCCCAGGCAAAACTCCATGAACTACGCCGGCGAAGCGGGGTTTTTTGCCCACCTGTAATATACACACATAGATATATCAGCCTATGTCAAAATTATAAATTTGCAACATTTTAACTTATTTATTTCTGATCATAATGGAGGATTTGGAGAAAGTATGTGTTCCATAGTCCATAGCTAGGATATACTTTCTGGATTTGTCAGAGTTAGAATTTCCTCAGTCCATCAAGGTGAAATCCCCATGCTGCTTGTGTGAGGTATGCCTCTATGACACCAGTGGTATCCACCTTCTCAAACTCTGTCCACAATCAGCTTATGCTCCTTGCTCTCCTTTTTGAAAATTGTGTATTGGCCTAGACTTCACTATAGGAACCACAATATATGTCTTGTAGGCCTCCCAGAGACAAATATATTGAGAAACTGCCTTGGGCCGTTAGCACTTTGCTGAGTTTGTGAGAAACATGGAAGTGGCAAATTATACACAAAGGAAACTTTCTGACTACTGTCCACGCACAGCTTTGATCCAAAATAATTCTGGAATACTCTTGCGCATACATTATTTAGTGTTCCCAAACTTTGTTAGTTGTTGCCCATCTATTTAATCCATTAGTCATAAATAACAAAACTAAAGGCCAATAATCTCATAATTCTCATCAATGACAGTTCATTCAGCCCAAAGCATTTTGAAACTGAAATTCCCATGTTTGGGGGACCGTGTGATCATAAACCTAAGATATTTCCTATGAATCAAATGAGGACAAAACGAGGTGGGACAGAATATTAATCAAATACATTTTCTTTGGGGCATATTTTGCAGCATCATAGAAGCCGGCAGTCAGTGACTTCGTCCTGGAGCACACAGCAATTTATTCTCCAGTAAAATATTAAAGATTACAGAAAAGCAATGTGCTTTCTACAACTGAGGGATAGGTACTAATTAAACATTGAAGTTGGGCGTATTTATTATACTATTAACATATTCAAGAGTGAAAATGGCAGCACTGATATTGGGTGCCTAATTGGTCACCTAATGACATGTTTGAAAAAGGTTAGGAAATGATATGGGGTTCATCAGAAGAGACACCTCCTAAAAAGTTACTCTTTCTGGATCATAGGACTTTTGCTAGCTGTTGGAAGTTATGGTTCCTTGTACCTTAAAAGTTAGAAGGGGTGTTCAATCTCTGCAAAAAACAGGCCATCTTCATCTCCCAAGCGGTTTTCATCAGGTCTTCACTAATACAATTATTTCTTCTATCATGGTTCTTCTGAATAAATCAAGGGGATGCTTTAAGAACAAACTATCAGACAATGGCTTACGCAAGGCTTATTCCTCTTCCCATCCTAAGTATCCTCACTACTGCTATCTGTGATCCCAGCAAAACCTTAATTGAGGAAATCACAGACCCGTCAGCACCTCACATGTCATCTTTTCCAACAATATATTTCACTTGGACTATCCAATTTCCACAGCAAAACCTTGAAAGAATTACTATTCAACCTCCTTGACATATCAATCAATTAATTAAACCAATGCAGCCCAAAATCAAAATTGTCACTCTGGTTTTCACAACCATGAGCTCTTCCAAATGATACTTGATCGGTCAGATCACATGACCATCTTGACCATAATCACCCTGACATCACCCTCTCACCAGAGTCATTCAAAACCAGAGTACTTCTACTTCATGAAGTCTGTAAAACCAAAGCCTTCTGCATCATGAGGCACACAGGTTCTCATTGACAGAGAGAAGAGAAAGTGAGCTCTAAGCAACAAATGAAATCACGTCAAACCCAAATCTGAGAATGAAATCTCTCTTCATAAACCTACCATTTCTAAAAAAGATGAATAAATAAACAATCACCTACTCAATGAAAAGACCAAGTTAACATTACTGCGGTCCCGCAAGACTACCAATATAATTTCCAAGCAAATTACATCACTGAAACAGCAAGCAACCAAATAATGGCTGGAGCTCTTCTCATCATACAACCTGACCTCTGCCTACAGTCCCTGATCCCGCTTGATCTCCAGGCCACCATAGGTACCACTGACCTCCAGTCTCAGCTCAATATACATATATTGAACGTGAAATTGACGCTAAGGTGCTACACTGGTTCTCTTTTAGGCCCATATTTATACTTTTTGACGCAAACCAGCGCCGGTGCTGGTTTGCGTAAAATTTTTACCGCCGGCTAACGCCATTCCTACGCGCCAGGTGGGCACCTTATTTAAGGGTTGACATTAGCCGGCGCTGCGGACTGGTCTGAGTCCAAAAAAATTACTCAAACCAGGCAGCGCCAGAGAAGGGGAAAATGGGGGTTGTGCGTCAAAAAATGGTGCAAGTCAGGTTTGAGGCAAAAATCATGCCTCAAACCGGACTTGCGCCATTTTTTTGGTGCACAACCTCCATTGAAATGACTCCTGTTTTAGCAAAGACAGGAGTCATGCCCCCTTGCCCAATGGCCATGCCCAGGGGACTTCTGTCCCCTGGGCATGGCCATTGGGAACAGTGGCATGTAGGGGGGGCCAAATTAGGCCCCCCATGCCACTTTAAATAAATTTTAAAAAATACTTACCTCAACTTATCTGTACTTACGTGGGATGGGTCCCCCCATCCATGGGTGTCCTCCAGGGGTGGGCAAGAGTGGCAGGGGGTGTTCCTGGGGGCAGGGAACGGCACCTCTGGACTCCTTCCATGGTCAGAGACCATGGATGTGAGCCCGCAGGTCTATTAACGCCTGCCCTCACCCAGGCTTTAAAAAACAGCGCACATCAGGCTGTGCGCCGTTTTTTTAAAGCCCGCCCCCTCCTGTGCATCAAAATGACGCAGCAGTATAAAGAAGGCGCACAGTCCTTAAAGTCATTTTTTGGGCGGGAACGCCTACCTTGCATGTCATTAACGCAAGGCGGTTTCCCGCATCCAAAAATTTACGTACACAGAGGAATTTTGACGTCAGCGGGCTCGGGCGTCAAAATTTAAATATGGTGCATGGTTTGCACTGAATGTGCATCAACATTTTTGACGCACATTTGGCGCAAACAGAGTATAAATATGCCCCTTAATCTCTAGAACCAACATCAACTAATGTACATAAACACAACCAGATTCCACATGCTACAGGTAATTTTAGAATTACCTCAATACTACCAGCAGTGTTATCCCAAAGCACATACAAAACAGGCAAAGCAGAGGAAGCAGCAGTGCAATCTTTTTACGGACAGCACAGTCACCAGGCAAAGCACATGGACAAGTGATTTTGAAGCCCCTGCTCTACTCTTGTGATATGTCTGTATTTCATTCTACTGCAAAAAAAGGTGATGGAAGACATGCTTGAATTAATCTCAGCCAATTGTGAATGTGGCTGCATTCTAGACCATGGTTTTTCTTCTACTCTGCCATGCTAGACTGAGATCTGACTTATGCAAATCAGTATTGGTTCTGCTCCAGCAGGATCAGTTCAACCCAAACTGTGAGGCCTTCTTCCCTCCAGATGGGCCTGTTTAACATATGCTGTGGTGTTCCAGAAGGCATGCCTAAAGAAGGTAAATTTACGCCTGATCCACAAAATATCAGAAGTCCAAAGAATATCTTTTACAGGAAGTATTGGCCCTGACCCACCAGCAAAGCATGCTTCATCATTGGTTCGCCTTCTGAGTTGGGTGGGGCATGCAATGTCAAATGGGCTCTATAAAGAGCCGTTTGTAGAGATCTTTTTTGATGGTCAAGGAACCCTGAGAGTTGATATACCTCTGACTCTTTTTGTATAAGCCCCACACGACTAACAATTCGCTGTAATGACAACAGTCTTGAGTTGCTTGTGTTCCGGCTCAGGGAGGACCTGGTCTGGCAGTTCGGGCTGGACTGTTCCTATTTGTGCAGGGTCAAGACTGATTTCCATATGGCTGGGTCCAAACTAAGGTAGCATAATGGGCAAAAGAGTGACACATAGGAATGGTAAAACAAGTGATTGCCAATGGTTAGGCCTTATTGCAAGCATCATCCCATCACCTTTTGAGTGTTTATCCCAATGGATAACTCTCCTCCATACTGATTCTGCCTAACTTTCCATTTTGCCACCCTGCCATCTACAGATTCTGCATAACTTTTTTTCATCACCCTGCTACTTTCAAACTGCTTGTTAGTAATAATGTGTGACTGGAAATCTACTTGGAGTGGCTAAGATGGGAAATTTACAGGAGATAGAAAATAGAAATGAAGGAGAATAAAAATTGTGTTCACTTGAAAAACATCTTTAAAACGGAAGTGGAGGGGCATGTCAAACTGCATACCAGATTATTTGAACTGCTTGTAATCAGAGAGTTGTGTGTCCCCGCAGGGCAGTCCCACCCCCAAGGTGAGCTGCCTGATGTGGACACAACATTTAGAAATCTGCCATCTTGGTGTTGGCAAATTAAGGAACTGGGTACAGGGTTATGCCTACTTCCCGCAGGAAGTGGTCATATAGGGGGTCTAGTGACCCAGGAGTAAGTAGCTGTAAGGAAATGCCTCCTTGGCATGGTTGCCCCCTGACTTTTTGCCTTTGCTGATGCTATGTTTACAATTGAAAGTGTGCTGAGGCCTGCTAACCAGGCCCCAGCACCAGTGTTCTTTCCCTAACCTGTACTTTTGTATCCACAATTGGCAGACCCTGGCATCCAGATAAGTCCCTTGTAACTGGTACTTCTAGTACCAAGGGCCCTGATGCCAAGGAAGGTCTCTAAGGGCTGCAGCATGTCTTATGCCACCCTGGAGACCTCTCACTCAGCACAGACACCCTGCTTGCCAGCTTGTGTGTGCTAGTGAGGACAAAACGAGTAAGTCAACATGGCCTCTCACTGCCTATGCAGTATAGGTAAGACACCCCTCTAGCAGGCCTTACAGCCCTAAGGCAGGGTGCACTATACCATAGGTGAGGGTACCAGTGCATGAGCATGGTACCCCTACAGTGTCTAAACAAAACCTTAGACATTGTAAGTGCAGGGTAGCCATAAGAGTATATGGTCTGGGAGTTTGTCAAACACGAACTCCACAGCACCATAATGGCTACACTGAAAACTGGGAAGTTTGGTATCAAACTTCTCAGCACAATAAATGCACACTGATGCCAGTGTACATTTTATTGTCAAATACACCCCAGAGGGCACCTTAGAGGTGCCCCCTGAAACTTAACCGACTATCTGTGTAGGCTGACTAGTTTTAGCAGCCTGCCACAAACCGAGACATGTTGCTGGCCCCATGGGGAGAGTGCCTTTGTCACTCTGAGGCCAGTAACAAAGCCTGCACTGGGTGGAGATGCTAACACCTCCCCCAGGCAGGAATTGTCACACCTGGCGGTGAGCCTCAAAGGCTCACCTCCTTTGTGCCAACCCAGCAGGACACTCCAGCTAGTGGAGTTGCCCGCCCCCTCCGGCCAGGCCCCACTTTTGGCGGCAAGGCCGGAGAAAATAATGAGAAAAACAAGGAGGAGTCACTGGCCAGTCAGGACAGCCCCTAAGGTGTCCTGAGCTGAAGTGACTCTAACTTTTAGAAATCCTCCATCTTGCAGATGGAGGATTCCCCCAATAGGGTTAGGATTGTGACCCCCTCCCCTTGGGAGGAGGCACAAAGAGGGTGTACCCACCCTCAGGGCTAGTAGCCATTGGCTACTAACCCCCCAGACCTAAACACGCCCTTAAATTTAGTATTTAAGGGCTACCCTGAACCCTAGAAAATTAGATTCCTGCAACTACAAGAAGAAGGACTGCCTAGCTGAAAACCCCTGCAGAGGAAGACCAGAAGACGACAACTGCCTTGGCTCCAGAAACTCACCGGCCTGTCTCCTGCCTTCCAAAGATCCTGCTCCAGCGACGCCTTCCAAAGGGACCAGCGACCTCGACATCCTCTGAGGACTGCCCCTGCTTCGAAAAGACAAGAAACTCCCGAGGACAGCGGATCTGCTCCAAGAAAAGCTGCAACTTTGTTTCCAGCAACTTTAAAGAACCCTGCAAGCTCCCCGCAAGAAGCGTGAGACTTGCAACACTGCACCCGGCGACCCCGACTCGGCTGGTGGCGATCCAACACCTCAGGAGGGACCCCAGGACTACTCTGATACTGTGAGTACCAAAACCTGTCCCCCCTGAGCCCCCACAGCGCCGCCTGCAGAGGGAATCCCGAGGCTTCCCCTGACCGCGACTCTTTGAACCTAAAGTCCCGACGCCTGGGAGAGACCCTGCACCCGCAGCCCCCAGGACCTGAAGGACCGGACTTTCACTGGAGAAGTGACCCCCAGGAGTCCCTCTCCCTTGCCCAAGTGGAGGTTTCCCCGAGGAATCCCCCCCTGGCCTGCCTGCAGCGCTGAAGAGATCCCGAGATCTCTCATAGACTAACATTGAAAACCCGACGCTTGTTTCTACACTGCACCCGGCCGCCCCCGCGCTGCTGAGGGTGAAATTTCTGTGTGGACTTGTGTCCCCCCCGGTGCCCTACAAAACCCCCCCTGGTCTGCCCTCCGAAGACGCAGGTACTTACCTGCAAGCAGACCGGAACCGGGGCACCCCCTTCTCTCCATTCTAGCCTATGTGTTTTGGGCACCACTTTGAACTCTGCACCTGACCGGCCCTGAGCTGCTGGTGTGGTGACTTTGGGGTTGCTCTGAACCCCCAACGGTGGGCTACCTTGGACCAAGAACTAAGCCCTGTAAGTGTCTTACTTACCTGGTTAACCTAACAAATACTTACCTCCCCTAGGAACTGTGAAAATTGCACTGTGTCCACTTTTAAAACAGCTATTTGTGAATAACTTGAAAAGTATACATGCAATTTTGATGATTTGAAGTTCCTAAAGTACTTACCTGCAATACCTTTCGAATGAGATATTACATGTAGAATTTGAACCTGTGGTTCTTAAAATAAACTAAGAAAAGATATTTTTCTATACAAAAACCTATTGGCTGGATTTGTCTCTGAGTGTGTGTACCTCATTTATTGTCTATGTGTATGTACAACAAATGCTTAACACTACTCCTTGGATAAGCCTACTGCTCGACCACACTACCACAAAATAGAGCATTAGTATTATCTCTTTTTACCACTATTTTACCTCTAAGGGGAACCCTTGGACTCTGTGCATGCTATTCCTTACTTTGAAATAGCACATACAGAGCCAACTTCCTACATTGGTGGATCAGCGGTGGGGTACAAGACTTTGCATTTGCTGGACTACTCAGCCAATACCTGATCACACGACAAATTCCAAAATTGTCATTAGAAATTCATTTTTTCAATTTGAAATTTTTCTAAATTCATAAAAGTCCTGCTAGGGCCTTGTGTGTTAAGTCCCTGTTTAGCATTGTCTTTTAGAGTTTAAAAGTTTGTTAAAAGTTTGAAATTAGATTCTAGAAACAGTTTTAGATTCTTTAAAAAGTATTCCAACTCTTAGCAGAATAATGTCTGATACAGAGATGCAGGTGGTGGAACTCGACACCACACCTTACCTCCATCTTAAGATGAGGGAGCTAAGGTCTCTCTGTAATATCAAAAAAATAACCATTGGCTCCAGACCTACCAAAATTCAGCTCCAGGAGCTGTTGGCAGAGTTTGAAAAAGCCAACCCCTCTGATGATGACCTCACAGAGGAAGAAATTAGTGACTTGGAGGCCAATGTCCCTCCTCCAGTCCTAAATAGGGAGAACAGGACCCCTCAAGTCCTGTCTCCAACTGTGTTAGTCAGAAATAGTGAGTCCCTCACAGGAGGGTCCCACATTTCTGAAATCACTGAGGATGCTCTCAGTGAAGATGACCTCCTGTTAGCCAGGATGGCCAAAAGATTGGCTTTAGAGAGACAGCTCCTAGCCATAGAAAGGGAAAGACAAGAGATGGGCCTAGGACCCATCAATGGTGGCAGCAATATAAATAGGGTCAGAGATTCTCCTGACATGTTAAAAATCCCCAAAGGGATTGTGACAAAATATGAAGATGGTGATGACATCACCAAATGGTTCACAGCTTTTGAGAGGGCTTGTGTAACCAGAAAAGTGAACAGATCTCACTGGGGTGCTCTCCTTTGGGAAATGTTCACTGGAAACTGTAGGGATAGACTCCTCACACTCTCTGGAAAAGATGCAGAATCTTATGACCTCATGAAGGGTACCCTGATTGAGGGCTTTGGATTCTCCACTGAGGAGTACAGGATTAGGTTCAGGGGGGCTCAAAAATCCTCGAGCCAGACCTGGGTTGACTTTGTTGACTACTCAGTGAAAACACTAGATGGTTGGATTCAAGGCAGTGGTGTAAGTAATTATGATGGGCTGTACAATTTATTTGTGAAAGAACACCTATTGAGTAATTGTTTCAATGATAAACTGCATCAGCATCTGGTAGACCTAGGACCAATTTCTCCCCAAGAATTGGGAAAGAAGGCGGACCATTGGGTCAAGACAAGGGTGTCCAAGACTTCAACAGGGGGTGACCAAAAGAAAGGGGTCACAAAGACTCCCCAGGGGAAGGGTGATGAGACAACCAAAACTAAAAATAGTAAAGAGTCTTCTACAGGCCCCCAAAAACCTGCACAGGAGGGTGGGCCCAGAGCCTCTTCACAAAACAATGGGTACAAGGGTAAAAACTTTGATCCCAAAAAGGCCTGGTGTCATAGCTGTAAACAGCATGGACACCAAACTGGAGACAAGGCCTGTCCCAAGAAAGGTTCCACTCCAAACTCCCATCCAGGTAACACTGGTATGGCTAGTCTCCAAGTGGGATCAACAGTGTGCCCAGAGCAAATCAGGGTCCACACTGAAGCTATTCTAGTTTCTGAGGGTGGGGTGGATTTAGCCACACTGGCTGTCTGGCCGCCTAACATGCAAAAATACAGACAGCAACTCTTAATTAATGGGACTAGAATAGAAGGCCTGAGGGATACAGGTGCCAGTGTCACCATGGTGACAGAGAAACTGGTTTCCCCTGGCCAATACCTGACTGGAAAAACTTACACAGTCACCAACGCTGACAATCAGAGAAAAGTACATCCCATGGCAATGGTTACTTTAGAATGGGGAGGGGTCAATGGCCTGAAACAGGTGGTGGTCTCCTCAAATATCCCAGTGGACTGTCTGCTTGGAAATGACCTGGAGTCCTCAGCATGGGCTGAGGTAGAACTAAAAACCCATGCAGCAATGCTGGGTATCCCTGAACTGGTGTGTGTGAAAACAAGAGCACAATGCAAGGCACAGAGTGAACAAGTAGAGCTGGAGTCTGGAAGAATGGCCCAGCCTACCAAGAGGAAAGGAAAGTCAGTTGGGAAACCAACTGCAACACAGCAAAAGAAAGGGAACCTCTCTTCTCAGGAAGAAGTTCTGCCCTATGAGGGAACTGAGCCTTTGGAGCTTGAACCTTATCAGGTTGAGCTCTTAGGCCCAGGGGGACCCTCAAGGGAGGAGCTGTGTAAGGGACAAGAAACCTGTCCCTCTCTTGAAGGCCTTAGGCAGCAAGCTGCTGAAGAGTCCAAAGGCAAGAAAAATGGAACGCATAGGGTCTATTGGGAGGATGGACTCCTGTACACTGAGGCCAGAGACCCCAAACCTGGTGCCACTAGGAGAGTGGTAGTGCCTCAGCTGTTCAGGAGGTTCATCCTAACATTGGCCCATGACATACCCCTTGCTGGACATTTGGGACAAACCAAGACGTGGGAGAGGTTAGTCAACCACTTCTACTGGCCCAATATGTCCAACATGGTTAAGGAGTTTTGCCTCTCCTGCCCCACCTGTCAAGCCAGTGGTAAGACAGGTGGGCATCCAAAGGCCCCCCTCATTCCACTTCCAGTGGTGGGGGTGCCCTTTGAAAGAGTGGGTGTGGACATAGTTGGTCCACTAGAACCTCCCACAGCCTCAGGAAATATGTATATCCTGGTAGTAGTGGATCATGCTACCAGGTATCCTGAAGCTATTCCCCTTAGGTCGACTACTGCCCCTGCAGTAGCCAAGGCCCTCATTGGTATCTTTACCAGAGTGGGTTTCCCTAAGGAGGTGGTGTCTGACAGAGGTACCAACTTCATGTCAGCATACCTAAAGCACATGTGGAATGAGTGTGGAGTGACTTATAAATTCACTACACCATACCATCCACAAACTAATGGCTTGGTTGAGAGATTCAACAAGACATTAAAAGGCATGATCATGGGGCTCCCAGAAAAGCTCAAAAGGAGATGGGATGTCCTCTTGCCATGTCTGCTTTTCGCTTACAGAGAGGTGCCACAGAAGGGAGTAGGATTCTCACCCTTTGAACTTCTGTTTGGTCATCCTGTAAGGGGACCACTTGCCCTTGTTAAAGAAGGCTGGGAGAGACCTCTCCATGAGCCTAAACAGGACATAGTGGACTATGTACTTGGCCTTCGCTCTAGAATGGCAGAGTACATGGAAAAGGCAACCAAAAACCTTGAGGCCAGCCAACAGCTCCAGAAGTTTTGGTATGACCAAAAGGCTGCACTGGTTGAGTTCCAACCAGGGCAGAAAGTCTGGGTTCTGGAGCCTGTGGCTCCCAGGGCACTCCAGGACAAATGGAGTGGCCCTTACCCAGTACTAGAAAGGAAGAGTCAGGTCACCTACCTGGTGGACCTGGGCACAAGCAGGAGCCCCAAGAGGGTGATCCATGTAAACCGCCTTAAGCTCTTCCACGACAGGGCTGATGTCAATCTGTTGATGGTAACAGATGAGGATCAGGAGGCAGAGAGTGAACCTCTCCCTGATCTTCTGTCATCAGACCCAAAAGATGGCACAGTAGATGGAGTGATCTACTCAGACACCCTCTCTGGCCAACAGCAAGCTGATTGTAGGAGAGTCCTACAACAGTTTCCTGAACTCTTCTCCTTAACCCCTGGTCAGACACACCTGTGTACCCATGATGTGGACACAGGAGACAGCATGCCTGTCAAGAACAAAATCTTTAGACAATCTGACCATGTTAAGGAAAGCATCAAGGTGGAAGTCCACAAGATGCTGGAATTGGGAGTAATTGAGCGCTCTGACAGCCCCTGGGCTAGCCCAGTGGTCTTAGTCCCCAAACCTCACACCAAAGATGGAAAGAAAGAGATGAGGTTTTGTGTGGACTACAGAGGGCTCAATTCTGTCACCAAGACAGATGCTCATCCAATTCCAAGAGCTGATGAGCTCAGAGATAAATTAGGTGCTGCCAAATTCTTAAGTACCTTTGACTTGACAGCAGGGTACTGGCAAATAAAAATGGCACCTGGAGCAAAAGAGAAAACAGCATTCTCCACACCTGATGGGCATTATCAGTTTACTGTTATGCCCTTTGGTTTAAAGAATGCCCCTGCCACCTTCCAAAGGTTGGTGAATCAAGTCCTTGCTGGCTTGGAGTCCTTTAGCACAGCTTATCTTGATGATATTGCTGTCTTTAGCTCCACCTGGCAGGATCACCTGGTCCACCTGAAGAAGGTTTTGAAGGCTCTGCAATCTGCAGGCCTCTCTATCAAGGCATCCAAATGCCAGATAGGGCAGGGAACTGTGGTTTACTTGGGCCACCTTGTAGGTGGAGGCCAAGTTCAGCCACTCCAACCCAAGATCCAGACTATTCTGGACTGGGTAGCTCCAAAAACCCAGACTCAAGTCAGGGCATTCCTTGGCTTGACTGGGTATTACAGGAGGTTTGTGAAGGGATATGGATCCATTGTGACAGCCCTCACTGAACTCACCTCCAAGAAAATGCCCAAGAAAGTGAACTGGACTGTGGAATGCCAACAGGCCTTTGACACCCTGAAACAGGCAATGTGCTCAGCACCAGTTCTAAAAGCTCCAGATTATTCTAAGCAGTTCATTGTGCAGACTGATGCCTCTGAACATGGGATAGGGGCAGTTTTGTCCCAAACAAATGATGATGGCCTCGACCAGCCTGTTGCTTTCATTAGCAGGAGGTTACTCCCCAGGGAGCAGCGTTGGAGTGCCATTGAGAGGGAGGCCTTTGCTGTGGTTTGGTCCCTGAAGAAGCTGAGACCATACCTCTTTGGGACTCACTTCCTAGTTCAAACTGACCACAGACCTCTCAAATGGCTGATGCAAATGAAAGGTGAAAATCCTAAACTGTTGAGGTGGTCCATCTCCCTACAGGGAATGGACTTTATAGTGGAACACAGACCTGGGACTGCCCATGCCAATGCAGATGGCCTTTCCAGGTTCTTCCACTTAGACAATGAAGACTCTCTTGGGAAAGGTTAGTCTCATCCTCTTTCGTTTGGGGGGGGGTTGTGTAAGGAAATGCCTCCTTAGCATGGTTGCCCCCTGACTTTTTGCCTTTGCTGATGCTATGTTTACAATTGAAAGTGTGCTGAGGCCTGCTAACCAGGCCCCAGCACCAGTGTTCTTTCCCTAACCTGTACTTTTGTATCCACAATTGGCAGACCCTGGCATCCAGATAAGTCCCTTGTAACTGGTACTTCTAGTACCAAGGGCCCTGATGCCAAGGAAGGTCTCTAAGGGCTGCAGCATGTCTTATGCCACCCTGGAGACCTCTCACTCAGCACAGACACCCTGCTTGCCAGCTTGTGTGTGCTAGTGAGGACAAAACGAGTAAGTCGACATGGCACTCCCCTCAGGGTGCCATGCCAGCCTCTCACTGCCTATGCAGTATAGGTAAGACACCCCTCTAGCAGGCCTTACAGCCCTAAGGCAGGGTGCACTATACCATAGGTGAGGGTACCAGTGCATGAGCATGGTACCCCTACAGTGTCTAAATAAAACCTTAGACATTGTAAGTGCAGGGTAGCCATAAGAGTATATGGTCTGGGAGTTTGTCAAACACGAACTCCACAGCACCATAATGGCTACACTGAAAACTGGGAAGTTTGGTATCAAACTTCTCAGCACAATAAATGCACACTGATGCCAGTGTACATTTTATTGTCAAATACACCCCAGAGGGCACCTTAGAGGTGCCCCCTGAAACTTAACCGACTATCTGTGTAGGCTGACTAGTTTTAGCAGCCTGCCACAAACCGAGACATGTTGCTGGCCCCATGGGGAGAGTGCCTTTGTCACTCTGAGGCCAGTAACAAAGCCTGCACTGGGTGGAGATGCTAACACCTCCCCCAGGCAGGAATTGTCACACCTGGCGGTGAGCCTCAAAGGCTCACCTCCTTTCTGCCAACCCAGCAGGACACTCCAGCTAGTGGAGTTGCCCGCCCCCTCCGGCCAGGCCCCACTTTTGGCGGCAAGGCCGGAGAAAATAATGAGAAAAACAAGGAGGAGTCACTGGCCAGTCAGGACAGCCCCTAAGGTGTCCTGAGCTGAGGTGACTCTAACTTTTAGAAATCCTCCATCTTGCAGATGGAGGATTCCCCCAATAGGGTTAGGATTGTGACCCCCTCCCCTTGGGAGGAGGCACAAAGAGGGTGTACCCACCCTCAGGGCTAGTAGCCATTGGCTACTAACCCCCCAGACCTAAACACGCCCTTAAATTTAGTATTTAAGGGCTACCCTGAACCCTAGAAAATTAGATTCCTGCAACTACAAGAAGAAGGACTGCCTAGCTGAAAACCCCTGCAGAGGAAGACCAGAAGACGACAACTGCCTTGGCTCCAGAAACTCACCGGCCTGTCTCCTGCCTTCCAAAGATCCTGCTCCAGCGACGCCTTCCAAAGGGACCAGCGACCTCGACATCCTCTGAGGACTGCCCCTGCTTCGAAAAGACAAGAAACTCCCGAGGACAGCGGACCTGCTCCAAGAAAAGCTGCAACTTTGTTTCCAGCAACTTTAAAGAACCCTGCAAGCTCCCCGCAAGAAGCGTGAGACTTGCAACACTGCACCCGGCGACCCCGACTCGGCTGGTGGCGATCCAACACCTCAGGAGGGACCCCAGGACTACTCTGATACTGTGAGTACCAAAACCTGTCCCCCCTGAGCCCCCACAGCGCCGCCTGCAGAGGGAATCCCGAGGCTTCCCCTGACCGCGACTCTTTGAACCTAAAGTCCCGACGCCTGGGAGAGACCCTGCACCCGCAGCCCCCAGGACCTGAAGGACCGGACTTTCACTGGAGAAGTGACCCCCAGGAGTCCCTCTCCCTTGCCCAAGTGGAGGTTTCCCCGAGGAATCCCCCCCTGGCCTGCCTGCAGCGCTGAAGAGATCCCGAGATCTCTCATAGACTAACATTGAAAACCCGACGCTTGTTTCTACACTGCACCCGGCCGCCCCCGCGCTGCTGAGGGTGAAATTTCTGTGTGGACTTGTGCCCCCCCCGGTGCCCTACAAAACCCCCCCTGGTCTGCCCTCCGAAGACGCGGGTACTTACCTGCAAGCAGACCGGAACCGGGGCACCCCCTTCTCTCCATTCTAGCCTATGTGTTTTGGGCACCACTTTGAACTCTGCACCTGACCGGCCCTGAGCTGCTGGTGTGGTGACTTTGGGGTTGCTCTGAACCCCCAACGGTGGGCTACCTTGGACCAAGAACTAAGCCCTGTAAGTGTCTTACTTACCTGGTTAACCTAACAAATACTTACCTCCCCTAGGAACTGTGAAAATTGCACTGTGTCCACTTTTAAAACAGCTATTTGTGAATAACTTGAAAAGTATACATGCAATTTTGATGATTTGAAGTTCCTAAAGTACTTACCTGCAATACCTTTCGAATGAGATATTACATGTAGAATTTGAACCTGTGGTTCTTAAAATAAACTAAGAAAAGATATTTTTCTATACAAAAACCTATTGGCTGGATTTGTCTCTGAGTGTGTGTACCTCATTTATTGTCTATGTGTATGTACAACAAATGCTTAACACTACTCCTTGGATAAGCCTACTGCTCGACCACACTACCACAAAATAGAGCATTAGTATTATCTCTTTTTACCACTATTTTACCTCTAAGGGGAACCCTTGGACTCTGTGCATGCTATTCCTTACTTTGAAATAGCACATACAGAGCCAACTTCCTACAGTAGCCAATTGGCTAATACCTTACCCTACCCTCCCCTCCCCGAAACACCCCTAAATTCAGTACTGAGTGGAGCCCCTAGCACCAGGAAAGAAGATTCCTGCAGACCTACAAAGAAGAAGGACACCAAAGAGCCGCAAAAGCAAAGCCTAAGGAAGAAGCACCTGACTTGGCCCCAGACCTGCTGGCCTCTCTGCTGTTCCTGCCGATTTGCTCCAATGTCAACTTGTCCTGCAAGCTGGTGTGCCTCCAAAAGCCTGGGAGGCCTGTCTGTCTTCAACCAAGACCCAGGAACTCCCATGGAGGCAGTAGAGCTGCTTCCCTGCATCTTGCAGGCACCCCAAGACAAACTGCAAGGACTCCAGACTGCCAAAAACCCAACACCTGGGAGCACCTCTGACCCGTGTGCCCTGCCCAAATTGAAGTAAACCAACGGTACCAGCGTTGTTCCCCGGTCCTCCAGAGATGAAGTCCACCTTGGACTTGCCCACTGTGGACCCTCCAATGTCACCTGCAGCCTCTGCAAGCAGGCCCCATCAACTGTGAGTGCTCTGGTGGAGGAAAACCCAACACCTCAGTCCACCTCTGCACACGTCGCCCCTGGCCTGTGGAGAAGAGGACTGAAAGTTTCCCCTCGTCCCCGGACATCTTAGGATTGGAACCCACTTGTTGGTTCCTCCCGACTGGATCCCTTGTCCAAACCTGCAGCCTCCTTTCAACCGAACTGATCATTATTGACTAACAATGGGCACTCTACACTGTACTGCACCTCTGCACCCGGCCGCCCCAGTCTGCCCGTTGTGACCTGTTGGTGTGGTCCTGACCCTTGCCCAATACTTACCTCAAGGTCAGGCGATTGGTCCTGTAAGTCACTGTACTATACCTGAATGCAGTACTTGTTTTTCTCTCCATAGGATAATATTGTTGCATTTGAAAAGTGCACTAAGTGTCGACTTTTGAAACTTGAAGGTATTTTTCTTGCAAAACGTACTTACCTAATCGCATTGATTCCGATTCCTAAACATATATAAAGATACTAATTATTTTTGTAAATTGATGTGGATCTCCTTCTTGAGTTGAGTGTCTCATTTATTGACTGTGTGTGTTTTTGTAGATGTCTAACACTCGTCCTTGATAAGTCTAAGGCTGCTTGACCACACCAGCCCCTAACAAAAGCACCTTGGGATTGCTTGAGCAAGCCCCTGTCCACTTTTAAGGGAACCCCTGGACTCTTTGCACAATATATCTCATTTTCATATTTCATATCAAGAGCCAGCTTCCTAAACCGTCTTATTGTTTTCATTGAGTGCTCAATTGGTCAATTGTTTCTAAGGAATGGGATCTGCCTCATATGCTTATGTATGTAATTCACATTCCAAGGACTGAAAGGTTTTTATGAGCATCTCTTAAGAACTATTTGTAAATACTATGACTTTTTAAACCAATTAATATGAAAATTGTGCTGTAAATGCAAATGATGGCTCTATTTCATTTCAAACTGTTCTTAGGAAGAATTGTTTGCCACACTCGCTCTGAGGAAGTTCAGCTGCAATAGGCAACTCTTGGTATTTAAATTATTTCATGAGAGTCCACACAGAGCACATCGGAAAACCTGATGCTTTATGGCCATATTCTTTGCAAACTGTGTGATGAATTGCACTATTTCATCAGGGCAGAGCCTGGACATTCTGCTACTTAAGCTTTTCCCCAGAGGCTGCAAGTTACAGAGCAGCTCTGAGAGCAAGGGAGGCTCTGTGATCCAGCGATTCCTCCATTAGTGCAGCTCTGAGAGCAAGGGAGGCTCTGTGCTCCAGCGATTCCTCCATTAGTGCAGCTCTGAGAGCAAGGGAGGCTCTGTGCTCCAACGATTCCTCCATTAGTGCATCTCTGAGAGCAAGGGAGGCTCTGTGCTCCAGCGATTCCTCCATTAGTGCAGCTCTGAGAGCAAGGGAGTCTCTGTGCTCCAGCGATCCCTCCATTAGTGCAGCTCTGAGAGCAAGGGAGGCTCTGTGCTCCAACGATTCCTCCATTAGTGCAGCTCTGAGAGCAAGGGAGGCTCTGTGCTCCAGCGATCCCTCCATTAGTGCAGCTCTGAGAGCAAGGGAGGCTCTGTGATCCAGCGATCCCTCCATTTTCCTCATTCCAGCTGAGCTTGAACTTTGTTGCCAGAGCGGATTTAGGTTTTCAGTCTGACCCTGTGTTTGTTCTTATCAACATGAGTTGACAGGAGAAATGTGGAAAGATTCTGCCTTTCCTTCCTGTCAACTCCTGTACCCCACTAATCCAGGCAATCACTGGTTCAGGCTTTTATTGGAATGCCAATTTTGGAAGTCCTCCCCTCAACTTCCTTGGTTGATGCTTGCTCAGAACATGGTAGCCTGAGTCTTGCTAGGACTAGCCCACCACCACCCCATCTCGCATTATCTCATTCAACTTCCCTGGCTCCCCATTGCCAGTGTGCTGTCTTCAAACGACTCATATCTTGCCAAAGCCGCGTTGACGGGCAGAACCCTGAGCCCCTTAACAGGCTGGTCATTATGTTCAAAACCTTGATCAGCTATGTCACATCTGATTGTTTCTAGAACCCTAAACTGCTCAAAGGTGTTTGCCTTTTTTCATAAATTGCATTTCTTATCAAAGAACACGCTTTTAATATGTAATCACCTATTTTTCAGAAAATGACGTAAAATGTGGCTATTCATGTATTCTCTTTGTTGCCATTAGATTTTGTTCTGTTGACCACCCAGGATTTCTAGCACCTAGGTGCCCCAACGGATAACTGCACACTTTACCAAACCTTCAAATAAATAAGTGATTTGGCCACATTTTTAAGAAGCTCTTCCAAGTGGGACACAACCCCAAACCTTAATGAGATATTGTTTCGTTCAGTTTCTCCGGCTACTCTGGAGCCTGTTGTCAGCCACAGAAGAGGTAACGTGCAACCAGCCGCAGTGGAAGCAGAGAGCAGTACAAGAGCCCCACAGTATCAGCCACTGCTCTGAAAGTTTCCCTCCAGAGTAATGATAGTGCGTAAGCAAGGCGCACAGCGTGTATGTGCACTGCGTGGGTACAAGTCTCTTTGCAGGAAGATTTCTGAGTGCAGAAAACATGCCAAGAAGTGACAGCGCTCCTGGCAGAGCAATTCTTGTTCAGGAAGCTCTTGTGATGTGACAGAGTTTCCATAATGTTAACCCACTAAACTAAAAATCTGTTGATGGACAGTAAACAGGCTCTGCATGTTATTGTGCACTTCTCAGTACTACCTGCCTTGTATATCAGCGTCATTTAATAAGTATGATTTTACCAGTGACTAGCAGAGAGAGGCACGGAGATTCACTTTTCATTTATAGGCAAAATGCATTACTCTGTCATTGCTATGAATGTATTGTGCATTTTTCCCCAACTCACACGGAATAATAGTTCCATTTAACTTATCAGGGTGAATAATATTGAGTTACAATAATATTCCGTTATATTAACCTCTCACTTCGCTGTATGGTAAGTAAATGTTTAATATTCTTAACTCTGTGAATACTTACCTTGGGAGGTCAGTGGAAGTGGAGTTAAGAGCGCTATTTATACACTCACTTGTGCACTGAGTGGCATACATAGAAACAGTAATGAGGGTGTAAAAAATGCATGGTAATCGTAGTTCGTAGTGAAAACTTGGTGGTAAAGACAGTTAGATGTTGTTTTTGGGCTGCATTGCCCATGATTAGGCATATTTTGTGACCATTGCATTGGGTTAACAAAACATAAAAAAAAGTCCTTCTCTGTAAGTCTTCAGCGATGGACTTACACCTATCTCAACCTACGCCCTGCTTTAAAAAAAAATAAACGAAAATAGTGTTTTTTAAACCTTATAATCGGGGCTGTGGAGCTTTAAAAAATTGGGCACTGAGCAAGTGACCAATTTTGCCCATAGTTTCAGACGTGTTAGTTTCCTCCAAACTGTCATATCTTTTCTAACTTCCATATAAAGCACGAAAATGTTGCTGCACTTTCAGATGAGCCATATTGTTTGGTTCACTAAAAGTTTTCTTTGGAAAGATATCTCACTCGAATTTAAGGTATGTGTCGTCCTACCCATGGGATGTCACGCCTGATTTTTCACAAGTAAAGAGATTAATTTCATTGCTTTTTTCCGTTTCTTATTTTGGCCTGACTGGAATGCCAACTTTAAAATAAGCTCAAACGACAGTGAATATCTGAACACCGGGGCTAATTACTGCAATGCTTTACTTATGTTACAGAGAACGACTTTTCACAGAATAGCAGTGTCTTTGTAAGGAACGCAAGGTTCCTAGGGGCTCCACAAGAGGGCGCTGTTGCTGTGACGTCCGCGGAGAGAGGACTGCAGCATGTACCACGGTCTCTTACTAGAGATTTTGGGAAAAGTTTGGGGAGGGGGCGAGGGAAGAAAAGCAGGGAGAGGCAGGGAGACCAGTTTCGACCCCTGGTGCTTTGGAAAGAAGAAAGATTGTTGGCTCCCGGCGCTCAAATGAACATCTGCTCACGGAGAAGAGCTAAAAAGCAGCACCCGGCGTGTGCTGGCACACAGAAGTAACTCGTGGGACAGGGAATGAAACAGCAGTCCTACCAAATACAAAGGGCAGAGCAAAAGAAACTACCTCCGTTGCAACTTCTCCGCTGGTGAAAGGAGGGAGATTGTAGGGTCCCCGGTCCATATTTCGGATGCTTCATTGGCGACCTCGGATCAGCGGGGACATGAGAGGAATGCACCTAGGAAGGAAGAGGCTGGGTTCGGGGCAAGGTTGGCACGCCAGGTTCTTGCTGGTCATGATGGCATTAGGGACTGGACTTGGACAGCACGGAGCTGAAGGTAAGTGCGCCGAGGGCACTTGGCGTGGCTTTTTTTTACCTCCAGTGTGTGCTTAAGTAATACTGCCTTGTGTACTTTGCTGTGGGATGAGCTAGTGGTGTGTGCCAGCGGCATGGTGATGGAGACGGACGGCGGGTAACCGCTCTGTTGCACACGGGAGAGTTTATGCCTGGATGTTTGTGTTTACATGGGAGGGAGGGGCAGCGGCTGGTTTTGTTCCCCTCGGTATGGGCTTTCAGTATATGTCTGTACGTACACGCATTTGGGATTGCGGCTGGAGAATTGGCTTAGTGTGCGCATTCTTGTGCTGATGTGTGCGGTACTGTGTGCTCGGGCTTTGCTGCGTGAGTTTGCGTGTTTTTAGATGTATTTGCATGTTCCTGTAGGTATGTTGGTGTCGCCGTGTTTCTCTTGGTGTGTGTGTAGTTGGTTATTGCAGTATATGCATTTGGAAGCATGCGTGGCCCTTTGCTGCCTACAGCGTTGGGACGCTTGTTTCGCTGTCTGTTATTTTTTTGTCTGTGTGCGAATTGCATGTTTTATGTGTTACTCTGTGTTTTGGTTAGTGGATGCGTGTATTCGTGTTTTTTTTATACAGTGTTTGCATCACCTCCTGTACTGTCCTCTGGGGCTGCAACCAGACAAACACTATTCTTGAGAAGAGGGTGCGTTAGGGGGACCGGTCCCCGTTGTGTGTTAAGGATTGTTCAGGGAGTGCATCAAAAAAGTAAAAATGCAGTTATATTTACCTGCCTCCGCTTTATAACCTCCAGTGGGCCTCATAATTAATAATAGGTATGTCATGTTGTGTGTGTGTGAAAAAATATGTTGCCATGGGTCCTATGTGCGCTACCATGTGTGTCTGGGTGTGCCTGAATAAGAGAGAGCATGGGTCTGTTGTGTGCATGTGCTCTTCTCTTTGTTTCTATTTATATATTTGCTGTTTATGTTGCATCGGTTTTCTGACTGTATTCCTCCCTTTTTTTTTGCTTTGTGTCTGCATGTGTCAGCCTGTGTATGTCTGTTTTGCTGAAAGTGTTTGCATGTATGCATGTGTAGGACCGTGTGTTATTGCTGAGTGTTTGTATATGTTGGTTGGTTTGTTTGTTCACCCTGCTTTAAGTGTGCGTTTCGTGGCCTCTTGTTATTTGTTTCAGCATGCCACTATAGGTTTTTAAAGGAGTGGGCATAATTGTGGGCTGAAAGTATACACGTTTTTGCGTTCCATTTCCACGCACCACCGTTAGACAGCGTCCAACTCTCTGTGCCTTTCAGGAGTGTGTCATGATGTCTGGTTACTGGCAGCCACCCCCCAGAATCACACCCCTCCTTTCAGGGTTTACTTGAGGCGATCCAGAGGGCTGCTCTGTCCTTGGGGAGAGAGTGAAAGAATGCGGGCCACGCAGACACAGCTAGCACAGCAAACGGGCGCCCTCTGTTCGAAGAACCCCGCAACCGCCACCGCCACACATGCACGGGACACCCCAATTGTCCATTTATCAGCCGAACGCGATTATCTGTTATCAGCAGCGCCCCTCAATGGAGGAGGAAAGCTGCCGGCCTCCGGAGCAGGGAGAGGGCCTGCCCCGGTCAGCAAGGCGGCAAGCCGTGGCTTCTTAAAATGTAATGAGTGCGCTTTTTGTTCACGTTAAATGCACACGTTATGTGGCAGTCCGGGCGGACAATAGAAACATTTAGTGGAAAGCTAATAATGGATGCCCCGGGCATTCTCCTGCCTGCGGGGTGCCCTCGATGCTTCCCTGAGTACACAATGGGGAGGGGTAGCGCGCGCCTCTCAGGGGCGCTATGCATTCAATTTCCAAACAAAAAAGTTGATTAAAACCGCCGGGGTCCCGGGCTTCACTTTAACGAAGCGTCTCCAAGGGGACACGACACTTGCATTTTTAACTTAAACAGGGCAGGAAGCTCGCCTGATCTGACCTATTACCTTGAAATCTAGCCACAACTAGACACAACTGAAACATCTATTTACTATCAGAGAGTCACTAGGTACAAACATACAGCACACACCGATAGAGTAAAGGAAATAAGGCGCCCAACTGTGTGTACAAGTCATTGTTGAGCGTGGGAAGCAGCCATGAATATCCAGAAGGGAATTCTGGGGGTCCGGCCTGGCACCTCACTCCAGGGTCGGGCTGGCCTATAGGGCAGCCAGGCAGACACCAGGGGCTGGTCTGACAGGGCAGCGTGTGGGCCGGTCCTTTAAATGCTAGAGGGCCTGTTTTATCGTCTGAGTATGCCATGCTGTGTTTTAAGACGCAGAATTTATAAGCAAAAGTATTTAAATTGAAACAGTACTCGAGGCAGTGCTTTAAAGTAGGATGAAAAAAATGTGTTTTGGAGGGCAGCGTAACGGGGCGTGGCCTATATAATTAAGGGCATGTCTTTAATGTGTTAACCAAAAATCTGTGGTTCATGTATAGTGCCACACATCTGGTATTTTGGTACCTTTCTGAGCTTTCGGTCATTGCATCCGGATGTATAGCACAACTGACATACACCTTAAATAAGCCAGGGCTATTGGCTTTGCCAGTGGCTGTTAGCTGTTTAAGATAAACGAGTAACAACAATGATTGTGTTGTAAAAAATATTCAAAAAGTTTAATTTCTGAAATCATGAGACTTGGAATTAAACGTTACTAAAGTCTGAGGAAGGGATAGCGTTGTTCAGAGTGTCCAGTCAGTCAGGCCTAGCCTGTTCTTCATTTCATATAAACTTCCCCCTGCATCCTTTGTTAGATACTTATACCCTTTTCTCTCCATATTTTTCTGGAATTCTCAATCTGCATATCCCACATATTTCTTTCCTCTTAGCATGCTCTTTTCATTCTCTCTTCCACATACACCCTTGCATCTCCTTCACTCCACCTCCCCCAAACACACAACACACACACACTCAGCTGTAAGCACGCATTTTCTTTTGATTTCACTTAGTCAATATTTTGACAACTGTGTACCTCTTTCTCACACATTTTCATAGAATCACAACTGCAACTGCGCTAAATAATCAGTGCCCTGTGTGCTTTGCAGAGAGGCCAAGGATTGGATGAGCATGTATCCTCAACTCCCTTTTGACCCACTGTCAGACACTGAGAGAAAACTGCACTTCCTTCAGCCACAACTCCATAGCTGTTAATCATGCCGTAGAAACACTTGGACAGGACTCATTTCAAAGTATTCACTGTCCAAGAGTAATATGCTGCCTGAAAAATAACATAACACAACATCCTGGAAAAAGCAAACACTCCGAGGGAATGCAAGACCTGAGATTGAAACTGGAACGACATGGATTATCTAAACACATTTTACATTCTCAATAGTTGCTCATTGTTTTTATCTGTAAATCTAAGGGCATAAAAACAGGGCCCGAAAGTGACTTGTTTCAATGTCTGTTTTTAATTACCAGCGGGTATGAGACCCGGATGACCTGGCCCACTTAAAGTGCTGACTGGAGGAGTTAAATCCACACAGTGATATAAAACCACATTAAATAGGCCTTGTGGATATAGCCCCAGTTCTTTTCCTCGGTGAAGTAATGTAGCATCAGAGAAGTAATACTCAGTACTGAAGTTCTACTGTTGTGGGAAGTCAGTGGAGAGATCTAGTTCTCTGACATGGAGGGGGATTTGAGCGGGATGAGTGCCTGAGCCCTGGTGGTATAGAGGGATAGTGGCCACTCTGCAATAAGCAGTGATATCTCAGGTTGATCACGTCTTGGTGTGCCTTTGCGCTATAGGATAAATGTTTGACCATAGACTCAATAGTGCTCTTCTTTCAAACAAGAGGTTTGTTCAGCTGGCATTATTTTCAGTAGGATGGAATATTAATAATAATATTAATAATAATAATGATTATAATAATTGTGATAGATAGATAGAATTTACCTACAGTAAAATGAATACACCACACCGTAAGAGAATACTTGATTTGCTTTTCTGTTATCACAGCACAATTTGAGGTGGAGTTGATTCTGATTTCTAATAGCATCAATTGTTCTTTGCGTGTCGGTGTGCGCAAACCAGAATAAAAGTGGCCCCACCACAAATCTGATAGCTAAGAACGTGTCCATCTGTGCAAATTGGGGTGGTTTTCTACTTGTCAAGACACCCTGCAGAGGTGCTTTGTAATTTATGTGGGAATTAATGTATTTGTGTTTGCTGCAGGCAATATTTGCTGTAATATCAGGGACCTCAACAGTAAAAACTGTCCCACAAGACAATTAAAATGGCCCACAAGCTGTTAAACAAGGGTCCACACACTGATTTTCAGACCGGCCCATTAGGAAGTGCCTGATTATCCTATAGGCCAGACCAGCCCTCCTTCCTATAGTGGTCACAAGCTGTGGATATGTTCGTATTTTTTGAGAATGGAATCTTCCATGAAAGATGGGGATGTTTGCAATGGACAAAAAGACCCTGCACGTGGCGTTGGGACTTGTTTGCTTTGAAAAGACCGTGCTTTTCTTAAAGTGTGCCATCTGTTCTCATTTATAAAGCTAGCTACCTTGCATTTCTGATCCAGTTTTTTGCTCTAGGCCATGTGTTCATTTTGTAAACATTTAGCCCAAAAAATCTTATAGAAGTGCATGTGTTGAGATGTCTTGCTTTACAATGATAAATGTTTTGTGTTCCTTCATATGCTGAGTTGGAGTCCGTAGCAGTAAATATTGCTGCCTGTGTTCACAAAAAGTAAGAAATTCACTCTCGTGGATTTTCTCCCACATTTGGAGTACATATATGACTTTTTCAGAATTTGAAAGGATTCATGGGATATATGCCTGGCAATGCGACAACAGACAGAGCGTACCAGGAGTACTTCTAGATTGTATAGTAAATTCTGTTTATATCCCAACAGCAGTTTCACATTTTTTATGGTGTGAAAATTTACACATGCTTAACTGCGACAATGTAGTCGAATTGTGCTTTTTCTATGTTTTTCTTCTTTTTCTCTTCATTTGGTATGGCATGGCAAAGTTTGTGAATATCATCACGTGTATATGTGAGAAAGGGTCTTATTTAGAGTTGGGTGGATGCGGGACATCTGCCAAAAAGTGCAGATGTCCGTCCGGTGTTTTGAGAGCTCACTGATATCAGTTATGCTGTCTATGTGATGGAGTGGAGCTCAGTCACTTTTTGGAAGGTGTACCTCTCTGACAAACTCTAAATGAGGCATAATCCTTTTGCTAGTGCAAATCAGTCTATTGGCACGTGCAAGTTTAACCGGACTTGGTGAATTAAGGCCAGTGCACACACACTAGTCCTATTCAGGTATATCAAGGGTGAGAGAAACCTCACAAAATATAGACTAAACATTATCACTAAAATACAGACTTTTTGTTAGGTCACAAAATCAGTGTCAAAACTGTATTACAATCTGCTGGTTATATTACCACATTACATAGTTTTTATCTAAGATCAAATGTGCATGGAAGATACCCAAAATGCTGCTGGAGGTATCTCCTTTTCACCCAAACCGTCAAGCAGATGTTCTGGAACATTGGTCAGAACTACTGTGCATGTGTAATGATCAAAAACATTGCAAACAAATGCAGTTTACAAAGATACCTACAAAATGTCATTATTACAATTTAAAACAGACCATTTTGGTGGACGTTACTGCATGAGCATCCTTTCCATTAGCACTGACAGTGGAGATTTTGTGGGCAGAATTGAGGATGAGATCCTTTCACACGCATTAGACTGAGGTGAGCATATAGGGTACCACTGTGCGACAAAAACGGCTTTATGAACACTTCAGTAATTTTTTTGTTTTGTAGTGCATTGGCTTCTCGTAGACATTCTGTAATGCAGATTTAATCTACCAAAAGGCAACTTTTGATTTGAATGAAACCATTCCCTGACAAAAGTGTGATCCTGATAATGGAGGGTTGAGGATCATATGTAAAGTTTACAGGTCCGATCTCCAGAGGGGGTAAAATTGTACTCATAAATGGTCGGTCTTTTTATGAGGAAGGGAGTGGTTTGACCCATTGGGTTACTGATAGGAAGGGAACAACTTTCTGAAGTGGCTGTTCTTCAGGTTTCCCTAAATAATGGCAGATTTGGTTGATTTTTTACATTTGGGCAAAGGGTGTAGCAGTGGAGTGCCTCCGACTCTCATACTGACCACCGTCTGTGATACTTGAACTTGAATCTGGTCAGGTTTGCATCAACAGGTGTCAAGTTTTGTCTGAATGCACAGTTAGTGAATAATGACTGAAGGCCTTTGAACTATGGCATGCTGTGATTTGAAGAAAGTGCAGAAAAGTTTGAACTTTTTTTCTCTGTGCCACAGGCAGATAGTGTAAACTTCAAAAGGTGGGAGAATTTTAATAAGCCTTCTATAATCTGAAATGGGGTCTGGCATCTAGTTTTTGTTCTCTCTGTGGCTTTAAGATCATGATGACACTTTGATGAGTGTCACATGGCTCAACTCAGGAAGTCCTCACTCATTCCAGGACCTGTGATGCGAAGTCTTTTAATATCTGCAAGTAGTTTTAGCAGCTGGATATTTGCACAATAAGTAGTTAGAGCTACTGGGACTCCTGTCACATTTTTCAGAGCTACTGATTGTGTGTTATAGTTGCTCAGGGTAAATCTTTTGTCTTTTTTGTTGTTCATTGGTGCATTGTTGGGGCGGACTTGTCCTCTGGGCTCAGGTTTGGAGGACCATTGAGGATGGTCAATTGTCTGAGAGAAGAAGGAGGTGAGTAATTGTAGAGTGCTGTCAGGAAAGAAGGTCTTCCTGAAGGTGTGATGAGCGATAGACACCAGCACATGTTGGTCGTGAGGAAAAGGTGTTGATATTTGAATGAATGAGTGAGTATGTACACCTAACTGCATATAGATTCCCAAATGCAGTCTGAATTGCCTCAAATGAAACAAAGTGGTGATGTTTAATTGACTTACGAAGAAGAGGGAGTGAAGAGACTGATAACAATTAAAAAGAAACATCATTCCGCAGTCTGGGGCCCACTACTGACAGTTAGTTGTCTTACCCTACTGAAGGTACAGGAGGAGACTTCAAGAGTTCTGCCACCAGAAAATCTCTTGCAGGAGTGGCTATTTGTAGCAAATCATAATGCCTCTGGCAAGTTGCAGAAATGTTGAACCCAAAATAGGGTTACTCAAATGGCCTAGCTCACGTGGGTTCAATGTAGATGTTTTGAGCTCCTCCCTATAGCCATGCAAATAAAATGCAACGTGTGTAACCAGTGATTAAAACAGGACCTTTTTCATTCTTGAGAATCAAAAACAAGAATTTGCAATGCAATGGGTCTCGCATTTGCTCGACTTAGAGCTATTAGAATTGTAAAGTCCTAACCAGACTTTTATTGCCACATAAAATGAAAATGAAAAGTAATACAGTTTTATATAAGTGACCTGATCTGAAGCGCCATGCTACGAGTGTGAAGGAGTACAGAAAATAAAACAGAAGTTCGCCTGCAGTCAAAATTGTCAGCAAATGTGCAGCAGGATCGCGCTGCATAAGAAATAAAAAAAAAAAGTAGTCCAGAATCTATGCTGAAAACATGGAGCCTTGTATGTTTTCAGTAGTTGGCCGGTGCGCTCGAGGAGGGCTAAACAACGGAAAAGGCATGACACATGCATGCCTTTCACAAATAAAATCAAGCGACTTTTAAAAGGCAAACCAATGAACCAACGAAACTGATGGGCATTCGGTGGGCGTGGTTAAAAGCTCACAGAGAGAGATTACAGCAGGCTAGAGCGCTGGTGCGCTCGACCCTAAAAAAGGACATTCTAGTTGTTGGCAAGCAGAATGTGACTTAGATCTTTCCTCTTGCTGTTTTTAGTTGTTCCTAAAGTTATTTGAGCATTTACATTTGGCAGATAAGAATGTTCCTATGGTGTGATTGATGCCTGGGCACTCTAATTCGTTGGAAGTCGTCATTAACTTCCGAAGAAAAAAATCAGGGTTCGTTTTCGTTAGCTCATAACTGCATTTTGTGTTTTTTCTCGTGGGAACCAATATTCTTAAAATGTAAGCACGTCTTTTTCGACCCCATTGCTTTCAGAAGAATCATGTTTGCTACACTGATCGCCATGAAGTATATAGGTGGCTTTGGTGATATATGGAACCTCAAAGAACTCCAGTTCGACTGTCATTCATCCAAATATTTTCTTACCTCAAGTTCGTTTGTATGACTCTATTTGTGGTATATTCATAGTACAACACTGCATGAGAGAGACCCTTACAATTGCTATGAGAATCCGTGCAGATTCAGGCTGCTTGGTCAGAACATGTTTCAGAATAAAGCAGAAAAATATTTGTCACCTGTTTCTTTCTGGTTTCAGAATATTTATTTGTCATGTCACCTTTCAGAATAGTCATTTTTATACCACTATGCAATCTCACCATTGAAGAGACATTGCATTCTCTCATAGGTACACAGGCACATTTACCAGGACATGTGGTCTCACTTTAAACAAGCAGGCACTGTTAGGTACTCAGTACCTGCATTTCTTTAGTTTGAAAGGGATATTAGTCTTCACTAGTCTCTCTCTTTCTTTCTTTCTTTCTTTCTCTCTATCTCTCTACCTCTCTCTCTCTTTCTCACACACAGATACACACACACAATTTCACAAAAACATCAATACACACATATAATGAAAATATATTCAGAATACACACAGGCTTCTATGAACACACACATCTTATCTATGTGTTCTAACTTCACATTTGCTTGCATATAAACTAGACGACACAGAATGCCCACACATTTTTGCAAACACCACCACACTTTGCACATGCAAATCTCATCCTGGTTCTTCACAAACACACAGCCACACATTGTACACACACGTCATCCTAGGTTCTTTACACACACCCACACATACAACACACACACATTCAATTGCACAAACACATTGACCCACACATAGGGCCAGATTTATGCGGGCCTTGTGCCATTCCAGCGCCACATTAGAGCCATATTTTTGATGCTAATGTGGTGCTGGAAGGGGAAAAACGCAGTGCCATATTTACAAAGTGGCGCAATGCTTGCATTGTGCCACTTTGTAACCCCTTGTGCCACATTATGCCTGCACCAGGCATAATGTATGCAAGGGGAGCATTCCGGCGTTAGGGGGGCTGTAAAAATTGCAACATTTTTATCTGCATTTTTTAACATCTGCTAAATGCAGATGTTCAACAGAGGCTCCTATTGATTGCAATGGGTCTCTAGGTGCTTTGCAGGATTAGCATCATAATTTGTTATGCTAATCCTGCAAAGTGCTGGACTAGCATGAAAAAGTATGACGCTAGTCACCCTAACTACCTCCATAGAGCACCATATTATGGCAGCACCATGGTGGCGTAAGAGGGACACTAAGGGGCACCCCCTCTCACAAATCTGCCCCATAGTATGCAAGTACCCTCAGATATACACACATTTGTATGGCGACACGGGCATTATATCTACATTTTATAATTTTACATTCGCTTTCGCATAAACTAGATCACACAGAATACAAATATTTTTGTAAACACCCCTATGTATTGCACACACACATCCCATCTTTGTTTTTCACAAACACCACCACACATACAATACAAACACACACACACACACACACAATTTCACATTGACACACACATAGAAATCAAATTTACTCAGAATACACACACATTTGTACAGACACACATCCTATCTATGTTTTATAACTTTACATTCTCTTTCACACACTTTCACTTAAATTAGATGAAAAAGAATATGATCAATTTTTTTTAAACAACCCCACACATTGCACATGTACATCCCATCCTACATTCTTCACAAACACATACAACACACACACACCACACACACCCTTTCACAAACACATTGATACACACACAGAAAGCAAATACATTAAGAATACACACCCGCTTGTACGGGGACACACATCATATATCTATGTTTTGTGTCCTCTCACTTGCTTTGACATAAACTAGATGACACAGAATACACACACATTTTTGTAAATACCCTCACACATTGCACATGCATATCCCATCATGGGCTCTTCACAAACACACACATACACCCACACATACAATACATTAGCGTAGATTTTTTCAGACACAAACTTAAGCACATATACTGTACAAATTGGCACTGATCATTCGCACTCACACACATACACACTCAAAAAACACACTATCTCAATTTTGTTTCACACAAACACAGTGTGTGCACGCACATATTTATCCAATCCCCCTATACATTACACGCATATTATCTGAATCAAGAAAACCGAGTATTTGGATTTCAGGGCAATCTAATAGTGAAGGCATCACATACCCTGCCACAACCCAGTAACAGAATGTATGGGATGATTTTTAGGTTGATAGTAAGCCTTGGATTACTTTTCATAAACAAATTAAACACGGATCCTTTATTAAGAAAATGTCATTGCCAGGAGCAAAGTTGGTCCTTAAGGCATAAACGCAGAGGCACAAAGATTAGAGTTTAGGCTCATAGGAAGAGGTGGCTAAGTAAACACAATTTTTCAATAAATTCAGCCAATACAGCTCAGCTGATGGCCATCAACCAAGGAACAAGTCGTACCTGAAGGAACATAGTGGATGTTTGATACTTAGTGTTGCGGGCATCTGAAGGTGTAAACATTGGGTAAACTCTTATTTAATAGTACGTATTACTGCATTAATTTCGATCAATGTAGATTATGCGTGCTTCACACGAAATGACACCAGTGCATCGAATTCCAAGTAGATTTTCAATGTGTATTTTGACATTCACGAATGAACGGAGCGGGGTGTTGGGGGGAGGGTGAGTGCGGTGCATAGTGCCTAGAGCCACCGGCTTTCCAGCATTGGAAAGCCGGAACGATTCCTGGCCTCGGATCAACTTCCTATGATTTTAGGCAAATGACTTAATGTCCATTTGTCTTCTAATGAAAAAAGTGTATTGTAGTGTGTTTTCGTTGTAAAGAGGTATGAGGACTCGGAGACCACCAGACGGCCCTCACCCCTAGACCTACCATATGCAGACCGACAAACCCATCTTTGTTGGAAGAATTTTATTCATAACTTTTCAATTACTTCACAAAATTACCGTCCGTAATAATTCAATTCAAACAGGAGTTTTCACATCATATATACAATCATTCAAAGAACCATTTTAATGAGATTAATTCAATAACCATAAGTCAATGTGACAGAATCCCTTCCTGTCCTGAACCTCCTTTGGAGCACACAGGTGAACCGTACCTCACCTGCATCCCTCGGGGGGCGGCTCCCCCGACTTCACCGTTCCTTGTACTCATGCACAGGGTTCCGCCCCCTCCCCAAACACCAATCTGCAAGGAGGTGTAACGGTGCAGCCAGGAGCGGGAGCCCCATGGCCACCCCAGCGATCTGGGCTCCCTACCCCCTAAGCTGTTGTGTACATCTGCAGGTTGGTTCAGGCCTCCTGAGTGATCCCCCTTGGAAGACCCAACTAATTCACCCACGTGAAAGGCGCCATAGAAAGCTGTAGTAAAAACGGTGGCGAACACACAAAGGGGATTCTGTCTAAGAGCATCCCTAGTAAGGCAGCAGTTTTAATGGGGCACCTAGAGTCTTTGTTTGGGCCCTCTAGCCGAGCCAAACCAGCTACTGCCCTTTTAATAATGAAGGTGTTCAAATGGGACTCCTCATTCTGAAGCTTTGCAAAGAAACGAATAGAGGAGAAGTGAGCCTTGGCGCATGAAACTCGTTTGCCCCTTTCTTTTCAATGATTCAAAAACCCACAAATAGCCTGCGTAGAAAACAAATCTGAAATATGTTTTGAATTTAAATATTGTCTGTATTGCCGAAATTATCTTTCATAAGCCCTCTTTGTGCGGGCCACTAGAGATGCCGCTACTAAAGAGGGAAGGGAGGGTGTCCAATCTTCAACAGATATGCTGGGAACTCCGTCATCTTCTCCTCCGCCTGTGGGTGGAACCTCAGAAAGTCCTGCATTAATGAGCGCGATAGAGCATCAGCAGCATTCCTATGGACCCCAGGCACATGTTTCACGCGAAAGGTAATGTTACGTTTTAAGCAGACTAAAACCAAGTGTTTCAGGAGACGGAACACCATTCTGCAAGATGTCTTTTGTCTATTAATCGCCTCCACCACCCCCATGTTGTCTGACCAGAATAACACTGACCTATCTTTAAATGTCTGGGCCGAAATGGTGACAGCGACAATAATGGTGAATAGTTCTAAAAATGCTACATTCTTAGTAAACCCTTTCTCAACCCACTCCACGGGCCAGTTGGCCCTGCACCAGCAGGTGCCCAAGATGGCACCAAAACGTACACTGCCAGCAGCATCAGTAAAGAGCCCCAGAGTAGGACTAGGAACTGGCGGATGAGGCCAAATGACTGACTCGTTAAAATCCTGTAAAAAGGCATCCCATATTTTCAAATCATCCCGTACCTCAAGGGACAGTCTAGTGTGATGGTGTTTCTCAGTCAAACCCACCATCGCCCTAGCGATGGACCTGGAAAAGGGGCGAGCCATGGGAATTATGCGTAAAGCAAAATTGAGTTGACCTACCATAACCTGGAGCTGGTCCAGGGTGACTTTCTTTTGAGACAATACAGAGGCAATGGAATCCTTAAATACTTGTCATTTATCCAACGGTAAGCGACACTCACCCGCTATGGACGCTATCTCAATCCCCAGAAATGTGATGCGGGTAGAGGGGCCTTCTGTTTTGTCATGGGCAAGGGGAACCCCAAATTCTTCAAACATAGTAGTCAAAGCCTGGAGGGCCCACAAACACCTTGCCGACCCCAGAGGGCCCAACACCAGGAAATCATCCAAGTAATGTATTACTTCTTTGTGACCTGTGCGCTTAGTAAAAATCCATTGGAGAAGTGTGGCTCAATGGTTAGAGCGGCAGACCCTGAGGCAGAGACCTGGCTCAAGACCAGGGTTCAAGTCCCGCTTCGGCAGGTCTTGGGCTCAATTCCCCTTGACCAGATAATTCTCGCCTCAGTGCCTAATCTAATTCATGGGTCCCACTCTGCAACTCTGGGCAATAGCTTGCTTAATCTCCACAACGGCCCCAACAGTGCTTGGATGCCTGGCTTCACCCTGGGGGTGCTCAGGAGTGGGCGCCTCACAGGGAAAAGCCAGGAGGGGTTCCATAGCGGTATGAGTACAGCGCCTTGAGACCCTAACGGGTGAGTAGTGCACTATACAAGTGCTAATTTACATTTTCTTTTACATTTACATTGCAAAAAGGTGGTAAATTGTTCGAAGTAACTGCAGGACACACTACATCCCTTATCGTGAAAGTATGACCCACCAAATTGAAACTCTAATAAGTGATAGTCATCAGGGTGAACTGGGAGAAGCCTAAAGGTGGATTTAATGTCATTTTTTCGCTAGCAGTGCCCCATGACCTATAGCACGTAATTTCACAAGGGCCTGGTCCACAGTAGCATACCGGACTGAACATAGTTGGGGGTCAATTGCCTCATTCACAGATGATCCCCAGGGGGCTGATAAATTATGTATCAGCCTGAACTGACCTGAATCTTTCTTGGGAACAACACCCAAAGGAGAGCAAACAACATTTTTAGTTGGAGGGGAAGAAAAGGGGCCCGCCAACCTACCTAATTTCCTTTCCTTCTCTATCTTCCTAGCCACCACCCCCGGATTCCTCCATGCTAATAATGAATGTTTTCAGTATGGAATAGGGGGGACATGTAGAGCAGGGATTCTAAAACCAACAGAAAAGCCGTTAACTAGGAGTTCTGCATACTCTTTATCGGGATAGGCCTGTAAACAGGGGAGCAAAGCATCAATCTGTATAGGAGAAGGCAAAGTAGTTTCAATGTGAGGGCTTACTCCCTTCCTTAACCTGCTCTCTGGATTTTTTAATGCACTTGAACACTGGGTGAGAAGGATGCCCGCAGAAAGAACAGTTATGCTTGAATTTGCAAGACCCAGAGGGGTGAGAACATACCTTTCTATTAAATGCCCAGCACGACCCCTTTTTATCAATGGAATATTGTGAGCAAAAGGGCTGTTTCCCAGGCAATTTGGTATTTACACATTCTAGCCATACGTTCACTTCAGTTTGGTCCCAACCAATACTATCACCGTAGAATCTGTGAGCGTGACGCACTCTGAGTATAGCCCCAAAAGCAGGCTATACAGTCGAAATTAATTTAAACCTCGGGTGCAATGCGCTCAAATTACCACAAACGCGTGCAAAGTTCAAATATGCAGTTTACAAATTGCGTCGAGGTCACAAATGTGACCGGGAGAAGTCTATAAAATGGAGACCTGGGGGGGAGCGCAGTGCAGGGCCCACGAAATGGGGAGACCCCGGGGGGAAGAACAAAACCTGAACATCGGAGGCTTAAAGCCCAGCGCGATCTCCGGGAAAAATGGGCGTGTAGCTGAAGTTACAGTCCAGGCCGTAGCTCCGACGGGTCAGGGGCCAAATCCACACACCGGTAGGCACAGTGCCGCTCCAAACAGGACGAACGCGGAGTCGTACGCTGGGTCCAGGAACACTACGAGTCAGGGGCCAGGGCAAATCCACACGCCAGACGAAATCCAATCAGGACGAACGCCGAGTCCAACGCTGGCCCCAAGGATCAGCCGGCCGACGCAGCAGAAAAGGCTTAGCCTTTTGGGGGTGGCGCTTAAATAGCCCCCCAACAACTGGTGTGCGGCGGCTGGATCAGGCACCAACGTCGGCCCAATGCATCCTCTTTTTTAACTTCCGCCCCGCGCCTCGCGAGGCGTGAGGGCGGAAGTCCCAGGCCAGCCCGACGCACAACTAGTGCGGAGGGTTGGGCCACGGCTTCCCCGACCCCTAAGGGCCGCGCTCCCCCCATCTTGGGGAGGGCGCTTTACCAAATGCCTTTGCAACACGTTCGTGCCGTAAAAAAACTGCCAAACAAAACTCACTGTGTCATAAACTCTGGATATTTACTGCCAGAAAGGTCATGTTGTTTCACCTGAGCCATAGCAAAGGGTGATTATTTAAAGGTCCACTTCAAAGATGTACGTGACATAAGAAAATGAAAATCATAAAACATATAGTTCCTCTCGAAGACAACAAAATACCACTAGATTAGAAACATTCATGCCTTTAGTCTATTTTTTTTTAGGGTAGATGCAGAGAGGCCACTATTTTTTCCTTGTTTGGTGCCATTTATAGGAGAACCATGGGTCAAGTGACTTGTTAAGGCGAGTGGGTCTTTGAGGCTCCTCTAATGGCCGCACTGTGTTAGCTTGATCCCTGCTAGAGCGGTGCTTCTGGGGCAGATGACTAGAGTATTTAGTGAGCAGTTGTGAATCACTTCTGTACGCCTGTTTTCCTCTCCTTCTTTTAGGTGCCTTAGAGTGTTCTGTGAGCAAATCCACAAATGGAGCAGCTCCACACACACACACACACACACACACTAACTTTACTTAATGTGTCTACTTATTGCTACCTGCTTTTTAGATTACAACAGCAGACCACAGGCAGTCATTTTTCAGATCCGTAGTGTTTTACACTTTATAATTTTTTTTTACCAAAGTTAATAGCTTAATGGGTTTGCAAATACAGCATCTGCTTGCTAATAGTAAAACCTTTAAGGGAAAACCCTGAACATCTCCATGTAAAATGTTTCTTACATTTTACAAAGATTCAACAAAAGTTTTTGGCCTAACGTGGTCACAAATCCGTCCTTTGCCACCGCAACTGCATACAACTAATCCTGTCCGCACTCCCTAGATACCCAGCTCTTCCATCCGTGGAGGTCTCTGTTAGTTCTACACACGGTGCCTCCCACCAACATGCAGCTGACTACCACCAAGTTGTTTCTTATTGCATTGATTAGTGTCTTAATGTAAGGAGAAAAATATAGGAGTGAAATAGGACAATCATGTTTAGTGCACAGAAGAATTTAACTTGTCATTAGAAAAAGCCACAAGTAATGGCCTCCGTTCTGCATCTTCTATATAGTGGTTGCTATGACCTTGTGAATAGTGGTGGGAATCTCCGTATGCCTATAATTTCTCAAAGAACCCTTAAGTTCATCAAACCAAATGCTTTTTTCACAATAAATAGCATGAGCATTGAGGTAAAACAGATAATTTGTGTATATTCTAGACCTTCTGTGTTTGAAATCTAGCACCTCCTTTGACTGGTTCAGTCCGGTGCAAAAAAGAAGAACGTGTTTTTTTTCCAGACTGTATATAATTAAACAATGGCTTAATTACTGGTTTCAACCGATATTAAATGTTGGCAAGTGTAACCTATTTTGGTCCACTGCTTTGGCAATTAGTAAAATTCAGATGAGTACCTCCTGGTGTTGCATGAAAACATCTTTATTTTCACAGTGCCACAGTACTGTGGTATTACCGCAAGACCAGACCAGCCCCTGTGTAATTTGATGCTATTGCTGACAGTGTAAAATATGCATATATCTATCTAAACCTCTATCTATCTGTCTGTCTATCTATCTATCTATCTATCTATCTATCTAGTATAAATGTAGATGTGTGGAACTATTTATTACAATTGCTTAGTGTGTGGAGGGATCATGACACATGGAACGCAAAGCTTGGAGTGAGTCATTATTCCCCTCCTGCAACAGTAATAAATAGCATATTATATGACGTGCTGCTGCATATATGGTCTATGCCATAGTATTTTTTCTTCATGTTTGTTTTACCAAATGTATTTAATAAAAAACAGGGTGTAAAGTGTTACATTTGTGCAGCACTGTAAAATCACACTCAAAATGACTATTAGGAAATTTGTTTCCCTAGTACACTGTCCTTCCAAAGAACTCCATAAAATTCTAACGGTGCTCCACAATCCTGCCTAAACACAGAAACACCATGCTAGTAAGATTTCTGTGACCAATAACCTTCCTTCAGTGTCACTCTGTCCCAAAAGACTTTATTCATATTATCATTGCTTCCATAGGATCAGGATCACCATCAGGCTCAGCACCACCAAGAATCTTTAAAGATATCCCTCACTCAGCCTGTGCAGGAGAGATAGTCAGATGCCTGCTCAACAAGTCCCTGGAACTAGGTTAATTCTTACCTGAGCTCAAAACCTCCTACATCAGACCTCCGACATCAGACCTCCCCTCAACAGAGAAAACCTCAACCCATCTGATACAGCAAAATACAGGCCTGTACCAAATGGACCATCCTTGGGAATGTTTTTTTGAGAAAGCAGTGTTTACTCAACTCTCTAACTTTACTAAACATTATGGTTTACTTTCTGACCAGAAGTCCGGTTTCAGACCAGGCAGAGAACCTGCCTCCAAATCCATCTAGGATGATCTAAAACACACATCATACAAAATCTGAGTAGCTGCCTTATTACTTCTGATTTATCAGCTACATTGGCCACTGTCCACCATCACATGCTACTGCAAAGACTTTGTGATATTGGAATACATGAAAATGCTTTAACATTGATTGCTTCTTATCTTACAGGCAGATACACTGTAGTATACCTATCCCACTTCACATCACCTCCTCACACACAACACTGGGGGTTTATAATATCCCCTCTATTTTTTTAATAACTATATAATCCCCTTATTAAATGTGATTAAATCATGCAACCTCACTTGTTACAGCTGTGTAGATGACACCCAGAGAATTTAAAAAATGGATAACCTTGATGATCTCTATAATTCAAAACTGATGACTGCCTTTGTTCCATAAACACATGATGATGAACATCCATTCAAGGCTCAATACTGCGAAGACAGAGATTAAGACATGCGGACAGTGACAAATGTACCAGCCTGCCGCCATATTGCCTAGAGAACTTGGAACCCTTCTGACAACATCAAGAGAAGTTAGAGACCTAGAAGTAACCATAGATTCAGACCTACCCTTGAAACCACATACTAACAATGTTGCAAAGAATTCCTTCTACACACTGACAACACTATGCCACATCTTTCCATACCTTGCATTCTAACTCAAACTGCAAGCCATCCTCACACTCATTATCTCTAGGTTCAAATATACCAACAGCTTATGCCTTGGTGCACCCACATTCATTATATGAAAAATACAACTCTTCCACAACACTGCTGGAAGGCTTCTTCTGCTAATTCATCCGAGAGAATGCATGATTCCAGTCCTGCAATCAATCCAATGGCTACTTATAGCTAGAAGGGGAGTGTTCAAGGCACTCTGCACTGTCCACAAAGAATCCCAAGGGAAAGGGCCACTATACTTACAAGATAAATTCAGTCAATACGAATCAAACAGCAGGCTGCGCTCCAGGGTTGCACCACTTATCATCATGCCACCTTACCATTAAAAATGTGTCGGAGGCACCGCTTTCTCAGTGGGAGCAAGCTGCCAAGTTCTGAAACTCACTACCAGTCAGTATTAGAAGCACCCAGCACAATACACACTTCAGAAGACAGCTGAAAACCTGGCTATTTCCTAGAATTGCAAACAAATCAGCCAGCAACCTGCTTTCATTATGCGGGCCAGAAAAAGGCTGACCTACTGTTTGCTGTGGCATTATATAGTTATGTACTTCCATGTATCTGAGTTATGGCCTGCATACCATTAAAACCATAGTAACAGCAACAAATTGTAATTATACTATTAATTTCACGTAAAACATGTCTGCTGTGCGGGTTGTCCTTCACCAGCACTGTACAAAGCATCAGCAAAAGAACAGGCATGGAATAACTGAAGATATCTGTCACACGTTACTTGACAAATTTGCTGGACTTCAACAGAGTCTATTTACTGCAGGTCCCATCTATTTAGCTGACCGTTCTAATGCATCTATACATTTCAGATATGGGATGATAATTAAAAACATCCATCCCAACAGATCCCTCTACTTCTATCTCATTCCAGCCATGCCAGCTCAGGACAACACCTTTTAACAAAATTTCATATTGGACAACGCAGTAACCAGAGAAGCACACTGTATCGTATGAAGTACCTTAATAGGGCCCGCACAGCTGTTTCCAAACTACCAGCATGTGGAAAACCATAAACCTCCACGTCTGTCTCTTGCACTTCACCATCCAATGCACTCATACATGCTGCATCGTATAGCATGATAATCACACCTCACGAACGACTTGAAAACTTCCCACATTGAATCAAAACAAAAACCAACATCTTTCTAACCACACACCTTACATTGTGTAGCTTACTACTCATGTAGGCATTTGCACACCACATAGGGGTAGTAAGCACTATGTAAATGCTGCAATACCATATATAAAGTAATTGTCACAGGAAATCAGTGAGGCAGTAAAACGTTTTTTTCTCAAGTTACATTGCTGTTCTGTGGTAATAAACTTGAAACTGACCTTTGCACTGTAGTAATAAATGTGTGGAAGCCTATTTATGAGTATTAGTATAGTTGCTCTCCATAACATGTATTATTGGACCACATTAAGGCCGGATCACGACCTTGGCGGAGGGGATTACTCCGTCCCAAACATGGCGGATATCACGCCCGCCGTATTACAAGTTCCATTATATCCTATAGAACTTGTAAAACAGCAGGCGGGATATCCATCACCAAAGTCGCAATAAGGCCCTTAGTCTAGTTAAAGAATACATTTTTTTTGTTAATAGCTTTTGCACCATGCGAAGAATGACCAAAAAACTTTCCAATAAAAAGTTTACCCAGTTTCTACATGGAAGGTTTAAAAGGTTGCATGCGGCCACCTATGCGGGCTCAAAGTTGGCTGGATTATATAATCAAATAATTCATTGAAAAACATAATCTTTGGTTAGAATTTGTTAAAAAGACTTTCATATGTGTTTAAAAACTTCAAATCAACTAAAAAAGTGTCAAAGAATTGTGAATATTATTAGTTGAAACCAAAAAATAACTCACACAATGCTTATGACCATACAATATTTATACCAATAGGTAACAACACCTAAATGCACATTGGAAATAAATAGCAACACATACTCAAACCAATAATTAATGTTATATTCATGGTTGTCTCATTGATATTGTTAATGGTAATGTGATATGTAATCCGACTTGAAAAATCATTTATGACATTTGCTATTTCATCTGTTATGTTAACGGTGAGGGCAGAACATTGCATTTGGTGTATTGCACCTTCATGCAGCAGTAACCACCTTGCTCGAATTCCTTTCCCGCACTGTTATTACATAGCTGTTGAGTAGAATCCATTAATCCTTGCATACCCTAGCATTTAGGGCTATATGAATATCAAAAGATTAAATAGTGAAATCTGGTTGCAAATTGTTTAGTTTTTTTTTTTTGCTGTCGCTTAATCTGAATCAAAAATCTATTTCAAAGCTTGGCATCTTTAATATGGTTAAAATTTATCAAAGGGCCTCAATTTTAAAGTTTAATGCATATCATTTCTGGTTGATAAAGATAACCAAGCATAAACAGATTTAACTTAGTAGTAGGGTTCATGTCTTAGCTATGAAGTCACCAGCAGAAAATGTTATTATTATGATGTATAATATCTGAAAAATAAGTCTCATAATATGGGGGTTTGACTTCTCATTCTGTACCAAGTTATAGTTCATAACCAGGCTCAACAGCAGTGAAAGATCCAGCACTACACGATTTGCTTGATAGAAAAACACTGTTGTGATTTATTTGAACAATTACATAATGCTTTAGGGCACATTTATTCTAATCTTTAGGTCATAAAGTACGCCTCAATGAGTAGATGCCTGCACTTTCTGTGGCACCAATTTCATATCGATAGAAAGTGTGTTCACTCTATGGTTAATGAATTTAAGGAAGGTAGGGCCTGATTTAGGACTTGTGGAGGGGACTACTCTGTCACAAATGTGACAATATCCCATCTGCTGTATTTTAATCTCATTATGTCCTATTGGGATCGTAATACGACAGGTGGGATATCCGTCAGGCTTGTGACGGAGTATTCCATCCGCCAAGTTCTATATCAGGCCCTTGATCTTGTTCCTAAAGCCATGTTTTTTTTTAAGCCTTTGATGTTAACCTCCACAGCTTTCTGCTGTCGCCTAAAGCAAACCTCCAGGTTTAGAAGCAAACGCAGTTTAATCCACCTGGCAAAAAGGTAAGCCCGGTAATATCTTCCTTGTGAGAAAAACGATGGCGCTGAGCAAGCAAAACGTATGTGAGCACGCCTAAACCATACCAAAGGAAGCAACCTTTCAGTGAACAAGCAACACATGTCCTGAAAACAAGCCGGTATTCGAAGAAGCCATCCACTTACTACTGACAAATGTGGCCTTCTTTGTGAGGCATTGCTTATTTGTTGGCGTTCAGGTTTACATTTTTAGGTGAAGAAAATACCAATTAAAAGAGAGCGACCTAAAAATAATTGTTTCACTAAAGGGCGAGTGCTAGCAAAACGTACTGCTTTGGTTTTAGAAAGCAACATTGCACATTTTCCCATGTGCCAAGTCATGTAGATCAGTCATTGCATTGGGGTGGTCTGCGTTTGTAATGCATTGTGATGTAAAGATCTATAATTTTACAATATGTATCAGTAACAATACAGTAGTTGAGTAAATCAAACACAAGAACAGAATTTTAGGTAACAAATAGGATCATCCAATGAAGGAATAAGTAAGCTTTGCAGAATGACTACTAATATGTTTAACAAATAAGCTAATAATGTCAGTAAAAATGGATTTAAGGCACTATACATTGATTTGTTTTGATATTTAAGAAGTGTCAGATTACCCAGTAAAATAGGGTTCTGGTGATGGAAGACCAAAGAAGCTCCTGTTCAGACAAAGGATATTCTGAGTTGAAAAATGTGAAACAGATGCTTTTTAAATACTTTGCAGAACTTAGTTAAGGAAGTAGTGGTGTGGATGGATAAGGGCAATGGTGTCTTTCTTATCTTTGAAGAGATTGAGATGGAAAGGAGCACAGACAAATGGGCATGCCTGAGCAGGGCCGAGACAAGCAATGGAACAAAATAGGACAGTGAGAAAGAATGATTTGGGAGATGGATCTGAGTGGATGAAAGGGCAGCTAAATTGAGTAAAAACCAGGAAGAGAAACACGAAGCCCAAAAATTAAATAGATAATTTGGATAGGATCCATTAATGTGTACCCGGATGTTCAGCAGAAAGGTGACAGAAGCTGGAGAGATGTGTATGAGTTATAGAGTATGAAATGGAGGAACACGTCTGCAATGGCACTATTAGTGGCTAGATGAATGAGTAATGCTGACCAATAGACCAACAGTTGCGAGAGCAAGAAAAGTTAAAATGTCTAGGTCAACCAAAAATCAATATAGATCTGATGTACTCTGTAAGGGTATTGAAAAAACAGCTTTCAATAGTGGAAGTACTGAAACAACAGGGAAGTGTACTTTTTAAAAACCAAGTGAAGCAGAGCTACAGATAGTAGAGATAAGAGTGTGTTAGGTGGGAGACTATGAAATAACTTCATGTCACCAGCAGTTAATAGGAGAACCCATTTAGGTTTGCTGGGTTATGAATAAGGATGTAGATTTTGGTTATTCGCTGCTTAGTAGTCTAGCAATGATTCTTTGAGGAACATCCACACCCACATCAATGTCTCTCAGAAACCCAAGGGGCAGATTTCTAACACTTTGCACTAGGTTTGCATTACAAGTGCTGCAAATCGGTACAAGGTGTCGGAATTAGATTTACTTTTCAACTGAAAAAACTAGTCCTAGAGAAACACAAAGTATGCAATGAGCTGCTTTGCACTATTTTGCATCAAGAGGTAAGCAATGGATAGCAGCTGGACATTCCCAGGCAACCACCTATAGGTTTTGACACAAATCCCTATCTATTGATATTGGTAGAAAATGATTTGTGTCAAACAATTATGTATCCTCAAAGCAGGTGTAACACTAGCGAAAACATTTCCTTTTTCCAAACTTTTCCACCTTTGCATGTGTGCTGTACTCTACAGCACACATACCAAGTTAGAAAAGCTTTAAGCTATGTCGGAGCATAGCATTTTGTCCTACAGGGCTACCCTTAGTATTACTAAACCTATGCTAGACATAAAGTAAACTATGATGCAAGGTTGTGTGTTGTGCAAGGCAACCATAATTGTGCAGCACAGGGAGGGAGAGAAACAGTAGCATATGTTAGCAGATATGGCATTGTTCTGCTCTCTTCCTTTGACACAGCACAGCACAGCAACTTTGATGAGCTGCGTTGTGTCTAATCTCAGTACAAATGCTCATAGATGGGCTATTTACGTGCAGCACCCCTCTGCGAGGTAGTGTGGCTATGCAGGAAATTCAATGAGATCTTCCACATCTGCCTCTGTACAGGGGGGTAACTCTTAATCTATCAAAAGACATGCTACAGGTTTTTCTGAATCTTGTCAGAGCTATCTCACTCTTTGGAGTTGAATTACCAGAAAGTGACTATGCTGCATTTAAAATAATAAAACCCCTCTCTGTGCACACATCTTACTTCGACAGCTTGCCTGGAAAAATGCATCTCATTTCCGAGAGGTGGACCCACAACAAGTCACATCTGGGATTGATTATTTAATACATATTTTGTGCCTACATTGGTAAACGAGTGCCTAGCCACATGACTTCTTGGTTTGGCTTTCACTGGCCCACTCTTTATTTTAAAGAGCTGATCCAAACTCAATAGGCATGTTTAACTGTCGCAGAACTTGGATGTTAGTCGGTGCACCCCCTTCACCGCCACAGACCGCACGGAATCCCACCAGTTCGTTCTCTACCTTGCAATCCTAAACTTGTTCTAGGCCTAACATTCTCTTTATGAAAATAGCGACGTTCAGTCCCATTTTAAGTTGTTGTTAGAAACAAAAAAATTGTCAACATAAATCCTATTATAAAATTGTGAGGTAAATACTCATAAAACTCACAATAAAATATCATAATCGATTTTCAGCGCCAACTAGCACATTTTATGAAGTATTGCCAGCTTCCTTTTAAAGGTTCCTCTAGGCCAAAACATAAGAACAATAATAAAGCACTGAACAGGGGTGAAGTGTTTCCCTCTTTTGCACGAGGCCCTTAAAATAGGGCTGGTGCTGCATGTGCAAAGGCACCATATGTGCAAAGGCGCTCTTTGTATTACAGAAGGGGCCCCACAACCAACTGCTACCCGTTTTGTAATATTACTATATGTAATACGAACCCTGGTATCATGTACATATTCCTTTTTAAAAGTCTCAAAATATACAGTGTTAGAAACGTGATTCTCCATAATTCCTTCACAGAAGAATTTATACAGAAAATCAATAATAGTTCATATATTTATTGTTTACATTCACCAACTTGGTAGCAATTTTGTTTAAACAGTGGGGTAGGTGTTGCCTGTCTATTTGGTTTGTATTGGTACATTCTGTTTACTGTAAAGTGCCAACCTTTTCTGTTATCTTGTCTTTAGTTAGGGTATGTCATCTTGCTGCCTACCAGATCCAGGTTTGTGGTAAGAAATTGTAGCAATACACCACAAGCATTTGAATGTGAAGACACATTAAAAGACAGACTGTTGGGCAATGTTTGGGTTTATAACACATCAAAGAAAATGTTTAACCTGCTGTTTACTAACTCTCCCTGTCACACAGACTCAGTTGAAAATAAAAAAAATATGTTTTCCATTTTTTTAAATTTTCCTTCTTTCTTCCTTTCTTTCTTTCTTTCTTCCTTTCTTTCTTTCTTTCTTTCTTTCTTTCTTTCTTTCTTTCTTTCTTTCTTTCTTTCTTTCTTTCTTTCTTTCTTTCTTCCTTTCTTGCTCCTGGTGTCATTCAGATTGTTTGATATGGATATTTAGAACTACTCACTGCTTCAGCCTAACTTGAACCATAACTAGATCAGAAGTCACAACAATGGTGATTAATGATGGTTGTCGAACCGCTGTCTCTTCAGACATGTGAATATAATTTAAAGGGCCCATCACGAGAGGCTCGGTACATGTGACTAGTAACACCCAGGTAATGGTATGACCATTAGTGCACAGTATTTTTGTGCGTGTACCAGGGCATTCCAAGTTTCGTAGCTAGAATGGAAAATAAGATGCATGTTGTCCCACATTTTGGTGAACTTTCTCCAGGATATTTCACCTATTTTCAGTAGGTGAAATGCCCTGGTTATAGGATAGTCTACAGACCAGCTGAATAAGAATACTGAGCATTAAAAGAACACCATGCCTTTTCAGGAGCATAAGCGTTAGCCCTCAATGGCATCGTCAAGAGCATAAGGGTTAGTATTATCATGAAATGGCTATTTCAGGAGCATACGTCTTAGCATTAATACTATCTCACATATTCAGTAGCATAAGGTTAGCATTAGCACTCACATGTATATTCAGGAGCATAAGCAGCAGCATCAGAATTCCACTGCATTTTCCGAAGTTAGTGTCAGCAAGGGCTTTCGGTGGGGGTGAGCTGGGATCAGGCCTATGTCGCCAATCATTAGAGAGTAGCACAGAGCTACCTGCATTAAGGTCATGCTTACAGGCCACATGTAATGTTTGCAACATGCCACCCAGCTTCCTCTCACCTCCTGCAGCCTCACACAACCCCCCCTCCCCGAAACAAACAACTTGCTCCCATTATGATGAAGTTGTGCTGAGTGGATTCGGTGGGATGAGAAAGGTGTGGGAATGTTTGTGGTCAGAGGCCAGTCACTGCTCAGATGTAATCAGCTGGGACTGACCTGTGAACACAAAAGGGGTGCCTGCTGCCCCACTTTACTCACGAGCAGCAGCCAGGGCGCAAAATCTCTTTTTGCCTAGGGTGACACCCGAGCAAGGGGCATCTCTGGTTAGCATAATCAACCTTTGGTATTTTTGTTGTATATGTCGGTCGCATGATTCTGCTTAACTTGCTGCCATCCTGTGTGATTCACGTCGAAGAAGTTTACTGTCCTACAGAATTCTATGGCGAATGCTGCCACGTGCCACGATTCCATAGTGTCTAGGCCCCCTCTTAAAATTCCTTCTAACTTGCACTGTGATTGCTTTTTGCTTTGCTTCTTGAACAAGGTGTAGAGTTACAACCCTGATTGATACTGAACTCTGGGTGTACAGCAGTTGTACCCCGATTGCACCATGGTGAAGAGAGGGGTGAAGTCTAACACACGGACAGGCTTTTCACATTGTGCAGGTAGTGTTTGGCTTTCTTACAGCAGGTTGCTGATGGGCTAGTGGAATGGATGGTAATTGTTTCCCTTGGTAAACACGCCACGCCCCTCCCCCTTCAGTTCTTATCCTGCCCAGACCTCCCTCCCAGCCACCAGCGTGAAGACAGAGATGCGAGGAAGGGGCTTCTTGAAGGACGAGGTTAAATGGCCTGTGAAAGGTCACATTGTAAGCATGTAAATGATAGGGGATCAGACCCTCCGAAAGCTCCTTGCTCTCATGCGCTCCTTTGTCCAGGCTTTCAACAAGTATTTTGTTTTCAAAAGAAAGACGAGACTCTATTTCTTGACCAGTGGAAGAAAGACAACTTGTTGGGACACTTAGAAAAAAATGGTAGGTATAAAAAGAAAATACGACAGCAAAACGTATGTGATATGAATGGTATGTCTCAATATCAGATCAAGGAAAGCAACATATCTTTATTTTCAGTTATTTTGGTTTAGGTTTAATTTTACAAGAGACTTTCAGTATGAGGGGTTTACTGCAGCAGAAAATATAATTGTTATTTTAGAGTGACCAGATTTTAGAACAAATAATCGGAGACATTTCACAAAGATAAAAGAAGGACTACAATTTTACATTATTCAAGGGACACTGAATGACCACGCTCATTAACATAGAAACGCTGGCAACGAGATATTAAGGAAATAAAATGCATTCTTTAGACCCGGTTGTTTACCTGAAAATTAAACAGGCTGCCTAATAGATAGAAGCTGCTAAGCTGCCCTGCTTTGGCACACATAAAAATGCGATTCCCACTGGATTCTGTCACCCTCTCCTGAAATCCAGGACAAGAGACACATTTGCTCAAATTTGTCCGGAGAGCAGATGAAAAACTGGGACTGTCCTCGCAATTTCGGGAGGCCTGGTCACCCTGCGTTATGTGCACAAAACGTGTAGTTCCACGAGCCCTCTCGTAGTGTGGCTCACAGAGGAAATGTGTGACCAAGGTGAAAGACGTTGCCCTATCTGAAGCACGTTCTATGGTGCTAGCACGAGCACGCGCATCTCTCCTGACATTGGAGCTCGCTGTTTGTAGCCCCTATGCCAACTCTCAGATTGCTCAGCTAAGCAAGGGCAATGTTTGGTAAAACATTGCTGTGCCAGTTCGAATGCAGAGCTGGAAAGGTTCTCTGGCCCCACCTTGTCCGTATATCCACGTTTACAGTCATTCACAAGAATTCAAAGAGGAAATGTTGCCTCATGAATATTAATGAGGGAGGATGTCTCCAAATCCTTGAAAGTAGCCTTTGCTTTGATAGATTAGAACATGCTGCATAGCACAAAAAAATCCAAGTTGCTTCACAGATATGGGGGAAAAAGTGCTGTAATATGACTCAGAGAAACGTACACCTGACCCAAAATCTCCTGCAAAATTCCTAGGAAACAGAGCTAGAATGACTTATCTAGTCGAATTATTGCTGCTGATAAGTCATACAAGTAATACAGTTTGAAGGTTCTTAGTCATAGAATTGATCAAGGACTCACTGTTTTCTGGGGTACAGGTCTGGGTTTAGGTCACAACCCATCACCCTTACCCTTGGGCCATAGGTCAATTCAAAGTTCAACAGTGCTACCATGAAAGTCTAGAGTTCTCCACAAAAATCCACAAACCACATTCCTGTGGCAAATTCAATAACAATATCATCTGGAAATAAGCTTTATAGAATATCAAGCACAACAGGAATTGAAGAACATTGCTATTTTTAATCTACCAATGTGTAGAAAGGACACCAACATCCACACTATCAACTGCTATAAAAATTACCACATTAAAATAATAAATGCACCCCAAAAATAAAGAAGTCCTAACCCCACCCTTTACTTTATTGGGCATCTCAAGACACACTAAGAAGAGTAAGGTGGTGAGGAAAGCAGGTTATCTGAGATCCAGGGGCCATGGGAAAAAATAAGACCCACAAGGTCTTACAGCTTGGTTTTTAAGCCATGTGTTTGTACTGCCCAAGCATACAGGACTCCAGAAGTGGACTGGCAGCAACAGAAAAACAAGCGTTTGCAATGCAGTGGGTCTCACATTTGCTCGAGTTAGAGCTATTAGCGTTGGAAACTCCTAAGCAGACTTTGCTTGCCACATAAACTGATAATCAAAAGTAAACCAGTTTCACATATGCGAGCCGATGGTCGCCATGAGCGTGAAGGAGACACAGAAAAGGAAACAGAAGTTTGCTCACAGGGAAATCTATCGGCAAAAGTGCAATTATCCATGTAACCGGCAAAAGTAGAATTATCCATGTAAAGGGTCAATGTCATGCAAACCGTTCGACTAATGCCCACTGAGATCGTGCTGCGTAAGAAATAAAAAGAAATAGTTCAGAAATTCGGAAAACACTGAGCCTCCTATGTTTTCAGTAGTTTACCAGTGCTGTAGAGGAGGGCTAAACACCTGAAAGAGCATGACATATGCATGCCTTTCACTAATGAAATCAAGTGAATTTTAAAAGGCAAGCCCCCAAACCAACCAAACTGATGGGCGTGGTTAAAAGCCCACAGAGAGATTACAACAGGGGCCAGGGCACTTGCTCACTCGACCCAAATGACATCACCACCACCTAAAGCACCATGACATTGTCACTGGCACTCCATGTTCATGCCTCATTGCACAACTTGCTGCCTAATATGCTTTGCTCCCAAAATGGGAGCTCATTCTTTAGTTTTGACTGATTTGTAAATCAGCCAACATCTTAGTGGGGTTTTCTCCTTTACTGTCGAAAACCGAATTTATTTCTAAGAAGATACCCTTTGCACATGAAAATAAGGTGATTTTTGCAGTTCTAGATCTTTCTATGGCATCTTTTCCACTACATTTCTCTTTGAGCATGTGCTAAACACTTGCATGCATCATACTTTGCAGATGCACGCCTCACCTTCAGTCCGATGGCACGGGATGTACGTACAAATTCTCACTGAGTAGCAACCACTCTGTAGCGTCTGTCGTTGAAAGTCAATCCTCTGAATAAAGTTATTATAATCCAAAACCAGAATATTTTCAAAAGTAACATTATAGGAGAAGATCAAGCACATCTAAGAAATGTTTAGGAATCATAGACAACTTCGACCCTGTTTGGAGTTCATCAGTATGATTTAGCTAACAAGCTTTGACTGGAAAGAACCTGCTGTGCACTTTGTGTTGGACAACCTGAATTAGACAATCAACTTAATTTATTTGATTGTACAGATTTCACATTTGCATCGTCATTGTACACAATTTCAGTTACATTTATACTTTGTTTTGTTGATTTTTAGTACATTTGCATCAGTGCTTAATTTGTAAATAAAAAGGTGCCGATGCTCATAGCCCTCCTCTTAAACACGCGGCTGTTGCAATTAAATGTGTGAACACGGAACACTGAGGCAGCTTATTCCTGAAGCCATCTCGGGCCTCCTCAATCCATATAAAGCCACTCGCTGCCCCTTCAGCTCACTCTAGCAGCTACTTTCTCCCTTTGTGACGCTTTTTCATTTTTCCCTTCCTCCGTCTGTCCCATATGTTTCTTTTGTTTGCAACAAATGCTTGAGGCAGAAGAATAAGCCCTGGCCCTAAAAAATAAGTGCCGGTGCTCAGCCCTGGAAACAGCAAGCACAAATTAAGCTCTGGTTTGCATAAAGCACAGACAACAGTTTAGATATGTCTAAAATAAAAGAACGGTAAAAACAAATGAGTAAATCTACCTCGTGATATGGTCTTTAAAAAAGAAAAAGGTGTACAGCTCTTTGAGGCTCATGAAAATTGTTGTGACATAATTTGACTAGAAAGCTCCTTTCAAAATTATCTGATGAAGTAAATAATCCTAATTTGTAACCACTGTTTTAAGTACATTTTGTTTATAACACAACCAGATTTTCATAAAAAAGCACAGCAGATTAATGGAACCGAATCCTGGTTCCTCACACAAGTACAATGAACATGTTGTGGTTGCAGATTTCTTTTCCTGCCACAACTCCTGTTCTGCCACAAGTTATGGGTCATTCCACTCATGTGGCAGCAAATTGAGTTATGTCACCAAATAGCACTATTTACGGTCTCCTGTGGGCACATTTATAAGTGCGGTGTGAAGAAACGCTGGCTGTCAGCCACAGTGGAAAGAGAGCGCCAGTCTGTGTTCCTGCAATCTGATACCCAACAGGTTGCAGAGCTGTGATCAACACTCTGAGATGTCTTCCTCTAAACAATATATGAAGGGCTACTCCACTCTGGCGAAGTAGGGAGTGGGACATAGTGGAAAAAGGGGTCACCCTCTCGATTCACTTGAATTGTAAATGTATTGTATTTATGTAGCCCTTAACACCCCTGACAAGGCATCTAAACACTTTTTGGAGAGTAGCACGCTACTCCGGAACTCAAAAGGATTAGTGGTGGATTAGTACAGTGAAATAAGAGTTAATTTGAGCGGTGGACATGTGAGTCTGTTAGTTGGATTGAATAGAATAATGGAGGGATCGAAGAGGGAAGAATCTAAACGTGTTAATTGGGAGATCATAGTAGTAAGATGAGGCTTGGGATGTCAAATGAGAGATACATAAAGGGAGAATTTAGAAGGATTGTTTTGGGGATCATAGTAGCAAAATGAGGGTTGGGATGAGCCAAGGAGGGAAGAGCTTAGAAAGGATTATTTTGAAGATCGTAATAGAAGAATGAGGTTTGGGATTAGTCAGATAGTGGAGATGGAGGGTAGATTGCGAAAGGTATAGGGTGAGACAGAGTAGTGAATTTGGAGAGAGTGAAATATTTCTTTTCTTCTTCTACAGTAGGAGTAAAGTAATAAATATATAGATACATAACTATATAGAAAGGGTATATATGTATAAGGAAGATAATATATTGAGATTTAAAGATGTTTTGTTTAAACACACTTTCAAATGTTTCAGTACTTGAAGGTAATTTATTTGTGTACTTTTTATAACTCATGTTTTTTTTATTATTCTTTCTTTAAATGTTATCTTTTCCTCAGTATTTCAATTGTGAAGTTCTTTTAGATAAATAGTTCTGATATCATTTACCTATTGTGACAAATAAATAATGCAGTGACCCATAAGCATCTAATCAAACAACATATAAAAAATTATGAAATCATCTATAATCATGTTAATCATATCATGATATATATCCGTAAGTAATATATACCTAGTTTAAGCAGAGCTAAAGAGTCTCTATATATTTTAAAAACCATAGTTATTATACATATTTCTTCAAAGAAATACATATATATATATACACATTTAATCAAATTATACATGCTTACATACACAGATATATGTTGTACATTAGTGTTTGAGTATAGGCGTTATGTAGGAAAGAGCCTACTCTTGAGTAGTCTTCTGAAGATATGATAGTTATCTGTGGATCTTATATGTAGGGGTAATGAATTCCATAGTTTGGCTGCTTGAACAGAGAAAGATGTACCACATATTATCTTTTTCTTGTATTGTGGGGTTTTGAGGTGAAGGCCCGATCTTGAGCGGGGTTCCTTTGTTGAATGTATTTGGTGTTTTTGTTCCTGATAAAAAGTAGTCCTGTTCTGTGTATTTCTTTGTTGGTGATACAAAGCAGCTTGAAGGGGAGATGTGGGCTTGTGGCTTTACATGTAGGAGGAGTCTGACTCAGTCGTAGTCTTTTCATAGCTGATAGAGATGGTCGTAGTAGAGGCATAATCCAGTTTAGATAGCACAACAGCCATAGTAAGCTGGACCTTGTGTGGAAATCCCAGATGGACTAAGATGCTTTGCAGAGTTTTCATGGTGATTAAGCATAATGTTGCTAATTTGCCCACTTGGGCATTCATTGTTAACTTGGAGTCCATGGTAACTCCAAGGTCTCTTACTTCCTTAGATACTTTAGGAGGTGGTCCCAGATCGTCAGGCCAGGTGCACAGTGGGCCATCATTTTTCTAACCGCCACATGTAAGTATTTCCATTTTGGAAGCATTTAATTTGAGATGGCTCCTTGCCATCCACTGATCAACGGCTCTGAGGCAACTGAAGATTTTTGAGTTTCCAATGCCTGTGGGGATTTCCAGTTTATGGAGTACTTGTGTGGCATAGTTGTAGCATGTGAGCAAAAATTTGTTGATTATCACTGGTAATTACTTTATGTAGATGTTGAAAAGCATGGGTGAGATGATTGAGCTTTGAGGGACCACTGCTTTTGTGAAGTACGGTTTGCATGAGGGAGGGGGATTATGGCTGACATTTGTTTTGTTTTGAAGCCAGGATGTGATCCAGTCGAGAGCAGTCCCCTCTATGCCAGCTTCTTAGAGCCTTTGTATTAGGATGTCAGGGTCAACTGCTCCCAAGGCAGCTGAGAGGTCTAAGAGGAGTAGTGCAGCAACTCCATTGTGGTCTACTGTGTTTCTAAGGTCATTCCAGATGGCGATGAGGGCATATTCTGTGCTTCTTTCTGGGCAGAACCTATTTTAGTAGTCTGAAAGTATAGACAACTGGGTGAATGCTGCTCTTTCTATCAGTTTGCCCAGGAGAGGTCCATTTGTAATTGTTACGTAGTTGTTGATGTCACACAGGTCCAGGTGTATGCCCTTTTTAGGTCTTCAGCCAAGATTGCCATAGTTAAAGAATTATTGATGATTCTTCTTACTGGTGTGGCAGCAGAGGTAAATACAAGAATGTTCATGAAAATATGTAGTGGACAAGGGTCAGAAGATCAGCTGGAAAGCCTGCTTGCTTTGACTAGATCCATAAATTCACTTTGTGATATTTGTTTTGAAGGAATGCAGAGGCTGGGTTAACTTACTCTTGGAGGGGATTTTTGGAAATGGGTTGGCGCTGGTGTTTTTTTTTTGTTTTAAATACAAGTTCAATATATCTGCTTTGGTTGTGTAATGATTCGTAATTTGACTGTGAATTCTTGAGTAATGAGATGAGTTTCTTCCGTGCTTTTAGGTTTACGAAATTTGGTGAGAATTTTATAAAAATCTTTATTTGCACATTTACCATTTTGAATTCTGTCTGAATGGTACCTTTTTTAGCTTTTGTTATTGTTGATTTGTATATTCGGTTAGGTTTGCATAGGTAAAGTTTGTCTTGATTGCTGTTTGTTTGGAGCCATGTTCATTGAAGATTTGTTGTTTTATCTTTTTTAGTTTTGTGTTTCTCCAAGTTGTTTGCTTTCTTTTGTCCTGTGTTGTTGTTCTGAGTAGTAATCGTATATCAAATGCTTCCTGTAGCTATTCCCAAAGTTTTTGAATGGAATTTATTGTGTCTAGATCTTTGTTGGTTGTTAGTTTTGTTTCTAGGTATTCAAAATTGAGTTAGTTCCATGGTCGATAGGTGGATGCATCTAAGGTGGCCTTGGGTGTGTTGATTTGTGGTGTTTTATGTTGCAAAGCTATCAAATTGTGGTCTGACCATGTGACATGTTCCTTTGAAAGGTAACCAGTTCTGAATTTGCAAAAATTACATCTGGGATGTGTCCAGCAATGTGCGTGGGTTTGTGTGCGATCTGAGGTAGATTCAGTGTGTCTAGGCCAGTGATGATAATTTTAGGCTGGGGCATATTGTGTTTGTCAAAACAAATGTTTAGGTCCCCAAGAATGCATTAGTAGGAGTGTAGTGTCATAAGATTTATAACTGTGTCTAGAAACATGTCTGGGGATGTTGCACTCCTAGGTGGTAGTTTGTAAAGAAGGAGGAAGTTACAGGAGGAAGCTGGTGTAGGGTTGCATCTGGTGATGAGGGCCTCACAACCTTGTATGGAAATGTCGTCAGATGTGGTGAGATTTATTGTTTGCTTGAATTTAACAGCTAGTCCACCTCCTCTTTTGCCTATATGATTTTGTGTGATAGTTTGATAGCCTGGAGGAACGGCCTCTTGCAACACTGGAGCCATATTATCTCCCAACCATGATTCAGTTATGAAGAGTAAGTCAGGTTGTGTGTCAATGAGTAGGTCGTAGATGTGGTGCTTGTTTTTAGAGAGTGATCGAGCATTCATTAGTAGGCATTTTAGAGTTGGTGTTTGGTGGTGAAGTGACTCTTTTCTAGAAGAGTGAGCAGTATATTTTGAACTTGTAGCAGGTGTGTCGTGAGTGCTTGTATTAACTGCATGAGGGTCCTATCCCATATTCCTCATTTAACAGGCTTAGAAGGCATTTTGTTGGGTCTGTGTGTGTCGGTGGTGATGGTGGTTGACAGTGAGAGGATGAGTTGTGTTGCTTTTGTAGAATAGCCTTGTGTTGTAATAGACATTGAGATGCTATGTGGGGAATAGTTGCATGTTGTTTATTTGGTTTGCATCTATTTAGGATAGAAGGTGTATGGGGTTTGGGTGGTGGTGGAGCATGTGGGTAATATTTTAAGGCTCTAAATTGTGCAATGGATAAGAGGCGGGTGAATGAGATTTGTTGTGTTGATGTATTTGTGGTAGGTGTTGGCAAAGATAGAAAATGTGTTTGTTGTGTTGATGTATTTGTGGTAGTAAAGATGGTTTGTTGTTTGTGTAGTTTAGGGGAACTCTTGTGTCTCAAAATGAGGCTGTTGCATTACTACATACTTTTCCTGTTGCTTGAAAACAGACACATATGTGTGCACACACACACACACACACATATATACACACACACACTCCACCTTCGGCGATCGGTATCTATTATGCCTGATAAGTAACTGCTGTCATGAGGTTTTACATCTAATTGGGGAATAACACCCATACTTTGGTGCTTTTCACAGCAAAATCTATGAGTATGAGTATTTATTGGGCATTTTCAGGTTTTGCCTGACAAAATTCACCTGTAGAAAATAGCAGGGGGTGCTAATTACTGACAGGTATTGTTTAAACAGGGATGAAAAAATGGGCCATGAGGGTCTAAGTGGTTCAAAAGAGCATTCTACTCCCTATTTTAAAAAAAAATATTTCTGGAAAAACATAACCTCACTTTGTGGGGTGGTTGAAAAAACTGGCCTTGAAAAAACATCAACCCATACTGCTGAGCGCTGATATGTTCAAGAGTCAGGTATCCTAGAGTGGGCAGGCATGACTCTGAACATCTATCTTGAAATTCTAGCCTTTTTGTGCTTTCAGATTTGTAGATTCTAAAGAAACCTTGGCAAAAAATGGTCAAACTAGCCATGCACAGGAGGAGGCTGTAACTAGAATGAGGAGCATGAGGGTATAGTTGGGCCATGGCAGCTTATCCTTTTATGAGGGCCAATCCCAACTCTGCTGCCTACGTCAGAATGGCCATACTGGCCCTGCAGTAAGGTCACCCTCTGGTATAGATGATTATAATCAGTTAATAACCCATCTGTACTCGAGTTCTTGTTCTTTTGCGTGATCTAGTTGTGGGGATAGTTTACACCATTAAGGTACTCTATAAGTGTGTTCTAATTTCATTTTAGTTTCAGTTCAGTTCAGATCAAAGGGGGAGATTTTAGGCTTTTGTTAATTCTGCCTTTTTTCATTAGATTTCATGTGAAAGTGCTGCATATTTTCAGTAATAATAATCTACTGTGACATTAGTATTGGCCTCGAGCCCTGTTACAGATGGGAGTTCACTTTCTATTTAAGGTATGGGTAGTGTTAATTTGCACCAGTGTTTTCAGGTGGTGGGCAGCAGCAGTCATCTTTGGTAACCATACCTATTTTTCATCATCAGACCTTGACCCAGAGCAAGAGACAGAAAAGAAGAAAAGGGAGAAAAAAGAAGGAAAAGAAAGATAGGAAAACATTGCAAAAGGGAGAAGGCAGGGTTGCAAAAGTACCTCCACTCGTGAGATAGATGGAAAGTGGAGGTTGGTGGAAGAAAAGTGGCATGAGTTAGAGTCAAGACTAGGCAGCATTGGTATTCAGCAATCCCTGCATTCTGCAGCACTTGTGGTGGGCTTCTAAGAAAAACTTTGGTCCCCTGCACTAATTTTCTTTTTTCACAGTTTAAGCATTGGTAAGCTCCAGCTGCCATTCAGAGCAATAAACAAGCTCTTAGTACAATGGTGTTTTGCCAAAATATCGAATCCATAGTATCAGGTGGTCTAAATTTTGTATCAAGTATATTGAGGACAAGAATATTGTGAAGGTAAGTTTCTACTATACCTAACTCCAAATATTTGTGCCTTAACAATATATATATCTTCAAGGTACATATACGTGGAGTTAAGAATATTAAATCTATACTTATCTGTATGCACTTACTTTCTTGATATTTTGATCCTCAATAATTTGGACACAATATTCTGTGTACTCAATATTTTTGTCCTCAATAGTCTGTCACTGGTTCGAGTACAATTGCACCAGATCGAAAGTAGAGACTTCCTTTGTCTCTGTAAAATAACAGACGATCTTCGGAGAAAGACGATACTGTAGAGGTTGTGCTGTGAGGGATTTCACAATGTTAAATAATTTGGGGCTGTAGAATTCCCTTCATGGCAAGACCTCCTTTGAACTTATCAGTTCTTGTTCTGCACTCTACCAGCATTGACAGTATCTGTGGTAGATATAATTGTTACCTGACAACAAAGGTGAACAGTTTTCTATAGTTATGAAAATAGATTCCCTAGTAAGTCTTATTTGTTTGTTTCAAGTTTGTGACTGTTTGGTCCTCACATGTAGCATATTGAAAGTACAGGAAAGTGTTTCACTTCAAAATAACAGATATTTATGGGCAGGTGACCCCACTGTTCCCTGTTGCAAGGTGCGCCGAATATAGTTTGATGTGCCCCTAGGAAGCTGTAGGAGACCCTACTATGATGACCTGAGACTTGAATAATCCTGCATCCTTCTCTTTTATTTTTTGTTTCTTTTAAATAGAATCTATATGCAAATAAGATAATGATTAGCATTTTAAGCAAAGATAATCATATAAAGATTATTTTCTATGAGGTGTAATTTCCGTACTGAATAATCAAGCAGTTTAAAATTTGATGGCCCTCATTACGAGTGACCTGTAGTGGACGGGTTACAGGAGTCATATCACCCATCTGGATTAAAAGCCAGTGGGATCACCGGTGAAAACAGGTGAAACATTAGGGTGAAATTCTGGGGGAAATCTGGAATAACTGCAGGAATCAGATGTGGTATTCCCAATTCCCTGTTGGTTCCAGAGGGACCAATTTGTTTTCTTGCGCTATTTCCCCCGATGACTAACTGAGGCCGGCAATATTAGTAACTCGCATGGAGGAAATATTAGCCAGTTTTCTGACCTATTCACAACCACACTCAGGTTCACGAGAGGCGAAAAAGAAGTTTGCAAAATGAGAAAATAAAACTATAAATCATACATAGAATATTAAAAGAAGACAATTCGTTCTCATGTTTATTTGAAAGTGCCAAACCTATCAAAGTAAAATGTCTCGGAAAAAAGTAAGACTAATATTTCTTTCTTAGCTGTCACTGTCTATATTCGCTGGTATGAGTTAAAATGAAGGATACGTGTTTGAGTCCAAAGCTCCAGGCTCCACTTGGTGATGCTTTGCCTGGATATAAAGCCAGCTGTGAGAAGCAGAAGTGAGTATCTCCATTAGTCAACTCTTGCACAGCCAAGGACCAGTGGAGAAAGTTAAAGGGCAGAGGAGGCGGTCTGGATTGCAGAGGTTGCCTTTGCCTTTGTTTCTGAAGCCCAGTAATGCACTTCACACTCTGATCAGCTCTCGGTGGTGCTAGAATCTGCTGCCAGCCATCTGTCTGGCCTACTTTGTATTGACAGCTGCAACCCTCCTAAGAAAACACCTTTTTGGCAGAACACACACTCCATTTTTGAATAAAATTTAGTAGTTTTCTGGCACAGGAAAAACCTGACAAATCAAGTCCTAATGTATTCGTGAAATGGATTAATGTCAAGAAATAAAAGCTTCAATGCAGAGGCTCAGTGAAAGATACAGAAAACTTGTTTCAAGTTTAATGCACTGGTGATAGAATGGTCTTTTGGGTTAGATTTTACAGGACTTTCTTTCGTTGGTGCAAGGTCCCTGCACAAAGATCAAGCAGTGGTTGAATAAGTGCCAAAACGCATGGTGTCCAATTTACAAAGTTATAAGCTAGACCAAAAGTATAACTTAGACCAAAAGTCTGACTTTACTACTTTTTGGTATTGACAAAGGCACAGTGAGCCCAAAAATCTAACTTAGGCGAAAAGTCTAACTTCACTACTTTTCAGTATTCACAGAGGTAAATTACTATTAATAACTTTACTACTAGTAAAGTTAGACTAAAAATCTAACGTTACTACTTTTCGTATTCACAGAGGTAAAGTTAACTTTTGTCAATACTGAAAAATAGTAAAGTTAGACTTTTGGTCTGGGTTAAACGTTTGGTCTAACTTTACCTTTGTAAATCAGCCTCATGATCTCACAGTGGCATCTTCAGTCTTCCTAACACATGTTCTACAATTTAGGAATTATAATGTTGCATCCATTGGACTGTCGGGCTGTTTGACACCAGCGCATATACAATGTTAATTGTTTCAAATGGACATTATTGCTTAAGGTAGGCATGTCTTCAATTGATGGTTATGGTCAGGATTCATGCAAGATTTTCAGGTTAGCCACTGCCTGTGTAAATATCGCCTAGTAAGATTTAAGGCTTGGACACCCCTGCTATACAGTGAGATCCACCACCAACAGTGTCTCAAACATTACTGCATATCCTGAGTTCTTGTGTCATATCTTTTTTATGACGAGTTTGGCTCATATTTATAGCTGTATGTTGGTTAAAGACCTGTTGGGTACCATATCAATATTTATAGTCTCATTTATTTCTTATTTTATCCTCTTATTGTGGTTGTTTCTTCAAAGAATATAGCGTCTTTGCCATCCTTCTGATTAGCTGGTTTGTATCCTTACATAACTTACTTTCATGGAACCATCTTTTTCTTTGAGTACTCCATGCTGGGTGCATGTGTTTTGTTACACTCTTCCCTCTCATTTCCACACTGTGATGCTCTCGGTGTTGCTTCCCCCTAAATGTATGTCTATTGCTGACCCTAAACCTCCCTGGTCCCCTTTTGCTTCACCCCAGTCTCCACCATTGCTCTCCTGCCTTCGCTGCACCACCACACAGACATGTTGAGTTACTCCAACACTATTCTCTGTTGCTCCTCCATTCTTTCACCTTTGTTTTTTATTTTTTATTTTATCTGTTGAGGACCTGGAAGTTCAAATTCCTACTGGGCCACTTCTTTCTGTACAAAACACATTTTTCTACACTTCTAATTTTTTTCAAATTTTACAGCTACAAGACTGGCATCCACTATCTTGGAATGGTAAATTAAAAGAAATGTCCACCTAAGCATCATGACACATGCAGAGTGATGCATACAAGCATGAACATGACTACACTGGGTATGTCTATTTCAGCAATAATCATTTTCAGGCCTGGATTGACAGAGCAGCTGTCTACAAGACATGCTGTTATCAATTAAAAAAATGTATGAATAGTGGGCTTTGCCTCCACCCGAGAAGCATTTCCATATCGCCTCCTGTTAGAAAAGGGGTTTCTGTTTGTTTAGGGCATGCACCTCAGCCAGGTAAAACCCACCACTCTAGTCAGGGCAAGTAAGTTATACAGCAAAGATAACCTGTGCACACTCCTTGGTAGCTTGGCACATAGCAGTCAGACTTATCCTCAGAGGCAATGTGTAAAGCGTTTGGGCAATACACACCAGTGACATAATAAATATACCACAAAAGAGATTCCACACAGTATTATATAAAAGTAGACTGTATTATATATAAATCATAGACCATACATGACATAAAACATAAATTACCTTGCCCATTAGGCAATTGTCAAACATCACAATGAGTGAAGTAAAAGAAAGATTTCTATGTTGCCCATGTCAAAACACCATTACAGCACATATTATGCAGATCTTGAATCAAGAATCATTACGCGGACAATGCAGGAATCAACATGACATATACCATACCATCATAATTCAGAAATAGGATGCATATATAGCAATTACTGTAATACGAATCAGTGTCTTGATAACGCAGGTATATCCTAGGACCAGGAGATCCTGTTTGGTCATAAACCTCATAACAAGGTACATAAATCACCACTCGAGAGCAAGAATGCAGACCATGATACAAAAAAAGTGCACGAACTACCCAGGGTTGTCATGGATCATCATGTCCTAGGCTGCACATACCTCACAAAATTAGGACATGAAATGCAGAACTGCAGCTGTTAGGTAACAGCAAGAAAATATATGAATCACCATGTCCCCTAGCAGTACATAAATCATAAGGAATCACTATAAGAGCAGAGGGGGCAGTGTACTTGCCATCCTACTACACCTTATAAGGTAGTTGGGGGTTCCTGGTAGAGGACAGGAGCCCTGACTCTCTTGCAAGATATATCACAGTAATTATGCATTTCGGAGAACGAAGCAAGTTCTTAGCAAAGCAGGAACCTTTGTCGAGGACTTCCCCGAATGCAAGGTGGTAACCTATTGCCCCCAGGAATTCATCACATGGGGAGGAGGTAATCATAATGCAACCTCCCCGGGGGATGCTCACACATAGATGACTGTGGGTGTTGCAGGCACTCTATGTCGTGATGCAGCTCGGCCAGGGAAACACCCACCTCTGGTGAGGTATGGTGGGGACCCACTTCAGCCCCCGCATGGAGTGTAAAACCGGGCAGCTACCCTTTTCTCCCCACTCCAAAGAAGTCAGTAGTGATGAGAGGTGATTGGTGCAGCGGCGAGGAAGGACGGCTGCAGGAGAATCAGCGGGCCTCAGCAGTGGGGCCCGTGGTGTTGAGCTCCCGGATGTTTGTGGTGCGGTGTACAAAGCACGGGCTCCTTTCTTTTGGGATAGTTTTCCTGCCTTATGTCATGGTGGTTCAGGGGTTGGGACTCCTCCGCGAGGGTTCCCAGGGCACAACACACAATCTCCCCAGCTGCCCTGTGCGCTCTATCAAAGAAGCACGCAGCAGTGCAAAAGCAATTATCAGTGCTCTCCATGCCCTGATTTGTGAGGGCATAAGGATGGTGTGCAGCACTTAAGGAAAGCCACAAAATTCCATGCTCATGCACTGAAGCTGCACTATAATGGCATAAGCAAAGTCCTACTGTACAGCGCTCACCATGCGCTGGTTATGGGAACAGGCCAAGGAGCGGAAAGACAGAGCTCTCTCTGTGCTGGGCTCCTTGGGAGTCACCAAAGGAGGGCACAACAGGGGCAGGTAGATTATCACAGCTTGGCAAACGATAATGGTTCCTCCTGGCAGTCTCACAGCAGTGTCCCTCTATAACAGAATCAGGGTGCAGCTGACAGCAGGGCAACACACAGAAAATCGCTCCAGTTAGGCCCTCCTTTAGGCCACCCAGTCATGCAGGCAACAGGACAGCAACAGAAGAGCAGTCCAGATGAGTCCCTCAGTGCAGCAGTCCCTCTGGCAGAGATTCGGTTAAGGTCCAAAAGTGCTCTAAAAATCATGGGGCCAGAGCCCCTGTACTTCTACTCCCAAAATGCCTTTGTTCAGGGGTAGCTTCAAAAGAGCCCTTTCAAGTGAAGCACAACACCTTTTCAATTCAGCCCTGTCTCCAGAGATCAGCAGGGGGTAATCTGCCAATTGTGTGAGTGCAGGACACAGTCTATTCACATGTAAGGTGGGAACGATCCTCCCTGTCCCCAGTCCAGGATGACTATCAGTATACAGATGCCTGTTCTGTCAGACCCAGACCCTCCTGTGTGATGGCTGTCTAGAAAGTATGCACCAAATGGAGCTGTCACTCTGACCCAAACATGGATTGGAGTCAGGATGCAAAGCACTAAAGTTATAAGCACAGCGAAATGTCCACTTTCTAAAAGTGGCATTTCTAAAATAGGAATGGAAAATAAGCAGTAAGCAGGATTTCTGACATCCATTCTAAACATACCAAACATGCCCACGCTGCTCCTCACAGATCAGAAATTACCACTTAGACATGTATAAGGGGATTACCAATGCAAACATATACGAGGAGCAGCACTCACTGTAGTGAAAAACAAAATAGGATGTTTGTCACTACTAGGACATGTAACACATAAGAATATATGTCTTACCTTTTACATACACAGCACCCTGTCCTTAGGGCTATCTAAGACCTACCTAAAGGATGACTTAGGTGTAGTAGCAAAGGGAGTTCAGGCCTTTGCAAGTGGCTTGACTTGCCAAGTGAATGTGGCAGTAAACTGCACACTCAGGCACTGCAGTGGCAGGCCTGAAACAAGTTTGAAAGGCTAATTCTGTAGGTGGTGCCATCTGTGCTGCCAGCCCACTAGTAGCAGTTAATTTACAGGCCCCGGGTATATGGTATACAACTTTGCAAAGGACTAACATGTAAATCAAATAAATCAAACAAGCGTAATCCAACTATACCAAGTTTTGGGGGAGAGAGAGCATGCACTTTAACACTGTTTATGAGTGATAAAGTCCCCAGAGTTTTAAAGCCAACAGAAAAAGGGTCACAAAAATAGGAAGAGGAATGCAAAAAGTTTAGGGTTAACCCTGCAGAAAAGGTCATTTCAAACACCTCCTGTCAATGGCTGTTTGGTGTACCATTCCCCCTCCTATGCAGGGCTTGCATGCAGTGCATGGCTGTTCTATGTCTCAAGAATATAGTGACTCATCACATATAAAATTATTTCATTGCATAAACAAACTAAACATTTTATGTTTTGTTTTTTCCTGCCACAGTTTGTTTTAAAACATGTTTTAGTAAAAACTTTAATGCAAGGCAGACCCGTTGGCTTTGCCATTGTTTGCCTTTCTTTTCACTGATGCTTTGTAAAGAGCATTGGAAAGCACAAACAATCTGCTGCTTCTTTGCTAAGTTGCAACCTGTTGGTTTTGGCAATGCTTGTTTATTCCATGCTAGCTTCACAGGTGATGGTTCCCTTGAGGACATCTGCTCAAGCAAAACACTTTCCAGTCTGATTCACGTAAAGACTTGTGTGAAGTCCCTCAAGTGTCATGCCTATTACTTATGCTCTTGACATCTCTATCTACTCTTTCTGCAGATAATCAGATACCATAACATCCTTTACCACTTTTCTGAGGACATTCAAGTCAACAAGCATCAATGCAAAAGTCCTAAAAATCTGCCAATATGCCACCATTCACAACTACCTTGAAATTCCCTGAGTGACTATGTTTTCAGAATAGAACTAATCTTCTGTAATGCATACATTCCATCAGCCAGCCATCTTGCCATGTAGGCTTGCCTATCCTACATAGGTATGTCATCCTTACTACCAGTCTCAAAATCCTAACAGGTCCCTTTGAGACAAACATGTTTCTCAAACTCGGTCCTGATATCTGATGAGAAAACCCCATCACTACTTCCATTAACAAGTTCACACTCCATTAACTCTCAATGTGCTAGTAAGTTAGTCACAGGGAATACCATTAACTCTTGTCTTTGGTGCAACATCTGACCAAGGTACATTTTATTGTGCCTGTGCTGCACAGCTTAATTTTACCCTACTTGCTGACCTTTCAAAAGCTTTTTTTATATGGTATCAACAAGCAGTAAGAACAACTAAACATTATCCCTCCTGTCTTCACTGGGACCTCCAAAGCTAAATTGTCTTCCATCAACATCTGCTTCAAATTCAAAGCTGTCTGACTCAACTATGAAAAGCATAAGCCAAGAATAGCAAATCCTCACCACAACTAAATTCAAAGAATTTGACAATGCTTTTTTTCTTTAGCTTTTACAGTCTTCTGAGTTATTTGATCATCTTCAGGAAAAAGTCACCAGACGTGGGTTTACACGCAGTTTTCATGATTTGGTGTATTTCTTCCAATGATGTGCGCTACAAAATGTAGTTATATATATATTCATACCCAAGCCTCCCAGCTCTTTCCGACTTTCCCCGCTTAGGCAGTGGATAAGTTTGTGTCTGGCTACTCCCTCACATACTCTTCTTTTAAGCCTTTCTCTGCTCTCTGTAACAGGTGGTCCCAGCCCACGTAGAAATACAAAATGCCCATTCACTCTGTCGAGACAGAGGAAATGATATCACTAGAATGGTGTTCACACTGTGCATGTGAGGGAATCTCGCCTTTGCCAATATTTACCATTTTTAGATTACAGTGTTTATGTTTCCGGAATACTTTTCTTTGCAGATGTAAGATTCCAGTGTCACCCTTGCCAAAGTTAGAAAATACCTGTCCAGCTCTTCCAGCCTTGGCCCCACATCTCTTGGAATCCCATATGTAGGAACCTAGTTGCTACTGTCCCATTTCAGAGTTTGTAGGGGGGCACAAAGTAATGGAACATGATACAGTCATATTCAGTAATATATCTGAGTAAATACACATAAACCTAAAAACATATTTTGTGTAGTATTTCATGCTGTACTGAGTCTTATTGTAAGATTGATTGATGACACAAAAATTGCATTTACACCACCCAACGAATGCAGCTGACCTAATGACCAACCTGTGCAATTTTTCCACCTGTAACTTAGTGCAAATATCTTTTTGACAATAGTTAATCTCTGTGAATGTCATTTTTGCAAAGCTTGGTTTTTGTAAATGTTGGTAGAAAATTGCATTGTGGTGGTGCAAAGTTTATGTAATCTGTCATTTTTGCACACCTTGGATTGTGTAGGTGTTGGTGTAAAACTGCAATGCGATAGGGCAAAGATGATGTAATTTGGCACATGGCTTCTACTTGCGCTATCACATGCCAAGTCCACTTCAACAAGCAGTCATTCAAATATATGAGCTTCCACACATTGAAGACCTGAGCTTGTGGCTGTGTCTAAAATTAAGCAACATTGCTAAATGTTCAAAATTTTTGGCTCCTCTGCTATTGCGGAGGAGCGTTGCCACCCCATACCCCAGCAGCAGCCACTGCAAACCTTTAACAATGAAACAATAATAAACAATGTTTATTATTGTTTCATTGTTAAAGGGGCGGGCCATGGGGGATGATGGGAACGAGGGGGGGGGGGGCACTGTGCACTCCCCTAGGTGCGCATGTGTTCTTGGCTGGCCGTCTCTGGCCGGGCAAACACACATGCACACTGTGCTCTCTCCAACCCGGCACTGTATTGCCAGGTTGAAGAGAAAAGGCACAGGCTCCCAGAATGCCTGGGAGTGCCCTGAATGGGAGCTCCAGACAATCCTAACGCTGCTCTAAGAAGCGTCAGGATTGGCCGCAGGCAGGCTGGGAGCCTGTGCCTGCTGAGGGGACGGAGGAGCGGCGCAGCAGGTAAGTTTTTTTGTAAACTATTTTTATATTATTAATTATTCCCCTCGACCTTCCTGGCCACACGCCGGCCTGTGAGCCATGACTGCCTTTTTCTATGGAATGCATAGCCCAATCTGCGTGGTTAACAGAATATTAGACAAGGTAGTTCTTTGCAAACTAAATTTTGATAGGTTGGCTTGAGACAGCTTATTTCTGTTTTGCCTGTTTTCTATTAGCATGCTTCCCTTCTTTAGACAACTAGAAGTGGAAGTAATCATTGTTCTTTATAATCTGTAAAGCAGGAAAATTCTTTGGCCCCTCAAAGAAAGTTGGAAAAGTACCAACCGAGATCTTTTGGAATTCACAAACATTCACAGAAATATATGCAAAAGGCTGTGCCAGGCACACGTTTCCAGGCATCCTTCTGGAAAGATCATGTTTTAGATCCATCAGAATCCTATTCCCGCTGTGCATAGTTGTTGGACGTTTTTGCACATGGATAGAGGATCCCCAGTCCAAACATAAACTTTTTTTCTCCACGTGTAAAATCTATTTCTTTATACAGAAGCCCTTTCCACTACACACACTCATGTACCTTGAAACTATCTACTGTCCTTCTCTCCATGGAAAGGGATTTACAGTAGCTCTTGACTGGAATAGAAATCCTAACAATTCCAGGGTCAACAGGGGAATAAATATAGCTTCTCAATGTCCACAAATGTAATTCTCGGTGGACGTTCAATAACCTCTAAGCCTACCCATGCTTTGTAATGCCCATTTTCTCATTCCAGGAATGGAATTGAAAGGTGTTGAGGTGGGGATCTCTGCACATGTGCATAGGTGTATGTCTGCCAGGAATCTCTCTGTGAATTCCTGAAAGGCATAAAACAGCTAATTTTAATGTTTACAAATAAATTCACCTTTTTAAAAATAGCCCTTAATTGGTTATTTACTCAAACTGAAATTGCAACATATAACATGCATTTCCAATGCAATGGGTCTTGCTTTTGCTCGAGTTAGAGCTATTAGTGTTGGAAATTCCTAACTGGACTTTTCTTGCCACTTAAATTGAAAATGAATAGTAAAACAGTTGACATAAGTGAGTCCATTCAAAGCGCCATGGCCACCATGAGCATGAGCTCGAAGGAGAGACACAAAAAGAAAAAGAAGTTCACTCACAGTCAAACGTATCAGTAATTTTGCAATTATCCATGCAACAGGGGCAGTCTGCAATGCGGTAAAAAAACCGCCCCAGGAGGGACAAACGTAAAGCATTTACCAATGATAACAAATAAATTTTGAAAGGCAAGCCCACAAACGAGTGAAAGTGATGGGCATGTGGTGGGTATGATTAAAAGCCCGCAATACTTACCACAGGCCAAATCGCTTGCACACTGACCTAAAAAAGGGACAGAACACAGGCCTCGCATGCACACTATAAATTTGTTTTTATAATTTGTAGAAGATTTATTGCACCCACACACACACACACGCACCTGCTCATTGAGGACATTGGCATATTTATTAACTTTTCTGGGCTGTCACCTTAACCCCACACAAAAGTAAACAAGCATTGGTAATATCAATAGGTCAATGTGGACATAGCTAAAAATAAAGAAAACTAAAGTGCTATGATGCAGTCAATACTTTCCAAATCATAGCGCTACTTTCAGCCATGTTGCAGAGTGGCAGAGGCCCTAGTACAGACTTCTCCAAAGAGTAGCTTGTGAGCTACTGGTAGCTCTTCGCAAGCTGTAAGTAGCTCTCCTGTGTGCAGCCCTACCTACTAAAGTTGAAGCTTTTGCTTGGTTGATTTAATATATTTATACCAAAATTTAAAAGTGTGTATTTTGATACGAAAATGTGTTTATTTTGAGAACTCATAAGCTGTTGTTTGAAGAAAAATTATTCAATTTCTAAAATATATTTAACACTTATATTTAAGTGATAAATGATGTGGCATTTATGAGACATTACTATTATTATAAGTACTACTGTTTCACTACGGCTGTTATATATTAACTATGTAAAGATATTCCAAAAGGACATAGCTTTTTTTTTTAACATTTCTGCTGTCAACCCTCCCTGATACATTGAGATGATCACTTTTGGTAATCTTGAATGGTATGGCCCCTAAAATAATCAAGAACGAGGACTTAAGCATTAGTGTTGAATAGCCTCAGGTTATCTAACGTTGAAACAACCGAAAATGTGACAGAATCTCCTCACCTCCGCTCCGCCACTCCAAAGGACAGCCTCATCCAACTCAGGAAGTGCTCCCAGTGGTCGCCCTCATGGTGGCAGTGATGGCCAGAATGAGGAACCAGTGGACATTCTCCTGAATCAGCCCAGGTACCATAGGAGGAACTCCAAGCTCATGCGGGTCACGCAAAGACAAGGGTGCTGATGCAGGGGCGGCTCCTCCGCAATGGCGGAGGAGCATCGGAGCATCGCCCCCCTGGCTAAGAGCCAGCAAATGAACAATAAAACAATAGTTAACTATTGTTTTATTGTTCATCTGCTGGCTCAACCAGCAGTGCAGGGAGAGGAGGGGCTGGGCCACAGGAGGGGGCAGAAGGGTGAGGGAAGTGCACTAAGTGCACATGTGTGTTTGGCCAGCCGTCGTAGGCCGGCCAAACACACATACGCACTTAGGTTTCTCCAAAGCCGGGCTAGAGAAACTGCACAGACCCCAGTACACTGTCTGAGCGGCAGTCCAAGATGCTCGGACCAATTCTGATGCTGCTTTCATGTTAGGTTTAGCATAAGAGCAGTGCCAGGATTGCTGGGGAGCCTGTGCTGGTGTCCCCATGAATGTTGGGACACCATCAGGAGCAGAGGAGCGAGGTGGCAGGAATGGTGGAACGGTAAGTGTTTTTTAAAATTATTTGTTTCCCCCATCCACGTCATCCCATCTTGACATTTGCGGCAGCCCCCGCTGTGCTGATGGCTAGTCGAAGTGCCAAGGCACAGTTACGTCACAGCCTTATCAGCCAGAGGATGGAACAACCATTGAGACAGGAGTGCTCACTCCTCACATAAACATGGCTCAGAAAAGAGAACAGCGCGCTTAATGACTGCGCACATTCACACCAACGAGACAACACCAGAACAGTGCACAACTTCGTGCAATGCATGCCGGGCTCAAGGTGGACTCAATGACAGGATGAACGTGATGCTACGTCTATGAAAAGACATGTTCTGGGCCACCACTTTACTCAGCAAATGGCCGAGAGATCAACGCGTATCACAGGAAAGTGAAAATATAAAGCAAGAGGTCAGAGCATAGGCATTAACAAAAACACTTAATAGGTGGTCCATCAGAGAAAGAAACTTTGACATTATACTTTCTTATCCGTCCAGTTATTAGTACACCGCTTGATCGCTAGCTATTGTTTTTAGAGGGCTATCAAACATTAAGACCCTTGTGGTGCCCCATTATTCACAGACAAGCTGGTAAAATTGTATACACATTTAATTCCAATGAAATAGACTAGGACTAGAGAGCGGACTGGTCTCCTGAAACTACCAGAGGCATAACGGTGTTCAAAACCTTGTGCACTGACAATTCCACATAATGAACATGGCATGTGGAAATGTGAATCCATAGGTGTATCATCTGTAGCCAGAATCACAAGAGCTGGTATGTAGAATAAGTCAGCGATCGAATTGCATTACAGCGCTTTATTACCAACTTCACACATGCTCTGCCCAGAAATTCAAAAGGACTGTCTGTCCACCTGCAGAAGTGCAGACGAATCCACTTATATAAGAGAAGGGGTAAGGAGGGGTAACTAATACAACACGGGGGGTCGATCAGGAGACATGTCTTAAAATGATGGGACTTCTGACAGTTTTTCAATAGCATAGATTAGAAATTGTATTTTATTGGTACAATTGCATCAACAACCCTGCCCATACTGTGAAAGTAGCTTCTGAAGGTAGTTGGTATTTTAAAACAAGAAAAACGCACAGACACTATGGAGGGATCAGCAGACAAGGCTAGTGGGAGGAGGGTAGAAAAAGTACCTCAATCACATCGGCAGCAGCGGATCGGCACAGATTAACTTGAATCAATCAGTGCTTGATCCATGCTCCGCAAAAGTGATCGGAAATGATGCTTTGCCTGCACTTGCCAATTAAATAGGCTGGAAAAGAAGAGTGGTATGAGGCCAAAAAATGGTAATTAATGTGTGGGTTCCAAGTCCTTTTTGTCTACAATAGTGTCTGGAAAGCGAGACGCATGTAGTAGAGCATGTTCTCAGAGGCTTGACCCTAAAAATACTGTGAAGCACACCGTTTACATTAAATGTTATTTAAATGTTATCATGACTGGAATTCATAGGTCTTTGATCCTTATACAGGTATTTTGTGTCTGGCTCAATCAGGCAATTACTTTTGGGAGAACCAAAGCCTTCCCTCTAATGTGGATTATCCATACACACACCTATTCATGAAATAAGATTTATAACAACTAGGAATCAATTTTGTAATCCATTTAAGCAATCTTCTCACATTTGATTTTTTTTTTATTTGGTCTTCTATGTTATTGTAATTACTTCTGAATTCAGTTAACATTTTGTAATTGTCTCACCCTTGTCCTGTGCTAAATGTTTAAAGCGTGTTCATAGAACTAACAAGGTTTGGCAAAGCTAGTAGATCTTTTATTTTGACATACTAGCTCAGCATCCGGAATGCTATATAGCATGACTAAAGGAAAAAAAAAAACTAAATCCTTTGATGTAGGCTCCTGTGTCATTTTCTAGGTGCATCTACCACACATGCGCATGCAAAATGATGCAGAGGCCTTTTTTCTTTGTAGTTACTGATCAAAGTTTCATTGGTAACTACAAACAAAACAAAATGTGCAAAGTGTTTTTTGTTAAAGCAGGCCAGGGGCTAATTGTGGTAGCAACATGGGGAAGATGGAGGTGGAATTGTGGAAACAACATTATGGAGTGCGGGAGAAACACCAAAGCAGCACAGAAAGGGACGTGAAACCAGTGGGACAGGGCTAAAAGGGACACAGAAGCAACACAGATGGGGAGGAAGGAACAGAGAAACAACACATGTGTTTGAGGAAAGCAACATAGAGAGGAGAGCAATAGGGAAAAGCACATAGCCGAGCGCAAGAGGGAGGGGTGGGGAGAAGCAGTGACAAAGCAATACGGGGTATAGGGGAACAGACATACCCTCTCATGGAGTGCTTAACACAAAAGAAAAAAAGTAGTGCTTAAAAAGCAAACAGTGGAAGCAGAGATGGTAGCCAACCAACAAGATTGTAAAGAGGCAATTCTCCATGAGAACGTCAACTACAAGACTGACAAGCTGGGACATGAATCAGGAAAATGAGAGTGGCAAGGAAAGCCAACCAATGATAAGCAATGGGTGGGCTCTAAGGTCCTCTATGTTCTTGGTTAGCCACAATATGTCTTGCAACAGACAGTGCATGTGCTGTCTAGTAGGCTCGACCTAGAAAGTACAAAAATAACTGATGTAGCAAATCATTGCGTGCATGATTCCTTCACCCAGAACATGCACTGCACTGGCAACAGCAGAGTAGGCCACCCTCAGTCACAAAATAGAGAGTCTGTAGGCAAGAACAAAGCAAGTTTTGCTCACAGACACACAAGGTCAAGTATAGATAGTTACAGTGGCGCACACAGAAAAGGCACTACACATACAATAGCAAAGTATCTATTGGGTATGTACTGTTTGTGCGTTTCTGTCGATCAGCTCGAATTGTCCGCTTCAGAGGAGGCAGGCAAAATTAAAGTCATTCATTGAACCAATCATGTTCATGCTCAGATGGTTCTGCTCCTCCAGGCTTTGTGCCAATACGGAAGGCCCAATGATAGCCTATTCATCATATTCTTTGATGCTGATATTTACCATACAACATAAAATGGCACAGAAAGGAAGTCAAGATGACCCAGTTTGTTTCATGAATCACTAGGAGTGGTGTTGAAATGGCAATTAATTAATGCAGAGCAGATGTCCAAGGCAAAGAAATGAACATTTTAGCAGCTGCTAAAGTGTACTGCTTTGTTTGGTAAAATTGAGAATGTGTGTAAGTTTGTCTTCCTAATTAAAACTGAGCAGATATTTAATGTCAAATGTGTTCAGGATATAGTTTGCCCTATGGAGCCATTAGCAGAATTACTTGATCCTAGTACTAGCTGCAGCCATGAAAAACATTGTGTGCCTGTAGGCGAGTATAGCGCATTGCCAGCATCCCAGCGTGTCAACAAAGCTGCACTGAGTATGACAGGTTAACCACAGCTCCAGATACACTGAAGAGTGAAGGTTAATGTGCGTCCTACTAGAGCTGGTTCAGCTGAGGCATTGTCCTTCTTCCCTGGTCCTCTCCTTGAACAGTTACAAAAGGTGAGGTGCACTGAGGTTATAGGTACTGTTCAGCACACTCAGAAATAGACATCTTTCCAACAGTACCACCTGTAGGGTGTCCTAGTTTGCATCAGCACATTGACCGCAGGGTTAGTGGCTCTGTGTACAGTTGTGGGGGACTGGAGTATCCTAATGTCACTGGCGCTTCCACCATCTGTTTGTGCCAACAGAGAGGTGTCTACAAAAACACCAGTCAATTATTGGCTGGCTTTTACCATAGAGACAGCCAATTACAAAGTAACTCACTTCATACTGTATTTTGATTGGTTGGCAGCTGAACTGCTGGTTTCTTTGTGTGCCTTCAGACAGCTACCACAAAAACAATTCCTTCCCCACCTCAGTCAGAAGTACATAACCTGTAATGTAACAGCAGAATATGTTACCATATAGGGTGACATAAGTTTACTTGGTAATAAATGGGCATCATAAATGTAAAATTATTATTATTATGTAAAATCCAGACGCAAATTAGCATGTTATTGTGAATCTAGCTGCATGTGAGGGTAAATTACAAATTATAAATGACATGATTCTCACATCTAACTTAAATTAGTTCAGCATCAATCCACTCCCAGTTCAGTGACAGGGAATCATTCTGAGATTAGTATGTGGATTGTTTGATTAAAGTTAGATGTTTAAGTGTCCAGAGTGTTTCTGAAAATACAGTTTAGAGAGGAATTTATTTATTGTAAATGTGCAAGTGTTTATATTGATTAAATATAAACTTTCCCCAATCAGGTCATCCACCACTCACCTTTGGCCTGGTTCATAACTACTGGTTCGTCAATTAACAGCAGTTAACACCCTTCCTAAAAGGCATTAATTACTGTTAACAGCCAAAGCATACATCAAGGCCCTTATTTCTCCTTTTTCAGCGCCGCATTTGCGTAGTTTTTTTGACGCAAATTGGGCGCAAATTTACAAAATACAATTGGCCCGTATTTATACTTTTTTTGCGTCGCATTTACTTGCAAAATACCATTGTATTTTGTAGGTTTGCGCCGTTTTGCGTCAAAAAGCGGCGCTAAAAAAAGTATAAATACGGGCCAATTGTATTTTGTAAGTTTGCGCTGCTTTTGCGGCAAAAAAATGACGCAAATGCGGCGCTAAAAAAGTATAACCAAGGACTCAAATGTCTTCTCTTTGAACCGAAAAGGCCACCTTAAAAACAGCGCAGCATTGGAGGGCGAGGTTGATCCCAACACCAGCTTGAAAAGTTTGGGGAAAATGTCTCTTTTTCCAGACTCCAGCTACGCCCCTCCTGTGACGTGGATCGGGCACTGCGTTCCCTCCCAGCAATATCCCTCTTTTCTCTGACCATGTGCCAGTTGAAAGGGGACGGAAGGCTTTGATGACTAATCAACTGCCCCCTCTTTGCACGAGCTGGTGCCTACTAAAACGGTCACAATATTACTCTGAAGGATAACGCGGACCCATAATTATACTTTTTTTTTTTTTTACCCACAGTGTTTCCTCAAGGCTTCTTTAAAGAACAATACACTGCTTGGCGGCTGTACTTGGCTTTTAATTTTATGCACATTTCGCAACTTTTTGGCCTTTTACTCTCTGCTTCGCATTAATCCTTCACCCTCGCTATAGCGGCGCGGTCTAAGCTTGCCAATACAGTCCCGCATTTAAAGACTTAAAAAGAACAGAAGGCACCATTCTTAGCAGAAATGTGCTTGCTCCATTTATCTTGCAAGGTAAATGTTTAAACAGCTCTTAGTTCTGCCGTGAGTTAAACTATTTAAATAATGGTGTGTGTGAGTGTGTGTGTGAAGTAAAAAGCTATCAACGTTCTGAATGTATTTGTTGTGTTTGCACTGCTGGGCTCATTTACTGTTCAAACATCACTTTCACTGGATTTGATAAAACAGTATCGATAAGCGGTTAGGACTTCTTTTGAGGGATTCGACAAAGAGATCACTTTTTGTGAATCAAAGAAGATTTTCTTCAATGATTGAATGTGCGTGTGGGGGGGGGTGAATGTGTGTGTGTGCGCGTGCGTGTGAGAGGGAGATAGAGACGTGTTCATGAGTCGGATCTGCTCATTATCAAAGTTATGACAAAGACAATAGGCGTCATGGATGTCTTTTAGGGATCGTCAGGGGGTCGCAGCTACGACCTCTGCCTTGCCCCCTGCAACTCCTGGCACTGCGTTTGCGACTGCTGACTTCAGAGGTGGCAAAATCAGTGCAAGAAACACAGTGGCAAGCCGTATTTAAAAACAAATGCTTTTAAATGTATGTTGTGTGCATGCATGCAGGTGTGTAATTGTAATTGTAATTGTATTCATATAGCGCTTACTACCCCTGACGAGGCGTCAAAGTGCTTTTCGGTGAGTTCCACGGTACTCCGGAACCCCAGAGGGTTAGTGGTGGATTAGTATAGGGAACTATGAGTACAATATTAGTTTGAGTTAATTTGAACCGAGAACATGTGAGTTTGTTAGTAGGCTTGAATAGAATAATGGAGGGATAGAGGAGGGAAGAATCCAGAAGTGTTAATTTGGGGTTTATAGTAACAGGATTAGGCTTGGGATGAGTAAAGGAGGAAAGAGTGTGTGTGTGTTTACTGAGAGTGTGTGCGTAGGGCTGTGTGTGTTTAAGCATGTGTGTGAGTGAAATTTATGGACAAAGGGTGCGTGATGGCGTGCAATGTCACTTCCGCTACCCCTGGCATTTCGGTGAATTGACGTTAATGTAGGCGTGACCTGATAACTGTATGTTAAAGCAAATAGGCCTTAAGAGTGGATTACTATTACACTTTTTCAAAGCTTGCAGCAGATATTTTGCTATGTGGAATCTCAGAGATTATCGTCAGAGGCAACGGTTTAGTGTTAGTTACACCCTATGATAAAAGCTGTAGGTAGAAGATTTGCATCATGAGAATTCTTGTAAAGTCCACTGATAGGCCTAATTGAGTATCTGGGAAGAGCTATGCCACATGCTGTATTTGCGATGTGTTTATTATTAAAAGTTATTTACTGTGAAAACCTTTGTTATAGGAAGTAGGCCCATAAGAGTGGATTGTTATTACACTGTGTTAAAGACTGTATGTTATAGACTTGTATTTTTTTACATGGAATTTCACTGATTCCACAGATACGAGGATACTAGGCGACAGATACTGGGCAACGGTGTTGGTGTTGCCCCTCCATCTGTCAAACCCTGGGGATAGAAGATTTGCACAATGATAATCTTTGTTAGATGTCTTTAGGAAAGGTTCTATATTTGTTTGCAAACATACATATTTTCAATTTTATGATTGTATGGCAGATGGAAGGCTTTTTACAAAGCATCTGCACAATACAGTATGCCTTACTTGGATATTGTAACAAGCCAATGATAAAAGCTATAGTCCTGATTGATACATTCAAAACATTTATATCAAATGCATTAACCTGAATTATTTATTATGACAAGTTATGATAAGCGCATTAGGCCTAACTTTTTTATTGTGAAAATATGGTAAACACAACAGACCCTTTAGGATGGATTGTTATTTCCCTGCTTAAAGCCAGTAGAGAGGAATTCTGTTGCATAGAAACTCACAGATTACCACAATAGGTGAGGGGCTTGATATTGGTAACCAGCTCTGACAAAACTCTGGTAGCAGAAAATGAGGACTGTATTGATCCTTGTTAAGCCCTCTTAGATGGGGTTGTATATTAATTTGCCGACAGTAAAACCTCTACATATTTGTAATGTTATATGTAGTATATAACTATGTGTCTATTAATGTTCTTTTTAGGTCTAGCCTTTAGCTGCTTGGCCAGACCTTGGGCTCAGCCACCCCTTCGCAGGGCCAAGGCAGGTTTGGTAGTGCCGCAGCGCCACGGAATCCTAGCTATTATCTACACTGAATAGTGGATTCTGCGCTAGAGGACGATGGATCGAAGCGACATAGGTTTGAGGGGATGTCATCAATGAGCAACATGAGCATCAACAAAGGTCAATGACAATCAATAATATTAGACTCTAATCAATAACCACACCCGTTTATTAAGAAGAATTCATAATTCTTGTGAGTCATTGCCCCTCCACACAGTCAGCAATGGTGATTAATAGCATATAACAACATTTTGTGCCTCAGCCTATATACTAGATATATATCCAGTAAACCTATATTTAAATGTATATATTCATATATATATATTAGCCTGTAGTCTGCACTGTCCCTTTTGAGGTTTTTCTTCAGGGGAGCAGTTGAGTCTCCATGCCAATGTCATGAGTAGCCTTGTGACTGCTCCTATTAGACCAGTTTGGCCAGAAAGATAGCCCATCTTAAGGAGTGGCAGCCATATCTGTGATATTCTATTTCATACTTTATTCTGACACCTATTTTACACTTGGATGGGCTTAAAGTGGGCTGTAGCTTGTTAGGGCAAAATACTCTGTCTTCTATTAACAAAAGGTGAGTGTAAAGATACGTAATTTACTGGTTGACAAACTATATCTTGATGAAAAAGTTAAAGTTGTGAAATGTTTCTAATCCATGACTTGTGTAATGTACCTTACTCATAAATTGGGCATTTCTCGGTTTATAGAAATTAGCATAATTGCTAAGTCTACTTGAATACCATAATTATGCATACATTGTATGCAATGTACAGATTCCACAATATGTGGAGTAATTATTTATTTGGATTAGTACAACTGTGCATGGTATTATCACAGGGAAGCATAAATATAAGCATTGTGAAACTTATGAATTTTTCTCAACCATTTGTAATTCAGTCCCAAAGTGTTGTCTGTAATAAGAGTAATAAGAGAAGCTATTTCTACAAGATAGAATACGATGATGAAGTGTACATTTCGTCTCATTCAGTTTTGGCTGACCACTGTGGAACCCTACAGAAACCTTGTCAAAATCCCACGCACCGAGAATTTGTTCTGGCTGAAAATATTGTATGAGTGTGTAATTTGATGCAAATAACTATATGATTCCCAATGGGTTTTCCTTTTTCTTCTGTTTCATGTATGTGCCCCGGGGCATAGAACAGAAAGAGCCTCATGTATAAAGTGGAGGCCTTTGTTGAACATGAAAATGTTCTTTCCTAAGCCTTCCATTATCCTGCTCTTTCATGAGTGCAAACCACACATGTGATCATATAAAACAAAGTGCATTCAATGCATTTACAGTGCTTTGATTATTAATAATCAAGCACCATACCCACTTCAAAAAGTACATGTTGTTCACACTAAACAGACCCTCTCCATTCAGAACAATGTCTTGAACCTTTCTTTCAGTACAAAAAGCATAGGATGTTAGGTTTTCTTAAGTGGTTTGTATTTTGGGTGGATTAAAAATAAGAAATCACAAGCCTGCTTAAGCCTTGTTTGTTAGAAGCAGGTTGGCCTCATACAGTACTGTCTAAATTTTGCTTCAACTCTATACTTTAAACGACCTTAACCTGTACCATGGCAAGTAATTAGTGGAAATTATTAATATTTGTTTAGGGGAATCATTGTAGTAACCACCTTTGGAAGAGTATTGGAGGGAATTATGCTTTATCAAATGAAGGCTTTCCTTAGGACGTGCCTTGTTGAGATATAATTACCACACATGGCTTTCGTGCTTGTTCATTTGTGAGTGGATCCCGTTACTTTCTTCATTACCGAAGATATCATCAACTCAGAAAGTTGATTTTCTCTTTGCAGCTCACCTCCCATTTGAAGCCTAGTAACACACGTGTGTGCACTCAACTTGCTATGAATAGGGTGCTACGAAGTAGACATTGTGCTCCCTATCCGGAAAGCTTTTTATGTTTTTTCTTCATGCATATTCAACTTAACCTTGAAAAAGTTTGTTACAGAATTAAACACGTTAGCTGTGTTTGGATCTGGTGTTACATGCCAAAAACCTTCTTTGTTTCTGAGTGTGAAACTGAAACTTTGTGGCCACAATTATGCCAATAGAGAGGCTTGGGGACTCCTGTTGTACGCACTTGGCACTAAAAGCACTTTACTCTCATGTTTTATAGTTTTCTTGTGTTGGGCTTTTGTTTACATGTTACTCAATAAAAAAAAAAAAATGTTTTAAAGAAAAGCATTAAAAAAATGTATAAGGAAACATTTTGTGAGAAACGTGGACCTCACTTGTGCAAATGATTATATTATTAATTTTGTGGTACCACAACTTAAGAAATAGTAATATTAGTGTTCACAATTGCTTTGCTTTTCATTTAAATCTTGCGCTGAGGCAAGGCAAGAGTAGACGGCCACCTTGGGTGCCATTTTCATTCCTACATGGCCTTTACAAGTACCTCCCATATTTGTTGTTCTGCCTAGGTCAGCAAAATTACTTACTTTTCTTTCTGTTTGTACAAACCACAGAAATCTCATGCTGGGGCCGTGGGAGCTGCAAAGTATATGAATCAGAAAAGAGTTAACTCTTTTGGCCCATACAACAAACTACATACAACATCAAAATTGTTGGCAGCAGATGTACATCCTACAAGATTTTGGTAACACCCAAAAACCGTCTGAATTGCTCATTTGCGTAGACATCGGTTGTAAACATCCTGTATTACACAGCAGTGTGTTAAAAGCCTTGCCTCTTGTGTAGCACAAACTTTGCCACACCTACTGCCAGAATTAGGCGTGCATTAATCAACCACTTACAAAATAAAAAAAATTGTTTTGTGTCTGAATAATGGTCGGATTTATATCTCAATTCACGTGATACGAACCATTCTATCTTTTGTGCCCTTTAATTGCGTCACTGTCACATCATAACATATTCATAGCTCATTTAAGAGTTGCACCTAAAGTATTGTTAAGGTAACTGCTATACAACGTATTCCAATCAATTTACCAGTGAGCTGCGTTATCATGAAAGATGTTTCCCCAAACGAATAATGGGTCCATGGAACCTTTGTTTGCAGCCAGTGATAGGAGAAAACTGAGACAACGTGGCTGCCATCTTATTAAAGCAAAACACCCCTACACCTCGGTACAATTTACTGGTAAAATAATTCAGGTAGTCAGAGTTAGATTTGCAAAACCTAAAATGCTAAGCACAGTTGATTGATGTTCTTCCACAGACTGTCAAGCTTTATTTACAATTATTACACTTCGCCTCTATTTGAGCAATTATCCAAGGCCCCAGGGCACTACTAACATCTTTGGGTTGTGTCTAGATGACAGGACCCTTTATCCTCGGCATTAATCCTGTTTACTCGAACATTGTGTCTCTGTTTACCCTGGTGAAAGACAAAACCAGACAGCCAGTCACGTTGAAAGAGGTCGCCTTTGCAAGTGGGAACCAAAATCAGTTTTTGCTGTTTGTGAAGGGAGCACATGTTTTGCATCCAGGTAAGCAGCTGAAAAATGTCTTTTCTGCGCCCCTTTCTAGCTTTCTAAAAATCTGAAGCCGTAAACAATCATCACATCTGTTAGAAATGGGGTTTCTGGTTGGCTAGGGTATGCACCTCAGCCAGGCAGAACTTACCCACTCTAGTCAGGGCAAGGGAGTTACACGTCCAAGATAACCCCTGCTCACCCCCTTGGTAGCTTGGCACGAGCAGTCAGGCTTAACCCGGAGGCAATGCGTAAAGCGTTTGCACAACACACACATACATGTGACGCAATATCCCCACCACAAAGGAAACACAACACCAGATTATATAAAAATACACTGTATTGTACACAACGTAATTATTAGACCAACATCACATAACAGTACTATCCTGCTACCTTAGCAGTTGTCAGAACACGTTACACATTAATTACTCTGCAAACTAGCAGTAGTCACACATAACACACAGGTTACTCAGTATTCTGCAACATAAGCAGTAGTCAGGAAACACGTTATCACATTAGAACACTTGTCATAAGAATATCATAAAACGCCCATAATAGGAACATTAGAAAATCTATGGCAAGTTAAGCAAACATATTAGCAAGTCATGCCCATAAAAGGAACATGTGCACACATATGTCAACACATCAAAGAACAGGTAGGCAATATAACAGAATGAATAAAGTCTGTAGAAAGAACTTTAAATTATCAGCATATTGGTCCATGTTAGACAGTACCTGTTCTGATGAAGCAGGCACCCTCCGTTCCTGAAGAAAAAGAAGAAAGGGGGCCCCAGCGCTCCTCTGCGCAAAATGGGGGCCCCTGACAATGTGGGGAGCGAGGAGGGTAACACACACCTCCCCTTAACGAAAAACGGGCCCCTCGGGGGACCGTAAATGCTGGGGGCCCCCCCAGGCCTCCACCGGCCCTCTCGAGGGGGGCGCCCCGGTCAGGGAAACCTTTGAGGTTGGGAGGGGGGCGCCACGCACCCCCTCCGGTTGAGAAACGGGCCCCTCCGGGGACCCGCAAACTCCTGGGGTCTCCCGGGGCCTCCGTCGGCCCTTTCACCAAGGGAGACCCCTTTACTGAAAGGTTGGCCCTCGCAGGGGCCCTGAGGAATTCGGGGGCGCGGCGAGCCTTCGAGGAGGCTACTGCCCGCTCCCAAGACAACTGAAGCCGCCCGAGGCTTCTCCAGGGGAGGGAGAGGCGTCCTCCTCTCCTCTCACCCTCCGACGGCAACCGGCGACCGAAGCCTTCCGAGGCTTCTCCAGGGGAGGGAGAGGCGTCCTCCTCTCCTCTCGCCCTCCGGCTGCAACCGGCCCCAGGCAGGGCCTTCTGGTGCCCCGGGGGCGCTCCTCGGAGCGATCCCTACCCCGGGGCACCGCTAGGAGCAGGTTTGCTCCTGACTCTTTCTTTCTGGATTTTCTCGTGCCCCGGGGGCACAGAGCTGAGCGCGATCCTCGCGCTCTGAAATAATAAAATAACCCGGCTGCGGCGGTGATCCGGGGGCTCCAAATAGAGCGCTTTTCACAGCGCTAGGAAAATTCTGCAGCCAGGGCTGCGGCGGTGATTCTTCCTTGGGCCAAAGAAAAGCGCTTTTCAAAGCGCTAGGAAACATTTAAAGCCTGGTGATTTCTCTGGGCAAAAGAAAAGATCGTTGCAGGGGTCAGGGGCCCCAGCACCCTGCCCCTGGGAACAATAATCAAGGAAAAGGTACAGGGCTGGTGGGTCCAGCTACAGGCCAGCACAAGGGGTGCAGTTGGTGGCAGTTCCTCCTAGTGACCAGGCAGGTCACAGGTCAGCACAGCAGCAGCAGTCCATGGCGGTTTCCTGGTGAGTCCATTCATCAGCGTCCTGTGTCCAGTTTCAAGTTCCAAGAATGTTCAAATTGTGGGGAAAATTCCCCTGTACTTATAGTCAGTTCTTACAGTGTTTTACAGTGGTAGGGAGAGGAGGTTCCAGCCAGTTACAACTGGTTCTGGGAGTGCCCCCTCTCTCCTTTCAGCACAGGCTCCAAACATCAGTGGGGGGTTAACGACCCTATTGTGTGAGGCCAGGGCACAGCCTTTACAAATGTAGGTGTGCCCCGCCTCTCCCTTCTCTCAGCCCAGGAAGACTATTCAGTATGTAGATGCACCTCAGTGACACCTCCACCCTCCCTGTGTACAGGCTGTCTGAAAAGTATGCACAAAGCCCCAACTGTCACTCTGCCCAGACGTGGATTGGAGTCAAGCTGCAAAACACCAGAATCATAAGCACAGATAAATGCGCACTTTCTAGAAGTGGCATTTCTGTGATAGTAATAAAAAATACACCCACACCAGTAAGCAGTATTTATTATCACCATCACAACCATACCAAACACGCCTACGCTAGCCCTCATAAATCAGACAATACCCCTACACATAAGGCAGGGCATTTCTAATGCAATCCTATGAGAAGGCAGCACTCACAGCAGTGAGACACCAAGTTAGGCTGTTTGTCACTACCAGGACAGGCCATGCAATATGGCACATGTCCTGCCTTTCTACATACATGGCACCCTGCCCACAGGGCGTACTTTAGGGGTGACTTACATGTAGTAAAAGGGGAGTCCTGGGCCTGGCAAGTAAATTTAGATGCCAGGTCCCTGTGGCAGAAAACTGCGCACACAGGCCCTGCGCTAGCAGGCCTGAGACAGGTTTGAAAGTCTACTTCAGTGGGTGGCGCAAGCAGCGCTGCAGGCCCACTAGTAGTATTTAATTTACAGGCCCTGGGTATAGAGATACCACTGTACAAGGGACTTATAGGTAAATTAAATATGCCAATCAGGTATAAGCCAATCATACCAACTTTAGATGGGAGAGCACCTGCACTTTAACACTGGTCAGCAGTGATAAAGTGCTCAGAGTCCTAGAGCCAACAGCGAAAGGTCAGAAAAACCAGGAGGAAGGAGGCAAAAAGACTAGGGATGACCATGCGTATGGCCAAAAGTCCAACACAACCCCCTACCAGCCAAAATCCAGGGGAGAACAATCAATACCTTGATGTACTTTCCTGATTGGGGCGATAGAACAAGGACCCAGGCCCACAACAGCAGGGGCATGTTCCAGTTCTACGCCTTCCTGACTCCACTGGGATCTCTCTGTCAATGCGTCCCAGGCAGCCTAGACCAACCCACGGGGATTCTCTAGCTGCCAATGGCCAGAACCAGGCCCCAGGCCATCTAGGAGCCTCTGGTCTCTGAAACCATAATGAGTGGGGGGCGGTAGCCCCAGGTGCAAAGCAACCTGTCTCCACTCCATCTCTGATCAGTTCAGGGGCTCTACCCTGCCACTGATCCACCAACCTAGGGTCCGCACCCATAGGTTCTACAGGGGCTAGAGGCGAGGCTCTCCTCCCTCTACCCCTCCTTCTAGGATCCCGCCCTCCTCTCCTAGGAGGGGTATCACCAGAATCCACACTTGCCAGGGTGCTGGGTACAGCAGCCCTGCACAACTTTCTCGCCAGCCCAGGATCACTACCTGGCGACTGACCACCCAACCTAGGGACGACACCCTTGGGTTGCACCGGGGTCCGGGGCGGGCTTCCCCCTCCCTGAACCCCACTTCCAGAGTCCTGCGTCTCCCCACCTCGGGAGAAGCCACCAGAAGTTTCACACAGGGGGGTGAGCACACTAACCGCCCCACCAACCAGGTCAGAGTTTACCCCCTGAACCTGTCTATCTAGTCCAGGGACGACACCCTTAGACTGGACCATTGCCCAGCGAACCAGGACTTCCTTGGGAGCACACCTACCCCCTACCAGATCAGAGCTTACCCCCTGAATCTGGCAATCCAACCCAGAGTCACTACCCTGCGGTTGAACCACTGCCTGGCGCACCAGGACTTCCTTGGGAGCACACGTACTCCCCATCAGGTCAGAGTTTACCCCCTGAACCTGATCATCCAACCCAGAGTCACCACCCTGCGGTTGAATCATTGCCTGGCGCACCAGGACTTCCTGGGGGGCACACCTACCCCCCACCAGGGAAACACTTTCCCCAAGGGCCACACAAGAGTCTGGCTGGCGCAGGTCTCCTGACCTCTGCCCATCGGACAGAGTCTGGATTCCTCCCAGCCCAGAAATGGTCTCACCAAGGTCATTCCTGGGGGGCTCTGCACTCAGAGCTGACCTCTGACCCTCCAGGTTCTCCACTGGGGCCCGCAGCCCCCTCTCAACCCTATGTCTGGATTTCCACCTCCTCCGCTGTAGAGCGAGACTACCAGACACCAGGACCGGCGGAACGCTATCACCAGCCACCCGCCTAAATCCTAATGACAAAATGGGATCCTTCTGAACAGCTGGCCCTACGGCACAGGTTAGGCTCACCTCCTGGCGTTCACTCATGGAACCTTCAGGGGCCTGGGACGGTATCTTGGGCACCTTGGGCCTCAGCCCAGCCCCATTCCCTCTCCTCAGAGACGGGACATGGGGTCCCTCACCCATCCCAGTCCACTGGGACCTACCTGGGACACTCCATTCCTTTCCCACCACACCTTGTTGGGAAACACCTAGACCACTCTCATTAGGAACACCCCCTAATGTCACACCAGACCCTCTGGTACGCAACCAGAAGTCTGCCTCCTTTGCAAGCTCCCTGGGGTCAGAGAGCTCACACACTGACAAGTTTTGGCGTAACTCTGAAAAACAACAACGAAACAGGTGCTCTCTGAGAATCAGATTAAACAGCCCTTCAAAATTGTTTACTGTGCTACCCTTCACCCATCCATCTAGTGCAAGGCAGCAATCCTCCACAAACTCCTCCCAAGACTGGTGGGACAGTTTCTTACCACCCCTAAACCTTTTTCTGTATTCCTCAGGGGAAAAACCATACTTCACAATCAGTGCGTTCTTCACAGCGGAGTACCCCTCCCTGTCACTCTCTTCTAGAGTCAGTAGGGCATCCCTCCCCTCCTCAGGAATAAAACTCCCTAGGCCAGTTCCCCAATCCTTCTCAGGGATCCTGCGCTCTACCAGAGCCTTCTCATATTCCTTTAACCACTGACGTATGTCACCCCCCTCTTGGAACCTAGGTACCAGATCTATGGGTATGTGAGGAACCTCTTTGCTACAGCACTGTACATTGCTGCCACCACTGGACTCCACCTGCAACGCTGGTGAGTCCAGAACCTTCAGACTGCGCTCTAGAGCGAGTCTTTCTCTGGCAAAGGCCCTCTCTGCCTCTGCCATTCTCTCCTGTACTAAGGCCTTCTCTACCCCAGCCCTTCTCTCCTCAACAGCTAGGCGCGCTAACTGCAACTTCAGGTCCCTCTCTTCCCGCCTATCTCTTAGCTCATCAGGCGTCAAGGAATGAGAGGTAGCCCTGCTTCTTACACTGGACCCAGCAAGTGACTCCCTATCACTGGGGCCTTCCCTGTCAACTGGCGTCCCCAACCGGTCATTCTCACCCTCCTGATCAGTCTCTCTACCACTCTCTAGGGATGAGGTCTGGGAGCCCTCCCATTGGGAACCCTCGCTACACTCAGGATCCTCTGGGTACCCCCTACGCACACTCCCTCCCTGGGTAAATGTCACAAACCTTTCAAAGAAATTCAGAGATCTCCTGAGGTCCCCTTCTACAGGCAGCCCTCTCTCTCTACAGAACCCCTCTAATTCCCCCTGCGTGTAAAACGGCAGGTCCTCTAAATCAAAGGTAAGCCCCATCTTGAAAAGGTACAAATAACTCAACTGTGACAACCACAATACCCAAGCGTGAGAACTGAAAACAGGTAAAATGACCAAAGAGAGAAAGTTAAGAGAAGCCAAACATGTGATGGTCTAAACGAAATCCTTATAGTGAAATAATGAGTCACAATGGTATTGTGCAAGCGCAAGTCCTATCCTCACCGCTGACTTCCAATGTTAGAAATGGGGTTTCTGGTTGGCTAGGGTATGCACCTCAGCCAGGCAGAACTTACCCACTCTAGTCAGGGCAAGGGAGTTACACGTCCAAGATAACCCCTGCTCACCCCCTTGGTAGCTTGGCACGAGCAGTCAGGCTTAACCCGGAGGCAATGCGTAAAGCGTTTGCACAACACACACATACATGTGACGCAATATCCCCACCACAAAGGAAACACAACACCAGATTATATAAAAATACACTGTATTGTACACAACGTAATTATTAGACCAACATCACATAACAGTACTATCCTGCTACCTTAGCAGTTGTCAGAACACGTTACACATTAATTACTCTGCAAACTAGCAGTAGTCACACATAACACACAGGTTACTCAGTATTCTGCAACATAAGCAGTAGTCAGGAAACACGTTATCACATTAGAACACTTGTCATAAGAATATCATAAAACGCCCATAATAGGAACATTAGAAAATCTATGGCAAGTTAAGCAAACATATTAGCAAGTCATGCCCATAAAAGGAACATGTGCACACATATGTCAACACATCAAAGAACAGGTAGGCAATATAACAGAATGAATAAAGTCTGTAGAAAGAACTTTAAATTATCAGCATATTGGTCCATGTTAGACAGTACCTGTTCTGATGAAGCAGGCACCCTCCGTTCCTGAAGAAAAAGAAGAAAGGGGGCCCCAGCGCTCCTCTGCGCAAAATGGGGGCCCCTGACAATGTGGGGAGCGAGGAGGGTAACACACACCTCCCCTTAACGAAAAACGGGCCCCTCGGGGGACCGTAAATGCTGGGGGCCCCCCCAGGCCTCCACCGGCCCTCTCGAGGGGGGCGCCCCGGTCAGGGAAACCTTTGAGGTTGGGAGGGGGGCGCCACGCACCCCCTCCGGTTGAGAAACGGGCCCCTCCGGGGACCCGCAAACTCCTGGGGTCTCCCGGGGCCTCCGTCGGCCCTTTCACCAAGGGAGACCCCTTTACTGAAAGGTTGGCCCTCGCAGGGGCCCTGAGGAATTCGGGGGCGCGGCGAGCCTTCGAGGAGGCTACTGCCCGCTCCCAAGACAACTGAAGCCGCCCGAGGCTTCTCCAGGGGAGGGAGAGGCGTCCTCCTCTCCTCTCACCCTCCGACGGCAACCGGCGACCGAAGCCTTCCGAGGCTTCTCCAGGGGAGGGAGAGGCGTCCTCCTCTCCTCTCGCCCTCCGGCTGCAACCGGCCCCAGGCAGGGCCTTCTGGTGCCCCGGGGGCGCTCCTCGGAGCGATCCCTACCCCGGGGGCACCGCTAGGAGCAGGTTTGCTCCTGACTCTTTCTTTCTGGATTTTCTCGTGCCCCGGGGGCACAGAGCTGAGCGCGATCCTCGCGCTCTGAAATAATAAAATAACCCGGCTGCGGCGGTGATCCGGGGGCTCCAAATAGAGCGCTTTTCACAGCGCTAGGAAAATTCTGCAGCCAGGGCTGCGGCGGTGATTCTTCCTTGGGCCAAAGAAAAGCGCTTTTCAAAGCGCTAGGAAACATTTAAAGCCTGGTGATTTCTCTGGGCAAAAGAAAAGATCGTTGCAGGGGTCAGGGGCCCCAGCACCCTGCCCCTGGGAACAATAATCAAGGAAAAGGTACAGGGCTGGTGGGTCCAGCTACAGGCCAGCACAAGGGGTGCAGTTGGTGGCAGTTCCTCCTAGTGACCAGGCAGGTCACAGGTCAGCACAGCAGCAGCAGTCCATGGCGGTTTCCTGGTGAGTCCATTCATCAGCGTCCTGTGTCCAGTTTCAAGTTCCAAGAATGTTCAAATTGTGGGGAAAATTCCCCTGTACTTATAGTCAGTTCTTACAGTGTTTTACAGTGGTAGGGAGAGGAGGTTCCAGCCAGTTACAACTGGTTCTGGGAGTGCCCCCTCTCTCCTTTCAGCACAGGCTCCAAACATCAGTGGGGGGTTAACGACCCTATTGTGTGAGGCCAGGGCACAGCCTTTACAAATGTAGGTGTGCCCCGCCTCTCCCTTCTCTCAGCCCAGGAAGACTATTCAGTATGTAGATGCACCTCAGTGACACCTCCACCCTCCCTGTGTACAGGCTGTCTGAAAAGTATGCACAAAGCCCCAACTGTCACTCTGCCCAGACGTGGATTGGAGTCAAGCTGCAAAACACCAGAATCATAAGCACAGATAAATGCGCACTTTCTAGAAGTGGCATTTCTGTGATAGTAATAAAAAATACACCCACACCAGTAAGCAGTATTTATTATCACCATCACAACCATACCAAACACGCCTACGCTAGCCCTCATAAATCAGACAATACCCCTACACATAAGGCAGGGCATTTCTAATGCAATCCTATAAGAAGGCAGCACTCACAGCAGTGAGACACCAAGTTAGGCTGTTTGTCACTACCAGGACAGGCCATGCAATATGGCACATGTCCTGCCTTTCTACATACATGGCACCCTGCCCACAGGGCGTACTTTAGGGGTGACTTACATGTAGTAAAAGGGGAGTCCTGGGCCTGGCAAGTAAATTTAGATGCCAGGTCCCTGTGGCAGAAAACTGCGCACACAGGCCCTGCGCTAGCAGGCCTGAGACAGGTTTGAAAGTCTACTTCAGTGGGTGGCGCAAGCAGCGCTGCAGGCCCACTAGTAGTATTTAATTTACAGGCCCTGGGTATAGAGATACCACTGTACAAGGGACTTATAGGTAAATTAAATATGCCAATCAGGTATAAGCCAATCATACCAACTTTAGATGGGAGAGCACCTGCACTTTAACACTGGTCAGCAGTGATAAAGTGCTCAGAGTCCTAGAGCCAACAGCGAAAGGTCAGAAAAACCAGGAGGAAGGAGGCAAAAAGACTAGGGATGACCATGCGTATGGCCAAAAGTCCAACAACATCGAAGATGAATAAACTTGTGAAAGCAGTGCTTCGGGTTGTAATTAACATTAAATGTAGTCTTGTAGCTCCAGTGATATTTTTTGCTGATTTGTGTCCTTGCCAATGACGTGTAAGAA